>NC_056690.1:53976552-54595552 GCF_018350215.1 Panthera leo | reverse complement strand
TCAGACATATCATTTGCAAGGTCTCCCATTTGGGGGTTGCCTTTGTGTTTTGTTGGTGGTTTCCTTCACTGTGCAGAAGCTTTTAATTTTGGTGTAAACAGTCTTGTTAAGAACCAGTGATCTCCTAGCTCTCGGGACATTGAAGGGCATGCACAATGTTCCACCCAAAGTGTCTACTTTGTAAAAGGTGTCTCCTTAGTTACCTTGTTGCCTTCTGAAAATCATCTAGACAAAACTCTCTCCCACTAATGACTTTCAAAACCCTGTCATTACAGTGTTAGATCTTTCATAAGATAGTTCTCAATAGAAAATGAATTGTATTTTATCAAATTCTCTTTTAGTTCTTGAATGATATCTCTTTATAAACATTTAAAATTTTTGCAACTCTGCATGCTAAAATGAAAATCTGCATGTCTAGAGTAGTTCCAATAGAAAATACATACTAGATGACTTTGTCATTAAAAAGACATAAAACCCAGAATTATCATAAAGTGACATTTCCATGTTTTTTTACCATGAAAAAAGTTGGTGATGTCAATCTATTGACTATTTTAGGATTTCTAGTCAGGTACTAAGGAAACTAGGTATTAGGAAATCAGTAGCTCCACATGTGTCTTTCAAATCACTGAGATCAGGGCACCTGGGTGGCTCAGTCGGTTAAGCGGCCGACTTCAGCTCAGGTCATGATCTCACGGTCCGTGAGTTCGAGCCCCACATCGGGCTCTGGGCTGATGGCTCACAGCCTGGAGCCTGCTTCCGATTCTGTGTCTCCTTCTCTCTCTGCCCCTCCTCCATTCATGCTCTGTCTCTGTCTCAAAAATACATAAAATGTTAAAAAAAAATTTAAAAAAAAAAAAAATCACTGAGATCACCTCAGTAACATCCCTCACTCGCAGAGAGAATGGAAGGGAGCGGAGATGATCTGGGAAAGAGCTTACAGGTGTGGAAGTGACGCTGTGGCCCACGTCTTGGCTGACTTTCTGACCCAGCATTTCCTCAATCCTGGTAAACATGGACAGATTACATGGAAACCATGTGGGCTGTTTTCTTAGAGCATATCAAATGGAGAGTTTTACCTATGGATTAAGGATTACATTTAAAGAATGGGGCCTTTTCCCTATAATATTTAACAGACTTGTTTTTCATTATGCAATAAGATATTAAAACTTAAAGCAATTTTGTCCTGCACCCAGCCTCTTGTTCCCTGTAAGAATTTGAGCTCAGTAGTAGTCTTTTGGATTCTTCTGCTTCTTCAGTGGAAGCATGTGGAAAGATTCTGTACACTATCTGTGGAGGTATTTATGTAATAGATTGTTCTGTGCAACTCATGGAACACCACAAAACAAAAACCTCAGCCGCAGACGCCAGCTTTCTGACAATGCCAATACCTGACCTAAGGGGTCAGTCACACCATAAACTTCTGATTATAAGGATGAAAACTGTGGGGTGTAAATCAGGATCATCCCAACAGAGGAGTCGGAGATAAGAAAAAGGAAAGGAGAAAGAAAAGAGGGAGAAAGCTGGTGCAGGATGCATCCGAGCAGGATTATTTTGCATTCTCAGAGCTATCCAAGTATAATTGTGGAGGAAACTGAAAAGCAACCTTTAAATGTAGCTGGTAGAAAAACATAGTTTTTGAAGGGAGTTGCCTCCCTCCTCTGAACTGGAGAGTCTTGACAGCAAATGCTTGCTGGGGATCATGATTTAATAATTACAATTGAAAGGGTTGGTTAAGAATGACTGACTGGCATCACGAAACAAATGAAAGATGACGAGGGTGGATTTTGAGCTCCAAATCTCCCATGCCAGGGAAGCGTTCGACCCTGTCTCTGCCTGGGTGTGCCTGGGGCCTCCTCTATTTGAGCCGTCATATTTCTAGCCATTCACCTATCATCTTCTGCATTTCATTGTTACCCTGTACTGATTCAAGACGGAGCCACAGTGGATTCTTTTATAAATGTGTTGTTTTTAACTGTTGCCGAGAAGCCTGTCCCTCTGCAACAGCCTACGATAGACAGGCTCCCTTTTAACTGTATTTCTCCAGCTGAAGTGATATCTGCTACTAATTTGCTTCTGCACAAATGTGTGTCAGATAAAACCTTACAGAAGGGTCGGTCTTCTTGCTCAGCTGTACACCACAATGGGAGTGTGGATTATATAAAACATTCTGACATTTTGGCAGAAAGACAACAACTTGTAAAATGGGGCGGACGGGGTGGGGGGAGTGGAAATGAACCACTCTCTATAAATCATTGATTCTGTGTGATCCCATTAGATAATCCTTAGTGTTTCATGTCCACTCTAACAGATTAAACTTGAGATAAACTTGAGATGCTGCTAGGAGGCAGCATCTATAGAACATATATACTCTCAGGGGAATCCTTGGGTACGATTTTGTCTGTATACATGACTTACAAAGATTCATAAATACAGTAAGAAAATGTAATAAGACATACATTAAAGTTGTTTAAACATCAGACAGAAGGAAAACAGAATAAATAATCAACGGGCCAAAGAGTGAAGTCAGTACAAAATATATCCATGAAGTCATAAATATTTGCAAGTAATGACCGCAAAGTAGTCTCTGAGCTTTCTAGTAGCCCCCATAAAGAAGCAACCATTGCAATAGTTCGGTCATTCCAGATTTATAATCCTGGACATGACTAGTTAGAGGAATATACAGAATTTTATTCAGTGAACCTTCAAATATAACTGTTTCATGTTCAAATTTGTATACCCAATTCTAGGCATACTTTATCCCTGGCTGAAGAGGGAAAACTTAAACATTTATTGCATGAAAAGGTTAATACACATCCTAGGTCAAATCTGGCAATAATGAGATAATAGCCTCCTAATATCTCCTTGAAATTCTTTAGCAGAATTCACTGTTTATGGTCACCTTATGGTCAATTCACCTATCTATGGTCATAACCAATTCAGAATGGTTCCCATCTAGACCCTTGCAGACCTTCTTTACTGGTTTGTTAAACACGTTTGTTTGTACTCAGTATTATGCAAAGAATCCAGAATTATTTTATTGGTATTTTATAAGTAACTGCTTGTGGATGGAAGTCCCCAAACCTTGTTATTCCAATTATAAATGTTAGTGCATTTTAATATATTATTATATATTACAATATCTATTTGGCAGATCCTTATTTTTGAAGTTTATTCTTCATAAGCATAAGATGGCAAGGTGCAAAGAAAACAGTGCAACACCATTTATAGTATGTGTGTGTGCACTTATCTCTTAGAGTCATGAATTCATAATCTCATTCACATGTAAAATGTATATGGTTAAAATATGAATAACAGCGTGGAAGAGAAGGAAACAGGTCAGAAATACTGAGAAGGAAAAGAAAACAAATTTTAAAAATGTATTGTTCAAGCCATTTAGAGTAATATTTTGTTTCTGATTCTTTATCAAAAGCACAAAGCAGTTGCTGAATATGAGCATAATTGTATGTGCCTCTTTATTTGCAATAATTTTATTTTGGCATTTCGAATTGAATCACCCATTAAGATATTAGTTTAGTTGCTGAATGTATTAAATCATTTGAAACAAATCATGTAAGGGGATAGACATACTTCTGAAGAAATCTGTTCTGAGTAAGACAAGTGTACTTCATTTTAACAAGGCATTCACAAGTCCATTGCTGGATTCCAAAACATTTCCACTGTGTTGCATTCACACAACTAGTCTATAAATGTACCAATTTAGTTCTGACACATCAAGCATAAATTTGAGTTTGAAAGTCTCACTTGACTGAGTTTTACAGGTGTCCATATTGTTCTATGATAAAAGGTGACATTCGGGCCATCATGGATAAGCGTGTGCTGTATCTTAAAAATGCTCACAATTTCCTTTTGTTCTGGTTCAGTTTTGGTGTCTAGATCATCTTGCACCTATTAGCAATTTCATTTCACCATCATGCCTGTACAGTAGTATATTTCACAGACAGGGTGTTAGCTGGATATATTTCATCCAGACTCTACGTATTTTGCCCAACCAACGTGTCAGAGCACTAGACCTGGCTTAGAGGTCACTTTTGTAATCCGTGAGGAAAATAAAACATGGGAGCTCAGTAGCACACACATCCACAATCAGCAGTAATCTTCTTCTCTGATAGAGATTGCAACTTATGAAAGGGAACATGCAGAGTATAAATGAGAAAAGAGCTAACCAGCCAGATCAGCCAAATAAACCCTGGTGATTGCTGGAGTGAGAGATCACATCCAGACTGACCTAATGTCCAGTCATGAGTCATATAAGTATTTCTGGAATGTTAAATGGAGAAAAAAAATGACCAGGAAGGAGCAAGAGATAGCACTAGGGCAACGATATAATTTATTACTAAGACTAGAACAATTATGATCATAAAAGAGGGTGATACTAACAATTACACTGGGAAAACAAACATAAACCAGAACTGTCCTGGGAAAACTGGAATGCATGATGCCCCCTGGACAGCACAGTAACTTGGAAACCCGACCAAAAAAAAATGTACAGTCCTTATAAATCAGTAAACCATGAGAAATCTAAGTTTAGGACTGCACTGGGGAACAGGAAAGTCAGTATGATTAGTAATATTTGGGGAGATAGTTACAGTTGCCTATAATTGAAGAGTTGCCTATAATTGCCTATAATTAGAATTGGAAACTGGTACCAGTGCAAATGAAGATACCCTGGGAGGTAAACAAAGTGAAAGTAAATAAGGTCCTTACTTCTTCCACTTGGGGTATATTTGGTATTAACTCTTTCTGGCCACTAGGGGACCACTTAGTACTTTGCACGTTGCCTTGAACCGCTTTATACCATTCTGCTCATAGACTAAAGAAAGACCACCGGATGCTAATTATGTCAGGGTCCTGTGTCATCTCTTGCCTATACAGCACATACTGGTAATTGATTATATGACACTGTTGCCTAGGGGCTTCAAGTGTCTTAGTTTGGTTTGTTCCAACTCACGGACTTCTTAGATGTGTCTGAAATCTTTGGCGTATCCAGACAAATGCCTGGGCAGAGCTTCACACGGTAAGAATTGGATCCGTATTTTTCTTTTTTTGATTTGGATAACAGCCCTGTCTGGGAACTTCCCTAGCCCTTCCCTAACTATTGAACTCTGATTTCAGGTAATAATTTGAGTTTAGAAATAACAAAAAAAAAATAATTACAATTATTACATACCTACTAGGTACCAAGTGCTGTGTATTTATATCTGAACACTTTTTTCTAATCCTATAATTTCTCCCAAGAAAGCATTTTTTTTCCCCTCTCATATTAGAGATGAAAAAACTGAGACTTTGGTTGAATTTCTTACCCCAGGTCTAAGACTATACAGATGGGCCAAAGATGAAATTTCAATCATTGTCCTAAGTTTATACGATTTCACCTGTCCCACAACAAAAAGGGAGAAAAGACAACTAGTCACCTGGTTCTCGTCATGATGTCCATGAATCCTTTTTTTGTTTTTTTTAATATATGAAATTTATTATCAAATTGGTTTCCATACAACACCCAGTGCTCATTCCAAAAGATGCCCTCTTCAATACCCATCAACTACCCTCCTCTCCCTCCCACCCTCCATCAACCCTCAGTTTGTTCTCAGTTGATGTCCATGAATCCTAATTCCAAGCAGAAATGCACAGAATTGTCTCACTGAGAATTTGCTATGGACTCTGTACAGAAAACCCTACACTGTGACATCTGCCTCACAAGCCCCCGGACATCTTCCATCATCACCTACTGAATGGGGAATTCAGGCTGTCATCCTGGAAAGTAGCTCTGTGCCACCTTAGACACAGAGTTACCAAGGCACGGGTGGAATGCTAAGGCATGAGCACTCTCAAAAATCTCACTGCCTGACATTATTTGATGTGCATATTGGACATTTTCTTTGATTGTTTTTAATTCTTTTAATTTTATTATAATTGCATATAGTTTTTATCTACAGTATGATACATAGATAGATGATAGATGATCGGTAGGTAGGTAGATATAGATAGATAGATAGATAGATAGGTAGATAGATAGAGATAGATAGATAAATGATAGTTTGCTTCAAGGCTTGTGCCATATGTCTAGTGACAGGTCACTTCATGTGAAAATTCTGAAGCAAGCGCACCCACTAACCTCGAGTATTACACTGTCATTATAGTCACTATATTGTGACTTTTTTAAAGATTTAAAGTAAAGCCATGAAAGGATAAGATCATATCTTATTCATCTCTGAATTCCCAATCCTCAGCATACCTTCTGGCACATACTTCCTGACAAACAGCAATTTAAAAAGAGAGAAAAAAAAAAAGTGCCACCCATCTATCACCTGAATGCCAATTTCATTTCCAGTGGAAAATCCAGTGCCTTCCCCTGAAATTTCCAGCGAGGCCTCTAGCTACAATTTCTTCTCGAAAATACTTGCCTACAACAACTTCTGTGCCCTGCATGGGGCATCTGCTCTTTTACCTCTGCCCCAAGATCGACCCCAATAGCCTTTCCACAGAGATGTTTTATATCCTAGCAACACAAACACAAACCATTAAAATTGAATATTAGATATCCTTGAGCTGACCAGAACTGCAACTATGTTGCCGTGTTTCCCTGTCATCAGTTCTCTCTTGTCTACTCTCTGTTCTGGGCACTCGAAGCGTCTGTTCGTTTCTAGTAGACAACATTTGAGCTATTTCTTTTGTTTCCTTTCCTCTGGCTATTCCAGGTGCTAAGGTATCACCTGCAGTCCTAAGGGATATACAGAATTATTTTCAGAGATTAAAGTCTTTGCCAACTCTTAAGATAAAATATAAGTTTTAATCTCATAATGCAAGGAAGGAAAGAAAGGAATGGGAAGACAGAGGGGGAAAATGAGGAGAGCAGAGTGGGGAGAGGACTATGGAAGCCACTTACAGCCCGTGGCTGCTGTGTAAGTATGCAGGGAAATTGTGTTTCAGTCTCAAAACTATGATAAGCCTCTTACTAAATCATATAGCTGACTTGGGGAACAGGCTTCCTTTCTTTCTTTCTGTCCCTGCCTCCTGCTCCTCTCTCTTTAATGACATGGGATCAACATAAACAGCACATATTTTAAGTACACATGCGGATTTTTCTACATATGTAGACACCCGTGAAACTGTCATCTCAATCAGCAGAACGAATGTAGCCACCATCCCAACACCTCCCCAGCCCCTTTGTAAACCCATTAGACCTTACCCTGTCCTCAAGAAATCACTCATCTGCTTTCTGTCACTATAAATTAGTTTGCATTCTCTAGGATTTCATATAAATGAGATCGTATAGCATTAACTCTTTTTTTCAGTCAACATAATTATTCTGAGATCCATCATGTTTTCCATACATAAATAGCTCATTGTTTTCTTTGCTGTGGAATTCCATTGTATGCATATATCAATATTTGTTCATCTGTTCACCTGTTCATGAATATTGAGGTTATTTCCAGTTTGGCTATTACAAACAAGACCAATAAGAATATGATATGTTTTCATTTTTTCCTGGGTAAATATCTAAAAGTGGAATGGCTGGATCGTATGACAGGCAAGCATTTAACATTTTAAGAAACCACCAAACTGTTTTCCGAAGTGGTTGTACCATTTCGTGTCCCTGCCAGCACTGTATGAGAGTTCTAGTTCCTCTGCATCCTTGTCTATATTAAGTATGGTCAGCCTTTGAAATTTTAGCCCTTCTGATAGTTGTGTGATGGTATCTTGTAGTGCTTTTAACTTGCAGTTCCCTCATGTCTAACGTTGTTCAGCATTTTTTCACATGCTTAAATGCCATCCATGTATCTTCTTTGGTAAGCCATCTGTTCAAATGTTTGCCCATTTTTAATTGGGGTGTTTGTTTTCTCATTATTGGATTTTAAAGTTCTTTATCCTAGATTTAATTCTTTAACAGATAAAAGCTTTGCAAATATTTTCCACCAGTCTATGGCTAGTCATTTCATTTACTTAACAGTGTCTTTTAAAGGGCAGTTGGGTGGCTCAGTCAGTTAAGCACCCAGCTCTGGAGGTCATGATTTCACAGTCATGAGGTAAAGCCCCACGTTGGGCTCTGTGCTAAGAGTGGAACCTGTTTAAGATTCTCTCTCTCCCTCTCCCTCTGCCCCTCTCCTGCTCACACTCTCTATAAAATGAAATGAAATATGAAATGAAATGAAATGAAAGGCATAAGTTTTTAATTTTAAAGAAGTATAAATTATCAATTTGTTCTATTATGGATCCCCCCTTTTTTGGAAATATATAAGAGATCTTTACCTACACCAAGGTCACTAAATTTTCTCCTTTGTTTTCTTCCAGAAGTTCTACTCTTTTAGGTTTTGTGGTTAGTTTTATCATCCATTTGACTTATTTTTTTAGATATTATAAGAAGTATGAGCCAAAGTTCATTTTTTTGTGTAGGGGTCAAAGTTCATTTTTTTGTTTATGGATATCCAGGCTCTTTGCTGACAAGAATATTTTTCTCCACTGAATTGGCATTATACTTTTGTCAAAAATCAGTTGTCCATAGACCCTCTAATTTGTTTCATTGCTCTATTGTCTATCTTGATACTAGTACCACACTGTCATAATTTCTGTACCTTTATAAGTCCTAATATTGAAAGTGTTCTCCCACCAACTTTGTTCTTTTTTTCCCACATAAGTGTTAAAATCAGCTTTTCAATATTTACCAAAAAAAAAAAAAAAACCCACCATGATTTTGATTGGAATTGCATCAAATTTATAGATCAATTTTGGGAGGACTAATACCTAAATAATATTAACTCGTTCAACCCATGAAGAGTACATCTTTTCGTTTATTTGTATCTCCCTTAATTTCTCCCAAAAGTATTTTATTGTTTTTAATGCACAGGTCTTTCATATATTTTGTCAGATTTATCTCTAAGTATTTTACATTTTTCATGCTATACTATAATACATGAGATATTTTTAATGTTCAGTTGTAAGAGTCTATTGTTAATATATTCAAATACATTTGCATATAAATCTTATATCCAGAAATCTTGCAAAAGTCACTTGTTATTTAGAGTTCTTATGGATTTTACGTGATTTTGTATACAAATAATCATGTGAAAATGCAAATGAAAGTTTTACTTCTTCCTTCCTTATCTGGATAACTTTTCTTTCTTTTTCTTGCTTGAATCCACTGGCTTGAATCTCCAATTGGATTTTTTTTTTTTTTTGCTTTTTTTGTTTGTTTTTAATTTATTTTTTTTTAAGAGAGAGTGTGTGCACTCGCAAGCATGGGGAGAGACGAAAAGAGAGTAAGCAGGGCTTCATGCGCAGCATGGAGCCTGACGTGGGGCTTAATCCCATGATGCTGAGATCATGACCTGAGCCAAAATCAAGAGTCAGATGCTTAACCAACTGAGCCACCCAGGTGCCCCTCCAATGCATTGTTGAATAGAAGTGGTGAGAGTAAGCATCCTTGTCTTTTTCCTAGTTCTAAGAGGAAAACATTCAGCCTTTCATCATTAAGTGTGTTAGCTACTGTCATCAGATTGAGTACATTTCTAATCCTGGTTTCCTGAGAGGTTTTGTTTTTTCCTTAATGAGGAATGATTTTGTTGGATTTTGTCAAATACTTTTTCCAGTGAGATGATCATAAGCATTTTCTTTTTTGGATATGGAAATGTCAAACCACCTTTGAATTCCTGTGATCAGCCCTGCTTGGTCATGATGTATTATTCTTTATGTGTGTGTGTGTGTGTGTGTGTGTGTATACATATATGTATATGTATACATATACATATGTACACACATATGTACATACATATGTATGTATATGTATACATATACATATGTACACACATATGTACATACATATGTATGTATATGTATACATATACATACATATATGTATATACACACACATATATAGTTGGATTTTATTTGTTTAAATGTTATTTAGAATTTTTGCACCTGTGCTCATGAAGAATATTGGGCTATCATTTTATTTCCTTGCAATATCTTTGATAGGGTGCAGGCTAATTCTGACCTCATAAAATGAATTGGGAAGTAACCTCTCCATTTTAAAGGGAAAAAACATACACCCACAGTATTCTGATTTTTGGAGCCATAAATATCCTATCCTCCATGTTTAAAAGGAGTTATTTTGTGATCTCCTTTTCTTTTACGTGTTTCTCATATGATATGCTCTCCAGAACCTGACTTTTATGCTCTTTATCTTGAAAAGTGACAAACTTCTACACTCCTTCTTAAAAATGGGACTCTGAGAAGAACACAGCTTAGCAACATTTTCTTATCACTTTATTGAACAGTAGGACTTTCACATCCTTTAGTCTTGTCATTTAACTTTTATTAATCCAGCCAAAGATGGCTTTACTACAAACTAAATCCTTTTCCATCATCACTGCCATAAAGCCATGTTATAATGTCACAAGAGCCCAAATGAAAGGATCCTATCCTTCTATCCTTGAGAGTAAACTTTACTATGCCTTTATCCAAATAGAGAAGGATTCTTCTTAAAACGCGCATGCAGGACAGATCTAAGGAATGCAAACCTCTTACCCTTTGGCTGGTGACTACAACCAAATAAAAAAAAAAATCTATGAATACAAAGAAAACCTTTTGTTGGGAAGTACTCCAAGGTGGCCTTTATAAGAAGCCTTGGACAGCAAGTTACTAGCCAAAGACCAGATCTAGGCATCATGAGAAAATTGGAGGCTAGGTGTGATTGGACAACTGTAGGTATTGGCACCAACAGAACAATTCTTTTCTCTTGTTTGTATGAGTCTTTTGATTTAAAACAATAATATTTGTTACTTGTACTTTGACCTAAGTAAATCAAAAAAAGACTGGCTTGATATGAAAAGAGACTCTTATTCAGTGTCTCAGGAGTAGCATACTTTATCTTGAGACGATTGGTAGTAACTGTCTCCTAATTACAGGGTGTATGCCAATAAGACATGGAGCAACTAAGATGAGAAATTCAAGAGTTAACTTTTATCTCAAATTTACTGACCTCTGGTAGACCATGAGCTGTAAAGAAATTTAACAGATATTTGGTAAATAATAGATAATGTATAAGTGTTTGCTACATAAGCGAGTAAGTAACTAACATAACAACAAAGTGACAGAATGAATGAATGGGTCGGTCCTGTCATCATCCAGGATAAAGGGACAAAGAAACAGATGGTACCATCAAATTAGAGCAATTCAAGGAGGGCTTATATACAAGCACCGATTACAAAGACATGAGTAAGCTATAGCAGAAACAAAGGATGGTGCAGAAATCCTGGGCCAATAGTAGTGGAGCTGTTGCCACCTCCAGACCTAAAGGAGAGGGAGAAGGCATGGAAGCCCATTGATGTAATCTGTACAGATCAGCCTACCAAAGCAGAGAGTGGGGAGGAGAAGGGTGGAGAGAGGGTCTCAAGGAATAAGCAGAGGATATTCATTACAAATAGGCTTTGTACCAGGCCTAAGAGCAATCAGCTCCAGAAAAGGAATGCTACCAATGCAACAGGTTGATCTTCAAGCTGTGGAAGGAGTGTCTAAATAAGCTGATATAAACAGGCATAAAAGAAAATATAGCTCAAATGGTGTCTGGGGCACAAGGACGCCAAAATGTTGATAATACTCCCTCAGAAAAGTGTCTGACCTCAAATTTACCAAAGACCAGTTTTCAAGCAGGTCAACTGTAGGGATTTGATACCTTTCCTCTGATAGCAACCAGGAGGTGGTAGAGACCAATAAAGGGAACTTTAAAAATGGTCCTGAGTTGGTATACTGTTAACCATGTTAGTATACTGTTGGTTATTTTTTAACTAAAAAAAAAAAGTTCGTTTAAAACCTAATTTCTTAAACCATTGTCAAAGTGAGACTTCTGAACTAAAAAAGAAGTCCACTATACTGGTATCCAAAATCAAAGTCTCCTCCAGGCAAATTTACGATTATGATTTAATATCAGACAGGCAGTGGCCTCTAATCTCTCAGCTCATGCCTTTCCCCTTTTACTCATGTTAGTGTAGTGATAAATGATGTAGAATTTCTGAGAGAGAGAGAGAGAAAATTATGCCCAATATAAAAAGTGGTTGAAAAAGCTGATTACAGAGTCATTAGCCCCTGTGGGCTCATTTTATTGCTATAAAGTCATCATTCAAGTAGACATATATTTAGCTTCTGTGGCCTTCATTTGTGGTAAGCAAAATAATCTCAGACAAAAAAAGGGAGCCCAAGTTCAAACTTCCTATTTTTAGTGATGTGACAACCAATTTGCTAAATTAGAAAAGCCCAGCGCAGAAGCAGAGGAATGTCATCAGTTTGCATTCCTTGTACTGTGTGCTGCTCAGACCACATCTAGGGACAGGTTTACTCCTAGATCACATGTTCTATTTGGAACACTGGAATCCAACATGTGGCCAGAAAAAGGTACCAAAGATGGTGAGGAACTTATACACACCTTGACACTGAGAAACAGTTGAAGGAACTGGACATATTTAGTCTAGGAAATAGAAGCCTATATGGAACAAAAAGTCTTTTGATTTAATTTTTGGACTTACTGTGGAAAACAGATTGATTTATTCTCTAGCTAGTTCAAATAATTTATGGAAAAACACTTCCAATTCAAGGTGAAACATTTATTCATTCATTCATTCATTCATTCATTCATTCAATATTTATGGACCAAATATAATTTTTCTACTATTGTGCTAGGTTCTAAAAGCTAAAGAATTTATCAGCAAACACTGATTTTAAAAATTGTGAACTCTAGGGACACCTGGGTGGCTTAGTCGGTTGAGTGTCTGACTTCAGCTCAGGTCATGATCTCACAGTTTGTGGGTTCAAACCCCACGTCAGGCTCTGTGCTGACAGCTCAGAACCTGAAGCCTGCTTCAGATTCTGTGTCTCGCCCTCTCTCTCCACCCCACCCCTGCTTGTGCTCTGTCTCTCTCCCCCTCAAATAAATAAACATTAAAAAAAATTTTTTTTTAATTGTGAACTCTTACTTGTGGGTCTGTAATCAAACACTATCTGTGAGTGGCAGTATAGAAGTAGAATGTTTGTGTTTCTTATTTTAATGTGCACACAAATCACCTGGGAAACTGAATATCCACAGGTTCTAATGCAGTAGATCTGGGGTGGGGCCTGAGATTGTACATTTCCAGTAAGTTCCCTGTTGATCCAGACGCTGCTGGTCTGTGGGCCATTCTTTGATTTAGCACAGCATTAAGGTCATTGCCTCTCCTATATTCTCTGATTTTAGTGAGAATCAGCGGACCTATTTTGTGTCATCTCAGATGTGATGTGTCATCTTTCAGATAAAGAAACAAAATTACAAGACGTTTTTGGTCAGACATCTGTCACTAGAAGAGTGAGGTTTGGTGCTGCATCCCACTTTGCAACTGCATCCTGGTTAAGCTGTTTTGCCCACCCTTTTAGTATAAATTGCAAGCCATGTGAAAAGAACACACCAGTACACAATCTCCATTCAAAATCTTAGTTCTGAGCTACTCTCCTTGACCTTTGCTCATGTTCATCCCATCCCGTCATAGTCCCATCTTATGCTCTAATTCCCTAGTACTGAAATTTTGTTTGCCCTTCAGAAGTGACATTTAGGGCATTTTTTTTTTTTTTCAGGTTCAACCTTGGAGTAGTTCAGCGATGATCTTGGTATCTTCCCTATTACTTTTTACCTACTGTGAGGACCCAGGCTTCTCAGTAAACATTCTTGCCCTTCAGCTCAGAATCAGTCTCCTTAAAACAGTTTCTGCCACTATCCTGAGTAGGAATTGAATACATTGAGGCTATTGAGATCAATTTGCCATCTCAGGTGGCCCAGAATGATTGCAGATTTCCAGAAATTATTAGGAAGGTGGAGTTTATCCAATATAATTTCCAAACACAGTCTATTTTTTTCTGTAAGTGAAAAAGTGTGAGGAGAATACTGATAAAAACTGATACTAGAGATTCATCTAAGTAATGATAGTTACAATCCTTGGGAAGGATGGTTCTTCAGAAGATAAACTAAGAGTTTACAAGTTTAGAAATGTATTCCATTTTATAGGCAAATTCTCCAAATTACCTCTTATCAAAAATTCATCCTTAGGTGTTTCCATACAGTTTTAATAAATTTGACTACTAAACTGAATAAAAGACACTAGAAAAACATACAATCATTGAGAGAAACTGGAGTGATTTTAATAAGAATGAGCTAATTTTTAATCAGTCTAAACAATGTCCTTCAATTTGCAGAATATATTCAAATAGAGCAACCCAGAGGGGTGGCCATTCCCTCTCATATTTATGCCCACCATCTATGAACTATGACAGAGTTTCTTGTCTGAAGACTCCCCTCCCACTAATAACTTGTATTCTGTTATTTGCTATGTATTAGACTTGGTCCCCCCCCCCCCCCCCCGCCAAAAAAAATTCTAAGCTGTTACAGGTAAAGCCTTTGTTTGATTCTTCCTTTGAATTTTCCTCAGCACTGGGCAGTAAACAATACTTATTGTTTTATTATTAAAGATGTTAAAACAAATTATTTTACCTGCAAGAGATATTACATCTGCTTTCCATTTGGTAAGAAGTGACTCACTTGGAACTGGTGCTCAGGGGGCAGAAAATTGTAAATATGGCAGAGACATTTTGGACTACTGTTTTGAGTTCTAGAAAAAAAGGCAAGGCAAAGATTCTCTGGGACAAATGTGTGCAGTCAACTGGGTTAGAGGAAGGAGCCTGGGCAGGGTCTTTACTGTCATTCCACCATATTGCCTGTGGTATCCACTGCTTCAAAACTACTATGACCCCTACTTGCACATAAAAACAAAAGGGTGTGAGGACACCTTGCTACTAAGGCGTTCAAGAAGAAAGACAGGTTTGTGTCTTATATGTACCATGTTTGTGTGGTGATCATTTGAAATACTTCAAAATCTGTAAGGATTTGTGACCCTGTAAGGAATCAGTAGCCATGTGCTTTCCTGTTTCTCTTTTCAGAACAAAGTTGTGTCATTCTCCTTCCCCATCTTTTTCTTCTGTGGGTCCTCAGCCCATGCCTTAAAAAAAATGTTTGTTTATTTATTTTGAAAGAGAGAGAGAAAGAGTACATATGAGTGGCGTAGGGGCAGAGAGAGAGGGAGAGAGAGAATCCCAAGCAGGCTCCACATTCTGCTCAGCTGTTGTCTCCCACAACTGTGAGATCATGACTTGGGCTGAAATCAAGAACTAGATACTTAACCAACTGAGCCACCCAAGTGCTTCTTAGCCTGTGCCTTTATGTGAGCCTTGGGCTCCATGGCATATCTGTGTCAACTTGGCCAGGCCACTGGGTGCCAATATTTGGCCAAACATTACTCTGGATAATGTTCACTCTTCCTGTATCAACTTGACTGGACTACCCTATGCAGATATTTGGCCAAACATTATTCTGGATGTTTCTGTGAGAGTTTTTTTGGATAAGATTTAAGTTGGTGGACTTTGAGTAAAGCAGATTACCCTCCATAGTGTAGGTGGGCCTCAATCAATCAGTTGAAGACCTGATTAGAACAAAAGACTGACCTCCCCGAAGCAAGAGAGAATTCTGCTGCCGAAGCCTTTGGACTTAAACTATAATGTCAACTTTCCCTGTTCTCCAGTCCAATGACCCACTCTGCTGATTCTGGCAGCCTCCATAATCACTTGAGTCAATTTCTTAAAATCTCTCTCTCTCTTTCTCTTTTTCTCTCCATACATACACACTCTCTCACCTCCTATTGGTTCTGTTTCTTTGGAAAACCCTCACAAATATAGGCTTCTTTCACTGTGACATTTAGAAGTTTGCCCTTTCTCACATAATCACAATGGCCACAAACCATTAAAAGAAACTCAAACGATCAAATGAAGAAGGTACTGACATGAAAGTAGCCTATCCTCAGTTTCCAAACAGACTGCAGCACAGTGCAGATAAAGGAAACAAACAGCTGGATAAACTGGAAAACTTCCAGTATTTTCTCCACTGTGACAGAAAACTTCTTAGACAAGCCTCTGTATTTCAGGAGTTAAACTTCCACTTCTTCTGTCTGTCAGGACATGAAGACTGTTCTGTTGAACTTGGTAAGAAATGGATGATTGAAGGGGGTAGGCTGTTCAGTTAATAAGGATGTCAGGGAATACTGGGGTCCCAGAGCTTTTAAAATGGAGAATATAGAACTGAAAAAGTGAGCAACAGCAATCAGATGGAAGAAGGTCCTAATTTTAAGACAGAAGCAACAGAAGCTATAAGCATGCTTCATAGGAAACCTGGAAATTCACTGGTGAATCTCAGCCACGGCATTCTACTCTACTTTCTTTAATTTGATCTCTGTCCACCGCTAGAGAGCAAGGGTGATATTTGTTCATGTTTACAGGCCATAGCATGCAATCATTTTTCCAGTTCCCCACTGTCTAAAAACAATTGTTTCTCCGACAAAGACCATTATTGACTATAAAAATTCAGCAACAGAGAAAAGAATAAATTTCAAACAGTTGTACTTTTTTGATGAGTAATGTATAGAAAGATTTCCTCTACAAAGTAGGAGGTCTCTTCATAATCTTTAAGTGGATCTTGGACAGTTTCTCAGCAAGTGTATTTCATATCTTCACAGTTTCAAAAACCATGAAATCCTTAGTCTTCCAACTGCTGACTTCGAATTTGTCTGTAATTCAACACATCTGTGATTATCTCTGGACAGGGAAAACAATAAAAGAAGTGAAACCACTGAAAATTCCACTTACACTCCCAAGGGCCCTTACAACTTGCAACTTGTCCTAGTACCTCTCCTTTCCCCATCCTTTTTTTTTTTTTGTCTCCCAAACAGTGATAAGCCCAAGGTTACATATTATCCACAGTTTTCAAATCAATATTACCTTATATCACTATTGCTGCACAGTTTAGGGCTTTGCGGCTAGCTACCATGACAATAGATGCACAGCCTGGAACCAGTTTTAGTTAATTAGAGTCAATCAATCCAAACTTTGCTAACTTACTCATGTGAAACAATAGTATAATGAACCAAAGTCGGCAAGATGATTGGGAAACACAAATTATTGCACCCTGATAAATTAAATGTGACTATTACAAAACCTTCTTTCTAAATGAACACTCAGGGAAGGAATATGAGTCTTTAATATAATTAAGAATACAGGGAAAATAAACCTAAAGGAGCTATTAAAAACTCCACCTTTTTTTGTTTTTAAGGAAGAAAAATAAAGGTTGTGTTATGGAAAGATCTTGTGGCATCTTTATGTATTAATTTGGGAAAATAACTTCCTGTTGGTTCTGGTCCTTGGATAGAGTAGGCAGAAAAGCAGGAAATACATATATGGGGATGCCAGAACCACGGCAGGGTGGTGAAAGAGCAAAAGGGGAGAGACAGGCCTAAACCTCTGTGTCTGTGTGTGCACAGTGTTAAGAGTGCGGGTTTATGTGACCCAGGGGTCGGTGCTTTGGGTAATGTATGGAATTGAATGGAAGCATTTCCCTAGAACTCTGGCAGATCTGATGTGCTATCATTGGTGTTTGTGGCACACATGCTGAACCCAAGGGCTGCAGTAGACTAAGTAAAATATACAGCCATTTTACACATGTAATTGATAGAAGACAAACCCAAGATTCAACCTTCCAGTAGCCAAACATTGCTGTTGCTTTACCCCAGGGTAACCTGTGAATCCTATCAGAACTGTTACTTGGGTTAAAAAAAAACATGTTGATGGTTAAACGGGGACTAAAAGAACTTTTGCAATGGAAATTGATAGGAAGATAGTAGATGCCCCATTTGGGAAGCAAAAAGAAACTGGAAAGGAGATTGAGGAGGGTAGAGAAAGGAAAACAATGCAGAAGGATAACTTTTAAAACAAGATTCATCTGTCTCACCTTAAGCTAAAAGTGGTCCAGTTATTGGCTGTTGGCAGTGAAACAGCTCACATAAAAACTTTGTAAGAGACAGAATCAAAGAGCTCTCACCTGAAGTTTGAAGACCTAGGTTGGCGGGGTGGGGGGGGGTGGGGGGGGGGAATCCTCTCCCAGCCAGTTAAATGATCTATTTGACCTCTGTTTCCTTATCTGCAAAATGGGGTGTTGAGGTAGATCATCACTGAAGAAGCTTCCAACTCAAAATATCCCAACTGCTGGTACAATTTCAAGAAAAGTTTTTAATAATTTACTTATAATGACACATGTTAACTACCATTATAAACTGAATGTCTCCTAACTCAAAAGTTGAAAACTAACCCCCAGTGTAATGGTATTAGGAGGTGAAGCCTTTGGGAGATGCTTAGGTTTTGCAGGTAGAGCCCTCATTGATGAGATTAGTGCCCAAATAGAAGAGGCCTCAAAGAGCTCTCTCATCCATTCCACTATGTGAGGACACAGGAATCCATAAACACAGAAGGAAACTCTTACCAGACACTGAATTTGCTGGCACTTTGATCTTGGACTTCCCAGCCTCCAGAACTGTGAGAAATAAATGCTTGTTGTTGAAGTCACCCAGTCTACAGTACTTCTGTGACAACAGCCCAAATGAGCCAAGACAACTACTGAGCTACTTTGTTACCTTCTGTCCCATAGTCAGGCAGACCCGGGCAAATGCCAAAGATGCTTAGTGCAGTTCCTAAAGGCATCATATGTCTTTACATATTGCTTTACACTGAGCTCTCACCTGTTTTCTCATACTCTTAAATAACAGCCAACTTGCAGTCTTTATACAGTTCTTATATGTCAGTCTAAGCTCATATACATTTTATTGTCACTTACCAAGGGCATAAACAGAGCCTGTCTTAAAGGGGGTTTAAAGGTTGGCCCTGCATCCATGGTGAGACTTGGTATCTGTACCTTGCTGGGCTGGTGGGAGACAGCTTTTGTTTAATTTTCCTTATTCTTTAAAGGCAGTTGGTACAATGATAAAGTGACTCACTCTTCCTCATGTCATGAATGAATTGTCAAATAATTTGAAGCTTCTAGAAGACAGGAAATAGAAGTTATATGGCTTTCAGTGTCCTATAATGTCTAACACAGTGTTTCAGCTACAGACGGGCTTAATCAATAGCTATTAGATGATGGATATATGCATAGATGAAAGAATAGACTGCAGGTGGATGGGGAATAAACATATGAATAAACGGAAAGTCAATATAAACACTGGCATATAGTTGATATTTCCTTGCATTTGGAAAACTTAATGTCCTTATATTTAGCGACTAATTTTGGGAAATGGCAATATGACAGAATTCTACACATTTTTATATGCATTTAACATATTCATACTCATTTAACTACTAAAAAAAATGTAACTAAAAGATAACAAAGTAATTTTTAACATCTCAACGATGTGTGATGTGACTGATTTAATCCCACCTACCATATCTCAGATTCAAATCCTATCCTTAACAGTGAAATGAATTCAAACCAAGGGTTTACTTTCCAGATATATAGTTTTTATCTATAACTGAAATCTCACAAAACCAGTTGCTTCTCCCCAAACCACATAAAAACCACAAAGTATTTCATTGGCCATGACACCGCCAATTGGTGATGAAAAATTTGCTTGTACTTTTGACATTTCTGTGTAAAACAACAGCTGCTTCACTCACTTGGAAGCAGCCTTTTTCCCCCACTGGGGATTCTTATCCCCAGTGGAGGTGGGTGGGCATCTTGCTGGCAATGTTGCATGCATACAGAGATTCTTAGATACTCCATAGCTGACAGCTAAAATGAACTCATTCTGTGAAGGATATGTTTTCCGGTGGAAGACAGCCAGACCTGCTTTCCTTTGGGGAATAGAGTATGAGGGGTACCATGGCCCTGTTCTCATCATAGTGAGTCTAACACCCACAGTCACATGGGGCCAACCATGTACATTGTAGAAACCAAAGGCTAATACTTTAAATTCATCTTAACTACCAGAAGGAAACTTCTAGGTCAAAAATGAGCAGACAGTTTAAAGCAGAAATGTACCTGTAAATTTACTGGGTCCTCCTCTTTCCCTCCTATCATCACCACCATAAATACCATCATTATTATTCTCTCATTTGCCCTACATTCTTACGTTTCCAAGTTCCTGAAACTTGAATATTGTTTGTGCCCTTTTCCTCTGCCCCCCCCCTTCTTTTATTGCAAGTACCTTAAATCATACATTTAATGAACACCCTCATTTCTTGTGCTCCTAAAATTCAACCCAAGGGAAGAAATGAGATGAGTTTCATTTAGGCACATAACCTCAAAAGGTCAAGCCCTTAGAAGGTGGCCGTCATTCTGATGTATTCTATACTAATTATTTTGGCCCAGATCCCGCTGGTTGTTTTCCCACCGTCATCACAACCCACCTTGTGAATGGCACTTCCTTACTCATTAGCTCCACGCCTATCATGCAGAGTTTCAGTGCAAATCTGAGACTAGGTCTGCATGAACTCAGGATATTCCCCTAGAGCATGGGATGCAACTAGGAGTCAGAAGGCTCCACTTTAGGTACTGCTGCCACTATGTAGTGGATCTGCTAAGCTCACAGAGTTGTCATAAGGATGAAAGTACTTATTTAAAGGGCACAGGGATTTGTTAATGTTGGCTATGGCAATTCATAGTAGCATAGAAAGAACTCTGAGTGTGGAGATTTCAAGTCTGTCTTCAGCCACTTGTTAACTATGTGACATCACTTAACCTCTCTGAACTTCATTATCAGTATCTATAAAATGATAACATGATTTGAGTGATGTGAATGTGCGTATGTATGTGTATATACACACATATATAGAAATACAAACCGTGACACTTCTCTGACTTTTCTGAGTGGCTATTTCAGAAAGGCATGGGAAGTGGCTGAGTACCTGACTCCGGTCCTCAAGGAATCAAAGTTTGGGGGAACAGGTGTTATCAACCCAGAAGAGTTTGTGGCAAGCTGGAGAGCACTTAGCCCACCACTGTCCAACACGGTAATGGGCTACAGGGGAAGAGTTGAAAGTGAAGGCATACCTACCAACAGGCAAACAATTTTGGGGTCACCAAAAATGTGCCATGCTACAATACAAGCGGTGCAAATAGATGGAATATTCACCTGACTTGGAAGCTATCATTGAAGAAGATGATGGTGATGGGGGATGGGTAGCTACATGTCATAACACAGGTATTGCAGGAATTACTGAAGCAGTTAAGGAGATTACATTGGAAAGCAAGGACAGCATAGAACTTCAAGATCGCTCAGTAGGATTGAAGAGGAGGAAGAGGAAGATGAAGGAGAAGCTTCAGATATGGAAGAATGGGAAGAAAGTGGATTGTGGGAAACAGATGAAGCTTCCCTAGACACAAGGAAAATAGTAGAATTAGCTTGTGAAACCAAAACTGATGCTGCCAACCCGAACTTACGACCAGACACCATGACTATGGTTGTTCAGCTATGATGAGCAAAGGTAGCCTTTAACAGTCGAACACATGTGTGAAGACATCACTCAGCATCAGGTGAAGAAAACAGTGACCATTGAAAATCAGCCTCATCTCCCACCACCTCCTATGTGTTCAGTTCACCCGTGCAGGCATACTGAGGCAATGAGGAAATCGTTAAGACTGTTGCAGGAGGGGAGAACTTGGTGTTCATACACATTTTCTTATTCTCTTGAAATTTGTACAGTCTGTCATTCCAACAGAATATGGCTACACAAGACCCTTCACAATGTAAGGAGAGAGCATAGGGTCTATCCTAATTATTCATTCTATTTTTTAAAGAATTAATGCATAGATGTGACCATTGACCATATTCACCAATATGTACAATGTCTCTAATAAAGGGACTTATGTGTTTATGCATTAAATTTTAAGAGTTCCACCAAACGGCTATTTCACTGATGATCTGTGTTAAACAATTTAAGAATGTCTTTGATAATCTTCTAATAATTTCTGTATTGCTGACCTCCAGAATAATGGAGAAAGTCTCATACTTGCCAGCACTAGTACAATGCAAAACATATAATAACTGTCATTAAAATGTAGCCAACAATACATAGCAAAAATCCAAAACATGTGACTACATGGTAATATATAAAAACAAACCAAAAAAAACCTTTCTTTTTTCATTTCTTAGAGAACATCTAATATTGTTCTTTCTCTCCCATGATCTATATTATGATCCAGAGAAGCTCTTTATTACTCTAATTTTTATTAATAGCCCACATTTCCTCTATAAGCCCATCATCCCTAAGTTTTTGTTTCCATGTTGATTTCTGTTCTGATTCTTATAATTTTATATCCAGTTCCTCTTTATATCTCTATTTGGATGTTTCACAGCTTCCTCAAACACCACAGTTCCAAAATCTGCACTTATCATGTTTCCTTGCCAAACTATTCCTCCTCAAGTGTTTCTACTGCAACAATTGGCCAAATATCCACTCATACGCATGTGACAGAAATCTTGCAGTCATTCTTGACAACTCCCTACCCCTCATGCGCCCTATTTGCTGATTATTCTTTTAAAATGTGTCTCTAATTTATCAATTTCCCTCTACTCATTTCCACTATCAACGATACCCGTGTGAACCATCCATGCCTCTTTCTTTTCTTTCTACACTGAACTTGGCCCTTTGCCAAGCTGTTCAAACTCAAACTTGAATGTCATTTCTCTTCTTAAACCTCCCATGAATGCTACTTTTTAAGAATAAACCATCCTATGACTAGCACCTCTGGGTTTTTTATATATAAAGGGGTAAGTTTGAGGGAGTGGGGTGGCTTTCTAGTGGAAGGAAGGGAGGAAACTTCTCTTGGAGATGCATTGGCATGGGATATGTTACCCCTGGCCTCATCCACTGTCACATCTCTCTCATGGCCACTGATCCCTCGAAAGCACTGATTCCTGCCCAACTTCTTATCGCACCTTATGTCTTGCTTCCCCTCCCTCACTGCATTGGAGCCTCATTGCCCCGCTCCGCCTTTGCCTTCTTCAAATGTACCAAGTTCAGGGGCGCCTGGGTGGCGCAGTCGGTTAAGCGTCCGACTTCAGCCAGGTCACGATCTCACGGTCCGTGAGTTCGAGCCCCGCGTCAGGCTCTGGGCTGATGGCTCGGAGCCCGGAGCCTGTTTCCGATTCTGTGTCTCCCTCTCTCTCTGCCCCTCCCCCCGTTCATGCTCTGTCTCTCTCTGTCCCAAAAATAAATAAAAAACGTTGAAAAAAAAAATGTACCAAGTTCATATGCACGTTTGCTGCTTTTCCCTCTGCCCATACCCTTCCTTATGCCACCCTTCTTCTAAATTCCCTGTCCTCCCCACCCTCACCATCTTTCTAGTTTCTGTTTAATTATCGGTTCTTCAGTGAAGGTATCCTCTCTCTAGGTCAGATTCTCCTCTTGAATGCTGTCAAGTACCTGAACTTGTCAGTTGTAATACTTACCACAGCTGTAGTGACATGATGTTTAGAAAGCCTTTTGTTTGAAGTCCACCTCACTCATTATGGTCTACATCCAGGAGTGCAGGAGCCAAGTCAGTCTGGTTCATCCCTGAACCCTCAGTGTCTAATGTAGAACTGGGCACATAGCAGGTGCTCTGTACAAATTTGTTGAATAAAGAAATTACTGAGTCTATTTAGACCACCCTTTTCAAACTCCCTATCAGTTCTCAAAAAAGACCAATAATTTTAAATGTAGGTGGTATCTCTTAAGGACAGTAAATGAAACACTCCTTCCAATGTCAGATTTCCTAATTGTTTATTAAACTGAGAAAGGGACCTGTTCTTCAGATCTCACACCATAGAATTTTTTGGAATATAAAAAAATATTTACTTTTAAAAATGTTTTAAAATTTAAATGCTTCTCATTGTTTAAGAATCCTCTAATTCTATGTAAGTGATCAATAGTCCAAATTTATTAAATTGTAGGTATCATTTTCTAACTTTTCCTGGAAGTTTGATTTTACTTAAATCCTCTTGCAATTATTCAGTTCCAAACATTTATTAAATACCTATTACGTGCCCAAAACTCAGCTATGTGCTGTAAATGGAAGATAGCATTTTTTGAGGAGCTCATACTCTGGTAGAGTAAACCAATAAATAAATACATTCACACACACACCCCTGTAAGATAGTTAATAAGAGATACTAAGATAACTACGTATATGGCGCTGTGGTCACGTAAAAGACAACTGCAGATCAGAGATATTCACAAAGAAGGGGAAGCATTGGGGCTGCTCTTGTGTACGAATGGAAAGTTACCAAAGAGTGATTTCCTCCAGTCATTCAGGAAGAAAAATCACAGCAGGAGTGAAGGCATGAGATGGTTCACACATTTAACTATTGCCCTGCAGGATTCAGGCTCAGTAAACAGTCCTGCCTCCTTTATGAAACACTTCTCCATGTCCGTGGTGAGCAACTCTCCTGAAATCTAACATCAAATTCATTTGATTCTCAAACTAGTTGATCTCATGAACGGCCAATCCCGATTTCTTTCTGGACACCTATCACTATGTGCAACTTCCCAGCAGTCAAAAAATACAGACGCCTCCTCCTGTAGAGATATACTTTAATGATCCATCAGTGACTGTACTATAACTCATTCATAAAACCCCAAAGCATTAAAAGCTCCATCTTCATCATTACCAGATGTCTTACAGGCACCTAAGTCAACACTTCAAAATGACTCCCTGCAAGTTTGCAAGACCCAGTGTTTCTTCAAGGACATCCAAGAATACATTTCCTGAAAGGAATCTGCTGGAAGCTGCCTAGCATAACCGAAAAAATGCTTTTTAATATTAAGAACCCTGTATTTCTCACATTCTACTATTTCCATCCTGGAAATAAAAATGTTTCCAAAGGACTTAGTTGGAAAAGGAGAGAATCAATTTCTTCCAAAGATTATAGCACTTCCAAGCACTTAAGGGTCTCTCTCCCTCCCTTTGTCTCTGGATGGATAGATGGAAAAATTAGAGGTGGATAGATAGATGTAGTGCTATAGACAGCAATAGAGATAGAAAGAAAGGTAGACATCATCCTTCAGAAAGCTGTTTTTTTTTTTTTTCATCATGAATAAAATGCAGAAGAATTGGTTTGGGCCTCAAAAGAAAGAATTTTTAAACACATTTATTTCCTTATAAAATTAAAACGCCATTAAAAATTAACTGCCAGAATTAAATCCATGAAACCTTTAAGAGCAGCAAGCATATGGTCTGAGAGAAGCCTGCCTCCGCTCTCCCACCCATCATAGGGTCCCAGCTGAGAGAAAGAAGAGACCATCTGAGTCCCAGCTACGTAGAGATCCTAACAGACCTCTGCCACTGACTTTTCAGTTGACTTTATTCCACATGTCCCCAAAGAAAAGTCTTCCCTTTTAAAAATCATTTAATTTGTATATTTAAGACCGCTTAGAAATATGCTTTTGTCAAGAATGCTGCTGAGAAGAAAAAAAAAAAAAAAAAAAAGACAACTCTTTTGAGACTGCAAGTTTCCTGCAGCTTGAGCCGGCCACACACACTCAGCAGTAACCATGGACCGGAGAAGCCTGGACTTGAACGGATGCCTTGATTCCAAAAGGGCCCTAAGTGACGAATCCCGTTCATACGTTCCCCAACACCAATTTCTCCCCTTCTGAAGTCGTCACGGGGCTTCATGTCTTTCACTCTGGTCTGTTTTACCTTTAAAACGTTGCATTTGCAAACAGTTTATTTTTTCGTCAGCTGTAATCAGTTTTTGAATTCTGTTGTGTTTTATTTTTTTTTTTTTATCCAAGTATGGTTCTCATGGTGTAGTAAATGACATTAGGCTTTTGTAAATTCTTGCAGAATATAACAGATCATTGGTTTTATAACACAGTCGCTGCTTTTGCATTCTGATGAGATTATTAGTAGCAGCCTAGAATACAACATCCTCGCATACTGTTAGTTAAAAAAAAATAAAAGTTTACTAAATGGTCTCTTGTCAACTGTATCTGAAAATCATTATAGTTTCTGTGTTTCCTCTACATGAAGGGGCTCTTCAGCAAGCTGGTGGGTTATGTCAACACGAGGTTACAAAATTATTATCCCGGCTCTGTCTGTTTCAGTGGGGCTTACGCCATGCATTAGCATTCCTATTGTAAATCTCGGGGGCTTAGGTATTTGTACATCAGGTGTAGAACCATTGCGGTGTTCGCACAGAGGATGTTCAAAGCCAGTCGGCCTAGTGGTAGCTTTCACTGGGAACAATTTCTGAGGGGGGGAAGAAACACACTGGGGCTTTTCCGATTTGCCATCTCTCCATAACATAGATTAGCCCTTTGGGGTGTTCTGTGGCCTCCTGTAGAGAGATTTAAAATCCATTCTATTAATAAAATTAAGTGTTTTTCCCTCTTGGGCCCATAGTCTATAATGCAAATGAGCTACGTGTGATATTTAAGGGGCAAATGGTCCTCCACGCGCTGCAGCGTGGCGGCGGCGCGGAAGCAAGAAGCGGGAGACGTGCGAGCGGAAGTGCCTGGCACAGACCAGGGAGCAAAACGTTCCCTTCCGCGTGTGCGTTCCCTTTTCAGAGCTGAAACAATGACATTTGAAAATTGCCTCTTGCATGTGCACCTTACCTTTCTCTCCATACCACTCTACCCACGCATATCTGCTCTCTGCGTTAAGATCATGACATTCTGGGCTTCAAATTGATACAATGCCAAATAAAAAGCTATCCTGTGAGCGGTAATGGTTCTCTAGAAGTCACGGCATTCCACATAGTCAATAATATAAATTTTTAAATGGGTAAATGCATGCTAAAATGAGAGATCTGATTTGCTTCAGTAGTTCTGGCCTCTGAGACACATAATACAGTGTTTTAAAAAACTGCTTGCATCTAGTTTGCATTTTACCTGAAAATGGGAATAATAAGAATGATGAATTTTGTAAAAACTTCACATTCTGTTTTGAAATCTCCCCTCCCCCATGAAAACTTCAAAAGCGAATCAATTTCTCCCTCTTCTTTGGCTTTTTCTTTTCTTTCTTTCTTTTTTTTTTTTTCAGTTTCTGGGTGTATCTTTGTTTTATTAACCCTTTAATATTGAATAATGTTTAAAATTAAGATTATTCTCTTTGGAATTGTAAGCATATTCTTCCTATTCTTTTGATTTAGCTGTGTTTAGCTAGGGACACTCCCCATCAGGTTTATTTATCATTCATATTTAAGAATGCAAATTCTTCTTGACAATGCAAGTTCTTTTCAAAAATATTTACTCATGAGTGACTATCACTTGTTTTATTAAACTAGTTCATGTAAATGGAAGACTAAAATAATCAAATAAAAAACAACTCCCACGGATCAAGATTTCAGGACAAGGTCCAAACCTCTCCCTTCAGCTGAGCTGCAGAAACTGTGCTAGGTACTAGGGCCAAGGAGACCAATATGAGGAACTAAAGTTGGTTGCAATCTAGTGGGCAAGTAAAAAAAGCCCAAAATATATGAAATGCTCTATGGTATATAATCAGAAAGTATATTTTTCCTGAAAATCAGTATGATCCAGAACGTCACTGTGGACCATCACACATTCAGGGCAGAAGCAGTCCTCCTCACCCAGAGATAACAAAGCTCAAGCTCTAAATCTAAACAGATAAGAGTTTATATTGTGCCTCCCATACTTGCTGTGTGATTTAGACCAAGATAATTAATTAACTTCACTTTGTGTTTTTCTTCTGTGAAAATGGAGCCATATTCAGTTCTCTATTCGGGTCTGGTAAATATGTTCTTTTAGTTCATTTTGCTCTCTCCTTATTTATAAAATTAAATAACAGATTATGAGGGTGATGAATTTGATCAAAAGTATTCACATATCTGTTTACCTGTAGAAGTGGAAGTTTGTTCCGTTCATTGAATGCAGTGTGTCCTCAGAAACATCATGTGACTGCTCGGAAAATCTGTGCCGTTTTACCCTGGAGCTGTGGTCTCTTTTTTTTTTTTTTTTTTTTCTGTGTGAATGAGTACATTGTGCTGTTTTCCTAGGTGCCCATCAGCATAGGAAAATCAGAGTGGTCTCCAACGAACAGCCAGGGTTGTGAGCCAAGGCCCCTGATCTCTGCATTGACCCAGGCTTCATGTGTCAGTCTTGTGCTGGGACCCTCTCCGCTGATCTATCCTCCTGCAACCCTAATGCCAAGCCTTCCTATCTCTCCTACTCCTGGTTAGAATATGTTTCCTTCCTTTCCTGGTCCATTGGGGCTCTTATAACAATACCATGGATTGGGTGGCTTATAAACAGCATTTATTTCTCCCAGTTTTGGAGGCTGGAAGTCCATTACCAAGGCACCAGCAGATTCAGAGTCTTATGAGGACCTGCTTTCTGGTTCATAAATGCTTTCTTCTACTGTGTCCTCACATGGCAGAAGGGGTAAGGGAGCTCTCTGGGGCTTCCTTTATAAGAGCACTAATACCATTCGTGAACGGTCCACTCTCATGATCTAATCACTTCATGCAGGCCCCACCTCCTAAGGCTACCTCACTGGGGATTCCGTTTCATTATGTGAATTTTGGGGGAACACAAACATACACTCAATAGCACCTCCTTTCACTTAACCATCACAACACACACACCACATTCCACATACACACAGTCAACCCTTCTCATGAAAATTCTTTAGAAACATTGATTCAATAAATATGTTTTTTTAATGCTTATTTATTTATTTTGAGAGAGAAAGAGGTAGAGAGCAAGCAGGGGAGGGGCAGAGAGAGAAGGAGAGAGAGAATCCCAAGCAGGCCCTGTACTGTCAGCACAGATCCTGATGTGGGACTTGAACTCACGAACCATGAGATCATGACCTGACCCAAAACCAAGAGCTTGACATTTAGCTAACTGAGCCACCCAGAAACCCCGACAAATATGTTTTATGTGCTTCTATGTGCCAGGCACTGTGCTAGGCAACAGGCATATAAATTAAATAAGAACAAACTTGGCCTTGAGAACACTGACTTCATCCCATACAACAGAAGACAGCAGACAAATAAGTGAATAGACAACCAAAATATTTTGAGACTATGATTAGTACTTTGAAGGAAATAAAGAGGGTGCTGTACCAGCAGATAACAACATTTACTCCAAAGGCGTGGACACAGAAACCCTTTCTTTCTGAGGAAAAGATATTCAAAAAAAGACCTAAAGATTGAGGAGAAGCCAAGCAAGTGAAGAGCTAGAGGGAAAGTCTTTTCAAAATTTTTTTTTAACATTTATTTATTTTTGAGAGAGAGAAAGACAAGAATGCACGTGTGGGGAGGGGTAGAGAGAGAGGGAAACACAGAATCCGAAGCAGGCTCCAGCCTCTGAGGTGTCCGCACAGAGCCTGACAAGGTGCTTAAACCCACAGACTACACGATCATGACCTGAGCCGGAGTCAGAGGCTTAACAGACTGTCACCCAAGCACCCGGAGGGAAAAATCTTCTCAGAATGGAGGCAGAGCCAGTACAAAATCCTGGAGTAGGGGAGCGAAATGAAAAAGTTTCATGAGCCCCCTAAGATTCAGTGCAGCTGCCGGAGCTGGAGACAGGTACTTAAGACCCAGAACACGCAGGGTTTTACAGACCTTGGGGGATGGAGGGGAGAGTTGTGTCATGTCTTAAACACAACAGAAAACAAATGCAGGTGGTTAAACAGCATGGAGACCTGCTCCAATTTTTCAAAGGAGAACTCCGCAGTTTGAGTGAAAAGGGGAGCATAGGAAAATCAGACTTACAGGAAGGAGTTCAGTTTGGAGGTTGTAGGAGCTTTCCAGAAACTAGGATGTGAACTGGGGTTGGGGCAGGAGGTGGAATTAGGGTTGCAAAGATCGAATTGATCCGGGATATATGGACGTAGAACCAAAAAAAAAAAAAAACTGAATGACAAATTTGGGCGAAGGAGTGGAGGGGAGAAGGGAAAGCAAGAGATGAAAGAAATGAAGCCTCTCCTGATGACTTGGGACTCCTGGATGGATACCTGAGTAAACAACATATTTCCTAAGATGAGGGAGACTAGGGAGGGACGGTTTCAGGAGATCCTGACAGTGAGCACGTAAACTTTGAAATGGCTGTGGGAATTCATGTGGAGATGTCAAGAGGGCACTACCCATCAGGGTTCTGTGTGTTCCACCTACCTGTTCACCAACACGCCAAACTGATTACATCAGAAAACTTAAAAGTAACCGCTTAGGTGACAATATGACCCCGTATAGCATCTCTTTGGTGTGTTGGCTAAGCATGATTTTCATATGTCAGGATGGCTCATTACTGTCAGGGCCAACACACTGTATTAAATGCTTATCATGAAGCTCAGGATAAGGAATGTCTAGCTGGGAGATGATTGCAAAAGGCTGAAGGATGTCAGTGCCAAATCTGTAGATCAATGAGGAGGTCTCATGACCTAGAATCTGAAAAATGAGAGGAACCCAGCCATCTGGAGAGAGGTGACATGGTCAATGTCTAGTGTGCATTGGTAAATACTATGAAAATGGTCTCACCAGGTTCCAGAAATGTCAAACCAAAGATATTTTCCCTGTAATATGGATCAAATGGTGCTGCATAGGGGAAACTGTTGGGGGGGGGGGGGCGGGTAGGGAGGAGATGGGGAGGGAAATTCCACAATCACATCCTTGATTCTTATAAAAGAAGAACATCGCCACATGCAAATTTTATCAAAGAAAACTATAAAATGTTGCAGAACCATTCCTTTCAAATGAATATAAGATGCTAATTGGTGATGTATGTAGTCCCAGAGATGCTTGACATGCAAGGAGTGAGTGAAGTAAGACAAAGCATTTGTGTGGGCCATCTGGAAGGGCATACCACACTCCTGCATGTGATGAGAAAGTGGAATTAAACAGAAACTTTGGAAACCAAGGTCTAAATATGCACAGCTGCGGGTGCTTCTATCTTTTTCACGTACCGAGACCCTGGCGAGAAACCCCTCCATGCGCCTAGAGATCGTGGCGACCAAATGAAACAGAACCCGACTCTCCCCTGCACCGCGAGGATTATCACCACCCCTTGCGCAATCCGGCATCCCTACAGCTTTCCCAAGCACGCAGATTGAGTTCCTCGGGGACTTTACATGTAGAATTTAAAGCTTTGCCCCGGCTCACTCTCGAAAGCAGGTATTTGATCTCGCGTGTAACAGACGTACAGAGTATTTAGATTTCCAGGATGAAGACGCTTCCTACACGCACATGCACAAATAATTTCCACGAACACTAAACAGCATCTACAAAATGGACATACTTGTTTGCTCTATAACTGCCTGAGAGAATTCTTTTGAAATAGGCACCAAAAGAACAAAAGTGAAAAGTGTGATGTTTTTATTCATTTCAGCTTATGAATTGAATTTTCAAAAATTAACCTTGAGGGTAACATTTCCTCCTTGGGATAAAAGTTTGCCTAACTGTTGTACAAAGAAATGTCTCAGTCTCTAAGGAGAACTAGTCAAATTTTGAAACACTATTTGATAGGAAAGAACTGGCCTCTAATACTTGAAAATGGGCCATAAAATCCGGTGATCCATTTTTTTAAATTAATGATTTGGTTTTTGGTGAGGAAGCACAGGCAGTACGCAGTGTTGAGAGAGACAGCAAGGAAGAGAGCAATTCAACAGCACCGAGATCCCCCAAACTGAGTTGTTTAGATGCTCAGCCCTGTGTTCTGCACTCCAAGGCGGGGTTTTCTTCTGAACTCTTGTCATTTACGTCCTTGTTCTGAAAAGTTTCAAGATTTCTTCAGCCCACAGCTGGTTAAAAGACAAACGAACCCAAAGCACAAATACAAACACCTGGGAAATTGCATCTCTGCGATCAATGTACCTCTTCTTAAATACATTTTGTTTGTTTGCCTATCTGAGTGTAAGCCCCAAGGCAAGAACTGTGTCTTTTTAATGTCTTCTGCGGCACCAAGCATATTGTAAAAGCTGAGGCAGTGATAAACAATAATAATAATGCCATTCAAAGGGAATGCTGACTCAAATAGCATGAGTTTAAGCCTAATGGTTTAGACACTTGGAGTTGAGAAAAGATATGGCACTCGAGCCAATTTGTATAATCCAAATCTGCTTCCAAAACCTGAATCATTCGCTTCTCTGTTTGGCTTGCACATTTTTAAAACTGTGACAATGAAAGTAGTCTTTGCCGCCCACTCTCCCTCAAAAAGAAAGAAAGAAAGAAAGAAAGAAAGAAAGAAAGAAAGAAAGAAAGACACAAGTGTCCTAAAGCAAAAATGTATTCAAATATTTACTAAGACCAGCTGTATTCATAGTATAACAGGCATTAAAGACACAAAGGTGGACAAAACACACCTCCCACTCTCTCAGATCTCGTAATTCATAGGTAGATCATGAAAGAGTTAAGAGAAGGGGGAACTAGGAGACTTTTTAAAATGCATGTGTGAAAAACCATGCCCTGTAGATCATAATGAAATGTACTCATTTGAAATGGATGGTCTATTCCTAAGAACATAGCTGCATGGGTCAGCTCTTTGGAGGGAAAATGCAAGACTGATTTTTCTGCACTCAGGGAGTAGGGACTGACTGAAGAATATGCTGAGAGCCTTCTTCACTCACCCACTTCAGTTACTGCAAGGTTCACGAACAATGAAGTTCCTACCAGTGAAGTGTCCACTTCCTCTGGATAAAGGCTTCGAGTTGGCAGAAGACATCTCCTTAACACAAGTCTAAGAGTGGCTCTACCTTAAAAATATTCACCTCCTACCTACACAGTCATCTGAACTGTTTATCAGATGAGCGATCTGCCATTTTTCCAGAGTTGGAACCTGAAAGAATAATACAGGATGCATGGGCTTTGAAGGAGCAAATAGTGGGATGTGGGAGCCTCAGGGCAAAGCACACAGTTGTAAGAACACTGAAGAACACGACACTGAAAAGAAGCAAAGAGATGCTTTAAGAATGGGATTTAGGAGGGCACCTGGGTGGTTCAGTCGGTTAAGTGTCCGACTCTTGGTTTCAGCTCGGGTCATGATCTCACAGTTCATGAGTTCGAGTCCCACATCAGGCTCCGTGCTGACAGTGTGGGCCTGCTTGGGATTCTCTCTCTCCCTCTCTCTCTGTCTCTCTCTCAAAAAAATAAATTAAAAAAAATTTAGAAAAAAAGAATAGGATTGGGATTTAGGAATGGCGTAGGGGGAGTAGGGGAAAACTTGCTTAATTCATCCAAACTTCCCAGTTCAAAACTTGAAATGTTTTTTCAAGATGGATTAGGCGCTGCTCAATATTCTGAAACTAAATTCATCTAAGTTTTACATAATGAGATTCAGTTTACCAACTCTGCTTTTCTAACTGGAATCCTTAGCGCAAATGCCACTCATGATTTTTTGTGAGTCAGAAGATTCAAGGAAATTTGAAACTACAGAGTCTTAAGAAACCAAAAGGTAGGATTTGTTGCCTGAGAACTTTTCATATTCTGAATGTTATGGACTGAATCGTGGCCCCCATTCCCCAAATCCATATGTTGTACCCCTAACCCTCCATGTAATTATGTTTGGAGATAAGCCCTTTAGAGAGGTGGTTAAGGGGAAATGAAGTCATAAGCGTGGAACCCTAATCTAGTATGACTGGTGTCCTTACAGGAAGAAAAGACAGTAGGGATCCCTGCACATAGAAGAAAGGTCATATGAGGACACAACCAAAGATAGCCATCTGCAAGCCAAGGACAGAGGCCTCAAGAAGAACCAAACCTGCCAACACCTTGATCTTGGACTTCCAGCCTCCAGAATTGTGAGAATAAATTTCTGTTGTTTAAGCCACCCAGTCTGTGATATTTTGTTATGGTGGCCCTCACAGACGACTACACCGAACTTTGGTGATTACCAAGAAGGAAAATTGCTCTTCATAAAACAGAAGATATCACCAATATGCTATGAGGAGAAAGAGGTGCAATCACAGAGAGAGCAACTTAGAGTTACAAGTAGCAATTTTTCAGGAGGGTGAAGCAATGCCAGGTACAAGCGAATTTCTGCAAAATCTACTTCTGACTTCCCTTCTCTCAGCAACACACATCTGATGCTGAGTCATCCTAAGACCAACAGGAATATATTGAAAATGCTCCTGAAGATTATAATACATGAACTCCCTCCCTCTCTCACCCTTCCAGACTCTGGTTCAGATATTCATCACCAAACTGCTGGATATTTAGGAGCCCTAACTGCCTGTGTAGTGATTGTTCCAAGCAGTCTGCTGATTAGCAGAATGCCAACCATGAGCCTCAGCTGTGCAAAAACAGAGTTGTCTTATTCTCCTTTTCTGTCCACGATGCCAAAGCAAGACCAGAGGCACAGGACAAAACCAGAAATGCGAAATGTCTCCACATGAGAGGAGATTGTCTACATGTCCAAAGTGGAACATCCACATAATAGATGAAACTTATAGCCAACCTCACCTGGATTTGGAGATGGGGATACTAAATTAATTACAGGCCCACAAAGTAAAAAATGAAGCCTCCTATGGTTTCTTTGTTCATTTAGCCCCCATGTTTCTATTCCTTAGTGGAAACTCAGAGATCTCACCCACATCTGAGTTCTCCTCTACTTTGTGGGCATTCAGTTAGGTTACCTTTTCCAGTATCTGTTCCAGTTAGGAATGGCCATGTGACTAAGGGATCTCACCAAAGGATATGAATGGAAGTGACGTGAGCTACTTCCAGGCCCACCAAAGAGCCTTATTTCTTAGCTGAAGTGAAAGAATGCTTGGAGGACTGGAATGAAGGTAAATCTCATGACGGGAAAAGCCTGGATGCTTGGATGATGGCCTAGACAAGCAACCCACCAGCCTCCCAGATCCAATAGACTGGCATGAGTAAGAAATAACCTTTCATTTTATGAAACCATTTATACTGTGGAGTTATTTATTAGAACAGCAGACTGACTTTAACAACACTTGTTTTACTTAGAAGCAGCAGAGTTTTGTTCTTTTTTGCCAATGAATTCAGGATTTTTCATTCTAAGGAAATGATAATCAAGCTAAACAATTTCATACTCACACTCATCTTTCCATAGCTCTGAGTCAATGCCCACACAAGGCTAAAGGGTAACTAAGCTGATGGACCTAACAATTTTTTGATGGAATGTAAAGGAGGGGTCACAGTGATCTTTCACAGTTGAGTGATGTCTTTCTCCAAAGAGGTGTGCATGTTGGATTCATTCCATCAGAGTCCCTCTCCCTTATGGGCCTTGCCACATGGAATCTTCTTATAATTCCACTTTCTATAAGCAATTACTGAGTATCCCTTAATGAGGACATAATCATACATATTTGGGTGTGATAGGCCTATACTCTGAACTATGACACTGCAGCTTAATTACGGCCTGGACATGTTTGTGGGATAGTAGCAAAGTCATAGCAAGTGTGTAAGATTCCTGCTACACAAGTGAACTATTCCTGCTTGAGAGAGCAGTTCTACAAAGAATGCATTTTATTAACCTCTCAATTATAATCTCCTGCTCCCAATTTACAGGAAGAGTAAAAGGAAGAACTGAATATTCTCCAATCCCTTTGTTCCCATCTGGGTTTTCACACACTCATTGGAATAAAGAAATCTGGAAGCAATGAAAGGGTGCCTAGATCTCTGGTGTGTGTGTGTGTGTGTGTGTGTGTGTGTGGGTGTGGGTGTGTGTTAACTGGGTGGTAGCTAGATAACACTTCTGGGAGAGATTAAAAGTAAGCCAGCAAAGTAGCAATGGGTGTATGAATATTCCACCCAATCTCTGGCCTTTTGCAAACAAATGACTGTACAACCCTGCACAATAGTATCACAGATATTATTCATTGGGATGAGCCATATTGTTTGATAAACTTTTATTATAAACAAGAATATTTGAATTTTTTCACTAGTAATAACCAATAACATTTGTTTAGAACTTGATGGTCCACAAAGCACTTTGCATAAGCATTATCTCAAAGCAGACATTTTTTGGTCACCCACATCACATCCCCTTGGCCCATATTTGATTTCAGAGCAGATGTGGTAAACATTTCCATGGACTTACTCTGCCACCATCCTTGCTCAAACGCAAGCAGTAACTTCCTTCCTTTTTTCTGCCTCAAGACTTTCCTCTAAAGCCACACAACACAACCACAGCCAGGAAGTGTGGGCATGGGGTAAGGGAATAATATCCCTGCAGCAGGGCTGAACCCATAACTAATGAGATACAGCCATCAGTGGACAAATACCCCGACATCCCATGTTTTGGAGAGAGAAGTTCTGGGGTGTACCCTCTATGCAATCCTCAGAAGGCTCCCAATGGAGATTAAGACCTAGTAGCCCACAGCAAGAACCAATGAATAGTGCACATGTATTGTCTTTCCTACTTTCCTATCTTCTTCCTGCTCTGTCAAGACTGCTTCCAGGGATCACCTCCCAACAAATTACCTGCATCTAAATCCTTTACACGGGATCTTCTTCAAGGTAACCTTACTGAGGTTCTCATTTAGTCTTGGTTCCTACAATAAAAGCCCCAAGCATTAAGATATGTACAAATTACATTTGTAGTAAAAAGAAGCTCAAGGCGAATTGGGGTAGCCCATGCTCCATCTGCTGAATGGTTAGGGGCTGCTAATGAAAGGACTGGCAGAGGTACACCTTGTGTTCAGGGCAGAAATGCACCAGGCTGAGTGGAAGCAGGAATGCTTCCTAGGAGGGCAGCTCAGCATTGCTTCACTATCACTCCCAGCCACTTTCCATCACCAAAGGAAATCAAATGGCCAAGACCAACACCACTAGGATGGGAGGGACTGCAAGTGCACCTGGCAAAGGGTGTGGATAGAGGGAGAGGAGAAGAGTTAGAAACAGTTGTATAACCTACCACATCATGCATTCAACAACTTATTTACCAAGTACATGGCATGCCGGACACTAGGGATCCAGTTGTGAACAAGACAAACATGATTTCTGCCCTTATGGAGGTTATAAGTGTGTGTGTGTGTCTGTGTATGCCCCCCAAAAGTTATATTACTCATCATTATTCATAATTTTCAGCCTGTGTTGATTTTTAAGTATACTTGATGTTTCTTAGAGGTCTCCACTTTAAGCATGTTTTTATTTTAAACATGTATTTATTCTCAGAGAAACTTACATGCGTGGTTCTCTGATTTTTCTGACTTCATACTCCATATACTAGCAGGTGTTCAAATGCCTGTTAAAAAATAAGTAATAACAAATTTATCTAATTGCCTGAAGAATTGTCAGTCAACAATTTAATATAAGTTTATGAAGTCATACATAAAAGATGCTATTATAGTACAGCTTTTTCAGGCCTTTTTAAGCCTTTCCCTCATTTTATCATTAAAAAATAAATATTCTCTTAAATGAGTTGAGTAGAAATTGAAATTAGAGAATCTATATAATCAGGAAAGTGGCATGTTTCTATCAGTTAAATAAACGAAGGCGACATCATTCTCATTCTTTGCCAGATACGATGTTTTTATTCCATGATATCTTATTCTCAGACAGAAGAGAGCATCACTGTCATTTACTCAGTGACTAGCACAAGTGCTGAAATATTATAGAATGAATACGTGGCTCAATCAATAAATTAAGCGATGAAAAGAGAGGTAAGCCTAATGGTTCCTTGCTGATGTCCACGAACTGCCACAGTCTTCTGCACTATAAGCCGGTTAGGTGTTCTGGGCACATATTTCTTTGAAGATGGGTTGGGTGACCACTGATTAAATTGCCGAGGGCCAAATGGCAGCTCTCCAATTAACTTTCTTTTCTTGGTATGTTATAGTTGGCACATCGTCTTACTGTTAGGAGACACGCCATCACCTGCAGGGTTTGCCACAATGTTCCTGATGTTACATCTCCTAAGTTCCCCCCAGAGGCACTCTCTTCCCCAGCCACACTGAAATACTGTAGTTTCCAAATTGCTGTGATCTCTTCCATTTCATGGACTTCCATTTCATGGACTTCCATTTCATAGACTATGACTGCTATTGTCTATTTCTTGTCTATCTTTCTCTTCCTTGCTCTCCTGGAAAATCCTCCCATTTCTCCAATGCAAATGTATCTCGTTTGTGAAGTCTTCCTTGAATTAACTTTCTTTTTTTCTTTTCTTTTCTTTTCTTTTCTTTTCTTTTCTTGTCTTGTCTTGTCTTTTCTTGTCTTTTCTTGTCTTTTTTTCTTTCTTTCTAAGAGCAAGAGAGAGAGAGTGGGAGAGGGCCAGAGGGAGAGGGAGAGAGGGAATCTCAAGCAGGATCCATGCCCAGTGCAGAATATGGACATAGGGTTCCATCTCACAACCGTGAGATCAAGACCTGAGCCGAGATCAAAAGTCGGACCTTAATTGACTGAACCACCCTGGAGCCCCTGTCTTCCCTGAACTTTCAATACAACCACTCCCGTCTCTGTGCTCTCAGAGAAACTTACATGCATGGTTCTCTGATTTTTCTGACTTCATACTCCATATACTAGCAGGTGTTCAAATACCTGTTAAAAAATAAGTAATAGCAAATTTACCTAATTGCCTGAAGAATTGTCAGCCAACAATTTAATATAAGTTTATGAAGTCATACATAAAAGATGCTATTATAGTACAGCTTTTTCAGGCCTTTTTAAGCCTTTCCCTCAATCCCACTATAAACACCCACCTCATCTCACATTCTGACCTCATTTTATCAACAAGCATTTTTGAAAATCTGGGAAACAACAGCAAAACAAACAGATGAGCATATTAGCATGAAATATGCAAAATTCTGTGTTCTTGTTTGAAGGGTCACATTTATTGCCCTTAATCCAGTTTACAAATTGCAGGAGTTTAGGATGCTCATTGGCGTTTGTGTTTGATTAAGACACGACCATATATTTAAGAGCTGGCAAGACTATTGAGCCAGGCTGTGATTGCAGCGGTAATTAGGCATTTTAACACATATTAGTGTAAACAGCTGTGTAAAATCCATATCAATGTTAGAAACACAAGTGATATGGTTCAATTAAAATATGACAAGGTTGGTTTTGAAGGTGGCTGAAAAATGCTGAGGAGTACCTGGAAAAATTAATTGCTCCCACACAATGACCTAGGCCAACAGACGTCAATTTGAAAGAACTGCCTTTCAGACATTGTAAGAGGCAGATGACATAGCAAAGCAGGAGACTCGGGGGCCGGGATTCATTTCCTAACTGCCCCAGTCCTGCTGTGCAACGCACACGTCCTGAGACGCTCCTGTGCCTTGGATCACGTCTCATGATTGCTCACTAGAACTTAAAGAGCTCAATAAAAGTAAACTGGGCAAGACTTGTGATTATCATATTAATCACAACTAAACCCCAGCACCCTTTATGAATTAACAAGGGGCAATGTGTAGCTCCTACCCTAGGAAAGCTTCATGCATCAAAAGCGAGCACAGACTTCGGAACAAACACACCTGATTCCAAATCTCCACCCTACTCTTTACTATGCATGGGATATTAGGCAAGGTACTTCACCTTTCTAGATCTCAGTTTTCTTATTTGTACAATGGGCATAATATCTGCCTCCTAGGGTATTGTGCTATAAATTAAATATATATATGGTATATAGTATAAATATATATATATAGTATGTATACAGTATATCTAGTATATAGTATTTATACTATATATTTATACTCTATACTATTTATACTATATATATACTATATAAAACATATAGATATATACAATGTATTATACTATATATTTTTATATAGTACATATTTATATACTATATATATATATTTATAGATATTTCTATATATTTCTATATAGTATATATTTATAAATACATATATTTACTATATATATTTATACATTTATATTTGTACTATATATGTACTATATATATACTATATCTACTACAAATAAATATCTATAAATATCTATATCTATATCTATATCTATATCTACTAAAACTACACTAAAAGTGTAGTTCAGGACTCATTGTCATGGGTGATACCCCAAGAATATCATAAGCAAAAGATCAAGAGATATTAAAAAAACTATTACTCTACACTCTATATTTGATATTATGGTTGAAGAATCCAGTCTTCCGTTGCTTCCATAGACTCAGTAAGTAAGCTGCCAGTGAAGGTCAAGCCTAAGGGCTACCTCAGTTCATCAGCTCTTTCTGACAGCACAGAATCCCTGGGTCAGAAACAGAACTTGGAGACCTGAATACCAGCTCACCTAAGGCCACCACTGGACACCAGGCAGTCAAATGGTCTGGATGAATCCCTGTCGCCCTTGGTGGGAGAGAGACAAGAGATAGTGTAACCCTGCCATCTGTTGACCTAGCAGCGTATTGTGGCACTTCTGATATGTTTCAAGATTGTGCCACTCTCCAAGCTCAGAAGGAGGGTGAAAGATCAGTATTTACAAGAATGAACTTGCTAACTTCATTCTGCAAACTCTGGCTATACTACTGCACTTTAAATATGATGTGCAGGCTGATGGAACCAGAGATTCCAGGAACAATATTCCCTGCAAGTTCTTTCAGTTCTATCCCCACTCCATTCCACCCGAATACCAATATGATTATTAAAACAGCTATCTGCACTTCTCTGGGGGCACATTCAATAGATTTTTGAAGGTAAATCATATGAACAAAGAAGAATAACTCCAATATATGTCACTAGAAATAAAGGGCTCCCTACAGGGCGTGTGGCATTTTCAGCTTTATATGCCAGATCTGTTATCAAACACACAATATTGATCAAAAATTAAAATACTGTCTTCAAAGGAAACTGCAGCTTTGGTTCTAAAATATCTGCTGTGAATGTATTAATAACCAAGACTACCAAAGTGAAGATAAATTGATCTCTGATTAGATTAGAGCTGAAGCTATATTTCTCAGGAAAAAGGAATCAAGAAATCATCGTTCCCCTATTTCTAAACAGGTTTACATAAATGATTTTCAGATAGATCCTTGTCGGTCCCATTTTTAAAGATCTCCAGGGACTCTGGTCTTGCCCTCCTTTGGTTAGCAAACCACAATAGCATGCCCAACTGTAGGACGAGCTTGGTTTATACCAAGCTTCAAGCTCCTTTACTGTTTTTCTGCCCCCAGTGAGTGTTGGCATTGGTTCATCAACCCTCACCTAGGAGCTCTTTAAATCTTTAAGACAAGTATTCAACTTGACATTCATGTACTTGTTACTGAGGATTTTGTTGTGTTGTTATGTTGGGGTTTTTTTTTCCTGGTTTATTTTTTTTTTTCCTGGATTATTTTTGAAAGGCTGTTGTTTTCATTCCATTTAATCAATGGAAAAATTTCTATAAGTTGCCTACCAAGCAATGAGCAAAATGCTAGAGAGAATACCAGTAGAGTGGTCGGATATCTCACAAGCAAAGATGCAGGTGTGGAAAATGTGGAATCTTTTCTTTTTTTTTCCTCTGTGTCCATATAATCCCCATTTTAGCTCCACATTTCACTTCATTAAGGAAATTTGCTTTAGTTATCTCAGGTCTACTCCGGGCTTGTTTTCACACATCTCAGAGTTGTCATGGTGTCTTCAGGGTAAGCTCATTCCATTCATAGGCCTATCAATACTCCTACTGAAGTGTTGAGGGTTTATGAGAATTCAGGCGTTTCCTAACCCTGCAAATTCTCAATGAGAAGTCACTCTTCTACCTTGTCTTTGGCCATTTTGCTCTAATTGTGCTGCGTGGAGATATTTTGGGTCCCCACATGACCACTGCTCCTCAGTTTCTCATGGTCCCTCTCTGTCCCCACATCTCAATCCAAGGCTCCTTGGCTTTCACCAGCCCTCTTGGTGGCGTTCCACACCCTCAGGAAGCACTTCAAAGCTGTCCTACACTTCTTAGAATAACTCTGGGAAGAAGAAATGCTGGTTCAGGACATCCTTAGGGTTCCTGGCAGCCATTTCTTTGTTTTTATTACTCTTGCCTGGGGCCATGGAGGACTTCCCTGAGGGGTTCTTCTGCCTGAGTTGCTGTAAACCATTCCCTCTCTGCTCCCCCTCACCCCATCTCAGTTCCTCACTGCAACAATGGCAGGGTCCTTTCATAGGGACATATCTACACACTCACCACGGGGACAAGCTAAGTTCTCACAAGCAACTCTTCCCAAACTGAAAACATTATTAAAAAATATTTTTATAATATTTTATAAAATCAGCAGTTTATTTACTGTTCTTTTGTGTTCATTTTACAAATTTTATTCCACCACCCAACCCAAAGAATAATAAAATAGTTTCTCACAGGAACACATACCACTAGTGTGATTTCTGATTCCACCAGGCTGCACATTATTTGAAGATAATGTACTTCAGGGCTTTATAATCACACATCTGTTCCCTGGAACTTCTGTCTCTACCTCCTTCTCATAGGTATAATTTCCACTAGGTAAAATTTCCAAGCATATTCCACACATACACTGACCAAGAAAAAAATGAGTTGGTTCTCCCAAAATAATGAGGCCAATAATAGCATTTCACCAACTTCTGACAAGCCATCATCTACCTCAGTCCTTAGAAAATGTTTTCAGATGGAGACAGAGGTAAGTTAAGTACACACTTTTTAAAAACTGCTTTCTAATGGATAGGAAGAAAAAGGACTGAGACGTGTTCTGACCACTTCATTTCAGGGAAAGTTACCAAGTACTTGGTCAACCACAAAACAATTCACTTCTCCCCACCTTAGTGAGGTGTTTCATAGAGAGTTAAAACGTTATAGGAAGCCCAGCATATTCTCTAGGGGCTTATTTCTTTTAGTGCTCTGGAAATCCTCAGTCATCAGCCTATAATACATTTTTAACTGTTACTTTTCAGAAAAAAAAAAAAAGCTATATAATAAGTTTGCATAGTATCTTTGTTTGATTAACTTGGAAGAGCCTAAATGGGTTTCAGCCACAGCATCTTGGTGAGGTAAAGGAAGCAGACATGATCACCCCTCTTTGAAAGGCAAATTGGAAAACTGAATCTCTATACTCCTGCTACGTGCCCTCCCAGTGTGATTATTTACTTTTATTTTCCCTCTCAAAAGTTCCTGTTTGGACAATAAATAATATGGTCACCCTTTCTAGAGCCTAGTGCAGGTTTGATTACCAAGACTTTCCTCCTGCGCAACTCTGAAAACTGCTGACAGCCAAGTTCCCTAATGTTGTAGAGACATCCACCCCCTCGCCAGGGTGGACCTCTTCCCTTCAGGACTATTCCCTTGCTTAACAAATGCACATTATTACCCCTAATAAACTTCCTGCGATTTGCCAGCTTTTATGGTGTGATAAAGCCTTTCTTTGAAACACTACCTGGCTTTTTAGTTAGGAGCAAAAGAAAACATGTTCCCCAATAAACATAGCTCCTATGCTGTGGCAAGTGAGAAATTGCCCCGTTTCCCCCTCCCCCACTGACTTTTTTCCCCCTATGCAGCATTGAGAAAACTCTGTCCAAGAATATTACTCTATAAAAAAATAAAAAAACATCATCTCAAAATTATTAAAATCTCTGTGGGAATTCATGATTAATTTTAAGGCCTGGCAGATTAAAATACATTATTATGTACACTCTAGTGCATCCTTTCAGATATTTTCAGAATCTGATTTTGCTCTCTTGATACACACCAATGACTCTACATGTATCTAGTAGATTGCAAGGAATAGATTAGCATTAAAGAGGCAGTATTGTGTTGTTAGGTTGTTATATGTAACTTGTGCTCATACATTAAGAAAAATGTACCTGGCATTCCCCCGGACATGACCAGGCCTGTTAAAAAAAGAGAACCACTGAGAGAGTCATTAATACTCGGTGACAATACACTTGTGGCAGCAGTTCTGAAATTCTGACCTTTGAGATACTCACTGACGTTTTCATCCAGGTCCCGGACAGAAGACGAACCAAAGTAACCTGCCAGAAAATGGAACACAGGCCTTTATTTTCAGAAGCTGTCAAACTTCCTGCTTCCTAATCGTAAAAGAATTATCCTTTTGGCTTTTCCTTAGGAGGTCCCATTGGCGGGGGCAGAGAGAAGGATAAGCCTACAGTTTCCTTCTCTCTGTTAAGGACAAAGAGTAAAATCTATGAAAAAACAGGCAAAAATGCAGACAAACCTTATCCTATTTCACATGCAAAATACACCGACAGGGAAATTAGCCTACCCCCTCTTCCTGGAGCTGACACATCCACTTTCCATCACCTTCCTCCTTGCATGACTTTGAACAAGGAGCCTGGTTCTTGGTACGTAGGGGTAGGTGTCTGTCACTTAAGGGTCAGGCTGCTCACTTCCACCTGAGGTATTCTGTGAGGTGTGTTATTGTTACTAAATAGTACTCGCACACAAAAATAGAAGATTCTGGCTCAGTTAAGGACTTCATAGAGCTTTTGACAGAACAATTACAGTAGCTATGAGTCCTTTCCGATCTCAACACTGCTATGCAATAACAAATTATCTAAAACTCTTTTCATTTTTTTAAATGATACAACCAAATGTACACACAAAGTGTAAACACACACTAAACTAAACTAAACAGATGAAGTGTCCATGTTGGACCGTGTCTCTTTCTCTCCCCTGCACTCCTTTTCCCTTGCCAGATGCTTGCTCTAATTACCTTCCTTCCCTACTTCCACTTTTATTTTTCTAAGTTTATTTATTTATTTTGTGTGTGTGTGTGTGTGTGTGTGTGTGTGTGAGAGAGAGAGAGAGAGAGAGAGAGAGAGAGTCCCTATGGGAGGGGCAGAGAGAGAGGGAGAGAGAGAATCCCAAGCAGGCTCTGCACTGTCGGCTCAAAGCCAAATGCGGGGCTCGAACTCATGAACCATGAGATCATGACCTGAGCCGAAACCAAGACTTGGGCACTTAAGCAGCTGAGCCACCCAGGTGCCCTCCCACTTCCAATTTTAGAAAATATTTCTGATCTTAGAAATCCGTGATGTATGGATCCCACACACAATCCTATTGAAATACGATTCATCCAAATACCACGAGATGAATCCTATTTCAAGAAGAGCTTCCTCCTTTGATCTCACCTGAGTTTCTTCCATGTGGCAGCTCCCCACCCTGGCTCACCCTCCACCAAGCACTCCACCACCACTTGCCTGCTTTGCGTCACTGTCTTGCTCCACCTTTTCCTTCGCTGATCCCTTTTCTTCTCATTCTTCATTGCCCCTCGTCATTCTTCTCATCAGGCTAGGCAGTTTATGAGTAAAAGGGACACAAGAATGGGATATTATTAGAGAAGGGTACTACTGCAGAGGCTTCTCTTTACTGCTGGCTATATCGTGATATTCTTCTAAGTGGGTTTTCCAATTCTCATGCTCTTTTGAAAAGTTGTGTGTAGGAGCTAGGGAGCCAGTGTGCATAAGGCTTCTGCAACCAATCATAGACATTCCACTTTTGAAATTACCTTTCCGTGTACACGCACTCACACACAACAAACATTTTTGATCACTATTCTGAGACCCATTTCGTGGTAGTTACATGTTCTGTTAGGTATGTTTTTGAAATTTACAATTTGAAAGAAGATACAGTAATAACAGCGACCCCCCCATTAATTGCCTGTTTCCAAACATCAGGCTTGACTTTGTTTAATCAGGAGTTCAGGTAGCTATAACAGACCCAAAGTGTCTCCTGAGTTTTTATCCTGCCCTCTGATATTTCATATTCATGTGCAATCCTTTCAAATAACATATTAATGGAGTTTCCATGTAAATTTTTAATAAGTGTTCAACTATACTTAAAAGAAAAAGTACCACCTTAAACAATTAAGATAAGTGACTCCAGTAGAGGGAATGGTAGGTACCATGGCAGACTTGTGATTGGCGTCTCTGGAGAGGTAGGTCCTTGAACAGGCACCTCTTTGAAAATTTAACCAATAAGACGATTGGAAGAAATAGCTAACCTCCAAGGAGAAGGGTTTTAGTATTCATCATCACATCTCAGTTCTGCAAATCAGTTGAGATTACCACTGCCTCTCAAATCCGAAACAGTTCAGTGAGAAGCCCACTGGGGACTTTGTGTTGCTGAGCACAGAAGCGACCTTCCCTGACCAGCCCTTGCAGGAACCCTGGCTATCGTAGCACAGCTCCGTGGGTGACAGTGCCCACCTCCATGGCCAGCCTAGCTGGAGTGTTAGGCCACAAAGCAGGTGTGGGAGTGAGGCTTTGCCAAATGCTGGCCCTGCTCGGTGCTGGTCACTGACTATCCCAAGACAAGGATAAAGCTTCTACGTTTCTGTCACATTGAAAAAGGTGAAGAGGTTTTCGTTAGCTTCACATAAAGTTCTCAGTAAATATTAGATGGTATCTAATAAGTGTCTATATATATATATATATATATATATATATATATACACGTGTATATATATATATATATATATACACGTGTATATATATATATATATATATATATGTAGGTAATAGGTAGAGAAGAGTGAGAGAAAAGGAAAAGAGAGGAGACAAGAGAAAATAGGACATGGTGGTATCACTCTTTTCCATCTCATTCATAATCTTACCCCCAGGAGAAGAGTATAAAAACTATATGTAAAATTAAAATGCAATCATCACATTAAAATTTTAAACACCATTTTCTAATAATAACGAAGCAGCATGATAAATGGAAGAAACAGACACAGTCTGTGAAAGTTAAACAGACTCAAGTTTAAATACTATCTTGGAGGTTCCGGAAGATGGCGGCGTAGGAGGACTCGGGGCTCACAGCGCGTCCTGCCGATCACTTAGATTCCACCTACACCTGCCTAAAGAACCCAGAAAACCGCCAGAGGATTAGCAGAAGGGAGTCTCCGGAGTCAAGCGCAGACCAGAGGCCCACGGAAGAGGGTAGGAAGGGCGGCGAGGCGGTGCGCGCTCCACGGACTGGCGGGAGGGAGCCGGGGCGGAGGGGCGGCTCGCCGGCCAAGCAGAGCCCCCGAGTCTGGCTGGCAAAAGCGGAGGGGCCGGACGGACTGTGTTCCGACAGCAAGCGCGACTTAGCGTCTGGGAGGTCAGAAGTTAACAGCTCTGCTCGCAAAGCGGGAAGGCTGGAGGACAAAGGGAGGGAGAGCTGCTGAGCCCCCGGACGGCAGAGCTCAGCTTGGCGGGGAACAAAGGCGCTCACCAGCGCCATCTCCCCCGCCCATCCCCCAGCCAAAATCCCAAAGGGAACCAGTTCCTGCCAGGGAACTTGCTCGCTCCGCGCAAACACCCAACTCTGTGCTTCTGCGGAGCCAAACCTCCGGCAGCGGATCTGACTCTCTCCCGCTGCCACAGGGCTCCTCCTGAAGTGGATCACCTAAGGAGAAGCGAGCTAAGCCTGCCCCTCCAGCCGCCGTGCACCTTGCCTACCCACCCCAGCTAATACGCCAGATCCCCAGCAACACAAGCCTGGCAGTGTGCAAGTAGCCCAGACGGGACACGCCACCCCACAGTGAATCCCGCCCCTAGGAGAGGGGAAGAGAAGGCACACACCAGTCTGACTGTGGCCCCAGCAGTGGGCTGGGGGCAGACATCGGGTCGGACTGCGGCCCCGCCCACTAACTCCAGTTATACACCACAGCACAGGGGAAGTGCACTGCAGGTCCTCACCACGCCAGGGACTCTCCAAAATGACCAAATGGAAGAATTCCCCTCAGAAGAATCTCCAGGAAATAACAACAGCTAATGAACTGATCAAAAAGGATTTAAATAATATAACAGAAAGTGAATTTAGAATAATAGTCATAAAATTAATCGCTGGGCTTGAAAACAGTATACAGGACAGCAGAGAATCTCTTGCCACAAAGATCGAGGGACTAAGGAACAGTCACGAGGAGTTGAAAAACGCTTTAAACGAATTGCAAAACAAAATGGAATCCACGATGGCTCGGCTTGAAGAGGCAGAGGAGAGAATAGGTGAACTAGAAGATAAAGTTATGGAGAAAGAGGAAGCTGAAAGAAAGAGAGATAAAAAAATCCAGGAGTATGAGGGGAAAATTAGAGAACTTAGTGATACACTAAAAAAAAATAATATACGCATAATTGGTATCCCAGAGGAGGAAGAGAGAGGGAAGGGTGCTGAAGGGGTACTTGAACAAATTATAGCTGAGAACTTCCCTGAACTGGGGAAGGAAAAAGGCATTGAAATCCAAGAGGCACAGAGAACTCCCTTCAGACGTAACTTGAATCGATCTTCTGCACGACATATCATAGTGAAACTGGCAAAATACAAGGATAAAGAGAAAATTCTGAAAGCAGCAAGGGATAAACGTGCCCTCACATATAAAGGGAGACCTATAAGACTCGTGACTGATCTCTCCTTTGAAACTTGGCAGGCCAGAAAGGCTTGGCACGATATCTACAATGTGCTAAACAGAAAAAATATGCAGCCGAGAATCCTTTATCCAGCAAGTCTGTCATTTAGAATAGAAGGAGAGATAAAGGTCTTCCCAAACAAACAAAAACTGAAGGAATTTGTCACCACGAAACCAGCCCTACAAGAGATCCTAAGGGGGATCCTGTGAGACAAAGTACCAGAGACATCACTACAAGCATAAAACATACAGACATCACAATGACTCTAAACCCATATCTTTCTATAATAACACTGAATGTAAATGGATTAAATGCACCAACTAAAAGACATAGGGTATCAGAATGGATAAAAAAACAAGACCCATCTATTTGCTGTCTACAAGAGACTCATTTTAGATCTGAGGACACCTTTAGATTGAGAGTGAGGGGATGGAGAACTATTTATCATGCTCCTGGAAGCCAAAAGAAAGCTGGAGTAGCCATACTTATATCAGACAAACTAGACTTTAAATTAAAGGCTGTAACAAGAGATGAAGAAGGGCATTATACAATAATCACAGGGTCTATCCACCAGGAAGAGCTAACTATTATAAATGTCTATGCGCCAAATACCCGAGCCCCCAGATATATAAAACAATTACTCATAAACATAAGCAACCTTATTGATAAGAATGTGGTCATTGCAGGGGACTTTAACACCCCACTTACAGAAATGGATAGATCATCTAGACACACAGTCAATAAAGAAACAAGGGCCCTGAATGATACATTGGATCAGATGACTTGACAGATATATTTAGAACTCTGCATCCCAAAGCAACAGAATATACTTTCTTCTCGAGTGCACATGGAACATTCTCCAAGATAGATCATATACTGGGTCACAAAACAGCCCTTCATAAGTTTACAAGAATTGAAATTATACCATGCATACTTTCAGACCACAATGCTATGAAGCTTGAAATCAACCACAGGAAAAAGTCTGGAAAACCTCCAAAAGCATGGAGGTTAAAGAACACCCTACTAACGAATGAGTGGGTCAACCAGGCAATTAGAGAAGAAATTAAAACATATATGGAAACAAACGAAAATGAAAATACAACAATCCAAACGCTTTGGGATGCAGCGAAGGCAGTCCTGAGAGGAAAATACATTGCAATCCAGGCCTATCTCAAGAAACAAGAAAAATCCCAAATACAAAATCTAACAGCACACCTAAAGGAAATAGAAGCAGAACAGCAAAGGCAGCCTAAACCCAGCAGAAGAAGAGAAATCATAAAGATCAGAGCAGAAATAAACAATATAGAATCTAAAAAAACTGTAGAGCAGATCAACGAAACCAAGAGTTGGTTTTTTGAAAAAATAAACAAAATTGACAAACCTCTAGCCAGGCTTCTCAAAAAGAAAAGGGAGATGACCCAAATAGATAAAATCATGAATGAAAATGGAATGATTACAACCAATCCCTCAGAGATACAAACAATTATCAGGGAATACTATGAAAAATTATATGCCAGCAAATTGGACAACCTGGAAGAAATGGACAAATTTCTAAACACCCACACTCTTCCAAAACTCAATCAGGAGGAAATAGAAAGCTTGAACAGACCCATAACCAGCGAAGAAATTGAATCGGTTATCAAAAATCTCCCAACAAATAAGAGTCCAGGACCAGATGGCTTCCCAGGGGAGTTCTACCAGACATTTAAAGCAGAGATAATACCTATCCTTCTCAAGCTATTCCAAGAAATAGAAAGGGAAGGAAAACTTCCAGACTCATTCTATGAAGCCAGTATTACTTTGATTCCTAAACCAGACAGAGACCCAGTAAAAAAAGAGAACTACAGGCCAATATCCCTGATGAATATGGATGCAAAAATTCTTAATAAGATACTAGCAAATCGAATCCAACAGCATATAAAAAGAATTATTCACCATGATCAAGTGGGATTCATTCCTGGGATGCAGGGCTGGTTCAACATTCGCAAATCGATCAACGTGATACATCACATTAACAAAAAAAAAGAGAAGAACCATATGATCCTGTCAATTGATGCAGAAAAGGCCTTTGACAAAATCCAGCACCCTTTCTTAATAAAAACCCTTGAGAAAGTCGGGATAGAAGGAACATACTTAAAGATCATAAAGGCCATTTATGAAAAGCCCACAGCTAACATCATCCTCAACGGGGAAAAACTGAGAGCTTTTTCCCTGAGATCAGGAACACGACAGGGATGCCCACTGTCACCGCTGCTGTTTAATATAGTGCTGGAAGTTCTAGCATCAGCAATCAGACAACAAAAGGAAATCAAAGGCATCAAAATTGGCAAAGATGAAGTCAAGCTTTCGCTTTTTGCAGATGACATGATATTATACATGGAAAATCCGATAGACTCCACCAAAAGTCTGCTAGAACTGATACATGAATTCAGCAAAGTTGCAGGATACAAAATCAATGTGCAGAAATCAGTTGCATTCTTATACACTAACAATGAAGCAACAGAAAGACAAATGAAGAAACTGATCCCATTCACAATTGCACCAAGAAGCATAAAATACCTAGGAATAAATCTAACCAAAGATGTAAAAGATCTGTATGCTGAAAACTATAGAAAGCTTATGCAGGTAATTGAAGAAGATATAAAGAAATGGAAAGACATTCCCTGCTCATGGATTGGAAGAATAAATATTGTCAAAATGTCAATACTACCCAAAGCTATCTACACATTCAATGCAATCCCAATCAAAATTGCACCAGCATTCTTCTCGAAACTAGAACAAGCAATCCTAAAATTCATATGGAACCACAAAAGGCCCCGAATAGCCAAAGTAATTTTGAAGAAGAAGACCAAAGCAGGAGGCATCACAATCCCAGACTTTAGCCTCTACTACAAAGCTGTCATCATCAAGACAGCATGGTATTGGCATAAAAACAGACACATAGACCAATGGAATAGAATAGAAACCCCAGAACTAGACCCACAAACGTATGGCCAACTCATCTTTGACAAAGCAGGAAAGAACATCCAATGGAAAAAAGACAGTCTCTTTAACAAATGGTGCTGGGAGAACTGGACAGCAACATGCAGAAGGTTGAAACTAGACCACTTTCTCACACCATTCACAAAAATAAACTCAAAATGGATAAAGGACCTGAATGTGAGACAGGAAACCATCAAAACCTTAGAGGAGAAAGCAGGAAAAGACCTCTCTGACCTCAGCCGTAGCAATCTCTTACTCGGCACATCCCCAAAGGCAAGGGAATTAAAAGCAAAAGTGAATTACTGGGACCTTATGAAGATAAAAAGCTTCTGCACAGCAAAGGAAACAACCAACAAAACTAAAAGGCAACCAACGGAATGGGAAAAGATATTTGCAAATGACACATCAGACAAGGGGCTAGTATCCAAAATCTATAAAGAGCTCATCAAACTCCACACCCGAAAAACAAATAACCCAGTGAAGAAATGGGCAGAAAACATGAATAGACACTTCTCTAAAGAAGACATCCGGATGGCCAACAGGCACATGAAAAGATGTTCAACATCGCTCCTTATCAGGGAAATACAAATCAAAACCACACTCAGATACCACCTCACGCCAGTCAGAGTGGCCAAAATGAAGAAATCAGGAGACTATAGATGCTGGAGAGGATGTGGAGAAACAGGAACCCTCTTGCACTGTTGGTGGGAATGCAAATTGGTGCAGCCGCTCTGGAAAGCAGTGTGGAGGTTCCTCAGAAAATTAAAAATAGACCTACCCTATGACCCAGCAATAGCACTGCTAGGAATTTACCCAAGGGATACAGGAGTACTGATGCATAGGGGCACCTGTACCCCTATGTTTATAGCGGCACTCTCAACAATAGCCAAAGTATGGAAAGAGCCTAAATGTCCATCAACTGATGAATGGATAAAGAAATTGTGGTTTATATACACAATGAAATACTACGTGGCAATGAGAAAAAATGAAATATGGCCTTTTGTAGCAACATGGATGGAACTGGAGAGTGTGATGCTAAGTGAAATAAGCCATACAGAGAAAGACAGATACCATATGGTTTCACTCTTATGTGGATCCTGAGAAACATAACAGAAACCCATTGGGGGGGGGGGGGGAAGGAAAAAAAAAAAAAAAAAAAAAAAGAGGTTAGAGTGGGAGAGAGCCAAAGCATAAGAGACTGTTAAAAACTGAGAACAAACTGAGGGTTGATGGGGGGTGGGAGGGAGGGCAGGGTGGGTGATGGGTATTGAGGAGGGCACCTTTTGGGATGAGCACTGGGTGTTGTATGGAAACCACTTTGACAGTAAATTTCATATATTAAAAAATAAAAAAAAATAAATAAAATAAAAAAAAATAAATAAATAAATACTATCTTTACTACTTACTTACTGTGTGATTTGGGGCAAGTCCCTCAACCTCTCTGAGCCCTGGTTTCTGCATCTGATAAGGTATAATAAAACTTATTTTATATGGTCACTGTGAAATTCAAATACATATTAAGTATCTGACACACTGGTTTTCAATACACTTTAGCCGGCTCTGTTTCCCTCAGTGCTGATAGCATAAAGCACAGAAGAGTGTCCTTGGAGTTCAGACAAGGACATCGTGTTCTCTCTCAAAGGGTAAGGAACAAGGATAGGACTCAGTCTGTAGAACTGAAATAAAGTCCAGAGCTAGAAGGACTAGTCTTAGAATCCACAGTCGGGGAAACTAAGACATAAATCCTGTAAAGAACAAGAGTTCTACCAGCCATAGGACTAGAGTTAGTTGAGGTGAGCAGCATGGAATGCTGGTTTCCAACCAGTTTCCAACCCAGACATGACTAAGCCAGAGGACTTGTACCCTAGAAATAGGAGCCAAAGAGCCAATGTGCAGGCTTGGTGATAGGTATTTGGATAAATCATTAATGTAATCATGTGATCTAGAGAGACTATTGATGTATAAAGGATTTACAGCTGTGGCCCTCTTTTAGAAGGAATTATTTGTATATTTATTAGTAGTTTGAATGAGTCACTCTGCTCCTCTGTAGGAAAGAGAAGGCAGCGAGGATTAGGCTAGTTTACACATTCACAAGCCTGTGGCCTGGAAAAAGAAGGGTTTATAGGGGAGAAGATTCAGCCTGGGAGTGGGAAGAGAGTCTTCTGAAGATTTGGAAGAGAAACAGAGGGCAGCCGGCTGCCTTGTGCTGTATAGTTTGGGAGCTTTGTGTGGACGTTCTATAGCGTGTTTATACAATGTAGTCCCCCTCCTTACTCTGCAAGTGACTTCAGTGTTAACAAGAATACTAGTAATGATCCTACCAGGTGCTATGTATTTACTATATACACGGTTCCAAGCTTCTCAAATAAGTTACTTATTCCTCATCACACGCCAGGGAAAAAGGTGCAGTCTTTGCCATTATTTTATAGAGGAGGAGACTATAGCACAAAGAGGCCAAATAATTTGCCCAAAGTTACCCACCCCGTAAGTTATGGAGCCGGAATTCAAACCCAAATAGCTGGATTTCAGAATCTGTGCTCTCAGCCACTAAGGAGTGGTTCTGAATGCTAGAGTCTGGCGTTTGTTTATTTTTCGTGAGAGAGCATGTGGAGAAGAGAAAAAGATAACCTAAGTTTGTTCTAACCAGTTAACAGGACTAATGTTAATAGTGGTAACAGCATTTTTCTTGTCGTGTGCCAGTGACTGAGGCTGAGCACTTTACACATTACTTAATTCTCCCAACAAGCCATACAATAGCCACTGTCACCCTCCAGTTCATTTCAGTGAAGAAGCTGATCTCATGAAGATGAAGGAACCTATATTGACACTAAATGAGCTCTATCTATGAGTTTGTGTTTCCTGGTTTTGAGCTGTTTCAGCTTCTGAGTTAAGATAGACGGTGTGTTGGTAGCAGACCCCATTCTGGAGAGCCAAAACTAGAGTGGACAACGTTATTGGGGACAGTCGTGATTGCTAGGCTCTTCCTTCTGACAGCATGTCACTTACAGGGGCCCCTTAACTACACAGTGAAGCATCTATCAGATGGATTAAGTCACTCATCTAACTTAGGGGCATCCCTGCAGCTACACACACACACACACACACACACACTTCAGTATTAGAGCCTAACTCCTCTCTCTTGACTCAAACCAAGTATCATTATTATTATTATTATTATTATTATTATTAACATGGGGCTAAAGAGGAAAGTGAACACTCAGGGACCCTTATTTGCTTTAGAGTTTCAGTTTTCACAGCATTATTAGATAATGACTCCTAAAATAAGCCCTGACCATGATGGGCTTAAATCCAAGTATATTGAGATTTCCATTCTCTATCAGGGTTGAAACCCTGCCTTGATTTCCTAAAACATCACAGTGGAGTGGGCACTGAATTCTAAATGTCCTTACAATATTAATTCCCCTTTGTATTTGAGGCGGCTTAGCCAGCAGCTTTGGGCAGACCTGCGAGTAGGAAAAAGAAGCATGAGAAAGGAGAAGGGGTAATCGCTGGCGCATGAACTGAGGGAACTCAACCATTCACAAAAGGATTCCATAGTCATCATGTAAAAGGGGTTCTTTGTAAATTCCTCACTCATTTTTATTCTTTTCTAGCTGCAAGATTTTTTGTTTTACACAGTAGGGAAACTGTAGAAAGAATCGTCAAAGCCAAGAAGAAAGCAAATAAGGGGGAAAGCAATTTTTAGTCATTACCGAAAGAATTGAAAGTAACCTATTTGTAATGCCAATATCCTCTGCTGGAAAATTCGTTCATTCATTGTTTTAGTCAACAAATATCTACTGAGCAGGCAAAGCCAGGAGTGGTAGATACATTTTAAACAAAAAAGATGGCATCCTTGGCATTATGGAGATCATATTCTACTAATAGAGAAAATCAGTAAACAAGTCCATGTTCAGATAAACCTATATTTGTAAATAATATGAAAGAAAGTAACAGAAATGCAAATAGCAGAAACAGAGATAGTACCTTGGAACTATATTAAAGTGGAGAGCCGGAACAGAAAACAGAACAAATCACATTTTTAAAAATTCCCTTCAATTAAACACTTTTTTTTCAACAAGCATTCAACACCGTGCTAGGCATGGGTGCATTCTTGTTTTTGATTGCCACACCGTCTAGATGGGGAAATAGGAAGAAAGATGGACACATCATTACCATACCCTGAGACAGCTGCTCCCACAGAGGCATCCATGGTATGATTCAGAAGAGAATGGAAGGGCCAAGCAGAGTAATCGCAGAAGTCTTTCAAAGAGGAGACTTAAGTGGATCGTAAAAGATGAGCGAGAACTCAAGAAATGGTAACGAATCTGGGAAGAAACTCAGAATGTTATTGGAATAATATTATAATGAAGGGATGGATGTCTGGTAAGGAAATTACACCTTATCCTTTGGACAATAGGTAGCTACAGAGACTTTTAAGCAGAGAGATTCTATCACATTAATGTTTGAGAATAATCCCCATGATGGAAGTGCAGGGAATAGGTTAGATCAATCAGAGAGAGCTGGGAAGACTAGCTAAGTAATTAGATCAAAGGAGAGAGGCCCTTCTGCCATGTTCTGTACTACTAGTAGGCCCAGTGGGAATTATGGAAGGACCACAGCCATGCACAGCCCTTGCTCAGAGGTCAACGGACCATCTCTAGAGGCATATGGACAAGACCTCCCAAGCTGGCAGCTGAGAAAACCATGCAAAGCAAGGCTAGAGGTGGGGGTAATCCCTTCCCTGAGAAACTGAGCCTACAGCAGCAAATCACTGTGTACCTCCACTTTGTGCAAACGCAAGCCTGAAGAAGTGCCCTGTCTTCTGCTCTCTATATGTTTCAGCACTTACTGGGTGGACAAATAATACAATTTGTCATGCTCTAGAAAGACACCTGTGCCTTTAAGAATCAAATGCAGATCGCTTCCTCTACACCCACATATCTAGACCTCTAAAAATTGAATTTCATTTCGAACAAATAAATTCACGCTAGTTATGTTTGAGTAGAAAAGTAAAAATACCATCAGCATTATAGGTTTAATTGATCATCTCCATAATTATTCAGTAAACATGGTCCCAATTTTAATCAATTTATTTCAAATATATTTATCTTTTTGAAAACTATCTTTGGAAAGAGTGTCATCTTTAAACTTGCAGCTGTCTTTGGTCTGGTTTTGTGTCATTTCCTATTTGAAAATGTCAGGTGTTGCTTTCAACTCTTGCTGCTCTCGTCCATCACTGATGATTCGTCACACAGACATAACAAGCAGGACCTTGTCACTGGAAGTCACGCAGACCAGAAGCCAGGAGGGGCAAGATATATTTTTAATATGCAAAGGTGACATGAGAATAAAACAAGGCTACTCAAGTCCAATGACAGAAAAAAAAATCCATTCCCTCTTTCTCATTCTACTTCTTGACATTTTCATCTTGTCCATAAAGGTATTTCCTACATAGCTCAAGTCCCCACCCCGCTGAATAATACCCAAGATAAAAAACTATCTTGGCTTTGTGATAAGAAGCTTATTTTGTTATTCATAGAATAATCAACACACTCATCACAGATCCAGGGGACACAAATATTTTATTGTCTTAGATTTGCTCACAGCTTCTTAGAAGTCTGGGAAATGTTTACATCATATGAATTGGGTAAAAACCACCTTCTTGAACAAGCCAAAAGCCTGGAATATCTCCCTGAGCATCCTGAGCTTCGAGACTTTCACACTTACCCCTGAAACATGAATTACGATTTTTTTCCCTCATGTAATTATTTTTCTATAATAGTTTTTCTGCTTTCTAGTTCTATGCTTGTCTCCTTCCTCTACCTCAGAGAGGATGCTCCCAGATCGATCACACATGAGTGAGAAATAGTCACCTCAGCCTCCAGACTCCAGTCAGGGAGAGGATCGAGTAAGGGATAGAAAATGAGTTTTGTTTCTTGGTTTTAATGGAGAGCTATTGATAGTACCTGACATGGGATACAAGGACCCAATTCCCCCATCTCATGGAAGGCTCTCCAGTTTACCCACTCTCCGAGGTGATCAACCCAAGGGCAAGGAAGAACAAGTAATAAGGTGTTCTTGTCATATAGCTCAAGATTTTTAAAACACATTAACTGTAATTTTTAGATAGTCAGAATTTAGTGAACCATTGAAAGTGACCCAGTTCACTGAACCGGACTGAACTGAACAGATGGAATTCTACCCTTGCTAAGCTTGAGTGACTCCAAGAACAATGCAGAGTCCTCTTAAATCCCTCCTCTGAGCTGCTTACCACATTTATGCAAACATGTGGGGGATGCTTTGGTCATTTTTATATGTGTCTGTTCTCTTATTGCAACTGGAAGCTGGGGGCTGGTGATCAGAATGTGCCGAATGGATGAGACTGGATATTGCGCTTTGCAAGCTGTTTATATGTTGCCATTTTTTTTTCTGAATTGTAAGGCTTGACAATATCCTGTTGTTGTTTTTTTTTTTCTCTTTCAGAACCTGTGTCAGATCCAGCCCTCTTAATTTTATGACTCTGTTCTTTACTTCATAGTCTCTCTTTCTTCCTTGAGCGGGAAACACATCCTAGAGGTGATATCTTCCCACACCCTTCCTAAGCTATTTGCAGCCTCCCGGGCACAACTGCCATGGATACTTTGAAAATCAAGCATCTATTCTTCAACCTCTAGTGTTAGAAAGTGCAGCTGATACAAACTTTCTCATGAAGCAGGGAATGGCATCCCCGTGTCTCAGGATCCTCAGTAACAGCAACAATACACCTTCCGTAATTTTTAAAAATCCCAAATATTCTGAAGAACAACATGATACAACTGTTGGAAAATGAAAATGAAAAGCCTCTCAGAGCCTCTAGGCAGTGAGGAAACAGTGAGAATATCTCACAGAAAGAGATACATAAAAGGTTAAAATTGTGGCAAAATAAGAATAAAACCCAGAGACCAAAACAGAGCCATCTGTATCTACACAGACTTTAGAAAAATAGAGATTAGAGTGGTTTCATTATGCTGGCTTTCACGTGACCGGGGAAGCTGTAAAACAAACTGTGTTACGGTCTCGGGATGAGGTCTTAGAAGTGGAACCAGAATGGGTGCGCATTTGTTTATTTTCGTCTGTATCAGCTTTAAGTGTTAATTAACATAGTGCACTGCATTATCTCTGTGTCTGTGGTGCAGAGAGAGGACCCACGCTGTCCCCATGTAGCTTCTGTGGACCAGTTCCGTTTGGCCTTCCGGCTTCGGTGTAGAGCAGAGAGATGCAAACTTCATATCCAAATCAGAGCTTGGCTCTGAATTTGGGAATGACCAGCCAATTAACCTCTGCATGTCAGCTCACTCTTCTGCAGGATGAGAATGTTAGTACTGCTCATTATGACCCTGAGGAAGCTCACTGCTCAATTCCGATTGGAAACTAGGTCAGCAGCAACCAAAGCAAAGGTTGGCTTTCAAGTTTCTTTATCCCCATTTTCCTATCCTTTACAAACCTCAAGCTCCAGTCTCTCTAAGCTTCTCTACCACCTGCCCTCACTCGTGTAGCAAATAAAGGAAAGTGGCCATCGGTGCCCATGTGCAATCTGACTCCATCTTTTTGGGTGTGGCTATTCTGCCATGGTGGCCACAGGAAGCCGAGGCACTATGACAACATTGTTTTCATTTATCAGTTAAACGTTATAGGTATGCAACTATTCTTACTCTTAGTGACATCCAGGAAATTCATTTATCTATTCAACATCTATGGAGCACCTACTATGTACTGGTTGTATGGAGACAAAAAGATGAATAAGGCAATCATTGACTTGACAGATGTCTAGGCGTGATCAGACACATGTGGAAATAACAATATAATAATGACACAATGGGCATCTGCAATGGCTTGCAGTGTTTGGTATCAGTGCAACCTAAAATGAAAGAAAGAAAGAAAAGAAAAGAAAAGAAAAGAAAAGAAAAGAAAAGAAAAGAAAAGAAAGAAGGAAAGAAAGAAAGAAAGAAAGAAAGAAAGAAAGAAAAGGGAAGGGAGGGAGGAAGGGAGAGAGAAAGGGAGGAAGGAAGAAAGAAACACCCTACAAACAACTGAAGTTAAATATTAAGCATGGTTTGTGTACCTTTCAAAAAGGGTCACGGATGCCCTTCAGCAGAAACTTTCCTGTGAGAGAAGCATGAGGGTGTTCGTTTTCAATTATCTTTGTGTCCTTGTCTTAAAATGGTCACAACTGCAGCATCACTGATGTCATCTGGAATTTCTTCATCATTCTCAAGCTTCAAGATGAGAGCGAGGAGCCATAGTGTGCATTTTCCTCAGCCGATTTGAAGATTTCAGCAGGGATTCCATCAGCTCCAGATGCCTTGTTGTTTTTCATCTGCTTGATGGCTTTCCTCACCTCATAAAAAGTTGGAGGGATTTTGAGATTGCCACTGATTGGGAGTTGTGGGATGGAGTTGAAAACACTCCCACTGATAAAATAATTTCCACCAAAGACCTTGAAATGCTCTTTTCAATGTGTGTTGACATTTTCTCTCTCACTGAGCAGTTTTCAAGCACCCTTATCTTCCTGATAGCTCTTATAGAGCTTCAGTGGCATCAGACCCAATCCATGTGGATGTCACGTCGACTTCACCATGACATCTCACCATCTGCCCTGCATGTTGGAGGACTCCTTCGATCCCTACCTTGACTTACAGATGTAACGATGTCTTCTTTTAGGATCAACGACAATGCCAAATGCCAAAAGATGAAGAGCAAAACGATCATGGCCGACTTAGGTTCAAGACTGTTATAAAATTGCCAATTTGCATCTACTAAATAATGTTTAAGAGAATCAGCGCCTTAGGGAGAAACTTGTGGCCCTTAGAATGTTTATGTTAGGTCAGAAGTTGTGTATTAATTCCCATGGGAATCCATTGTTTTGATTTAAAAGTCCATCCTCAATAGCAAATTGAGTTCAGAGTATTCTAATCTTGCAGGAAATAGTTCTAAGAAATTGGCTTTCCCTTGTTCTCTGAGTAGATGCCCCTTTCTTATTTACAGGAACTTATTTGGATTATAGCTTCATTTTTATCATGAGAGTGGTACAGCCCCAGTATTGTTTTAGGGTTCTTAGATTTTACTCTCTAGGATCAGAGGGCATCATTGGGCCTAGCAATCTCATGCAGTTTTCTGCCCATTTTATTTAATACAGAATAAGCATTATATATACTGAGTTACAATTATCTTAATCATAAATTGTTAAAACTGGAAAGGGGCCAATACTCTAATTTTATTAGTGAGGAAACAGAACAAGAGAAATAAAGTGATAGTTGTCTCAAAGTTGCACTGGATGGTGGTAGAAACTGTTCTAGAACTCAGTGCTCCCAGGGCAGAGTTCTTCCAACCACGACACTCTTTCTCTCTTGACAGCGTTACATCTAAGAAGAAATAAAATCCAAGTCCTTTATCCTTTCTAATTTCTCCTGTAAACAATACCCAGGAAACAAGAGCTCACTATTATTAGTCTTCATATAATTTGCCAGAACTCTCAGTCTGTATCAATTAAACATAATCAAACCACAAATATTTAGTGCATTTAGGCACTCAACAATATGAAGCACTATAGTTGCTAAATATTGTAGCACTGACATTCATAATACTCCTTGGAAATCTCAATGTTTAGGGCACCAGATGTGTGTGTGTGGAGAGAGAGAGAGAGAGGGAGAGAGAGAAAGACCACTTCATTTTAAAAAAAGAACAATCACAAGGACTATAAATGTTGTGTGTGTTTCTAACAATGAGGAAAAAATTGCAGGAATTCCGTAAATGTAGACCATGAGGTATATGACCTGCAAGCTGACTTCAAGGTATAGAGTAGTTTCACATGTGGCAGTCTCACAAAAAACATCAAGATTAAAAAGGGACTAGCAATTGGTGATCTTCTAGAGCACAGGAGTTGGTTTACAAGTCTCTACCGGCCTTGAACACATCCATCATGAGCCAAATCACAGTAATACTGCTGTAGACTTTCAAAGACAGCATAAAGCATAAATTCCGGTTTTGAGTTACTTATCGGCTAAAAGGGAAACGGGATGCATGTGACTCAGAAGTATGCAAATGAGGTGCAAATTATTACAATGAAGAGTCACAAAATACTTAACCTTTGAAAGCCAAAATGTCAACCTTTGTGAAAGTATGAGTAGAAGGTCTTCCTCTAGGAACTTGGTTAGTTCTGGTCTCCTTCCTTCTGAGTCTAGTTAGAAAAGTAGAGCTCTGTCTCTGACCTATCATCATACCTCTTTGCCTTTCACAGCCTGGCCTATCTCCACTCATTCATGCATTCATTCTGCAAATATTTAGTAAATATTCTCCATGCACTAGAGCTATGCTTTATACTTTGGTGAAAAAGATGATTAAAATACAGTGTAACGAATCTGTCTGTAGAGATGGGCATACACTGCTAAATAGTACACAAATCCAACTTTGGCTTTAGAAAACATGATGTCTAATGAGAGACCTTGGAATAGAGAAAGTTGTGCATTGGATAGATTTTTTAGAACAAAGAGAATACGTGAAAACAACAAGCAGGAGCCAGATAAAAAAGGCCTTGTTATACTGATCTTACAAGGTTGAGTTTTTTATTGGGGGGGGGGGTGTAATGAAGCAAGATTCTTCTTAATACTCTCTTAACATCATTAAAAGGAGACGAGATGGGACCTAAACAATCCATCACCACAGTATCTTACTGTTAATAATTGCATGCAGGTTATCAGAGAAATGTTCAGGAAAAGAATTTATTTAGGATCTAATATTCTATGGCCATCTACATGCAGTTCACCTTGCCTCCTGTGCCTATGTATCTTTCCTGCCACCTTCTCAATTACACAGCAGCTGTTCTCCCAGTTATGTACCTCCCGGTCCTACCCCTACATGGACACCGCTTCTCAAGTTCCCTGGTGCTCTTAGCTTCCTTCATCCCTCTCTTCCACTTCACAGATGAAAGAGGGAAAAGAAAGTAATCCTTCAAAGTCTGGCCTCAAACAAGCTAGAAAGTCCATAGCAGCTCCCTGAGAGTTATCATGCTACAAAAGTCCCTCCGCTCCTTTCTCTGCTTGCAACTGCTTTACTACAGGCACCACTTCATTATTGGTGTAGTTTGGCCCTAAAAGGGAGTGGATATATCATGCTTTAAGAGTATGTTCATGGTGGGGGGTGGGGGGTGGTGGTGTCAGGATGGCTCAGTTGGTGAGTGTCCGAATTTGGATTTTGGCTCAGATCATGATCTCACAGTTTGTGAGATCCAGCCCCACGCCCAGCTCTGTGCTGACAGTGTGGAACCTATTGGAATTCTCTCTCCCTCCCTCTCTCTCTGCTCCTCCCCTGCTTATGTGCTTGCTCGCTCTCTCTCTTTCTCTCTCAAAGTAAATAAATAAATAAATAAATAAATAAACATTTTTAAAAAGAATATGTTTATGGTATATTAACACTTTCACACAAAGAAGACACCCTATGCTGCTGCATTGTTCCAGAAGAGGGCTGAGGAGGAGCTAAAAATAAAACAGAAAGACGTTCTAGCACAGGGCATCCTGGTGTTTGGAATGGCTATGATCAGATTCGTGTTTGAGAATCCTTCTTCTGGTTACCTTGTGTGGAATAACTAGCAGGCAACATATCTGGACAGAAGGAAAACAGTTGAGGCCTGTATTGGTTTTCTATTTGCACTGTAAATTACCACAAATCCAGTGACTTAAAATGCCATAAATGTATTCTCCTACAATTCTGAAATTCAGAAATCTGAAATGGGTCAGGAAGGCTGTACTCCTTCTGGAGGTTCCAGGTTGCCTTTTCCAGCTTTAGAGGCTTGCTGTGTACCTTGGTTCATGACCTCACATTATGCCTGCTTCTGCTCTGATCATCACATCCACTCTCTGGCCCTCCCGCTCCCCTTTTATAAAGACTTGTGATGGAGCGCCTGGGTGGCTTAGTCGGTTGAGCGTCTGACTTCAGCTCAGGTCACGATCTCACGGTCCGCGAGTTCGAGCCCCGCGTCGGGCTCTGGGCTGATGGGTCAGAGCCTGGAAGCCTGCTTCTGATTCTGTGCCTCCCTCTCTCTCTGCCCCTCCCCCGTTCATGCTCTGTCTCTGTCTCAAAAATAAATAAACGTTAAAAAAAAAATTTAAAAAAAAAGACTTGTGATTATATTGGGCCTACCAAGATAATCCAAGATAACCTCTCTATCTCAGAATCCTTAATTATATCTGCAAAGTCCCTTTTGCCACATAAGGTAACACATTCATAGATTCTGGAGATTAGAATGTGGATGTCTTTGTGAGTGGCCATTATTTGGCCGACAACAAGGCCTTTAAAATGTCCAGGCAAAAGAGACTTGGGAGAAGTTGGTAGATTTGAGAGATATTCAAGGAGTGGAATTAGGATTTGGTGATTGGGTGGTTGCGTATATGAGATAATAGAAAGGAAAGTCCAACAAAACCCCATGTTTTTTAACTTGATCAATTGGAAGAGATGGTTCCATTTTCTGAGACAGGACATGCAGAGAAACAGATTTGGGGGAAGTGAGGAGAATAATGAGGTCAATGTTTGTCAGTTGGTGGGTGAATGTGCAGGTCTGCGGCTCAGGAAAGGACCTATAAACTAAACTGAAAGGTGTGTATTTGGAAACCATGAGGGAAAATAAAACATAATTGAACAATTTAAAGTAGATGAAATCTATCCAGAAGTGTATGTAAAATGGGAAGAGATAAGGTGTAGGGACAGAGGAATACAAATATTTTAAGTTCTGTCAAATCGTCGAAGATTCCAGAGAGACAGAAAGAATATGGCAAACCTATTTCCTCCTACTAGTCCCCATTGGTTCTGTTTTCTTCCCTAGTCTCTACGCCATGCTTTGGACTTGGTAAATACTCAACTTTTCTCTGATCTTTAAGGAAGCACTGATTCTATACTACCCCCAATAAATGCTACCGCCAACACTCCTGTTGAGAGTATCTGGCATCTCTAAGGAGATATAAAGAAGGCAGAAAAAAGATAAATGTCCAGAATAATGTGTAACAGATGGAATGAATACAGACTGGGTGGTTAAGAAGCCTTTTCTCTTCCTGCCTCTTACCCTTACCCCAACACCATCCTCTCTGTAGTAGCCACCAGAACAATCCAAAAGAGAGGAGAGAGGTCAAGTAAAACATTCTCCATTCCCCATTAGCAAGGAGGTGAACCCCTCTGGGAGCCATGCTGGGCCATCTTCTTCCTCATGCGGGACTATCACAGATTAGGCATAGACAAGACTTCCCTACGCAAGCTGGTGTTAAGGTTGTAGAGGGGACTCTGCATGTTTAAAATATCAGTTCATCATCCTCTGTGTTGAGTTTCTGCAAGCTGAGCAACGCGAGCTGAAGTATCTTGGGGCCCAGGAGGTGTAAGGGATGGCAGGTGCCTGCAAGTACAATGCCTCTGAAGCAATAGGTAGAAAGACATCATAGCTCCTACGGTTTCAGTGGATTCTGGAAAATCTGAAAGCAGATTCAGATCTCGGCTTAGACGCACATCTGGTGTACTGCCACACTATCCTTATTATATGCCCAGCCACAAATCACATTTCCAGCAATAGCAGGCCCCCCAAAGCATCACAGCACGGAAGGGGAAAACAAACTGCGAGGCTTTACTCCATAGATGTGCCTTGTCTGGACCAGAACCAACACGAGTGCTGGGCAGAGTGGGAAGGTGTGCACAGCAGTGCTGGCTCTGTGTAAGCAAAGTTGAGGGCTGTCGCAAGGGTTTCTTTCATCAGCACTAACTTCTCCTCCGACCGTCCTCATACTTCACCGGCTAGGTCTCCAGCGTGGTGTCTCAGGGGTCCTCAACTCTAAATCATATAAGAAACTAGGGAGCCTACAAAAAAAAAAAAAAAAAAAGGGCAGATGGCAGCATCCACTGCAGACCAACTGGGTCAAGATCGCTGGGATTCAGATCCAGGCGTTGTTGTTTTTCTAAAATGCCTCCCCTGTGATTTTAACGTACAGCCGGGTTTGAGAACCACTCAGGACCTTAGGAACAAATCCTGTGTGGTACAACTGCTGGTGAGTGAGGTTCAGCTCTGGAGGAGACTGATTTCTAGTTTGACAGCAACTAGAAATATTGGTCGCCACAGGCCTCAGCTGACAGCAAACTCCGAACTACCACAGCCAATAACTCCGATGATCGGAACACGTATAGCTGCTACCTACCTACACCATCTTTCCCCCCGGAGGAAGCAAAGGCAAGGCTTCTAGAGGGCAGAGATATCAAAGGAATCCTCTCCCTCCGAAACAAAAGAATGAACATACTCAGGAGAATTCTTTGTGATTTTTCTCGTGGTTAAATAGGAAACCAATTACTTCTTATCTGCCGTGTTTATCACCCACTGGAGGGCTTTGTCGCCAGTCAGCGTTTCAAGTCTCTCCACCAGTGACCCTGTGCCACAGACAGGAGACAGCATCTCAGAGCCCATTTCCTGGCCTCTTCCGACAGGTTTACGCAGGCCTGGCACAAACTTGGACCCTTCCCCTACTCCTGTAGAGGAAATACAAGAAAAATAAGGCCAAGCCCTGGCCTCCAGAAAAACTCCAGTTTAAATGGAAAACTAAAACAAAAATGTACAAAACGTTCACGAAGACAACATTGACTCTCAATTCAAGGAAGCACCAGAAGACGGTCAGTTACCAAAATTGTTGCAGACACAAAGCTAGGTGAGTGAGTTCAGAGAAGAACACAACATATTACTCGCTTGGGTAATGAGTAACAATGAGGGAACACTTTCCAGGAAGGATGGATCTGCTCTGGGTTTCAGAGAACGGACAGGATTTGGATTCGCGGAGAGGAGGGAGAAGGGCTTTACTGATACAGGAATCCTGAGAATCAGTGCAAAGGGCCACTATTGAGTAAAAGGCCTGTTTCTCCGTGAATTATTTTCCGATCCGTCTTTGGAGAACAGCCTCCTAGTAGCCACATGTCTTCTCCCTTCAGCACAATCAGATAGGTTTTGCCAGATTCTTTTTCACATCCCTGGAGTATTGTGTTGCTGCTGTTGTTTTTTGCACTTGGCCTACTAGGGTCACCCGCGAGGACAGCCTGGCAGGCCTCCGTCCGTGGCAATGGTGTGCGTGGGGAGAGAGCAGATCACCTTGCTCTTTGCCCCCGAGATGTGGTGGAAGGTCCTTCCTCGGGGAGAAGGCGTCACGCGGTGCTTCCGAACTCCAGCCTGCCGCCTCGGCACCGAGGGTTTCAGCCCTCTGCGACTCCCTAAGTCGTCTGCGCAGCGGCAGCCTGCCGCTTCACAAAACGGTGATAGTGATCCATTTCTTGAATTTGTAATCCCTCTGTGTTTTGTCACTGATTGTGGAGAGCTTTGTGATGCAAAATACACACTAGGAGGTGATTGGGGAATGAATACGGCTTCCGCACTCACCTGAGGGTTTCCTTCCTTCTAGCCCTGTCCCCTTCCCCACTTAATATAACTGAGAAATTGAAAAGCTGAGCAAGACCTTCCCTCTTTTGTACTCTATCCGGTGCGAATTCGGCAAAGCAAATGAAACTCCCCTCTTAGGCCAAACGTAGAAACTCCTTTCCCAGGGTTTGGGGGTAATGAAACCCAAGGTGTGCTTTGCACAGCCAAGCACTTTTCTCCTTGAGCCGTCAACCCCTGTGCACAGCAAGGGAATTTTAGCCCATTATGTTTCTGATTCATTTGCACTTAACTCATCAAGATATTGTTTTGTATGAGCTGTTTGATGTCCGAAGCACCTTATGAGCCTTTTTACGACCCTTTTATCTGAGAAGCTGGGAATTATGCCTAGCCAAGAATAAACAGAACTCAAAGGTTCGAGCTCAGTTCAAAACGTGGAACCCCTATGTAGGCAAAGGCTAAATAGTCTGTCCTTTCTGAGTTATGCTGTGTTTAATTAAAAAGGGACCCGGGGGCATATAAGACAAGGAAAAAAGGGACCCTGATTCCAAACTGCTTTCCTGCAGTCCTGGGAATGGTTGGCATTAATTAGCATGGAAAAATATATCCTCGTTTATATCCAGCCTATTTCTGAAGTGAGGTATACTGATAAGCAGATTTCATTTTTTGTTGCTGTTGTTTCCCTAAGCAGTGGTTCTTAATCAGATGAATGAACTTGTTTGTACTAGTTAACTTTGCTGGAGTTTAGGAGTTGTATTTAAAACAGATTTTATCCTACAGTGATATTAATTTGATAGGATCCATGATCTGTAAACCATTGGTTATCTTGGTCTCTCCTGATAAGGAAAAAAAGTGCCGAGGATTTCCAGTTGGTGAGCACATTTGGGCAGAATCTTTCACACGTCACAAATTGCAGATGGGAGGCAGTGATCTCGAACATGCAGTCACATTGCGTGACCATCTGACACCTTCCATTTAGAAAAATAATACTTTCCTCCCAGCATACGCTCCCTGCTGCAACCAGCACCAAAAATTATGCCTGGGAGAGCCGTTCCTCCCAGACCAGGGTCTTAAATATTTCTTAGGCGGCTTTTAAAAGATTCATACTGCGGCAGCACCTAGCCCACACCCTAGTCACCCTTAGAAAAATCCTGAAAAGGCGACTTCTGAAAAGATGCAGCCGATAACGAAAACATCCACAAAGAACAAAAGGGGTGGGGGTGGGGGAAGTAGAAGGAGACGAGAAAATTACACCAGACACATTTGTAAGGTGATTTATTCTTGTCTTCTGTGTGATTCAAGCATATTCACGTTAAAGTCAATGGACTTCTTTGTCGGCTCATTTCTAAGCCGCTTCACAGTGGCATAGAATTTCGCAGTCCCCAGGAGGGGGACCGGAGTCTCTGGGATTGTATATAACTTGCTCATCTGCCAGTGTTCTGCACTAACCCTTGCTCATTTAAGACAAGGAAGAGCATCTCTGCCTGGCCTCCTTCCCTGTACATTTAATGACCCCTGGCAATAGCAACGGCAGTGATTTCCGACAGACATGTTCAAGCAGAGAGGTTTTTAACCAGAAATTCAGAATTCTGATAGAATGTCCAAATGGGCACAGCTTATTTGCTGATAAACAAAGGCCATGACAAATTCTGTATCCAATTGCTGTGCACACACACACACACACACACACACAGAGGTTACATGACTCTATGCACACACACGGAGCATGCGTGACTATCCCCTCTCCTTTCCCAGAACGAAAGCAAATACACTTTTACAACCTGCTAGGTCACCAATACCAATTTTGTAAGAATGAAGAGGGCCTGGGCAGCTGCTGGCCCACGAGAACTGACCCTAACCTGTTTTCTTAGAATCCTTTGGGGAAATGGGATGGGGGGGAGGGGTATCGCTCTATGATCACAGAACAAAGGTGGCCAAAACAACCACCTGCTTAAAAAAAAAAATACTACCTTCTTCTCATTTTCACACTGCCCTAGGTTTCGGGGGATTTCCCAGCAGCAGCAAATAAGTGATTTAAAGGTTGTATGTATCAGGATTTAACCAAAATGTTTAAAAAGAGAGAAACTTTTTTTTATTAAAACCAAATGGTACTTACAAAATGAACACCTTACTCTCTTTTCTTACAGAAAAAGGAAGCAGATAGCCCAATAATTATGTATAGTAGGAACACCATCTTTCACTTTTATAATGAAGGGAAAGTGCTTGAAAAGTTGTTTCATCAGAGAGGTGGACAGGTGGGTTTGTTCTCAAGAAAGCTCTCGTGTCATCTGCAGAGGATTTGACTTATTTTCCTGTGGCTTTTAAGAAACATAGAAGCAACACTCATTTGTAAAATCAGCTCCACTTCTGTGTCCAAGGAACAAGAATAGCAAGCAGAGGACTTCGAAAAGAAAAAGCAACGAACAAGAGAATGCTGTTTTGATCAGGACTGTCTCCAGAAAATCCATCGCTCCATAGTTTCTGCACAAATATTTTAGCCTGACGTAGTTCCTACCAGATCTCTAACTTGTTAAAGTCTGTAATGACAATACTCTCAGGCTTACAATCTACCTCTCATTATCTCTCTCCTTGTTTCTACTTGCATGTGGATATTCAAACATACATACATATTTGCGTACATGCAAGCAATTCAATCAGGTAACGTGTGAAACACCAAATGAAATAAAACTCCCTCCTCAGATAATCTGTCCAAAGGATCCACACATACCATGGCCTGGTAGTAGGTTTGAACAGTGTTTGACTGCCTGATGGTTTCAGTAGGTATCAGTGGTGGGTATAACCCCAGTCCATTTGTCTACCAGATACCTCTTAATCTTTACACCATAACTTTAACCTCATCACTAACGCAGTGACAAGGTATATTGTATTATTCAGATCAGTTAAACAAATGAAATGCCTAACTCCTAAAAGCTCCATATAATTGAAGCAGTAATGATTTGGGCCTGAACTATCGTCTCTATTGTCCAGGTAACAGCCAAGTCTTGATTTGGTATTGAACTCGGGAGATCTATCGTAACAGGGAGGTAACAATGAGATCTCCCATTCTTTGAGCACTTATCACATGCCACGCGTAGGTTTAAACACTTTAAATGTATTTGAGCAAGGTCCCCTTACCTTCTTTACAAATAAGGAAGCTCAGACACAGAGAGGTTAATTACTCAAGATAGCAGAGTTCGTGAGTAGTAGTGGTTCCAGGTCCAGTGTTTGAACACCGGCAGACTAAATCCACCACACGTGCTCTCCGCCTCTATGTAAACTGCCTCCTGGTGAATTCCACTCACCTGTTAGTACCTGAGAGACTCTAAGGGGAGGAAACAACAGGGGACAGAAGAAATTCCTTATGTTGGTGGAAAGGACGTGGTAGTTAGTATACTTTACAGGTTCAAATCTATTACCTTAATGAGAAAAGCATTTTATGCTGAGAATGGTAGACCAGAAAGATGGAAAGAATTTAAGCTCTGTGATATCACCGACCCAACCCCGAATGCTCTGCTCGGTCTCCAGACTTCCAGAGATGTTCCAGGTATGGGACATAAGTATCCTTATCATCTTTATGACTTTTTTGTTATGTTGTATTATGGAACTATTACTTTTAAAGTTGTATATCCCATAGAGTGTAGAAAAACCATATTAACATCCTCTACTTAATAGTTGTTAATTCCCCATAAAGGGGTGTCCCTATTTTTGTCTAGTATTTACTTAACTGTCATGATATGCTAACTGATAAAAGAAATTACACATCAGATATTTAAACTATAACGAGAAAAAAATGAAACACTAAATGAATGTTAATGGAGACATTTTTTATTAGAAGCCTTAGTGCTATAGTTAGATTCAGCATTTTGTGTGTGTCTTAAAAATGGTTTACATGAATGAGATGACGTCTAAAATCATCAGCAACATATCTTAAGAAGAGAGGTAGAGAAGAGTAACATTTGTATCACGATTCCTGTTAGAAGCATTTACCAAAACTGAACTAAAAGTGTCCTACCCAGTTTGTAATGTCATTCTCAAAACTGAAAAAAAATAAATGTGATGTAAACGTAAAAAAGCCATAATGTAGAACTAATCACTTGTCAACCTTATTTTTAATTGAAGCCATTTTGTGGTGGCTTTTATGAGGACAGATTCATACAACATTCCATATCTTTCCCTTCAATTTTTTCAGACAATCAAACAGAAATTTCTTAATATTAAATTGAATAGATGCCAAACAAACTTTGGGTGGATGCTTTCCCACCTCTTCTTGATTAAAAAAAAAAGATGGGGAGTAGGATTCACCATCATTCATTCAACAAATATGTACAGAGTTTCTGTTATGTAGCAGGCGCTATACTAGGGACATAACACTAAATGAAACAGACAAAAATGCCTGTCCATATGGAGCAGACATTCTAGTTGAAGGAGACAGATAATTAACAAACAAAAACAGGTAAAAGTAGTGATAATTATAAGTGATATAAAGAAAATAGAGCAGGAATGGAGAATGGGGAATGACTCTGAGAAGAGGGTGTGCGATTTTAAATACGAAGCTCACAAAAAAATGGCACTTGGATAATGACCTGAAGGTAGTGAGGTGCCAGCTCTGTGGATATCCAAAAGTATTTCAGGCAGAAGGAAATGGCAAATGCAAAGGCCCTGGGGCAGCAGCATGACTGGCATTCTCAAGAATCAGCATGGAGGTCACTGGAGCCGAGTAAGCAAGGGAGAAGGACTATAGCTGAATGTAAGATCCCTGAGGTAACAGAGACAGCCTGGGCAAGGAGGACCTTGAAAGCTTTTGATATAACCTTGGCTTAAAATACTGTTATAGAACTAGGGCTTGAAAAAAACAAACAACCTATGGTCATCCTTTGGTTATTATATATCTTTTACTCTGTTTCTTATGCGATCGGGTCTGTTAGGTACAGCCAGGAAAATATGACTGTGCATCATATATCAGATGAAAAGGACATGATCAGCTTGAAATGAAATCGGTCTAATCGGTTATTTTTTTCTTCACCGTAATTCTCCGTAGCTTTGCAAATTAAATTTTTCTTCATGACTTTTTAGATTTTGTATGATCTTTTATTTTTGCATTGCCCCCAAAGCCTTTGGGATTATTATAAATTTTAATCCAATAATAATACTGACTGAGTTTTAATAAAGACTTGCCCTCCCTCTCTCCATTTCTCCTTAAAAACATTCTCTCTTTTACCTGCTTCTCTTGGCATTTACCTCCATATTTGTAAAAAGTTTTCTGAGGAGTCCAGGAGGGCACCTGGGTGGCTCAGTCGGTTAAGTGTCCAACTTCAGTTCAGGTCATGATCTCACGATTCATGAGTTCGAGCCCCACATCGGGCTCTGCGCTGACAGCTCAGAGCCTTGAGCCTGCTTCAGATTCTGTGTTTCTCTCTCTACCCCTCCCCTGATCACACTCTGTCTCTCCCTCTCTCAAAAGTAAATAAACAAAAAAAATAATTTTTTTCTTAGGTTGCTATCTTTGTCTATGTGTTCTCACTTTCTGATACCTGCCACTTTTCCCCATTTTAATATAATTAAAACAAAAACATAGCTAAATAAAAAAAATCAGTGTTCACATTACTGTGTACTATAGATTGAAATAATTACTATAATTATATTTTCTTTCTAGTACAATTGCCCCTTCTAGAACTTATTTTTGCCATTGTCCTTTACCTGAATGGCTTTGTAGAAGCAAATTCTTAACTTTTTCCAACTACTCCTTTGAGGTCACCATACATTTAAAACTAGTTATGTATTTTTTTCAAATGCTTAAACATAACTGAAACTCTACCAATCCCTTTTTCACCTGCCCCATTTTTTTTCTGGGAATTTTCTTCCTAGAACCCTCAGTTTTTCTTCTTCATCCCAAGACTTGTTTCTCATTAAGCCTATGACAAAGAAAGCACCCTGGAATTTGACTTCTCAGTCTTCTTTTTTTTTTTTTTTTTTTTTTTTGTCCCTGGGCCCTCATCTTCCTTTTCTTTGCTTCTTAGTTCTGCCAAAGTATATCCTTTGATAATTTGTTTAAAACTAATTAATTAATTGATTTTTAAATAAGATACACAGGAGATGCATGAGAAATGGCTTTATTGCATGTTCAAGCTCTTGATTGATGGTTTGATTAGGTAGAGAATTCTGGATTGAAAATGAAATTGTGCAAAGAATTTGAAGCCTTTTACCCCCTGGGTGTCTGCCATTCCCAATGTTTTGCCTGAATATGGTAATTTCAGTTCAATTCATTGTGATGTCTTGAATCTCAAATCTCATATTCTTCAGAGCAGAGAAATTGCCTTTTCATTAATCAATTATTTCACTCTGTTTTGTGTGCCATCTTTTTCTACAAATCTTATTAATTGGGTGTTAGATCTTTTGGACTGATCCTTTATAGAGAGAGATTTTTCTCATATTTTCCCATTTTTTATCTTTTTATCTTACTTTTGAAGTATTTTCATAATTTTATCGTTATGGTAATGGTGGTGGTGGTGGTGGTGATGGTGGAGTTCAGTTTGTTGGTTGGTTGATTTTTAGTATTTTCTCCTGTTCCAAGCATTATCTCTATTTCTTTAAAGTTTATTTTTGGTTTTATTTTTTAAATTTCTCTTTTCGACTTTCACCAAAAATAAGGTTACATTTATCTCAGTTTCTGTTTCCATTTAAGATTCACGGTAGGAAAGTATGTTTGAACATCCATGTCATTAGACAAGGCTGGTTGTTGATTGGCAAGCAATGTTCTTGAGTCCTGAGACTCCACCTGCTAGTTTATTCAGAGAATAGCTCAAAGCCTTCCACCTGGTCAAGGGGAAGGTGAAGGAAGCCGACTTTACTGGGCAAGTAGAGACTCCTGGAATCTGATACCATTAATGCATTTCTGTGTGTGTGTGTGTGTGTGTTAATGTATTTCTAGCCAGCCCTGATTTTCAGAGTATCTTCAACCATTTCCTGCACTAGACTGAGAACTCCAAATCCCAAGTAATTAGAGGTTTGCAGGTGCAAATCAGCTCACTTTTTGTCACAAGACCTTTGGATTAGCTTTCTCCACATTTATGACCCCATCAAATGTCATTTTCCAAAATATATTAAAATCCCTCATCTGCTACTTTCTTCTGTCCTTTTATCTTTGTTCTTACAAGTCTATTTTATCCTTTTATTATCTTTTTAGAAGTGACCTAGAGGAAGAGGAGATGGTATGATCATACAACCTTCTCCGATTTATACCTGTAATTTTTATTTTTAACATTTAAATTTGTTTTCTAACTTTCTTGCTAAAAAATAACAAATCTGAGAATATGTTATTTTGATTTGGTTTCAGATTAAATAATGTCTAACAGAGCAGCTACTTATAAACATTTATTTGCAGTAGTGAATATAATGAAAGTATTCTGTAATTTAATGATTACAATATAAGTTATTGATTCATCAATTAGTGAATTAGAGCTTACTCATAGCATCAAGTCAATATTTTACCTGTCTATATGAAGAACTCTCCTCTTCATTCTATAAAATGATTGAGCTTTCTTTTCTTGTGGGGAGTGCTTCTAGTTAATATTTTAGTCTCATTAATATTAATCTCCTTAGTTCTAAAAAGCCATATTAAAATAATATAAGTAAACATTCTAATAGGAGACTGCTTTGAGTTTTCTACTGAAAGACCCTGAATGGATTCAGGACTAGCTACCACCAGGTTATATCACACTGTATAATATTGGGTCCCCCATGGAACCTATATCCTGCTTTGGTCAGCCTAGCCTATGTTCCCTGAAGTTCAAGGCACTGAAGTTTCCATGCTAAGATCTTACCATCAAAAGAAAGATTTCCTCCTGAATTTTTTTCTCCGACTGACCACAGATTGTTTTAAAAAATAAAAACAAAAGCACTAATATGGTAAGTCTCAGCGTGCCCTTAGATCTGTGATTAAGCAGGATAAGCAATAACGCTGACAGGTTGCCTTGATAAATTTCAAAAGCCAAATGAAACTGTTGGCTCTTGGGAACGAATTCACTGGAGGATGTTACACTACTCTTAAGGAGTAGTCACTGGAGATTTCCCCAGGACTCTGCAGACTGAACAAAAACTCTTGGAAAAAACAAAATAGAAAGGCAAAGGAAAAAATAAAGGAAAACTTATGATCAGTTTTTTTTTAATTTTATAACAGCTTTATTGAGATATAATTCAAATGAAATAAAATTCACCCTATTAAAGTATACAATTCAGGGGTTTATAGCGTATTCAGAGTGGTGTAGCCACCATCACTCTACTTTTAGGACATTTTTATCATCTCAAAAAGAAACATCATACCTCTTAGCGGTCACTCTCCTTTCTCCCTTCCCTCACCTGCTGGCAACCACTAATCTACTTCCTGTCTTTATCGATTTGCCTATTCTGGACATTTCATATAAATGGAATATTTGGTCTTTTGTGTCTGACTTCTCTCACTTAGTATAATGTTTTCAAGGCTTATCCGTGTTGCAGCATGGATCAATATTTCATTCCTTTCTGTCACCGGTAATATTCTATTATATGGTGATATTAAACAAATATATCTCTTTTACTTTATCCACTCATTAGTTGAAGGACCCCTTCTGGACCCCTTCAACATTTGGAGTATAATAAATACTTTAATGAACATTCATGTACAAGTATTTTCTAGACAGAAGTATTCATTTCTCATGAGTATATTCCAAAGAGTGAAATGGCAAGTCAGAGGTTTAAATTATTGAGAAAATGCCAAACCGTTTTCTGAACTAGCTGCACTATGTTACAACACCATCAGTGTATTGGGGCTTCGGTTTCTCCATATCCTCACCAACACTTTTTTCTTGCCTTTTTTTTAAAGCTGCCTTAGTGGACATGGAGTGGCATCTTATTATGATTTTTATTTGCAATTCCCTAATGAATAATTATGTCGAGCATGTCATCCTGTGCTTATTGGCCATTTGTATATCTTCGTTGAAGAAATGTCTGTACAAATCTTTTTATAAATAGGGACTATTTCTTGGCTTTCAATTCTATTCCATTGATCTATATGTCTATCCTCTGCCAGTACTACACTGTCTTGATTAGCTTTGAGCTAACTTTTGAAAGTGTGAGTCCTCCAATTTTGTTCTCGGTTTTCAAGATTGTTTGTGGCTATTTTGAATCCCTTGTGCTGCCGCATGAATTTAAAGATCCACTTGTCAAATTCTGAAGAAAAACAAAAAAGCAGCTTGGATTTTGATTGGGATTGTGTTGAATATGTAGATCAATTGGGGAGTATTGCCATTTTAACAATGTTAAGTCTTCTAATACATGAATATGGGATGTCCTTCCATTTATGTAGGTCTGCTTTTATTTATTTAAACAACATTTTTCAGCTTTCAGGGTGCAAGTCTTACACTTCTTTTGTTAAATTTATTCCTACATATTTTATTATTTATGATATCATTATAAGTGGAATTATTTTCTTAATTTCACTTTCAGATACTTAGACAACTGATTTTTGCATAGTAATCTTTTGTCCTGCAACTTTGCTGAATTCACTTATTCTAATATTTTTCATGTGGATTTCTTGGGAAATTCTCAATAAGATTTTGTCATCTATGAACAAAGATAGTTTTGCTTCTTCCTTTAAAATCTCTATGCCTTTTAAAACAACAACAACAAAAATCTCTATGCTTTTCAATTCTTGTTTTTGCCTAATTGCCCTAAGACCTCCAGTACAGTGTTGAAGTGGCAAGAGTAGATATTGTAGTCTTGGTTTCTATCCATCACCAGAAGTGTAATATTAGCAGTGGGTTTTTCCTGGACACATTTTATCAGATTGAGGAAGGTCCTTTTAATTGTTAGTTGAGTGTTTTTATGATGAAGCATTAATGGATGCTTCTCCTGCATCTATTGAGGTAATCATGTAGTTTTAATTCTCTATTCTACCACTAAGATATATTACATTGATTGATTTTCAGGTGGTAAGCCAATCATGCATTCCTAGGATAAACTCCAGTTGGCCATAGTGTATAAACTTGTTTATATGTTGCTGGCTAACAGTTTGTATTTTAGTTGTGATCAAACATTTTGCACACTATTGGAAATGTCGTGATTTAATGTCAAACACTTAAGTATAACAACAATAATAATATGCCTGTCTGGCTCTGTGCTAGGCATTTTTATGTCCATTGGCTCATTTAGTCCCTGTACTGACCCAATGAATTAGATCCTAATATTATCCTAACTTTATAGATTATAAACCTGATTCTCAGAGAAGTTATGTAACTTTCACAAGGTTATAGTACTAGTGAGTGGAGATGTGCTGGTATTCTAAACCAGTCTAACTCCATAACTGAGTTTTAACCACCACATTCTAGGAATATGCATTGAAGTATGGATACTTTTGTATCTTTTCTTTATATTTTTGCTTCCATCTGTCTGTCATTTTCAGGGTTCAGGCCATAAAGATGAATAAATAGTGCTGACTGATGGAGTTGTTTCTTGGACAGAAGTATATAAGTTCATTCAATCTAGATTCAGTTTGTCACTCATACACCATGATTTATAAAGATGACAGCCTATAGGATGACTGAAAATAAATCACAAATACACCCTGAATTCAACTAGAAAATGTACAAATCCATTTTACTAAAATGCGGAATTAATGATATCGTATTCACAGTCTTTAGCATTTGTAGGATTGTTTGTTCCAGGTGTTTAGAAAGAAAATTTCCCTAAGATTGTCTTACCAGATCTGTTTGGGTCCCTCAAGTAATGGATATATTAAGGATAAAGAGTTTGTAGAGGAACAAAGTCTTTTTTTTTCAATATATGAAATTTATTGTCAAATTGGTTTCCATACAACACCCAGTGCTCATCCCAAAAGGTGCCCTCCTCAATACCCATCACCCACCCTCCCCTCCTTCCCACCTCCCATCAACCCTCAGTTTGTTCTCAGTTTTTAAGAGTCTCTTATGCTTTGGCTCTCTCCCACTCTAACCTCTTTTTTCCCCCCCTTCCCCTCCCCCATGGGTTTCTGTTAAGTTTCTCAGGATCCACATAAGAGTGAAAACATATGGTATCTGTCTTTCTCTGTATGGCTTATTTCACTTAGCATCACACTTGTAGAGGAACAAAGTCTTAAAGGGAATATGCAAGACTTGAATAGCCTTAAAAAGAAATGGAAATAACATGTTGGATTCAGGAAACATTGTTTTCTTTTTCCAAAATACTCTTGAGTACGATCAGATTGTTTTATAATTCAAAGGGGGAGAAATATTGTGAATAAATAAGCCTATTTTGAAGGAAAAAAGAGACTATGATTGTAACTCTATATTCTAATATCATTTTGAATCTTTGTTCTATTCTTTCCTATTTTCTAACATATTTCCCATGCCCTTTAAATTTCCTGTTACTAATAATCTCCTGGGTTTTTTTTCAGAAGTTTCTCAGAAATCTCAGCTGCTCAAAAGAGAGCTTTGAAAAGACTTGTACCCCAAAATAACGTTCTACAGAAAATTACATTCAAATTAAATATGCGCTAAAATGAATTAAATTAAATTTTTTCCTGATGTCTCAGTTCTTACCTGTAGCTAATAGATCATGTCTCAAGGTACATAGGCATTCAGAATGCATGGTCCTCCCAAAGTACCTCAGACTCCAAATCTGAAATCCAGGGGCTAATATTTAAGTAGCAATTCATCAATTCTACTCGTATGAATAGAATTTCAGAGCAGCCCTTACGTTTATCGTTAAGAAGAGTTGGAAGAAAGGAGCCCAGCTCAACTCTCCCTGCCCTAAATTCTCACCATTCCGTGCTCTGCTTTTTCACAAAGCAACCCTGTATGAAGTGTCAGCCCCGCGCCCTCCCCCACTGCCCGTCTGTAGCACTGCATGGCTTTGCATTGCTTAAGGATAAACAGGTTGGAGTTGCATATGGTTAACATTTTTTGTTTGAGCTGGTGCAGGGAGGGATTGTTTAGCATCTGCAGGTCTCACATGGTGTCACGGGCAGTAAAGGAATGACTGAAGTAGTTGCAGACAGCATGGAGTCTACATTCCTCTCTTTGCCTAAGAAATCATGATAATTAAATTAACATGGGTTGAATACAAAGCATGAGAGCAGAGACATTAGAACAGAAACCCCTGTCTCAATGTGTGATCACCATATTTACCTGTATTATATGAGGCAATAAAAACCAGAGGAGAAAAGTAATAAAAACAAAACAGTAATAAAAACTTATATTTGCATAATTTCCTTCAGCCCCAGGATTCCAAAGCATTTAATGAAAATCATATAGGAAAACCTGTCATGGCACATGTGACTTATAACTGGCAGAAGAGCTCATTAGCAATTACAGGGTGGCCAAAGGAACTGGAGACAAATTGCATTTTTGGAAAAGCATCCTGTTTTGGGTCTTCTGATTCATCCTGTTACTCTTATGGCTATGAATCAGAGTAATCGATGCCAGACATACTCCCACTTACAATTTGAAAGTGGTGAGAATCATTAAAAGGGCACAAACTTGTCAAATTGTATCAAGGTGGGATGGTGAAATTCATGCTTACTTAGGGAGCTGTCAAGTGCACACTTTATTTCCATTTAGTCTCTCCTCATCAGAGCTTCCCAATGTGGAGGGAAAGGAGCAGGCCTTGGTCTTGTGTGCTTAGCATTGTGGGGGTTCCCAGGCATCTTTCCTATACACCACTTGAAATTCATACTGTGGTATGAAATCAGGCTGGTTTTGTCATGACTTTGAAAGATTTGTAAGGCACAGATGTTAGCTCCAGCTGTTTTTATCTGTGATCTGCAGGCTAAGGTGGTCCTTTGTAAGTTGTGCTCTTGCAAATGCCATTAGAGTGTGTTCTACTAACACTCACATATCGAGAATCCCCACATAAAAATAGATTCAAGAGATAAATTGTGCTTTAAGTCAAGAGGATTTCTTTTAAAGATTAGACAGTAATAAAATGGCTACTTTCACAGAACATGAGGACCTCCGTGGAAAAATCTATTGCTTTTCAATGCAACAAAATCTCTTGGATGTGTCAGGCATATGCCACTTATTATACTCATAATACTACCATTCATACGAATAATAGTGAATGCACACAGTGTATATTCTGTAATGTATTTAAACGTGTTATCTTATGTAAGTCTCAACAACACAATGAGGTGGGTACTACATCTATTCCCATATAAGGTGAGCCAAACCAAAGTTTGGAGTGGTTAAAATTACCTGCTAATGTCACATAGTCATTTGCAAAGTGCCTTAGATTCTAAGATGAAGTCACAATGAGATCATTCTTGACTCTTACTTTTTAACTGAAAGAAAAGTGAAGAGTAAAATCTCACAAAGTCAGAGATCAAACAAACAACAAATGCAAAATCAAGCCTGTATCCTAGCTATTGATATCATATCACTATTTTTTATCAATTTACCTAACAAAGACTATCCATATTTTTCATTGTTATAGTTGAGATCACAACTAAACTATTATAATGCCAATTACATGAGAAAAATAAAGCATAACACTATCTCTTGCAAAGGGTTTTTATGTTCTACTTTGATATGACTTCATGAGACAAGATATAATAAACGCCATTATCTATTTGCCAACTTTTGCAATTCACTTATTCACTCCATACATTCCGAATTTCAGTCTCCCCTCTAAAATCCTTCCAGCGCTAAAATTCAATGATTCAATCATTCCAAGTCCCATCAGTTTTTGAAAGCATGTTTTCTTTTATATTCATTATTCTTTTTATGTCTTTCAGAATGTAAGACAGTTAATATTAACCAAGTATTCTCAAATAGTCTCATATACATTGGGTGTTCATTATAGCAATTTTTACTCCAACAAACCTTCCTGAATCAACCTGTTATAAAACAGAACATCCCAGCAAGGCAGATATATACTATCACCTGCTACAGCTTCCCAAAGAATTCTTCATAAGTGATGTTTTATGCTACGTGATTAGAAAGCACTGCCATCTTCCTTAAGGTTCAACCTGTCATAACTATGGAGATGGGAAATAAGAACCTCTGCCTAGCTTTGTACTCAGATCATTTATGAAGCAGAAGTAAGGAATTACATAAGAATTCAGGAGAGCAAAGAATCATGGTTCATATTTCTTGAGCATTTGCTCTGTCCAACACTTTATAGGCATTCCCTCATTTAAATTAAATGTATTCATAGTAACTAACAATCATGGCTAAGACTTCTTGATCATTCCCTCATTTAATACTCAACAATAACCCTGTGAAGTAATGAAGTAGATCATTAATATTCTACTCAACATATTATTATTATTTGGAATCTGCACATTTTACTTAAACGGTGACCCTCCAATTCCTCCCCAGTGAATAACAGAGACTGCTATTTGCCCATCCAATACTTAGTCTCCCTTTCTTTCTTTACAAAGACAACCTTCATTGTGTTGAGGGTGCCCATCTAAAAATCTGCACTCCCAGTCTCTCCTGTAGTGAGAGGTGTTCCTGCTACACACTCCTGGCCAGTAATAATTAAACAGAAATTTCTGGGTAGGGATTCTGGGCAGGTCTTTTTAAATAGGACAGTCTTCGCCAGCTTGTTCCCTTTGTGATTTTGTCCTTTATCCTTCCCCCTTCTTTCTGCCTCGAAGATTTGACAACCAGCTGCCTTTTTTTTTTTTTTCACGTATTAAAATGAAGCCACCCTTTAAGGATGGTAGAGTAGCAATGTAGAAAAGTTTTGGCTCCTGATGATATGTGGAGACCTCCTCACCAGCAATGGACTTCTACCTCTGGAATTCTCATTACATGAGGGAAAATAAACCCTGCTACTTGTTTAAGCCACTCTTTATTGGTTTTTTCCCTATTATATGCAGCAAATTAAAGTGTGATATCAAACTTTAGAAACCTTTGCAGAAATAAAGAAAGGGGGGACTTGTACATATAAAAGCAGTCAACAGGGGCGCCTGGGTGGCTCAGTCGGTTGAGCACCGACTTCAGCTCAGGTCACGATCTCGCGGTCCGTGAGTTCGAGCCCCGCATCGGGCCCCTGTGCTGACAGCTCAGAGCCCGGAGCCTGTTTCAGATTCTGTGTCTCCCTCTCTCTGACCCTCCCCCATTCATGCTCTGTCTCTCTCTGTCTCAAAAATAAATAAACGTTAAAAAAAAAATTTAAAAAAAAAAAGCAGTCAACATATCAGAACAGTAATCTCCCTCCGATTTCCTAAGAGTAAACATGATGAGAGCTTCTTTCAACTTCTGTCTGCTATTCAAATGTCTAAAATTCCACAAAGGCCCTAAAGACCCAGCCTTCCCTTAAACATTTCCCCATCGTTTTTGCCTGATGGCCTAGAACATTTAATGTCAGTCCAGTACCTTTTGCTTATCACATTACTGATTTTCCTGTACTGTTGCATTGATTTATGGTTTTTTTTAAGTTTTCCTAAACAATAACTGGAGCCTTTTGCATGTGGAAACTGTGTGTGTGTGTGTGTGTGTGTGTGTGTGTGTGTGTTTTACACACTCTCCACAAACAGATTGCAAACTCTTATATACACTAACTTTCTTGTTGATTATTGGAACAAACTTGTCCTACATTAACTTTTGATTATCGAATGGTGGGGTAGAACAGTGGTGCTCTTTTAAATCATGGCATAAGTACTTCTGTATAGCAGCTTATCATGTTGTCCCTGCTCACTACAAAGTACAGTTCTAGCCACATAGCAGATAATCAACAAATACTTTAGTGCAAAGTGTAATTGAATAGAATGATACCACTGCTTTGATTTCTATGTCTAGGTGGTCTCGTATTACTTTTAAAGCACAAATTCTGATCCACTCCCTTCATTTTATTATGCTTCTCTGAACTTTCTCATACCCCAGTTTCCCCATCTGCAAACTGATAATTTTAATATGAAACAAAATAATAGTAATAAAGAAAAATGAAATATTATGCATAAAGCATATAAGATAGTATTTGGTACATAGTAAATATCCAATAACTATTTGATATAATTTTATACTTATATATAACTTTTATAACTATGATTTTCCTCTGGCCTCTTCCACTTGATTTAAAGTAATATGCTCATCTTTGCTCATTAAGAGGTTGAGATGATACACTGAAATTATATCACTGTCTCAATGATAATGTTACACTTGTTTTTTAAAAATAAGTAAATAGCATGCTATTTTTATAGCCAGTGACTTCCATCATTTTTAATTTAGCAGAAATTAATTAAATAAAACATGACTACAGGTATTAAAGCAACACAATTCCTTCATACACCATTTTTCATATATTTGGATGAAAATTGAGTGTCTACCGCATTTCGGGCATTGAAGATACAATCATAACTAAGACCGGTTCTTGCCTGAGAAGCTATTGAAGGGGGACATATGCTGCCAATAAATGGTCTAGGGTGGATTTTACCCTGGCACAATCACGTCTTGTTATTCTTTCCATACTGTTCTGTGCCTCTAGCTATCAGGCACTTTCCTCTTTTCCAAGAAGAAAAGAATGCCTTTGCAAAGTGTAGTCTTCTCAACTGGATGGAACTCAGCAAAATCTGGAGCACGTGAAATGATCCTAAAATGAGTGTTGTTGATGGACAACACCCATGCAATGAACCTCAGTCAGGGGAATAGGCAAAGTGGTGTTCACCAGGCTCTCACCACCCTTCCTTGGCACGTCCTCCCTTGGTGCTGATGCAATTTCTCTCCATGTGACTCCACAATATGAGTCTCTAACCCTGACCTTCTCTAAGGTCATGTCCCTTCACCATCAACCCTACCTATCAGCCTTGATCCTCGTGGGATGGAGGGGACTAAGGGGGATTCTTGCGTCTCTCCCTCTGTTTTCTTTTGAATCTATTATTAGTTCCTGCACTCTTTTAAATAATGCAAATCTAAATTTTAAAATAAAATCATGAAAATGCTAGAAACTGTCCTATAGCTGAAAAGGTATATAATATTAGGGTTGAAATGTGTTAGCAACTGTGACATCAAAGACACTTCAAAAGAAAATATGAACTCCACATATTTTCTGAAACAAAATGATAGAAAGCCTTTAAAAAAAAAGCTGGAAAAGACAGTCTCTTCAGCACATGGTATTGGGAAAACTGGGCATGTGGGAAAACTGGGAAAAGTGACATGCAGAAGGATGAACCTGGACCATTTTCTTAAACCATACACAAAAATAAACTCAAAATGGATGAAGACAGGAAGCCATCAAAATCCCGGAGGAGAAATCAGGTCAGCCTTTTACCTCGACTTCAGCAACTTGTTACTTGACATGTCTCTGGAGGCAAGGGAAACAAAAGCAAAAATGAACTTTGGGACCTCATCAAGATAAAAAACTTCTGCACAGTGAAGGGAACAATCAGCAAAACTAAAAGGTAACGGACAGAATGGGAAAGATATTTGCAAATGACATATCAGATAAAGGGTTAGTATCCAAAATCTATAAAAAACTTATCAAACTCAACACCCAAAAAACAAATAATCTAGTGAAGAAATGGGCAAAAGACATGAAGAGACACTTCTCCAAAGAAGACATCCAGATGGCTAACAGACACATGAAAAGACGCTCAACATCATTCATCATCAGGGAAACACAAATCAAAACCACAATGAGATACCACCACATGCCTGTCAGAATGGCAAAATTAACAACTCAGGCAACAACAGAGGTTGGTAAGGATGCAGAGAAAAAGGAAACCTTTTGAACTGCTGCTGGGAATGCGAACTGGTGCAGCCACTCTGAAAAATAGTGTGCAGGTTCCTCAAAAAATAAAAAAAATGGAATTACCCCGTGACACAGCAATTGTACTACTAGGTATTTATCCAAAGGATACAGGAGTGCTGATTCGAAGGGGCACATGCACCCCCATGTTTATAGTAACACTATCGATAATAGCCAAAGTATGGAAAGAGCCCAAATGTCCATTGACTGATGAATGGATAAAGAAGATATATACCTACACACATATACCTACCATGAAATATTACTCAGTGATCAAAAAGAATGAAATCTTGCCATTTGCAACTACATGGATGGAACCAGAGGGTATTATGCTAAGTGAAATTAGTCAGAGAAAGACAAATATCATATGACTTCACTCATATGAGGAATTTAAGATACAAAACAGATGAACATAAGGGAAGGGAAACAAAAAATAATATAAAAACAGAGAAAGAGAGAGAGAGAGAGAAACCATAAGAGACTCTTAAATACAAAGAAGAAACTGAGGGTTGCTGGAGGGCTGTTGGGTGGGGGGAAGGGCTAAAGGGGTGAAGGTCATTAAGGAGGACACTTGTTGAGATGAGCACTGGATGTTACATGTGAGTGATGAATCACTAAATTCTATTCCTGAAATTACTATTACACTGTATATTAACTAATTTGGATTTAAATTTTAATTAATGATTTAATTAAAATTTGAAAATAAAATAATAAAATAAAAAGCTGGAAAAAGTATAACATATATGACATTAAATTTTTACTATTTTTAACACATGGACGTTTCTTACAAGTTACTTTTAAAAAAAACGTATGTATTCCAATAAACAAATGAGCAAAGAATATGAACAGGCAATAAAATACACACACACACACACACAAACTAAAGATAGACCAAGAAAATGTTTTCAGTTCTATTTTTTCAGCTAGTGAAATAGATCCTGATTCAATCAATGAGTTTTACTTAGCAGATTTATTTTAAAATTGATAATTTGGGGGGATGATGAAGAAATAGTATTAAAGGAACCATCAATACTCTCAATGAGTATAAACTGGTACAACTATGCTAGATGAAACTTTGGAAAAATATATCAATTCTTGTAATCCTAAAACTATGTACAAATGATTATAGGTGTGCCAAAGATTTATCTATCAAGAGTATTTATCATAGGCTTATTTAAAATAGCCAAAAACATGGAAATACCCTCAAACCCACAATAGGGAAATGATTGAATAAACTGTATATATCCATATAATGGGAAATTATAAACCCATTATGAATGAGATTGAAAAATAATATCTAGGATGATAGAAATATATTCATGTGATATTGTGGGAAAAGGTTACACAATAGTTTTTATATAGCCTGATTCATTATTATACCATTTGTAAATAAGAGTATCCATGGAAATAAAGAAAAACTACATACCACAACAGTGGTTATTTCTGGTTGATGATACTGCAGTGTTTCTTATTTTCTCTTTTTCCCTTATGTAATTGTATAAATCTTCCACAATGAACATCAATTGTTGTCATAAGAGATTATTATTTTAAAATATTAAAGTTAATGGCAAATAATTAGGTAATCAAGTAGTGAAGTAATGAATTTTGATGTAATTTGAGAAAGTTGGCTTGATATATGTAAAGGGGAGTATCAGAGCATTTAAATCCCAATGTGGGAATGAGGAAAGCAATTGTGTAATGGAAAGAATGAAATCAAATAAAACAAGTGTGGAGAGGAAGACAGGCTGAGATTTGAAACTGATAAAGAGGAAAAATATGATGATATCTGACTAGTAGATCAGGTTAGAAAGTAAAGGAGCAAGCTTCTGGTGGATTTGAATATTAAAAATGACCTTTCTATCATACAAAATAATAATGTGTTTTTATTTGGTGCAAATGTGATAATGGCCAAATTACTTACTCTAAAATGCAAACATCTTAAAGGGGAGCTAGTCGAGCACTAGATGCAGTTAATTGATCTCCAGCATGACTGGGATTTTCAGGCTGGTGTTAAGTTTAACAATCTTGAAAGGTGTTTTGGAGTTCAAATGCAAAATAAGTCCCTCCCTTGGAGGGAATTCTGTGAATTAGTTGGAGACACAGGCATTTACAGCTCACAGGTTTCCTCATTTGCTGGAGGGTATCGTTATCTTTATAGTTCTATATATAAAATAGGCAAGTGTCCTAGGTCATGCCTCTTCCCATGAAAAATTGATCATGTGCTGGGGGGTGAAGGGAAGCCCAGAAGTGTCTGCCAATGGACGGAGATACAGAATACATAAACGAACACAAAGGCACATCAGTTTAGAAAACTGATGCCTGTCCCCAACCATAAAAGAAATTGTCTTCTTAGGGGGAAAATTATTTCTGAGGACTATTCATGAACACTCCCAGAATTTTCCTATTCTCCAGAAAGAACCATTGCATAGAAATTTCTACCACACTAGTGTTCCTATTTCCTAGCACATCGATATTTCTACATCTAGAACTAGGCTAGGCTACAGCAATAAACTGCAAATTGGACCAAAGGTTCTGGGGTTAAAGAACCAGCTTCTCTGGAGAAGCGGGTATACTTGGATTTACTACTGATCTTGTTTTCCTTATATGCAAAACTGAGATAAGAACACATCAGTTGCAAGTTTGTTTACAAGACAAAAGTAAATAATATACACAAGTTCCCTATCCATAATAAACAATAGCTATCTTTAAGACATGGATTTTTGGGGGGCAAAATTGGGGAAGGCTTGTGTAAATATATAAGAAGATATGTATGTACTTGAGCTGAAATACATCATTACAGTAGCGACGTTTTTACTGACAGCTTCTTATCTGAAATGTGACAAAAATCAAAAGCAAATTGTGAATGCTTATGTTCATAAGAAAGTTTGAAATTTATTTTGAATCCATATTTTCATGAGGGGTGGCCAGCATTTTAACAATTATTTTGGTTTTTTTTTTTTAGCTCCATTCACATTCTTAGTGGTAAGTATGTACATTTGTACCATTTGTAAGTAATTCTATAAATTTAGCATAGTATATGTGAACAAACACACTTATATTAGTGTCAAAAGACTGGGAATTGTTTCCCTACTCGCAATAAATAAAACATTTCTGTAGCTCTGGTTCCTAAATAAAGAATAAGAAAATTAGTAAGACATTGTTAAGCTAATCTCAGTTTGCGGCTTTTGCTTTTTTTTTTTTCTCCTTACCTCAACAAAATAGGCTGTTTGCCTGATTTATGTAAGTTAGAGGAAAAAACTTTTCAGATATAATAATTTTCAAAGGAAATATCTTACGCAAGCTTATTTTAGCTTGTTCTTATAGAAGCAAACTTTCTGAGCCAATGATTACATCCTATAACCATTACAGAGAGGGCAAACTATGTGGCAAAGGATTCAAAGCCAGTTAACAACAAAGCCTGGTTTAAAACTCATGAACAAAGAAACAAGACAGAGACAGACTCATAAATACTGACAACAAACTGGTGGTTGCCAGACTAGACTGGAAGGGGGGTGGCGGGGGGGTTGGGTGAAAGAAGTGAAGGGGATTAAGATGTACAAACTTCCATTCATAAGTCATGGGGATAAAAAGTACAGCATAGGGAATATAGTCAATAATAACTGTATCGATGTTGTGTAGTGGCTGGTGGTGACTACATTTACCATGATAAGCACCGCATAATGTAAACATTATGGAATTGTCGCATCATTACGTTGTACACCTGAAACTCATATAATACCGTATGCCAATTATACTTCAATAATAAAAATTAAAATGAAAAACTCAGGCTTCCAGCTCCAAGGTAGAACTATTGGCACCTCTGAGAAAGGGTCAGGAATAGATTTAATAATAATTTAATCATCAGCTTTTAAACGCAACATTGCAAAGCACACCATATACGTGAGGCTTCATAATTAGATGGTTTTTCTTGTAATTTCCAAGGTTGTGAGTAGAATGGCGTTAAAAAGGTTGTGAGTAGAATGGCTTTAAAAAAGAGCAGAATGATAAATGTGTGGATCTCTGCTCTGCCATTTAACATGCCCATAACTCCTTAACATGAACTTCTCCATCTATAAAATGGGAATAATAGCACCTGCCTCACAGGGTGCTAAGAAAACAAAACGAAAGAGATCACAAAAGTAAAATCAATTTGCAAACTAAAAAAAAAATGTAAAATGCAAGGGAGTGATATTATCATTATTAATGAGCTTACAAAAATCCTGGCTCCTTTACTGTGAGTGAACTTGATCGCAGGGCTTTCCTGGCTTATTTTAGCAACATAGCTCTTAGATTTAAGATATAGAGGTTTTGTTACCAGTGGGATTTTCACTATGCAATAAGAAAATATAAGTAATTATCTAAAATAAGGCCATCTAATTATATCGGGGGGTTCTGATAACAGCATAAACCATGAAAGTGGAACCTAAGTGCTTTATTATCAGAATCATAAAACAGAAATATAGTCTGTTATTGCATTATTGCAAATTCTTTATTTTGATAATACAGATTTGAGAGTGTTTCCCAAATTGCCCTTTTTATACTCAATGTGTTCCTGTTAATTTTTCATATTGATATTAATATTATTTCATAATATCATGCCATTTTACTAATGGATTTTTTTGGTAAATATACTATAGTTTATACATAAAAACTATGATGGAGTTATGGTCTCTGCTATAGTCATTCATTCTCCCATGTTACACACCAATTAAATCTGTATCTTACCTGCAAAAATATACACTGGGCCATGTGCACATAATTCATATCCATACCTAATGATAACCTCATAAACTATTTTCCCACCATTGAAGCACACATATGTTTAACTTTGCAATGCATTGCCAGAAGAATGCCTTTGAAAAAAATCCCACTGCTGATGAAGTCTCATCAATTGCTGCTTTTTTTTTCTACTGTATACTTTATGAATTGCCTCATCATAATTAACTCCAACCACTGGAATTAATTACTCCAGATGATTTGGAAATTGGGCTTGTCGATTCCTCGAAGTTTGTCGAGATTATCCCACAAAGCAGGGGAAGGGGTTTAAATATGGCAAAAATGGTCTTGGCAAAACCAAACATGTTTTAGTGTTTTGTTTTTCAGAAAAGAAGAAATAGTGCAACACTATGACTCTAAGTACATTTTATTCCTTTTCAAATTAACCAAATTATAGACAATAAGAGCTAAAGGCGGTCATACATGAGATTGCTGTCTTAGCCCTTCATTCCACGCACGTGGAAGGGGAGCCTCTGAAAGCTTGGGTGAATTGGCCTAGGTCACACAGGGAGTTACGGCCGAACCAGAGTAAGAAACCAGGCTCTGCCTCCGCAGTGAAGTGTTCCTCATACTTGGCCTGTCTATGTTGATGTCATGGGTTCATGATCCAAACCCATGGCAGGGTTCTGTTCAGCAGTAAAAAGAAAGAAAGATAATTGATCTTACAGGCTTTCTCATACAGGAATCATGCATGGCACTACAGGATTAAGGATGGTAAGGATATATTGAAAACAGGCAAACTACTCAAAAGAAACCCTCCATTGAGACACTCATTGGAAGTCAACCCATCCCAACTTTCTTCCAACTGTTTTCAGACTTGCCATCATAGCCTTTCCTCCCCAAACCTGCTAGAGTTAGAGAATAAGCATTTATACTTGATAGGAACAAATTCTGTGTCAGAGAACTCCAAAGAAGATTGGAAAATACTTGGTAACAGTTTCCAATTTTTTAGTTGTCAAGAGAAAAATTTATCTTTTAAATGATGTATACTTTTTTAATGTTAATTTTTCCAAAATGTTAGTGTTCTTTCAAAAAAATGCCAAATTCTCTCTGACAAAGAGTCCAGGGGGCCTAATCAGAGCAGAAACTTGAAAATCGGGTATTAGAGGCAAGGAATGTCTCAGAGTACATCAAAAATTGGTATAGGGATGCCTGGGTGGCTTAGTCCGTTAAGTGTCTGACTCTTGATTTCCATTCAGGTCGCAATCTCACAGTCATGAGATCAAGCCTCATGTTGGGCTTCGCGCTGAGTGTGGAGCCTGCTTGGGATTCTCTCTCTCCCTCTGCCCCTTCCCTACTCTCTCTCTCAAAATAAATAAATACACATTTTTAAAAAATTGATATAAATGGGGAAAATATGGGGTGCCTGGGTGGCTCAGTCGGTTAGGTGTCCAACTTCAGCTCAGGTCGTGATCTTGCAATCAGTGAGTTCAAGCCCCACATCTGGCTCTGTGCTGACAGCTCGGAGCCTGGAGTCTGCTTCAGATTCTGTGTCTCCCTCTCTCTCTCTGCCCCTCCCCCACGCTTACTCACATTCTGTCTCTCTCTGTCTCTCAAAAACGAATAAATGTTAAAAATTATTAAATAAATAAATAAATGGGGAAAATATGAATAAATGAGAAGTTATAAAGGTAGGCTTATTTATTGTTTTCCTGTATCTTATCTGTGAGCTCCCCAAAACTACAAAGTGAAAGTTAATGCAGCATATGTCAGTTGAGTCTTCCCAGAAGAAGATGCCCAGACAGAGCTAGAAGTGCAAGATATTAATTGGAGATAGTCCCTATGAAAGATAAAAGGGAAAAGGAAGAAGAGCAGTTGAGGGAGACTTTCAGACTCTGATGTAGGTCTGACACCTACAAAAGTACTAGGGAAGGAAGGAGTTGGGCAGGAAAGGCTCAATCAGCCAATGAGGAGCTGCAGCATAATGAGCTCCCAGAGAGCAGTCCCCCACTGTCCAGAATTACAAGCCTTTGTACGGAAGCTTTGCTTAGTCGTCAGCTGGGACAGATCCCCACGTCACCTATAGCCAAAGTCTGTAGGCTATACGCACGTCTTGTAGCAATCGCTAAATGGCGATCCACTTGCAGACAGATTCCCTTCCAGTGTGGTTGCATGGGCTGAAATTTATGACAGCCAACCAGGTCATTACATCAGTGATGCCAGATTTAATGTGCACGGATACTCTTTCCAAATGACTTACCCAATTACTTTCATAAAGAAATTCCTTTGTGAAAATTTTCCACATCAAGTCAAAAATGTATCCTGAACACTTTTGAAATTCTCTCAGGTCATGGGATATTTATCCTTAGATATGCCCCTTGCCCCCAACCCCATTTAAAGCACTAAATGAAAACAACCTTGTCTTTTAGAAAACTAATTCTGAAGAATTCCCTTCTTATTCTGGAAAACTTATTCTCTCCCCTGAGTATCCATAGGACATTTACTCAACCTTGATTCTTCTCATTGATTTTGTCTCCCAACAGAAAAGCAACTTCATTTTTTGTCCTGCTGATTTATTTTAATCAAATTGCTCAGTGATATAAAACACAAAACAAAGGACGATGAGTTTTACTTGTTTACTCTGGATGTGTTCTAGAACAATTTGGATTTCTGCTTCCCTCTTCCCCCGTTGGGTTTCTGTGTGCAACATTCATTGTTGTTGGCTCACCAGTGCCCTCACTGTGCAACGCCACACAAGCCAATGCAGGGAGCTGGCCTTGCTCCCAGCGCCCTACCTCCTAGGCACTGCAAGGTACTTGATGGTGTTTTAGGCAAACCGATTTGGAACAAAACTCATATCTCTGGTCAAAATTAAAATCCATGTTAGTTCTGAGCTATGAGTGCGATGTTCTCATCTAACAATGGAGGATAATGCATTTCCACATTTAATCTTTAGCCTTAAGATCTCCCTTGAATTCCAAAATTATGTATTCAAACTATTTGCTTGCCATTTCCACTTGGTGGACGATTAATAGGAAAAGATGTCTCAGACTTAATATGTCCCAAGCAGAACTTTTGGTTTTCCCTCCCAAAACATGCTCCTCCTACAATCTGTCTCCACTTGGCATATAACACTAACCCTTGGTTGCTCTGGCCAAAAACTCTGGACTCACCCTTGACTCCTCTTTTTCTCACCTTGGTATCTGAATCATGGATGGATCATGTCCCCTCCCCCTAGAGCATTTCTAACCACTCCCACTGTTACAACCCTAGCCCAGGTCACTGTCAGCTCTTGAAAACCACCTAAGCGGTTTCCCGCTTCTTTTGCCTCGGTAGTCTGTTTTCCCTTTTACTGTCAGAATGGTCCCCATTAAGCATAAAATAGATCATCTTACTCCCTTTACTAAAACCCTTCAAAGACTTGTCATCTTGTCCAGGATAAAATCTGAAGTCCTTGCCATAGTCTATGGGCTTTACATGATCTGTCCCTGACTATTGCTCTGACCTCATCTCCTGTCACGGTCTCTTTTTCTCCTCTGCTCTGGCCCTAGGACTTCCCTGCTCTTCTTTGAGTAAGGCACGCACACTCTTACTTCACGGTCTTTGCATGTACTATCCATTCTTCCTGGACTAATGTCCACACAGCTATTCAGAAAAGGACAACGGCAGCTTCTGGAAGGCAAGCAAGAGCACAAAGGAGAGTTAGAGGCCGCCTGGGGGGCTTAGAACCAGGAGTGCCCTAGAGATGCACAGACACACCAGAGTGTGCATTTTGGGCTTGAACAAACCTCCCACTCTCTACCCCTCAAAGGAAATATTTATTGGCAGCTATCATAAACCAGGTGTTTTACATATGTTATTCTTGTAGGTCCCCACAACAGTACTATGGGATATATGTGGTTATTATCATCACTGTTGTACATATAAATGAGGTCACTATGGCTCACGTATGGTGAGGTTTCTTGTCACACAACCAGGGCATAAAGATCCAAGATCCAGTCATGGGTCAACCTGACGCTAAAGCTCATACTTTCTTCTTCACCTCACGTGGGTTCCCGATGAAACAAGATACATACCTGACGTGCACCAGGCCATTTGCTATAATCCCCGCAACTTTCCACATTCCTGCTTCTGATATGCCTGTGGAATATCCTCTCACATTCCCAATTACTTTTTTACATTCTGATTTATACTTCCAGGACTAGCTCAAATGATCCCCTTCGCCACCCTCCTCCCCACCTCAAGTAAGAATCAGAGACTCTGTCCTCCCTCTCAGCCTCGTGGCTTTGGACATGATTTGTGCCTCTACGCTGGCATTTCTGTACCTTTATTGTTGTTAGGCATATGCATGTCTAATTCCACCCATCAATTCTAAGCAACTTAAGGTCCAAGCCATATTTTCATCATATTTTTACTCTTCAACACGTAGGATAGTGCCTTGCACATGTTAGATGCTCAGGCACTAGTGCAGTTGGAGAGAAGTGAATGGAAATAATGCTACAAAGTCCTAGTAGCTAGCCATCAGTAATAATAATGGCTTTCACTGATCACTTACCAGGAGACAGAAGCTTGCTAATCCTTTACATGATATATCTCAGTTTATTCCTCACAATAACCCTACGACCTGGGTAATATTATTCACATTTAACATGGAACGAAACAGAATGACAGACAAGTTAATTAACTGGTGGCCTCAGAGCTAGGAAATGGCAAGATAGGAACCCAGGCATGGAGACCTCCCCCCCGCCCCCCATGACTGAACTGCAACACTATCCAAACCTGAATTTTGTGACTTTGAAAACCACCGTGATGGCTGTTTCTGTCACTCCAATCCTGTCTACAGCTGGCCACATCCTACGATATTGTCTGTGTGGGTGTTCACTTTAAGCTGTGTTTCTGGGCAAGACCCAGAAGCCAGAGATTCATTTTTATCAGGAGATGAACGTCATATCTGTTCAGAGTGGCTGGCTGGGCTGCATCCAGAACACATCTCAGAACCTGGAATTCCTACTTGAGGTCTTCACTGCAGCCACGTAATACCACTGCCAACTAGGAATCAGTCTAACCAGACTTATTATAAAAATAAAGAACTTTTTTTTTAATGCTGAAGATGTGTGGAGACCTGGGAGACCAGTTAATGTCTTCTAGTGATCATGGTTTTGTCCTACAATTACCATCTGGCCTAACAAAAACGATGGAGACAGCTATTAAACCACGGACACGGGACCAACATCAGGGTACACATTGGCCACGACCTCCCAGCCTTCAAATCCCCTCCCAGAAAACATACTTAGTAAAGTCTGAGATCATGGGGACCCCGCCTGAGACCATGGGGACCCTGACCGAGCTCTTTAAAACTCTGACTTGCAGAGGATATTAAAATCTTAAATATATTCTAGGATAATTGCTAAGTTTAAGTTGGCTAAAATTTGAGACGGATTAGAACAGTTAAAACCAGATTTTTGCACTTGGATTTCTATTTTTTTTTTCTGTCTTATAAAGGATATATATCTTTCTCTTAACAATAATAAATAATCACATTTTTAAAACTGTACAAGATGGATAAGTGCTTAACTTGCAAGTGAAAATTAAATTCTTCACCTCAGAGATAACTGAATGGATTTCAGTATTGATTCCAGAATATCTTACACAATGCCTGAGATCTTCATCGGTGATGGAGGGGCTGGGGTATTAACTCTCACACTCTTCAAGTTGGTGACAATGTTGAGCATTTGTCCTTAACAGAGGGACTAAGTTCCCTCTCAGAGGAAACAGATTTACAAACAGTAGTGCGCGCACACGCGCGCGCGCACACACACACACACACACACACACACACACACAAACACACTTAAAGGAGAAAATGGGAGGGGGGAACCAATGATTTGTTTGTCATTTGAGATGAAGCACAGGGGAGGATTGGTATTGTTTAATTTGAGTCAAGTAGCAGAAAGTCTGAATTTAAACGCAGCTCATTTGATTTTATTACCAAGTACACTTGAAAATTATTAGAGCTGTCTCTTTTTTGCCTATGCCTGCTGCCCTCTTTTTGGTCATTAGATTATTTGATTTGACACTCACCACACAGGAAGGTTGTTCCTTCTGCTCTATCAGGGCTGAGATGAGGAATGGAGGAGGAAGAAAAATGGCACAGCTGGTAGTAGAGTGAACCCAAAAATATACAGAAATGTACCAGAGGGAATAGTCATCAACACGAAGTGAACAAGCACCCAGACTATTGATTACATGCTGCTCACAGAACACCAGGCGTTTCTGCCAACTCCTTTCTACTCATACACTGAACTGCAGACAGCATGTTGTACCTTGCATCATCAGTTTTGATGAATAATGCACTGATAAGCACTGCAGCCAGGATTCCGGGGGAGCTGGGAAGCCAGATGTCATCTGGACCTCCAATAGTTTGAACCCTGGGTCTCTGACAGACACAGATAAAAATACGAGGCGCACACTGCCGAGCGGGCAAGGCCACTGTAAGACGCTGGTGAATATGATGGCGTTTTGGGAGATGAATGAGAACCAACTTTGTCACGAGCAGGCGTGAGGGGGACTATGTTTAAAGAACATTTGTTACTACGTGGTAATGTTGGCGAGGTGAACTTTGATCCGAGACAGGAAATCTCACACAAGCACACACAAAGGAAGGGCTTTGGAGGGGAAATCATTTTTAAGGGCTGCAATCCACGTGGCTGCAAACGGGCCATCGTGGCAGACAGATGGAATGAGCTCCCTCCACGACGGAATTCAGAGGGTGGTTATGACAGATTTGAATGCCGCCTTAGTGGGAGGGTGCACAAGATCTGATTGGCCCCCCGTGCGCTGTACGCTTGAAGCATTTCGGCAGGAGTGCTGCACAGATCATGTTTTAATTCCATCATTACAGGTAAATGTTCAAAAGGATCAATTAGACACAAGGTTTCCGCCACTCGGTAACTGCAGACCTACCCCACGTTGTTTTATGAGTGAAACCTGGAGTTGGAGCAACAATTGTCTTTGCTCTATTTAATTCTTCATCGAGACAACAGATTTTTCTGACCCTAAATCCAACAATGGTCTCTGGCTCCGTCCTCAATTGCAATAGACCTTTCTTCCCTGCTCTCTTCCAGACCTTGGCCTCTGCCATCCGGGTCTCCTCACTGCTGGCTCCCCTCTCCCTCTGTCACACTTTTCTCTGGCAGGCTCTCCTCTTCCACAGTATTCGCAGCCTCTCCCACCCAAACTGCAGTGTCAGACACTGATATCTGGCAGATCGACTCTCATAGCTGGAAGGATACAATGTGAAATCTTCAACGTGGGAGATGTAAGCTACAAGCACTGCAAAACCCAAACTACTACTTTGAAACTGTCTCATTTTGGGAAAGATGAATCGTGATAGACAATCGCCCAACTTGGAGGCTGCCCTTGTTCGCACATTCGACCCAGGGCACCATATTGGGCCATGTAAGCGGAGAACCAGAGGGAATCCTGGGTTTCCATTGCCTGGAATGTACAGACAAAAACATGCTTAAACACCCTTATTAAAACAATCACCCCATATGAGGACTTCAAGACACAGAACAGATCAACATAAGGGAAGGGAAGCAAAAATAATATAAAAACATGGATGGGGACAAAAACATAAGAGACTCTTAAATATGGAGAACAAACTGGAGGGGTTGTGGGAGGGGGGATGGGCTAAATGGGTAAGGAGCATTAAGGAATCTACTCCTGAGATCATTGTTGCACTATATGCTAACTAACTTGGATGTAAATTTAAAAAATAAATTAAAAAAATAAGCAAATAAACAAATAAATATAAGTTAAAAAAGAAAACAATCCCCCCAGTCTCAGTTGTAACAACATCACAACAGGCAAAAGTCAGACGATGTCAAAGTAGTTTTTCAAAATATTAAAATAGCCCGTGGGGTATGATATAAGCAATTTTGTGTACACAAACTTATAATACACAGTCTGTAAACAAGTATTTCCATATAAAACACCATTCTGTGATAGATCTTCTCTCCATGTGGCACAAAACTCACATTATGGAAAGCCCACACACCTACCTTCTCCTCACTCTCTGCCTGTGCTCTGACTCACCTGCACTGGGTTTTTTGTTTTTAATTGTTATATAAAAAAATTTCAAACACAGAAGAGTACAAAGAATGGTATATGGAACATTCATACACCTTTACTAAGTTGTGAAAATGTTAATTTGGGCGTATTTGCTTTACCTTTTGGGGGAATGATTGAAATTATAAAACACAGGTATTACATTTCACCTGAAAAAGTTGAATATAAGTACCTCATTCCAAAGGGGACATTTCCTTTCATGGCCCAATGTCATTATCACACCTAACAGAATTTGTAACTTCTTAATATCATCTGATATTCAGTCCGTATTCAAATTTCCTGTAGTATTCCTCAGAATACCTTTTGTAGCTAGTTAATTCAACTGGAATCCAATTAAGTCGCATGCACTGTGCTTCCCTTCCCCAGCACTATTTAAATAGGTATTCTCTCTCTCTCTCTCTCTGCATGTCTGTCTCTCATATGGATTGTGTTTAAGTAAATTTTATGAAGTTAAAATGTGCAACATGCAATTTGTTTTAATTAATGATAATTTTTCAAAACATGATATATATTTTTTTTAATTTTTTTTTTTAACATTTATTTATTTTTGAGACAGAGACAGAGCATGAACAGGGGAGGGTCAGAGAAAGAGGGAGACACAAAATCTGAAACAGGCTCCAGGCTCTGAGCTGTCAGCACAGAGCCTGACGCGGGGCTCGAACCCACGGACCGTGAGAACATGACCTGAGCCAAAGTCGGACGCTTAACCGACTGAGCCACCCAGGCGCCCCAAAACATGATATATTTTTAAATAAGGCATAGTATTAAAAACTTCATGGGATCACAATAACTAAAACAAATGTACTTTTGGCGGTTTAGAAAATATGCACACAAATTCTCTGATTCATCTCCTTTCAGGAGGTAAAGTGTGGGCTGGGCTTAGTGACACATTTGTAATGAATATCATATGGCAAACAGGATGGGTGTGCTTTTAACAGATTGCAGCTTCCATCTTGGATGCAGTCTCTCTCTTTCTCTAATCTGTCATTTTTTTCTTTCCTTCTTCCATTTCTTTCTCACAAACCGTGTCCTGGGAATGATCCTATGGAAACTGCATTATTTATCCCTCAACTTCAAACTTAGACCCTTCTCTGTTGTCATATCATGACTTAGACTCATCCAAATCCTACAAACCATTCTGACCAATAGAGAATCCTTAGTTTCATCATTTCAAAGCTCAGCTACTGTTACTTCTCTGCTGTCATTTCACGGCTCTAGCTGAGAAACAGAAAGCAGCCCCTGAGAGCCAGGAACTGGTCTGACACCAGGAAGCTGGCATGGTGTGCACAACTAGGCCATGTACATTCCTCCGTTAAACATAAAAAAATCTCGCAGAACACCAACGCCAGACAAGGTCACTTCATAGTGTCACCTGAACACAGACAAAAACAGAGTCTCTGTGCCACTCACAAAACACCAAACCTGCGTCTCTATAGACTAATATGAATGAGTGCTACTTCTTTACCATTATGCCTTATACTGAAGGTTACATTTCCTGTCGTTAAGATTAATTGAGATACCTAATTATAGAATTACTCTTGCTTTCTATCCAATCTGGAGTAAACCCCCACTCCCTCAGACCCCTCCCCAAATCACCCAACCAAACCCCCAAATCCCATAATAGGGTCTTTCTAACACACTCAGATGTCACACATTTCCACATGGTATGCGTTGTCCCTCTCTGCGATGGGTAATAATCCCCAAACCCAGCCCCAGATGTGTTTCTGATGGGTTCTGGCTGGAAAGCATGGGCATAGTAATAATTATCTTTTGTTTTTTCTTTTCCAGTAGGGACACAGACCTAGGTTATAATTCTGGCTCTTTATGAGTTGTATGACTTTGGCTAAGAAACAAATTCTCAATGCCTCAATTTCCTCATCTTTAAGATAGGACAATATCGGGGCGCCTGGGTGGCTCAGTTGGTTAAGCGGCCGACTTCGGCTCAGGTCATGATCTCGCGGTCCATGAGTTCGAGCCCCGCGTTGGGCTCTGTGCTGACAGCTCAGAGCCTGGAGCCTGTTTCGGATTCTGTGTCTCCCTCTCTCTGACCCTCCTCCGTTCATGCTCTGTCTTTCTCTGTCTCAAAAATAAATAAACGTTAAAAAAAAAATTAAAAAAAAAAAGATAGGACAATATCATAACCAATCAGGCAGTTGTAAGAATTAAATGAGATAATGTCTAGCAATCACTGATTACACTGCCTTGAACAAAGAAGATGCTCAGCATATGGGTTTCCTTCTTATCTCAGTGAGGATAAAAAATTATTTTTACAAAAACCAGGAAATCACTTCAAGTTTTGCTTAAATTTAAAAAATCCCAAGGTATCTTACATTTGACACTCACCTAAATAAGTGAAACTAATCTTGACTATAAACATGTATTTACCTTCCCAGGATGAGAAATTATTTCCGCTCGGTGAACTCTGATGTAATTTTTTAAAGCTTTGACTTCTGCAAGGGATGGTATATTGGTTAAAATTATTTTGGGCTTGAAACTTTCCTGGGTTTGTTTTTAGGGCTGACCCGTGACAATAGATTCATTAAATAAGTCTAATTTTACGAGTGTTTGGGTATCAGATTGATGTTTTCTCCAGTTAGGCAATGTCCATACTATAGAGGTTCGAATGGAAGCAGACTCTGTCCTTCTAAAGCAGCCTCTTCAGGGAAGTATTTTGTTTCCAAGGCTGACGCCCCTCCCCTGTCAGGCGCATTTACTGGAATATTGACCACAGCCCAGGGGCCGCCATAAGCCTTGCATATTCCAGAATTCCACCTCATCTTTGTTCTGAAGACCGTCTAACTTAGGAATACTGAACTCTGCTGTCAATCCTGACAACAGACTCACCTGTAAATTCAGAATTTTCATTTTTGTTTCATAAGGAGACGTTTCACTGCTGAGGAGAACTTTAATCGACAGATTAAATGAGCATATATTTTCCCCTACAGACAAGCTTATAGAAAATCAAATTATGAAAGGATCAGAATGAAATCAGAATAAGGAAGTTATATGATTCTTGTATTTAATAGCATCGGTTCTGATAGGGGGTTGCAGCTGGCTCTTCAATAGACAGACAAAATAACTGCTTAACTGAAGAATACATCTCCTAGGGACAAGACCTGGGGTGCCCTAATTAAAGTCACCCTTCTAAGTAGCCTCTCTCTGCCCTTCGATTGCTGGAAAAACATTACTTCTATTTGCCACATCTCTTCCTTGTATAATATAGAAATTTGGAAATAAATGAATAACCAAGAAATCTGGAAGCGTGCCAACACTACACTATTTTATGTTCATCTTGTTGACTGTCAGTCTAAACCACAAACCTATATGTATGAAAAAACTACCATCTGAAAGGTATGGATGTCTCTTTTGTTATTCGTTCTAAGAGGCGTTCAATATGCCGCCACAGAAACGAGCACTGAGAGGGAGAGTTCCCGAATGGAAGCTGAAGAATAACCATGGAGAGCAGGGTTGCTTCGGCCCAGACTACAAGGCCTGGAAAGGTTTGGAGCAAGTCCTGGGGGTGGTGAAGAGGACCGAGTGAGCTCCTTTCTGTGGATGGCTGTGAGACAACAGAAAAAAATATATATTGGCCTTTGCCACCCACCCTCCCCACCCCCCCACCGACAGAGCTCCTGAAACCCTTGTGAGCTCCTAAGCGATAAGAGCATTAGGAGCATGTTTTGTTCTGATGAGGTAACTCTGGGTGGGCTCCTGGATGACGGCTGGTCACCAGAAAGACCAAGCCATGATTAGACCCTACCTCCATCCTCCAGAGAGCGGGGAGATGCCGGAAATTGAGCTAATAATTGATCACACCTGTGTGAGGAAGTCTCCTCACATGGGAATAGGGCCCGGGAAGCTTTCAGGTTGGTGAAAACAACCCCATTCTGGGAGGGTGACGTATGCTAACTCTGCTGGAAAGAAGCCTCCGCTCTTGGGACTCTTGCCCTATGTATATCTTCATCTGGCCGTTCATCGATATTCTGTATCAGAGCCTTTAAAAAGCTGGTCAATATAAGAAGTGTGTCCCTGAGTTCTGTGATCTGCTCCAGCAAATTAATCAAACCCAAAGTGGGGGTCATGGGAATCTCCAGCTGGTAGCCTAGGTCAGAAGTTGTGGGTAACCTGGGGACCTACGACTTGAGATTAGCATCTGAAGTGGGATGGAAGCAGTCCTGAGGGACTGAGCTTTTAACTTCTGGGATCTGACACTATTAACTCAGAGAACTGAGTTAAACTGTAGGATGCCCAGCTGATGTGGAGAATTGCTACGTGTGGGGACAAAACACTATAACTTTGGTGACCAGAAGCGAAGTGTTCTCTGTGAGAGGAAAGGAGACACACAGGGAAGAAACACACAGCGAGGAAGAACTGGGTTTCCCCCTACAAACTCAGGAGAAAGATCAGGAGTGAAAACAGTTTTCCCAATACAAGGCACATGCTGTCCAGGAGACAGGATGGGAGTGAGGCACAGGGCGGCCAGCGCCAAGAAACTAAGTTTACGTTTAGGAGGCACAGCCTATGCTCCGTGCTGATCTTCTGTTTGGCTTTTTTCTAAGACACCAAGGAAGCCTCATTTTAAAACATATAGTCTGGGGATAAAGGGAGAGATGGCAGAGTAAAGGCACTCACCAAAATCTAAGAAACACAAGGAGAGGAATTAATCTTCACTGAAACAAGAAAATAGTCACAGTGCCAAAGCCCAAAATATGAAGTGTCCCTGCCAAATATTGTATCAAAATACAGAGTTTTACTAAATTATTCAATTAATTAAAGTAATGAAAGTGATCACATCCCTAAGTGCTAAGCAAGTGGGTATTTGAAGAGAGAGACGTGATCTAGGAGAAGCAGGGTACCCCCCATAGAGGTGCCATGGAGCAACAGGAAGACCATACTAAAGGAAGAATTATCTTAGCCATCATTTTTATGGTCTACAACCCGGACACCCATCCACAGGATAGTGTCAAGTGAAACATGATGGGCCGATGTTATGAATGCTAACGATCAGATGAGAGACACAGCACCAGAAGAGGATGTAACTGATTCAGTGAATCAGACAGACCTGGTAAATCTCACCTCATGCTCCCCTGCCCCCTTACCTTCATCCCATCCCAAATCTCTGCCCTCTTTCGAATATTGTATAGCACATACAACTATAAGCTAATTATAAGACTAGAGACACTATGGAACATGTGCATGGAAACCAAACAAGGGGCACCTAGGTGGCTCAGTCGGTTAAGCATCCAACTTTGGCTCAGGTCGTGATCTCGCAGAGAGCCATGTGGGGCTCTGTGCTGACAGCTCCGAGCCTGGAGCCTGCTTCGGATTCTGTGTCTCCCTCTCTCTGCTCCTCCCCCACTCATCCTTTGTCTCTCTCTCTCTCTCTCTCTCTCTCTCTCAAAAATAAATAAATAAATAAATAAATAAATAGTAAAAAGAGTAGTCAAAGAAAAGCTACAGGTTCTGTATTATCTGTAGTAATTAAACAAGAGATTCAAAACTAAGAGAAAGGGATAAGCTAAAACTGAGCCGGTGGAAGAATCAGAAATAGAAGAGAAAATGAAGAACATACAGAGATGAAAGATCATTAGAAGCAGCAAACATAAACACGACTCAAAACTGACAGGAGCAAAATGGACATGTTTGGGGAAAGAACGTTAGAATGCAGTGAAAATGCTGCTCTGCAATCTTCCAGAAAGTATCCAGAGAGAAAAGTGTGTGAAATGCGGTTGCTTTTAAGCCCTGCCTTTTAAACGTGGAGTTTCTCAAAAACTGCACAAGAAATGATAGTTGTTGGAAGTGTCAGAGTGTTGGGTGTCAGGATGGGTTAGAGCCCAACCTGGCCAGTTACTGAGCCAGCCGGTAGGGGAGACTGTATAGTGGGAATCATAAGGTTCCAGAAGGTGAAAGCATTCTCTGGGAGGCATTAGAACTCTGATCAGAAGAATACCACTAGGAAGTTCAAGAACAGCAGCTATTACAGACAGAAGAGGGACCAGGTAATACAGAACCTTAGACACCAGGCATTTCATCACTTACATTCTCAACCCTAATAATTCTTTAGTTATAATGACAAATGTTTGAGACCCTTAAGAAACACTTTACTGAGTTCAAAATAAAGCAGATATCCAGGAAAACTATCTTCCATAATTATGCTGCTGTTCTCGATAAAAATCGTTTGCTCACATACAGCAACATGTTCAAATTGTATATATTTTCCAGAACATTATGAGTAAAATTTTATATTTTCCGCTTAAAGTATGTCATATGGAGCATTCTACTTAACTGTATTAACAGTTTTATATCCTTCCTTTCATTGTTACTTTTCCACACTATACTCTTGATGTAGGCAAGGTTATTATCGAACATCTAGACTTTGAAGAATTTCAAAGCCGCCTTTAGAGATAAGAATTTCTGGAAACCCGAGACTCTGGGAGCCAGATAACTTACCGTGTAGCAGAAAGCAACAGGAGGAATGGTTTTGACCCATGTACTGCAATCTGGAAACCTGTCAAGGAAGGTCATACAAAGAGAAGCCCACTAGGTCAAGGAAGGCCAGTGTTATCCCAGGGAGAACTTTCCAGTCCAAGTTGCAGCTACCACTTCAAAGATAACCGTCCAGGTTCTTTTAGTTATTCTAATAGAGAAGCGAAAACCAAGGGGTCAAGCCTCCCTCATCAGAAGGAGGACTCTAGAACATCTGAGATAACCACAAGGAGCAAAAGAAAACATAAGCATGTAACAGCAAATTATAGCCCTGAGTATTGGTGGAGAAAAGGGATTAAAAAGGAAATTTACCCACTGAAATAATATAGATGATGTGAGACGATGCAGAATGTAATAGAACTAAATTTTATGCGTACACACACACGCACACACACAGCCATAAGCGCAAAGATTGTTGCCAAGAAGAAAGCCCATTTGTACCATTCTCGAGGTTAAAGACAGACCAGGAACTTAAACCATCCCGAACATATCATCTCTAACGTTTATTGCGTGGAGCTTGGGGTGGCAATCCTAATAAATTAGATGTTATATTCAGGGTCTGGATAGAGGGTTAGAAGTGGTCTTAATTAAAGTTTTCTACAATGAAGAAAAACTGAGCCATCTTCTTAATAAGAGTTTAATGGATTACAATTGTGCTGCTTGGGTGCAGGAACCTGCAGTTAGCTTAGATAAGTGATTTTAAAGTTGGAATCTTCTTAAAGGCTGGACAGGTTCAAGAGGAGACGGGTACAGCAGTGGTTGAGTTGATGGCAATAAACTCCAGTCTCTTCAGAGGAATTAGCTGATGCTGCAGACACGACATCCAGATGGATATTCTTCCTATCCATGTCTTACGTGTAGAAGTTTACCAGAAGATAGAGGCAGGCAAGAAGCAAATGTTTCACCATCTCCTACGCCAGTCTCTTAGATCAAGAGAGTTGTGCTATCTGAATAGGAAGGACGCGGAGGAGGAAAACCCAAAGCAAGAGGAACTTTTTCTTCCTCAGTGAAGATGAACTCTGCTCAGTACAGACCACTTAAAACAAGAGAAGCAAGAACCATGACCCCTTGCAGAAGTGCTCTCAAATTTTAATACACATAGGAGTCCCCTGCAGAGCTTATTAGAATGTAGATTCTGATTCAGAAGTCATAGGGCCTAAGATTCTGCATTTCCAACTCCCAGGTGATGCGGGGACTCCTTCTGGGGCTGTCACACTCAAGCAAGGCTTTAAGAAAACTAACTACAAATCTGGCTCTGTCATAGACGAACAGTTTACAAAACCGTCTTAAAAATCAGTACACTGAACCCTAGGATCAAAATTCACTTAACTGCTTACTTAAGAAGGCAGGAGTTTCAAGGCTGACTTTGAAGAATGTGTGTTATCAAACTCCTAATCCAAAAGAAGACAAAGAAATGATAGCTGTCATCTGGTCTATAAATTATGTCAGTTACAAAGTATGTCCTCAAAGATCTCGGGGGGGTCCTGCTAACTTTCAATAGGTTATCTGGAAACGCTAGCTAATTTGCATGATACAATCATATTTGTCAAATCTCCACAAGACAATAAACAATGGCTTAGTGACCATTATTTTAAATTCACACGATATTTATTGAAAACCCATTATGTCTTAGGCTGAAGGTACAACTAGAATCAAGACAGACGCATTTCTTTATACAAAGAGCCGTAGGAGGGATGGGAGAAAGCAACAGTTTCTCTCTGGAGCCAGAGACAGGCTCTTGTGGAGTCCAGGTGCATGGAGAAATCTGAAAGTGAAAGTAGGTGGACGCGAGTCATCCCTGGCCACCCTGCAGGAGCCTGGGAGAGAAAAGGGGGCCAGACCTCAACTGCATCTAAGAGTCTGGGCTTAGGAACAAGTTATGACTTCTCCATATTTCACATCCATTCCTTTGTGCCCAAGCCTTAAGTAGAACCTTGTTAAATTTACAGCATGATATTTGTAAGCGCTATACTCTGAGTCAGTGGGGCCGGGTCTGGGCAAATACGATACAGGAAAAACAGTGGTCCTCCCCTGAGGATGGGCTAAGGATGGCAGGTGTAGCCGCCACCAGTGAACTTAAGAGTTGTTAGAGCATCCACGGTCTCATGAAGGAACACGGAGTAAGAAGTACCTGCATGGCAGCAACTGAGAAGGCTGGGGTAGAAGCATCTGGAATACACTCTCAGAGAACAGGTAGAGCAGCATTTAGGGTGCTCCTTCGGAAGTGAGAACCGGTCTCGTTCAGATGCCTGCGTGTGATTCATTCTAGGCGGGCCGATTTTACAGCTTGACCCTCACAGCGTGATCCGATTTCCCTTATCTCCAAGCTCTTCCGTATTCACAGTATTCACAGTACTAAGTGTATGCAATTAAGTAATACCTTTACCGAATCCTTCAGCAATCACAGTGCAGACATCCAGAAATACAGCATTTATACGAAGGGTGGATTTTCACTTCTCTTTATTTCTCAGTCCCTATGTGTCCTGTTCCCACAGCATTCACAGCTCCATCCGCAGTGCAGAATTTCAGCACTATTTCATCCTCAGGGACAGTCCTTCTCTGCCATCCGCCCCGCAGCAGCAATAATTCCAGCAGGACTTGTTTAAAACAACAGTATGTCATTGCGAGACACGAGTTTTTCAAAAAGGCTCTTTCGGGGCATGAAGGGCCCTCACATGGCCTCCCCTCCATTTTTCTCTCTGGAATCACTTTTGTCAATAAACTATCAGAAAGGTGCCTTGGATCCTAGAAGTAGAATTTTAAAGTGAGAATATTTTAACCTGTAGAATAGTTTTGAAAACTGAATTTGAGTCCGTGGATAACTGCAATAGACCATATCAACTCCAAATTTTGCTGTCCAACAGTTTAGGGAAATGCATGGAATTTAATTTGAGTGTATTATCGAGATCAGTTAGAAGCTTCGTTAATTTCAAAATATTAGATTCTCTTAAATAGTGAGCTCTCTTAGTGAAGATGAAACGCTGTGTTTGAACGTATCTTGAAATAATATAGCTATGCTATAGAAGGAAACCAAATATAAAACAATTTTCAATGAACAGGTTACAGATTGAGCAGCAAATTTACTTTGTGGAGGTCACTTATATGTGTGTTGATTTAAAAAAATTATCAATATGGGCGACTGGGTGGCTCAGTCAGTTACGCATCAGACTTCGGCTCAGGTCATGATCTCACGGTTTGTGAATTTGAGCCCCGCATCAGGCTCTGTGCTGGCCGTGCAGACCCTGCTTGGGATTCTCTTTCCCTCTCTTTCTGTTGCTGCCCTGCTCTCTCTCTCTCTCTCTCTCTCTCTCAAAATAAATAAACTTAAAAAAATAATGCATTATCAACACAACTGGTCAAAAAAAAATATAAGAAATCATCTGTTTTTAGGCTGTCTGAAGTGACTAACAGATGCCAAATTGTACTCCTGAAAAATGAGGATGTGAGTTTCCCTTGCTACTCAGTGGCCCCTGCTTTTCCAACAGCTCTTTCGGGAGGAAAGTATTGGTGAAGACAAGAGAGGTCCAAGACTGTTTCAACAGCTATAACTCAGCCCTGAGGGCAGGATGGAACAAGGTGAGAGAGGGAAAGGAGAAAGTTTGCCTAATTCATTCCTACACTAATAATAAAAAACAAACACAAACACAAACACACAACTAGGGAAACCTGATAAGAAACCTAGCAGTTTGTGTCAACTTATTTTATAAGGGAATTTGAGAAAACTTGTTACGTAATTCTCTAGTATTTTGTACAGGAAACTTAGGGTCAGAAATCTTTATCTTGGAAACACTAATATGTATTTTAAAAAGCATATTTTGTTATTTCTGCATCAATTTGCCTTCACCCTATCCCACTCCTACACGTTGTTTTTTTCAAATAAAGATTTTTATCAATACAAATATAAGAAAAGTGCACAGGGGCACCTGAGTGGGTCAGTCAGTTAAGTGTCCAGCTTTGGCTCAGGTCACGATCTCGCGGTCCGTGAGTTCGAGCCCCGTGTCGGGCTCTGTGCTGACAGCCCAGAGCCTGGAGCCTGCTTCGGATTCTGTGTCTCCCTCTCTCTCTGCCCCTCCCCTGCTCACACTCTTTCTCTCTCTCTCTCAAAAATAAATAAACATTAAAACAAAATTTCTTCTAAAAAGTGCAAAGATCCTAAGTGTGCAGCTCAATTAATTTTTACACAATGAACACACCTTTATAACCACCACTCAGAGAGAGATAAATGTCACCCCCCCACCCCACCCCCCCGGAGGCCTTCCATGGACCCTCTCTATCTCTATCTTCTTTTCCAAAGGTAATACTCTGGTGACATGTAACGTCAGAGATTAGCTGTGTCTGATTTTTAACTCTGTATAAATGCAATGATATAGTATGTAACCTTTTGTGTCTGACTTCTTTCAGTCAACATTATTTATGAGATTTATTCATGTTATTGCATATAGCAATGGTTTATTAATTTTACTTCTTTTTAAAAAAAAATTTTTTTAACGTTTATTTATTTTTGAGACAGAGAGAGACAGAGCATGAATGGGGGAGGGTCAGAGAGAGGGAGACACAGAATCTGAAACAGGCTCCGGGCTCTGAGCTGTCAGCACAGGGGCCCGATGCGGGGCTCGAACTCACGGACCGCGAGATCGTGACCTGAGCGAAGTCGGCGCTCAACCGACTGAGCCACCCAGGCGCCCCTATTAATTTTACTTCTATGAGGAATTCCATTGTGTGAACATACTAGAATTTATCCATCCTATCGATGATAGACAATTGGGTCATTACCAGTGTTGAACCATCTGCTATGGTTTGAAGTGTCTACTGTGAACATTCATACAAATATACATGCACTCACGCACTCCCACACACACACACACATCTTTTGGTGAGTGTATGTATGTATTTCTGTTGGAGTGGAATTGCTAAGTCACAGAGATATGTTCTAAAGACTTTTTCTGTAATTATTTGAAAGAATTATTTACTGATAAAGCCATCTCATCGTTGCATTTTGTGTGTGTGTGAAAAGCTGTTTTTTGAAGGTTTAATAGCTTTAATAGGTATAGGACTGTTTGGCGTTTCTATTTCTTCTTATATAGGGTGTATTAGGTTGTATTTCTCAGAGGGATTTGTCCATTTTCTCTGAATCCTCAAATTCATAGCTTTAAATTTTTCTTAACATATTTTTATTATATGTTTACTGTTTGAAGGATCTGGAGGAATTGCTGCATTGCCATTTTGATATTCTGTGTTTATCCTCCTTTTCGTTCCCTTGATTAGTCTTGCTAAGGTTGTATGGATTTATTAATCTTTCAAACATCCAACTTTTTGCTTCTTTGATTTTCTCTGTACATTTGTTTTCTGTCTGTCACCTTTATCCTCTCCATATTATTTTTTGTGTTTTGTTTGCCAGTCTTTTCTAAACTTCTTTAAATGAGTGCTCAGATCATTAATTTGTAATCTTTCCTCTTTTCTATACATGCACTTAAGACTAAAAACTTCTCTCTCATTGCAGCTGTAGCTACAATCCAGTTTTGAATATCACATTTTTATTATCAAGTTAAAAATGTTTTTCATTTCCACCGCAAGTATTTCCTTGTGAATTACACAAGAGACTTTCTTAATTTCTAAATAATTGGAAATTTTCTTTTCTTTAGCAACTTTTTTGAGTCCTACTTGATATACAAAAGAAATGGGCATATTTAATATAAACAATTTAATGTGTTTGGGTATATGCATAAACCAGTGAAAGAAACCATCACCACAGTCAAAGTTAGACATGTAGCCATCACCTCCAAAAAATAGAAAATAAAATAAATGGGGTTCCTGGGTGTCTTAGTTGGTTAAGTGTCTGACTCTTGATTTCAGCTCAGGTCATGATCCCAGGGTGGTGGGACTGAGCCCTACACGGGGCTCCATGCTGAGCATAGAGCATGCTTATGACTCTCTCTCTCTCTCTTTCTCTCTCTCTCCCCACTCTCTCTCTCTCTAAAGAACAAAAAATTAAAAAATTAAAAAGAAAAAGAAATATATCCATCACCTCCAAAAGTTTCCTGCTGCCCTTTGTTTTTTGTGGTAAGAACACTTAACATAAGATCTACGCTCTTAATGAATATTTGTGTACAACAGCAAAGTATTAACTATGAAATGTATTCTGTATGTTTTCAACCTTTCAATTTAGTAGTGGTTTGCTTTACGGTCCAACATATGTTTCATGTGGGGATATGTTCTACAGGCACTTCAAAGAATGTATATTCTGTGACTGCTTTGAGCAATGTTCTATACAAGTCAACTAGGTTAAGAACGTTTTTGTGTTATTCAAACTCTCTACATCCTCACTAAGTTTTGTTTATGCTCGCCTTCAATTATTAAAATAAATGTGCTTGAATCTATCACTATCATTATACACATGTCAGTTTCTCCATTTAATTCCATCAAATGGGTTTTACACAGTTTGAGGATTTGCTATCTGGTGCATATAGAGTTGGGACTCTTACTTCTTCCTGGTGAACCAACCCTCAAGCATGAAGTCTCGCTAGTACTTTTATCTTAAAAGTACTTTGTCTTAAAGTTCACTTTGTCTCATATGAGTATAGCCACTCCAGCTGTTTGTTCTTTTTGGTTAACATTGGCACAGTGTTATAATCACCGTTATTTTAAAGTCCGTGTACTTTGTTTCCATTATCTGACTCACCTGTCAGTCTCTACTGTGTTTGCTGTTTTCTCTTGGCTTTCTGCAACTTGATGGTTTCTCCTGGTGTTTTCCTTCTTGGTAACTTGTTGTCGTTGGTGTCGACATGTGTTCTGAACATGTGTTCAGAGCATGATGTTCTGAAGCTCTGAATGATGTTGTCCTCCTGGAGAGATTATTTATTTTTGCTTCTGGCAAGAAGTAAGAATAGGAGTTGTATTAACTAGTACAAATTTGGATTGAACTGAATTGAAGCTGAATTTCTATTTTTGCGACAGCTAATTTTTGTCTACCTCTACCGATCGAGTGTAGACTTCAGGGGTCACAGCTGAAAAACTGGCATGTTCCTACATCCTGCTTTCTTGAAGGGCCCTGAATTTTAATTTGTTTCCCCAGGACCACAAGACTGATAAAAGTTTATTGGGCTTGCCATCCTCTTAGTTGATGCTTATAAATTAACAAATGCCACTTCTCTTCAGGACTTTGACTCCTAAAATTCTGGCTGCCCTCATATCCCTAAATTCCAATTTTCATCTCCCCACATTGTAAAACTGCCAAAAACCCTCTCTCTGCTCTCAAGCCTGCACACCTATGAATCAGCATATGCATTGAGGATAAATGTGGCATAAGGTATTGGGATAACCTCAAAACACTTCTCCCTGAATTCATGGCGTCTCGAGTGTTCGAAGCCTCTGCTAGCCCTAATGCTAGCATTTAACTCCAACCCTCAAGTCAGAGGGGTATTGCCTCTAACCAGAGATTTCTAAAGCTTCTTCCAGCTTTCCTACTTGTACTTGGAAGAAGAATTATTTTCACACAAGTAGTCTGTCATAACCAGAGGTAGAAATTCCACTCACACGCTTCTGAAATAACATTCCTCTAGAAAATTCTAATCTCGCTTAACTGTGCCAAGGTGAATGGAAAATACAAAAGGACTGTTTGGGGTTTTTTTCCCCCGATAGTATTGCAGAATATTCCCACGTCTTACTGAGGTGGTGAAAAATTTGGTTCAAGTAAGAAAACCCTGAAAGGAAACTCTTAAGGAAAACTTGAGTGTCGTGAGTCTTACAGCCATCTCTTTCCCCTGAGAAATTTTCCTTCTAGAGCGTAATGAGTATTAGAAAACATATGCTAGCACATAATGCTTCTCGCTGTACGGGTATCATTGCTGAGGACTGAAACAGGTAATGCTGTGATAATGCTGTGAGGTCTGCCCCGGCAGACCTCATACATTAGATCGGTAGTGACTGGGAGGAGTTCGGATGCGGTATGGTGAAGGTGCTAGATGAGGAAACTTTGCACCAGAGGAAAAAAGTGTTGTGATTTCAAGGTTGGTTCTTCAATGTACCCTTTTCCAGTCTTCGCCTGTGCCGCGAGTATTCTTTTCACATCAACACGACTATGTGACGTATGTGCCCTGCTGCAAGTTCCAGCTCAACTGTAAATGTTAGAGATTCTTCGGTCCTCCAGACACCTAATCCACGTTTCTTAGGGTGCTTTTATGGAATTTCCACTGGTCTTGCTAGCATTGTGTTTATTAATGAATGTCTTCTCCCACTCAGAATTAAATCTCAGTCATGACAGGGACTGAAATGTCTCCATCGTTTCCCCTGAACTACTTTGTACTTATAAATAGTTGTTGGCAAAATAACGACATTGAGAATAACGACCTTGCTTTAATGAAGGGCTATATAGCATTCAGTGTAAATCCAAGTACCAGAAAATTCTCTCCCCTGTAGTTGTGGGTAGTACAATATACCAGAATGTGAAAGATATATAATAACAATTAAGGTAAAGTATAATCACACTAAAGTTGTCATGTGTGTATGTGTGTGTATGAGTCTGTGTGTGTGTGTGTGTGTGTGTGTGTGTGTGTATGTGTGCATTTGTGTGGTGGTGGAAACGTTATCTTGTCCAGCTAGCAATAGACAGCCAACTGTTGATCGTTAATTCCAACAAATTCATCCTTCATTTGTAGTTAGTTATATTTATTTGCGCAAAAACAATTCAAATCAACAAACATCTTCGTTGCATTTCTACAATGAAAAGCACTGTGTTGTGCATTCTGAGAATGACAAAAAAGTATAATATGTTAACCCTGCCCTCGATAAGGTACATTCTGAGAAGTTAAGACAGTAATATGTTAACAACAAAAATATGGATGAAATAATTTTAAAAACCAAGTTGAAGGAATGTCACCAAGCATTACATGATGAATTGCCTAATGAATTAAAGAGGCAAGCATTGCATTAGGAAGTGGATGCAGTGTGAGTGCCAGGGTGGCGTGAACGGGGCTGTCGCCAGCAGAAGAACATACGTGTTCCGCACACAAACCCTGGTGGGGTGGAAGTGAAGCAGCTGAAATTCAACCCCAATTCCACTCAAGCCATCTCCCTGGATACAGCCTGCTTCAGACAGGATAGGAGGGGCCTTTTTATAATTCACACAAAGATATTATTTATGCCAAGAACTGAGGAATTTTATGGAAGCTGTAAGATTTAAACAAGGTCTTGGAGAACTAGTGTCATTTGCTGCAAATCCAGCAGGTGAAAAGTATGTTTGGGAGCCACCAGTGTGGGGAGAGTGCAGTGTTTACAAGGGGAGTGCTTACAGATAAGGAAACTTACGGGGAAGACATTATATGAGTGTATGTATACATGAATAGCCTTGTACTCCAGGCTAAAGAGAACAGGATTTATATTATAGATATGTAGAGCCAATAAACGCTTTGAACAGGTTACAAGTGGTTGCTTTTTTAGGGACGTTTGTCTAATGCAATATATTCAATGACAGACAAGAGTCGGGGCATCTCCTTGGGGCGCCGTTGTAATTGTCCAGGCATGATGTGATGAGGGTCTGGTCCAGGGCAATGGTAACTGTAATCGAAAGAAAAATGTAAGAGGGATGCAAGAATAAATGCAAGATAATTGAAATACTAAGAGAAATGGGAAAATCGGGAGAAGGAGTTTTATTCTGGAACACAGATATTTTAGTTATCAAAAGCAAGATTTCTTTTTCAAGTAAGCTTAATATTCCTTTTCCAATCTTGCGTTCACGTATTCAGTGGTTTTTCTCAACAGAATTCCGCCAGCCTCAGAAAATTCTCCAAAAGATCCTAAGTAAGATCTTAAGATCCTAAGTAAGTAGATCGTAAGATTCTACTTAAATTTTGAGACCAAAGGAATGAGGTTCCAGTCTGTTGTGCGACAGCTACCAGCACGGCCTCTGGCACTAGCCTTCCTGAGTTCCTTCAGTATTTAGGAGTCATACCACCTTGGACAAGACGTGGTTTCTCAGTGCCTCGATTTCACCATCTGCAAAATGGGGGCAGTCATAGTATCACGTGGCAGTGAGGAATGAGAAGGCACCTGGTACATAGTGTCAGCTGTCATTCAGGTCATTCTTGGCCTTGTTATTTCTTGTGTTTCCCGCATCATGTCAACCTGAGGCTAAGAAAATGGACACACAAGCTACAAAACGGTATTTCTGTGACTCTATCTCTAGCTTACGTTGCAGGAATTTCCACCGGCCTCCTCAAGCTGCCAAATGATTCTGGAAATCACCACGTACTGTCTCCTTGGGCTATCAGGATGTCCAATCCTGCCCCTTTCTCAAAGTCTTATGATGTAAGCAGTCTTCACTGCTGCCCATCAGAAGCTCTGTCGTTGCTGATGCCTATACACACAACGATACTGCTAATATCAAATTTTGAGGGCCCCAAAACACACCACGGGCATACCATTACCAGTGTCACCACTGCCAACCCCAGCTGTACGGCTGTCTCCAGCTCTGCCCCTTCCAGGGCAACGTAAAGCCATCCACACCTGGCCACTGATGACAATGCTGCTTACACCTTGTGTTCTTATTGTCCCTCAGAGGTGGAGAAGTTGCTCATTTTATCTTCACTTGGCCTGCTTTTTTCCATGTGCTTTATCCTAAGGACTCAAGTTGACATCCTACAATTAGGCTGTTGGACCCTCCACTTGACAAGCACCACACCGTACTTAGAATCCCCTCTCCAACTTGAAATGTACCTTTTGCCCTTGAACTTCCTTCGAAAGGGTCTTTCCTAAGAGGTTACTTGATCCCAGAGGGCAATAGCCTGACTTCTAGGGGCTCCTGTTAAAGGCAACATGGGTTCAAATTGAAACCCCTTGTCTACTCGGTTTTCAAAAAAAAAAAAAAAGCAAGGCCTCATAGAAAGACCACTTTTCGGAAAAGAACCAAATTCATAAAAACAAATATTAATGTGGGGAGATGTGTTTTTCTGTAACAGAAAACTAGGCAATGAACAGGGGAAAAAATGTGAAGGCATTAGAGAAATAAAAGTAGTCAACGCGATATAATTTCAATCCCCTGACAATGACGGATAGATCGCAGGAATGGAGTCAGATGGATGCTTGTCTCTGAGTGCATTACGAAAATGTTCCCTCACACAGCTTGTGAAGCAATCAACAGGACCAGGGGCTATTCTGGACTTAGTCCAAGGAAATGAAAGTAGGTGAAATGAATACTGTAACATGGAAGCTAATAAACCCCTAGGGGAAAGTTATAATATCACCAGATTGGAACACACTTCTGAGAATATTTGTGAATGGTAATAGAAGTACAAAAATATTGGAAATGTGGAATGAGTTAAAAAAAAAAAAGTTGATTGGAATCAACTGTTGTGCACTATAATGGAAAGGTATACAGTGCTAAGAACATACGACATTTGCTATCCTGAAATTCAATTCTAATAACAGAAGTCAATGTAGTCTCATAAAAATGTAGTAATGGAAATCAAAAACAATTTCCTTATTTAAAAATACTATCAGCTGTGATATGGGATTAGATTCTGGAGATTAAAAAGAATGAGAGAAGTCACAAGCAAGCTTCCAAATGTATTTAAAACACAGTTTCAAAGGAAGCTGTGTGGAATTGCAGAAAGAACAGGGATTTTGGAGCCTGACTGGCCTGAATTCATGATGCTAGGCGAGTCACTTCTCTCATTTCCTCTGCTGCACAAAGGGTACAGGAATACCTGCTTTAAAAGAGCTATTGTTCCCGGAAAGTCAGATCAGTCATGTGAAAGCCTCCTGCGGCGTATGGCATCGGGTAGTTGCTCAGTAAATGTCGCCTCCTCATCCCCCTTCATTTCCAGGGCAACAACCTACCGGTCATCAGCTCCCCTTTCTCATTTTCTTCCTTCTTCCACCGAGGTGCTCATATCCCCATTTCCAGGCCAACTCTCTAAGTCTACTGGGCCAGTGGGAAAAAAAATGGAAGAGTAGAAATGGCCTGAGAGGTCTTGAGAGAATGAAACATACAGAGGAACCACATTATAGGAAGTGCTTTTCACCAGCTGGTAAACCTTGACCTGGATTAAGGTAGCTCTAAAATATGAACTAAGTATGCAGATCAGCAGAGAATGGACTTGTTTTTTTCAGGATTAAATGGAGACAATGCAGACATTAGATGGATGAAACCAAATACTTTCAAGTCTCTTTCAAGCCCTTTCTTCTGATCCTAGTCAGACTGACATGTTTGTAATCTGGCTTCCAAGGAGCAGGCTTGGTGACCCATGGCCTCCTCAGATCTGCACCCCCTAAAAGTAGGCAGTGCACCCTTGGGTACACAGAGGTAACACACAGAAATTGTTCTCGAAAACTACGAAAATTATGCATTTTTCATATGAGAGCTCTGTCCATATTTACAAAAGAATGTACATATGAAATCAAGGGAAATCTATCTATCTGCTATTTGGGCTAAGCTCAGTTTATGAGACATCCTCAAAATGTAATTTTACTTCAGTGTCTCCTCCTTTAAAATGTACTCGGTGGATGGGGCACCTGAGGGGCTCAGTCAGTTAAGCGTCCAGTTCTGGGTTTCAGCTCAGGTTATGAACCCACAGTTTGTAGGCTCAAGCCCTGCTTCGGACTCCTTGCCTTCTTGGGATTCTCTGTCCCCTTCTCTGTCTGCCCCCTCCCCATTCATTCTCCCTCCCTCCCTCTCTCTCTCAAAAATAAATTGATTAAACTTTTTAAAAAATGTATTCCGTGGAGAAGGTTTTCCCCTGCCATTAAAACGCCCCATCGGCTCCTGGGTGGCTCAGTCAGTTGAGCGCCCGACTTCAGCTCAGGTTGTGATCTCACAGCTCATGGGTTCGAACCCAGCGTCAGGCTCTATGCACAGAGCCTGGAGCCTGCTTCAGATTCTGTGTCTCCCTCTCTCTCTGCTCCTCCCCTGCTCACAGTCTGTCTCTCTCTCTCTCTCCCTCCCTCAAAAATAAATAAAGATTAAAAAAGAAATTAAAAAATCAAACACCTTTTCAACAGGTTCTTTGTTTACTGTTTAGTAATAAATGATTCCAAATTCTCCTTAGGTTCAAAACAGTGTCAAAGCAATAGTCATATGCCCATTGCTAGCAATTATGAAATATTTGAACTTGGTTTGGAGTTAAATCCTCCTCTATCCACCAGCCTCCCAGTCTCAGGAGAGTTCCTGCCACCTAGAAGACAGGACCCTCATCTTCTTTGTCCTATTTCTTCTCTTTCATTATCTGTAGTCTTTAACTCTTCCTGGGTTGAAACACAGGCAGCTTAGAAGCAGAAAGGCAGGCAAGGAATTGGTATTGTTCTAAGCTGACTTTATGCTACCTGGGCAGAGAATATTGGTTAAGCTGATTGTTTCCTTCGTGGAGGTTTTAGTAGCTAAATTTGGAGGTCCCTTGCTGGTCCCCTCCAACTACATGTCTAGCCTGTATTTCTCTTTCACTGGTCCACCTCCCCTCTCAGCCCCTAGTTCTTAGACAACCCATTCTATGGAGATTTTTCTCTGCTGGAGTTCCATTGTCTCTTCCAGGCCAGCTTCTCAGGTAGGACATAAAATAGCTTCAGGTCATTCATTCCTACATCAATCCCTCTCTGGTACCTGGGGTTTTGCTTCTCAGTCTCCAACCTGGCAAGAGAGAGCAGTTACCTTCAGGATGCAGGGGTGACTCACCTCCGCATAGCTGCCAAACCAGCTTTCCAACACATCTCTGCTCTTCCTGAAGAGTCAGACTCAGTTCACTCTGGGCTCAAGCCCAGAGGAGGAATGACAAGCTCTCTGGACAGTTGTTGAAATTCTCCCTTAATCTCTTGGACAGAGGACAGCCGTGTCTCCAGCCCTCGTCCCTTAGGGAAAGAGGAAGCTCTCAATGCAGCTTTCCTTGTACAATGGTTCTCAAACGCTTTCCCCTTTCCTTTCTTAACATTTTCACACCCTCCATTTGGGTCAGTGTTCCCCTAATGTCAAACTCCAAATTTGCGAAACCAGCTCTTAACCTTTCGCTTTAAAATATGCGCATTTTGATCCAGGCCTCACTTTGGTGGGCCACATCTATTGTACGGTGTTAGATTTTATCATGCTAATACATATACGCAAACAAATTTTTTTAAACATTAGATAAAGGGAAATATCCAGCATTTTAGTACCAGGGCAATATTATACCAAAGTATGGGTGACCATTTAACTACACCTGAAATATTGAGGCTTCCATGCACTCGTTCATTCATTGTTCAGTATTAACTGAATAAGCATAATATGTAAGCACTGTGCTTGGGTCTGAAACCACAATAGAGAACCAAAAAAGTCATGGTCCCTGATAATGGACTATACAGTCTGCAAGGAAGGCATCTGTCCCCTTTTTTATTTGCCCTTTTTTATTTTTCAAATAGAGACTTTAATAAACTCTTATACTCTTGGTTCAACATTGCAAATGCACCCCTTTTGTCAATGTCAGCCTGTACAAGGCAATTAAGTCAACACACATATGAGACAGCTGGTTCTCGCCAAAAAGTGACCGGGGTATATGATATGAGATAGTTACCTAAAGTCCTTGCCAAGATTTTGTGTTATTGAAACCTGAAAGTTCACTTAATCAGAAGTACTTCTTGGTAGAGCACCATGGGTCAGTAGGTGAAGCAATGGCATGGAAAGGACTCTGGGAACATGAATTTTAATTTGGTTCTGCCACTGACTGTGACCTTGATCAAGTCCCCAGACTTGTATCTCAGTTTCCCTGCTGTAAGAGCAGGAGGGGGCTTGTAATAAAATTGGTTGAGTGTTGTTGTGCTCTGTTTTCTTTACATCTGGAGAAGGCAAGTTAGCACTACGATATCTATTTTGTGGATATTGAAACTGAGCTACCAAAAAAAAAATCCAAAGATATTTCTATATCCATATAGTAAATGAGAAGTGATATAAAAGTGATTTCTAACTCCCCAATCTCTTGCTTGAGCAATAGTCTTCACAATGTTCAATAGGTTTTAGTTGGTTCAGTTTCCATCTCCATTCTACCGTCTTTCATGGAAAGGTTCTATCCTGACTCTTTCCTATCCTGTAGTGAAAGAAATGTATAGGCTACCTTTTGAAGCCATATGTTTTTTTACCACGGAATTTAATGATGACATGGGCTGAATGAAACAAAACAGGTACTGAGGCCCTGCTATGAGCCAGACACTGCTCGGCACTAAGCATATTAAACAGCATGATCAATCAGGGTTCATAGCTATTTAGGGCTTACTTTGTACCAAGTGCTTTCTGTGGATTTTTCTTTTAGTTATAAAAGCAACCCCTCTGGTGTAACAAACAGCCATTTTACAGATGATAAAACTAAGCCTCAGAGTGGCCATACATCTTTTCTAAGATCACACAGCTAGTAAGTGGAAGAAACAAAAGTTTCATCCAAACCTTCTAACTCCAGGGTCCGTATTCTTAACCACTAAATTACTCTGCCTTCCAAAGATGAATAAGATTAGATGGAACCTCCTGTGAAGAAGTTCATGGGTGAATGGAGGAAGAAGATTCATAAATAACTGCTATGGAAGTAAAGAGAAGTGTGCAGTTAAATTTGTTTGGGGCCAGAGAACACAAGTGTGTGAGGAAGTGTCGCAAAAGAGACAACATATGAACTTGAAGGAAGCAAACAAGGGATGGAGATAGGCATTCCAGAGGCAGAAGCATGGAGCTAAGACCCTGTAATCTGGAAGATGTACAAGGGGAAAGAACCCTCACAGTGTGGCTTGAGCGAGGTACAGTTGGCTTCTTCCTTCCTAGGGATCCATCCGCTCCTAGATCTTTCAATGGCTCCACAGAATCTGAATGTAGACATAGCCTTCTCACTCCTCTGTCCTCCTGCCCAGAGCCCGTGGGGTAGTGAGAATCTACAACTGCAAAGATATGGCCAACTTCCTATCAAGCAAAAAGTCCAAGTGACTAGTTTGTTCCCCAAGTGAAAGCATAAAATTCTGAGGTATACTTAATCTATAGATGAGTGAATCCTGTCTGACTGTGGAATCAGCCACAGACTGATGGTTGCTTTTAGGACAATGGCCTTCTTGTCCCCAACATCCAAACTGATGCCACACTGCGTGTGACACCAACATTCAGGCAACACAAATGAGTTAAGGTTCAGAAATGGATGTGAAAACACTATTGAAGATAAAATAATGGTAGGGAGTAAGTAGCAAGAATGAGAACACAAGCAGGCATCAGGGAAAAAGAAAAAATTCCCCTCAAAAACATTTCTCAAGAGCCTATGATAATCCAGGTTCAGATCGATCTAGCCTAAAAAAGCAAAATTCTTGCCCTTTATTTGATGTTAGTTTAATATTTTTAAATAAAGTGTATGAAAGATCAATGTGAAGAATGGAAGACAACTGTTTTTTCCTTTGTAATGATACCCATCAGTTTCCGCTTTGGGAGTCTTCTATTTATGGCGGGTATTTTTCCCTCTATAGTAATTCATGGGGAGTAGTTAAAATAGGATTTAAATTGAACACATTTTGAACTATTCCACAGTTGAGTATCCATTTGGTGTAAGTACTGACCACACACACAAAAGAAAACCTGATTAACTCGATTCCTATGTGGGAAATCCAAGGAATCACATAGGAACTCATCTTTGTGTGATTTTGGGGTAGTGACACTGTAAAATGTTTGCCTCATGAGAACAAGATAGAGAAGGATTTATATTTGCTCTTCCTAGGCTTTTCAGTCCTTCTCCTGGTGTTATGATCCATGTTCCTAGATGGGCACCTCTGGATGTAAGCTTGGGAAATTTAGGGGCAGGGGGAGGGTTTAAACTACATTTCCTCATAAGCTTATGTTATTGCTGCTTATCAGGACCCATAAAAAATAGGCAAAGACTTTTTAAAAGAAGATTGAGTCACTGGCTTAAAAAAAATCAATGAGAATAACCAAACTATTAATTTCATAGAATATAATATTTGCATTCTGAAAGGGAAAAGGATAAGATTCCTGAGTAAAAAAATCCAGGTTTGTAATAATGAGGACTATGATAATAAGAATGTCTGCAACTAATAATTTTATATCTATTATTTTTAAATGTTGAGAATATTTCACACTCTTAGATAGGTGTCATTTGTATCTCACACTTGAAGGAACCCTGTCTCTGAGAGGTTAAGTACCCTACGTAAGTTCATATGTACGACATGGACCCAAGCTCAAATCTACAATGTGAAAGGCTGAACTTCACTGTTATGTTTTACTGTGTAAAAATTAGATGGCAGATTTAATCCTGAAGGAATATGTAAACTCAGAAATCCAGGTTCACCGACAGATTCCAAATATAATATTTTAATGCTCTCACAAAATACTTAATTCTTTGCCCCATCCTTCGTCGAATCAAAAAACTGTCTGCTTGTAGACTCAGACAGACGTGCCTGCCCCTGTAACCAGCTCCAGCCTGAGTTCAAGAGCCACGTCAAAGGGCTGAGAGCCACAGGATCCGTCAGCATCAAGCTTGTGCTTTCTGTTTATATCCTATGCCTATTATTCAGACCTTTTGAACGGCTCCTAATCTCTTGTTGTTGAGGGGTTGTGACCTGGACTCATGACCCAATGTTGCCAAAAACTTCTTTTTCACCCTCTGACCTTGTGTGTTGCAGAATCCTAACCTTGGTATCCGATCCCTGACGCCTCTCTCCCTGGTTCTTGTCTTCTTACTTGCTAATCTCTCCCTCAACTGACCTCTCTGGAATTAATCAATGATCCACCTGCCAGTAACCTTTGTGCCTAACCAAGCTCCCAGTCTTGGGTCTCCGGCTTTCTCTCTGGCCCATTGTCTCCCAAACCCTGTTAGAACATGCTTTGAAGGAACAGTCTGACTTTCAAAGAAGCAAAATCATCTTGAAGCCTTACAAAACACGAGCCTTGAAAATAAACATATCTACAAAACCCCAAAAGTGAACATTTTGATGGGCTGATCACACGGCAGCAGAACATGGCACCAGTCATGAGCCCAGAAAGGAAGGAGAGCAGGAAAAAATATAGAAATGAAGGAGCCACTTGAGGGTACGAATTTTCAAATGCACAATTGTTGTCTAGCTTCTCTCTTTTAAATTACGTCTCTTTAAAAGCAGAAGCTGAACATCATTCCACTTTAGATCCCACACAATGTTCAGTATAATGCCTGGGCCTCGTTAGCCCTCATAGGTACATATTGAACTAATCAATTGAATAACTAATGCTTAACGAATTGACTAAAAACAGCCCTTTGATCTCTTGGTCCTGTAAGACTACCTTTGGCACTTCAGTATACACGTTTATAACTGTGTTGATCAGTTTACCTCCCCCATGTTGTCATGAGGATTTTAAAAGTCGAGAACAGGGGCATGTGGGTGGCTCAGTCGGTTGAGCGTCTGTCTTTGGTTCAAGTCAAGATCTCACTGTTTGGGAGTCGAGCCCCGCGTCGGGCTCTGTGCTGACAGCTCAGAGCCTGGAGCCTGCTTCAGATTGTGTCTCCTTCTCTCTCGGCCCCTTCCCCATTTATGCGCGCTCTCTCTCTCTCTCTCTCTGTCGAAAATAAACAAACATAAAAAAAAGAAGTCAAGAACAGCCTAAAATTGCCTGTGTCATGGTCTGGCATTCAACTGCATTTTCTGAAAAGAAAGAAAATTTAAATAATAAACCAAAGACCAGCAAATAATAATAATAATAACAACAACAGTAGTCCGTGTTGTTCAGGCCAATTTAGCAAAAGAAAAAATATTTCAAAAAATATTTTGAGGTATATCTGTATCCAGACAGATTAGAGCAAATTACAACTCAAGGCAAAATGAAAAGGGAACCAAACATCCTCCTAAAACTTACATGTAGAAACAAATGGAAAATAACACTGGGACTTTGAAAATGATGGGGGTGGCCCTGAGGATTTCAAATGAACTGCCCTCCCTGCCGCTTGAACAAGGGCACCATACAACCAAACAAAGGGCGGAGGGGCTGTGTTCTAGCCTGAGATCCCCCCACATGTGTGCACTAGTGAGGTAAGCACCTGCAAGGAGGGAGCTTAAGAGAAGACTTCGCATTGTTCACAGACTCTTTCAAGCATTGCGAGGGTGGGATTCCATCTGTTCAGTTCAGTTCGGTTCAGTGAGCCGGTTCACTTTTAATGGTTCACTGAGTTGTGACACCTAGTAGAAATTACAACCAATGTTTTAACAAAAAAAAAAAAACCTTTACATGAGCATTTATGGCATTTATGAAAGTTTTCTTTAAAGTTTTCAGCTCCGTGTGTTTCTGATCTGTTTCTAGGACACCTTTCCCCGGTGTGTGTGTGTGTGTGTGTGTGTGTGTGTGTGTGTGGAGGGGGAAATACAGCTTTAAAAAATATACAGCCCCTGAAAAAGGGGACTATATTTGTTGGGCTCTGTTTTACAACACTGGCTTAATTTGTGCATGACTTCAGACAAACACAGGAAGTTACAAAGCTCTCACTCAAGGTTTGCATTCACCTAACCATGAGCTCTTTATACGTAGAAAGAGCTATAAGTGCCTTACAGTCTCTGCAGCAGCTTACCAGATACTCTACCTTGAGGAACAGGTAGAATTCCACTCTCCTCGCTTGAGTGACTCCCTGAACAATACCAAGTTAGTAAGTTTCTCAGCAGTGAGAAGGTGATGGGGGAGGGTTCTCCATCTGATATCTGCTCAGAGGCTGGCGTCTTACAAAAAGTCTGTGTGCTCACACGGGCCTTTGCAGGAGGCCGGGTACTGATCAGCAATGATTGTGATCTCAGTTAGATCATCATTTCCACTCACCTAGAGGAGAAGAAATAAAGCGGTGGCGTGCAACAGTGATGTCAAGTGATGAATGGTTATTTGCCGTGCATTTTGCAAATAGCACATTGGGCATGATGTAGGAGAACCGTTGTAAGAAGTTCAACAAATAGCGCAAGGCATTCCCACTACACTTTAAGAAACCCGCCTGGAAGCTGCCAGACTTATTTCTCACAGGGGGAAGGAAGCATGCAATCTATCGGGAGAGAAAACAAAATCGAGAGAGGAATGCTTGAGGAGGATTTCCACTGCACGCACTGGAGGTCTGAAAAGAATGAAAGCAAATCTCTCAAACAGAAATGTAAGGTAGAAGGAAATGCAAGAAGGCATACCACATCGGGCCCCAAGTCCAGTTGATTATGCCTTCATCCCTGCATGCCACTGATGTTTTTGGCTTATCACACACCATACGCTTCAGTTCACTCCAAAAACTAGCTCCAACATTTTCATCCGATCATTGCTCAGCATAGGAGGGGTAGGTAACCCCAGGTGGACAAGCTATCCCTGGGTGTCGACACTAAAGAGTTTCCTGGGGGCGCCTGGGTGGCTCAGTCCGTTGAGCATCTGACTTCAGCTCAGGTCATAATCTCACAGTTGGTGGGTTCGAGCCCTGCGTCGGGCTCTGTGCTGACAGCTCGCAGCCTGAAGCCTGCTTCGGATTCTGTGTCTCCCTCTCTCTCTGCTCCTCCCCCACTCACACTCTGTCTCTCTCTCTCTCAAAACAATAAACATTAAAAAACTCTTTTTAAAGTGTTTCCTGTTGGCAATAACACTTCATCAAGTGAAAGGATCCTGATTTGTTTGTCATCAAGGAAAAGAATACAATTGAAAAATAGCTCCTTTAAAGGAAGCTTTTGCCATTGTGTGCTTCTTATACATCTCTGAGATCACTGTATTTTTTTTTTAAGTCCGGTTTACCATTTTCCTCATTCTGAGATTGTCCCTTTGAACTGTGACTTCAGGTATGGTCACTGCCATGTCAAAGCAGGCAGAGAAACGTTTGCTTCAAAGAAACCATTTGATGTGAGCTTTGCTTCTGCAAGGTGTACTCACATCTCTGATGAAATTCCTCCCACTGGACTTTCCGGCTGTTTGTGTCTTGCCTCTGTCCCTTTGTACTCGTCTCACACCAGCTTTTAAACGGTTCTCCTCTTCCATCAGAGTGATTGGATGGCTAATTTCTGGCCTGTAATAAGACAGGTCAACAGCACACTCTCTATTAATACATAGAGCGCTTGCTATGCTTGGTTCGACTTCCTTCTAGCCTATTCTCTCTATACTAATCTTCCTTTCCAAAGCCTCCCATTTTGAACAGTAAATTCTACTGATCAAATTAGTTTTTAACAATCAGAAACTAGGTGACCTGGGAAGCAGCTAATAGATCAACTCCATCCACCTTACATACCCACTTTTCTTCTTTTAAAAGAAAAAGACATTATAAAGCGGTTTGCATGTTAATCACCCCAACAAAAAGCACACGTAACACACACCAAACTGTAATCAGGCTTGAATTTTTAGTAAAATTTATATGACAAAGGAAATGCTTCTCTCTAGAAATGAATAGGAAAATAAAGGGAGAAAACTGACAATGTACTATTAAAAAAAGATGTTTCTGAGTCCTCTCTAAAAATTGCAAATGAGCTACTTGTGTGTCTGTGGGTTAGATCTTTCTTTGAAACTATTTCAGAAGCTAACCTGGGTGGCATTTAGAAAATCACAGCATGATTAAAGATTGCTGGCATGCTTTACAAAAAGAAAAGAAGAAAAAGAGGAAGGTCGGGCCTCACTAACTTCTTGGAATTTCTGGAAGACACAACTGACCATGAAGACTGAGAGAATAGAATGAACACCCTATTCTTTGCATTTTTTTTAAAGAAATCTTTTGATACTGGTCTGTGTTAAATACTATGAAAAGTTTTAAAACAGGTAAACTCATTAGGACATGGGGAAGACGTTAAGATATGTCTAGCTATTCCCTGAAAAATGGGACCATTCGCCCATTCAAAAGGTAACGAATTACCAAAATGTATGTGAAAACCTCTAAAACAGAAACAGAAAATAGGCATTTATTGGACACCTACTGTGTTCCAGGCATGTCACACGCTTGCTCTCATTGAATCTTCACTCAGCCCTGCAAGGTAGATACGGCTGTCCTCATTTACCACATGAGGAGGCTGATTCTCCATGAGATTAAGCAGATAGCCTTAAGTCACTCCGCTGGTAAATGAGTGGGTGAACAGGGATTCAAACTCAGGTCTAGCTGGCACCAGCCTTCATGGTCTTGACACCACGCCACCTGGACTCCCGGGGAAACTAATGTTGGTGTCTCTGGCCCCCACACCCTTCAGCTCTCCTCTCCCACAGGAAAGTCCTCCGCTAGCCTCTCCTTCCAGATACCTGCTGAACAGATTCTGGAGTTCTTCATTCGCAGTAAGGTACAACATTGGAGGTATCTGGATCTCCCCCATATTTTCAGCTTTAAACGGAAGGGATTCTGTTCCAAGAGGAAGTTCCGGCAGGCAGGAGTGACTGCAGAAGAGGCTTTCCTTTTCTTGTGACCTGCTTCTGGCTCTGCAGAAGGCCTCCCCTGCTCATGTATACCTTTAAATATGAGTGTGTGCAATGCACCATGCAGAGTTCAGCAACATCTTTTGGCTAACTAGCTGACATTTTGGTGCTTAATAAAAATGGACAGAGCCTGGGGGAGTCAATTACAATGAGGGTACTGAGCTAGAACCTCGTTGGGAAGGAAGAGGAAAAACAAAAGACTGAAGTGGCTAGAGTTGAAGGAAAAGTTTAACAGGTGAGCTTCAGTAATGGTTATATTAGTTCATATCACAAGCATTGTCGTCATAGCATGGATGCCATTTAATGTTTTAACATCCATATCCCTCAGGTAGTAAATGTTAGACACCAAGTTTAGCACACACACACACACACACACATACATACACACACATACATAGATATACACACATACAACATATCTCTAAAAAGCAATCATAAGTTCAATATTTATAAGGCTTTTAAAAATTAAAGCAAATGAAAATTATTTGATACTGAAGGTTTTTTATAATCATCCCTTGAGATTATTTTTCACATCCTGGGGTATCACAAAATCAAAGTACCTTATGCTCCAGTGCTAGAAGTATTTTGGCCTTCAGAGAATAAATGCCTTGAGGATCTTACCAGAGGGACTTGCTTATAAGGGAGAGTCACTTCCTGTGGTTCTTCTGGAAGTCCATTAACAACTCCCAGCCCCCACAAGAATCCCTGTATGACATTTAACACAGCAATTTTAACTTTGGCCTTTCATGCTCATATGTTGCATTTGACCAAGGTTGTTGAGATCTTCCAAATTGAATATGTTTACGAAATCAAAACCTTACCAAGAGTTATTTTTTTATAATCCACACGGGTGATTCTCATACCCTTTGTGTCAGGAAACTTTTACACTCTTGAAAAATATGTAGTAGTCCAAAGAGATTTTAATTACATGAATCATACCTATTGATATTTACCTTGCTAGAAATGAAAAGGCAGACGTTTCAAATGTATATTTATTCATTCATTTGAAAATGACAAACCTGTTTATAAATCATAATTTTATGAAAAGTAACTATATTGTCCTAAACAAACAAACATTAGTGAACAGCCTGTCATTTAAAAAATATGTTTACATATTAAATCATTTTAATGCCTGGATTAATAGATGATAACTGGATTCTTATGTCTACGTTTGCATTCAATTTGCTATAATATGTTGCTCTGGGAGAGGCATGTGAAGAAAATCCAGACTCACACAGAGAGGTAGAGAGAAAAGGGAGGGCATTTGTGTACCCATTTCAGATAACTTTGATATTCTTTTTGGATATTATATCAATTCAACAAATAGTAGTTACCTTTGAATCAGTTGCAATGTGGAATCAGATTCTGTGTCTCCCTCTCTCTCTGCCCCTCCCCTGTTCATGCTCTGTCTCTCTCTGTCTCAAAAATAAAAAAAATAAAAACGTTAAAAAAAAGACATTCTTAAATGAAACTGGCAATTTTTTTTTTAACCTGAAAGGGAGTAGCATTTAAGAATACAATGACTGCTTGTTTCGTTTGGTGCTGCTGCCTTGATTTTTATTAAGGCATCAGCAATTTTACCACACGGCTTTTCCACTGTAAGTAGACATGTCAACATGCTAAAAAGTTTAAATAACATCTTGGTTTATTCTAAAAATAGTTTTGGCCTCGTGCGCCCTCTAAAAGGATTTCAGGCACCATCAGGGGTCTATGGACCACACTTTAAGAACCGTTGCTCTGTATAAATAATCTTGTGCTTAGGACTGAAAAAAATGGAGCATCCTAGAGCTATGAGAAACTCTGTATCTTCGCCTTCAGGCCTTTTCTCACTGGTTTATCTGTGGTATTATTTGTAAGGTGTGCATAACTATGTATGCGTTATCATGAAAGTTCCTCAAAATGAGTGGGTTTTAGTTAGTGCTTCGTCTGTTGGCTATTTTCACTCATCTGATTTTACCCCCATATTCGACAATTATGAAGGTTCTTTGAGATATCTGTCCTTCACTTACGTTCTGCAGAGCTGGACTGCTGAACTGTTCGAGAGCAGGTATTGTATCTCTTTCATTTTGGAATTCATAACACATGACGCTTTGTAAGTGTTCAGGAGAGGCTGGGTGTTCAGTGAATTAAAAGACAACAGGCTAGTTGTCTTCCTGCATAATATTGTTCACCCTTATTTTATTACTGTTCATTTAGGGTAAGTGATAGATGACGATGTGAAAATTATCTAAGAATGGAAGACGGGATAGGATCATTTCTGGATGCTGTCAGTCACTTTGTCATCTTTATTTTTCTCTTTAAAAATTCAGCGCTAGGGGCGCCTGGGTGGCGCAGTCGGTTAAGCGTCCGACTTCAGCCAGGTCACGATCTCGCGGTCTGTGAGTTCGAGCCCCGCGTCAGGCTCTGGGCTGATGGCTCGGAGCCTGGAGCCTGTTTCCGATTCTGTGTCTCCCTCTCTCTCTGCCCCTCCCCCGTTCATGCTCTGTCTCTCTCTGTCCCAAAAATAAATAAAAAACGTTGAAAAAAAAAATTTAAAAAAAATTCAGCGCTATATTCTCGTTACTAAAAAAGCATGCAGGTTTGGGGAGCCTGGGTGGCTTGGTCGGTTGAGCGTCCGACTTCGGCTCAGGTCATGATCTCACCGTCTGTGAGTTTGAGCCCCGCGTCGGGCTCTGTGCTGACAGCTCGGAGCCTGGAGCCTGTTTCAGATTCTGTGTCTCCCTCTCTCTCTGCCCCTCCCCTGTTCATGCTCTGTCTCTCTCTGTCTCAAAAATAAATAAACGTTAAAAAAAAATTAAAAAAAAAAGCATGCAGGTTATCCGAATGTGCCTATTGAGTTCCCTGCCTTTCAGCATACCAGAATTCCAGATCAGCTTTCTTTTTGAATTACTAGGAAATTGGGCATAGCTTTCCCTCATACACGTTGATAGAAGACTTTGCTATTTCCTCAGATTTTACGTGAGTCCTTAGTGCACTAACTGAACAAAGTCATGAAATCAAACAGGTTTGAATTTTCCAAGTGTGTGTTTAGAAATAGTGATTCCCCAACTATAACTGTTTCGCTTTGTTTCCGCAAAAACTAATATATCAAACCAACATGGATGAATCCTTTTACATTTACAGATTATCTCATGTACATTTGCATTGTTTTTTCACATAATGGGAGCTATTGTATATCGAGGACTTTCTATTTGCCAGTCTGTAGGCTGGAAAATCAACACACGTAATTCTGGTTGATGCTAACAAAAATTCCATGAGAGAGATATTATTATAAGTCCCAATTTATAGATGAGGAAACTGATGTTCAGTGGGATAACTAACTTGGGACTTAGGGCTAGTAAGTCAAAGAGGTGGAAATTGAGCTCAGTTTTTTAACTCCAAAGCTTGAATCTTTTCCACTAAAGCACGCTCCTGGAAATTTAATTTTGTTATTCTTATTGAAAATACTCCAAATTCTTTATCAGAAGTTTGCTTCAAAACACTGTGGTTTGGGATTTGCTGTTTTTGGAAAGCTTACGAAAAGATTAAGGGTTTTAGGATTGATATTACTTTTTAAGAGTCTCAGAGCTAAGAGAGAATATTATCAAACCCTGAAATATTTGGTTGGGATGACAATCCTGGAATATTAGTAAAAGTACTTGGTTAATGCCTTTAAATAAACTCAGCACTTCGCTAGAAACTGGGCTTTTTTTTAAAGTTCTTTGCTTTATTTCTCCCCATTTTCAAAGGCAATTTTTAATTTTTATCTTTAATATAATTTTTAAAAATACTATTTAAGCCATACTTAGCAAACTAATGGAGCATAAAAGCACAATTTATATTATAGGTATAAGGAAAATGGATTTAAGAATCATTTAAAACAAATTCCTAAATATTTTATTTATGTTCTTGAAAAATTATATTCTCCCATCTAACAATATTTCATAATAACACAAAAAGAACATTTGCCCCATGAGTGTGATCCAATGGCCATCTTGAGCTTGTGTTTTCCATTGAAATGAGGACAGTAAGTCAAGCTTTCCAGTGTTATCTGTAGGTCAGTGAGTATTAACCTCTGTCAAAGGTCTTAGTGTCAAATACATGGTTACAAAATTGAAATGTTTTTCATAAATTCTCTCTCCTTCCAAATGGACTTGACCTAAAGCTCCATAGATTTTCCCTCTTATTCATTAGCAAATACCAATCAAATAGTATTATTAAAAATTGTTCATTTAGGTGATCATTCACTAAGTAATATTTATTTTACCAAGTGTAGTTTCTAATGCCAGAAAACTCAGTGATAGGGACAAAGAAAAAAATAAAACATGGCCCTGCAACGGTTTGTTTTTATAATTTTGTCCCACAATTAAATTGCATTAACTCAGATGGTATATCTGAATCTGCTGCACAATCAAATGAAATTTTAAATGTGCCAGCACCTTGAAGACTGAAAAAAATACTATACGTTGTAAGCTGTTATTATTATTTGTGTTATTTTAGCACAAAGTGAATCATCTTATTGCCTGGCCCAGTTATTTGTAGACTGAAGATAGATGAGATGAAAGCAATATAATTAAATGTTCAATTCCCATATATAGGAATCTAAGATTTCACTTTTATGGAAACATTGAGGAATATACCTTTAATTATTCTTGGTGGGTTAGGTTCAAGACATGACTGGACTCACTCTGGAACACTGGTTCTCAAACTTGAACAGGCATCTCAATCATCTAGAAGCCTTGTAAAAACACTGATTTCTGGACCCTACTTCCAGTGGAAGTAGGACTGATTCAGTGGATCTAGGACTGGGTCCAAGAATTTGCATTTCTAGCAGCTTCTCAGGTGATGCTACTGCTGCTGGTCCGGGGACCACACTTTGATTGTCCCTGTTCTAATATAACTAACGTCATATGAGATGTTGGACTATGATATTAAATAATGAATTTGGGCAAGTGAATCTGTAGCCGTTTCATTAATCAATGTATCAATAAAGATAATCATGTTAAAGGTTGTAACTGCATCTGTGGCAGAATGAAGGTGAAAAGAAAAAAAGGGACAAAGCCTCTAATAAATGACTTCAATAACTGCGCCAGCAGCAGTGACGGAAATAGAGAATCTTTGCTTGCTGTATTTGCACATTGTCTTAAGAGTCATGACGGTAAGTGTTGGAAGTGTTATCCCTCCGCAAAGGTAACGACTTGAGAACATCAGATTTGGAAACAGAAGAAGTAAAAATACTAATGGGAGAAAAGAAATACAATCTTTTCTTCCTCAAGGTAAAAGGAACACTTTAAGTAAGCTTCGAATGTCTTTAAGACACTGCATTTCATCCATATGTAACAGGCCTAGCCTTAAGTCTGATAAAGGTTAACTTCATGGAGCATGGAGGGCACCACTAAGTGATCAATTGCTCTAACAGACAATCTAGATTCCTGCATGCTCCTCTGTCCTTGGGGCTGCTGCCCTCCCTAGAACCCCCATGGCCAGCCACCTAGCCACTGCAAACCTATCACCTTTCTGTGGACAACAGATCAGTAGATCCAGGACCGGGTCCAAGACTTTACATTTGTAACAGCTTCTCAGCTTTTTTAACAGCACACAGACCTTTCTGAAATTCTAGGAGTACCTTCCTGACTCCTGAGCCCACAGAAATGTAACAAAATGACGATTAATATTCAGATGCACTCTCACTGTCACCGGCAATAATAAAGCTTTGGAAAAGTTGGGTCATCCAAAGTGGGAGGATTTTGCCTGAAGTTAACCCATAATTGTCAAGGGATCTGTAGCAGTTATTAATCTCATTCAGCTATGAACTATAGTGAATCCCTCCCCCAGTAAAGGGTTAAACACACAGGTTTCATTCTGCCATGTAAAAGAGATCCGGTCATAGGCAGCCCAGGACCAGGGTGGTATTGTCATGAAATCATCGGGGACCCAAGCCCCTTCAAGTTCTCTGACCCACCTATCTCAGGTGTCAGCCTTGTCCTCGTGGCCCAGGATGAGCTGCTGAGGTTCCGGTTAATATGGACACACATTTAGGCAGCACACTGAAGAAAAGGAAGATAAAGGGCATGCCCCAACCCTTTAAAGGAGCCATTTTATGAGGCCTACACAAAAGCCCCTCTTATATCTAGCTGTCAGGAAGGCTGGAAAATAATAACTGTGCAACAAGGAGCTCAGGTGAAAATTAAGGTTGCATTATAAAAAAGAAAGACAAATATGGGTACTGAGTTAGCTAATAGTAATTTCTGCCATCATTTCCAAGAAAATTAAAACTTTTACTTTCCACTATAGAAAGCAGAAAGGGGTGGGGTGCTTGGGTGGCTCAGTCAGTTGGGCGTCCAGCTTGGGCTCAGGTCATGATCTCACGGTTGGTGAGTTCCAGCCCAGCTTAGGGCTCTGTGCTGACATGGAGCCTGGAGCCTTCCTCGGATTCTGTGTTTCCCCTCTCTCTGCCCCTCCCCTGGTTGCCCTCTGTCTCTTTCTCAAAAATAAACATTTAAGAAAAAATTTTTTAATAAAAATAAAGTGGAAAAGGGTGACTCTGTGTCTCACACTTTGTGGGACATAAGAACTCCTTGGAGTGCTTGTTGAAGTTCAGAACACTGGTGCCAGAAGATTCTACGTTGACAATCTCATCCAGTTATTGTGATCAGGAGGTACCCAGGACCACGCTTTGAGAAACACTGCTTTACAGCTTCATTACCATTTGTCAACCTTTCATCTGCTGCTGCCCGGAATGCTATTGATCATCCCTCGATAACAAATCCTGTTTTGTTCCTTTTTAACTCTTTAACTCTCTATAATTAGATCATACAAATGGGTTGGACACACTCCCCAGAATATTAGTTCCATCAATACAGCAAAGTTGGAAGGATAGTGACAGATGGGTTTCAGCGTTGCAGGGAGCCCCTCCTTGCAGGCACGCGGTACAAGTCTTCCCCAGGAGGAGTTAACCCAGGTTCCAGAGTGGAGCCGGGGGGCCTTGCCTTCCCGTGACTCTGATGGCCGGAAGCAGCCGCTTCAGGCACGGCAGTCAATCTAACTGTGAGTGATTAATAGCCACGCAGAATCTCTGGAGCTTTATTCCCCAGTCCCTGCTCTGCTTCCTCTTTAACACTCAGGTAAATGTCAAAAGTGAACCTAGGGATTATAGCTGACAAGGGGTAAATGCCTTCATGTTGTCCTCCAAAGGTTAAGGTTTCCCAGACTCAGTTGGAAGCCCCAATCTCCAATAACCATTAATCCACTCTACACTGGTAGGAGTGAGCATATTTATGGCTGCAGTCACTAAAGGGTGAAATAAAGATTAGTTTTTAGTTAGGAACGCAAAGCTTTTGAGATCAATACAAACTCACTGCTGAAATCAATCTAAAGTTTGGAATTTTTAAGTAAAGATTTACTGGGCTTCCTTGTACAGTTAATTTTCCAAAGGGAAAATTTGCTCAGAAATGTAACATAGTAATCAAATTGAGTAAACACTAGTCAGTTTGTAAACTGACCTTGGTTATGTGCATACCAAGTAAGTGTGTAAAGCAATAAAAATGCCCATAATGTGGATTGTAAATTTGCCAATAAACAGGTAAAACCAAAATGCACATATAGATTTACATGATAAAAATACTAGCAGCACATTTGCCTGTTTGAAAACATAAATAATCAATAGACATTAATAATGAAGTTATTCGTGCATTTCCCCATTACTGTGCATGTTAAGTGTTTCAATTATTTCTACTTAGTTTGATAGATAAATGTATGTCCATATTTTGTAAAAGCCTTCCAAAAGGATGTAGACTTTCTCTTGAAAACAAAAACTACTGTTTGGATACAAGAACAAGCAGATTGGAAATATGTAGCTTGTTAGACTCCTCTGGTGTTCGTGTTTGATGCAGGTATACAATTTATTATGCAATTTCTTGAGATTTGACAAAGTGATTGACAAACCATAGGTTTAATGATTTTATTTTTCTGTTTCATATGAAAAGATTGTAGGTATTTTAGGAAAATGGTTTAATAGATGAGTGTCCAGAAGCACTCTTTTGCCTGTTATATGTCTGTAGGTTGTGGAGACTCAGGGATATTGTGGGAGAAGTGTGATTCCATGTAGTAAATTCATTTTCTTCAGCAGAGTAAGTGCATGAAAGCTTACAGTAAGCTATAACTTCAGAAAATATTTAAGCTACCCCTGGGCCCTCATAGTGGAACCGCATATCTTCTCAGTAGGGTATGGAAGAGAGCAAATAGGAGAGTGTCTCCAATGTGAAGGGGACCCTGGAGGATGGGCACAGCCTCCAGTTAATTGCTGACTAGGATATTGTGATAACAGGTTGGTGTTTTCTGTAGATAGTAGAGGGCAAAATGACCAACTCCATTCTGAATGATCTATAGCTCAGATTCATGTGCCAGTATTTGCTGCTTGGGTGCCAGAAATGGGCTCAGAAAGTCCTTCACTTAAAACATATGCCTTCTAGGGGTGCCTGGGTGGCTCAGTCGGTTGAGCGTCCGACTTCGGCTCAGGTCATGATCTCACAGTCCGTGAGTTCGAGCCCCGCGTCGGGCTCTGTGCTGACGGCTCAGAGCCTGGAGCCTGTTTCAGATTCTGTGTCTCCCTCTCTCTCTGCCCCTCCCCTGTTCATGCTCTATCTCTCTCTGTCTCAAAAATAAATAAACGTTAAAAAAAAAATTAAAAAAAAACAAACATATGCCTTCCATTCAGTCCATGCTGTGGGGCTGAGCTGTACAAAAATTTAGATTCTGGGGACTTTGAAATATTTAGAGAGTAGAGCGAAATTTTTTTAGTTGCTTAATGTTGGCATCTGCCACCTGGTGCCCCACTCTTGGGAAATATACAAGGCCACTGAGCAAACGTGTATATATTCTTACATGGCAGAATCTACATGGGTCATAGGAAACAGGTAATATTTCTTACTACACTAAAGGTATTACATTGGTCTTAAAACAATATTTTAATAGACCATACCCTCCAAGAATGGGTAAAGCAATTCTTAAGCTTTACAAAGTGCACACACGCAGACATTATATACACTATGAGTATCTATGGACGTGTATGTAGATGTGCATCTATGGAAAAGTATAATTCATGTGTGCACACGCATATGTGTGTGTGCACACATGGATACATTCATGAATGCATATAAACATACATGCAAAATCACCCTGGGATAGAGAACTGACTACTTAAATTGTTATTTAGATGTTTTAATCAACAATGCATTATTTTCCCAAATAATTTGCTGTTTTTAAATCATTGCATTTTTATTAAGAAATTTATTTAGCACAAATACTCTATCAGATTCTGACATGTTGGCCATTAGAATAAAGCAACTGAGGATGAAAGCTACTGAATTGCCATCACATATCTGTATGAGTTCAAAAAAATCCAGATTGGGATCCCAGAAGAGTTTTTAGGTTTCTACAGATTTCAGAACCGTATTGGTAAGTGACGGTGTGCTTAGATGATCTCACAGTACCAATTCTTCTGTTGCACGAACCTCAAAGCATTTATTCTACGAAACAACATATGAATGCAAAAGTCATCTCACAAATAGCATCAAATATTTGTTGAATGAATGAATGAATACATAGTGAGACCCATCTGTATACCAGCACAACTGAAACAAACAAGTCTGGTCCTTCTATCCCCAGTGGTGATCAGTTAACTGCCTAAGCGCCTCCAGGTAGCAAGTTGGGCCTTCAGAAGCCATAGGATTCTTCCAGATCGGCAGGGAGAGGCCATAAAAACAGAAGGAAACTCCAGGAACTTCAACTGTTCATTTCACGGGAATTCCTGAAATACAAAAGATCTAAAAGGAAATGTACATTCAGCCTATATCTTTGTGCATCAGAGAAATCCATCTACCACCACGGCTATTTGCACAGACTTGGCAGAATTCTTAAAGAAGGAAACATGAGTAGATACACATTCTCTGGTGCCTAAAATGACAAATTTTTAAAAGGCAGCATTACTACAAACATTGCAAAATCCACAAAAATAACAGAACTTTAATTAACTAATACATACCTTTATAATGCTCTTTTCCATGAAATTTTGACTTCATAGTCTTCAATTGCATGATGGCAAAAATTTTGTAATAGTTGTTTAGAGGACAAAAGAGCTGTCTTTCTAGTCTTTCTTCTACCATGATTGATCACTTTTTTGCTGTTATTGATAGCATAGCACATTTCTTTCAGTTTCCCAACATATACGATATGTTTTGGGGAAAACTCTAAGTTTCCTTCATCTACAAGCTATGAGATTTCACTTTTCTTGCGCAGGGAATCATCTTAAATACCCCCATATTCTTTAAGGACTGTTTCAAGTGTACACATTCCTATCACAATAGAACTTCCAATCCTACACTTTTTTTTCCCTTGATGCTGTATGAGTCATTACAATGGAAAGCCAGAATATTCCTGGTAGTCATTTTTTTCACTGAGGCAGCTAATAATAACCTAATTCTACACGAAGGTAATTGTGAACACATAAATACACCCTACTCAATTCACACTACATTCTCTGTTCAACTTCCCTTCCATCACATCTCAAAAATGTTTATGGCTCCCCCAATACCATCTGACATGAGGGAAATTCAAAGTGAAAATAGAGAGAAATTTTAATTGGTTGCAATTAAAACATCCTTTTTAAAAAAATTTTTTGCACACTGCAAGGGCCACTCCCAGAGGCTTGGAAGGGGCCCTTGCAAGTGAGGAGGCTTCCCAGAGTATAGCCTCCTCTGATCATCGAATGCAGGCATCATTTATCTGAGGTCCCTCAGGCTTGCTTTGGAGGCCCAATCTTCCTACTTACTTCAAGAGAATTTACCTACGCTCTGCATTATGAGCTGGGATCCCATATCCAATGCCTCGATCAGCATTGCAAGGAAATAATTTAGATATTTAGAGCTTAAAAGGATATTATCAACCACATAATGCCCTTCTCTCTTCCATAGATGATTAAACTGAAATCCAAATGAATCCCATTCTACCCATAAGAAAACTGATCCTTTGAGAAATTAGGTTTCTTGGTAAACTGTGTAGCTGGGTCTTAACTCAATCTCTTTCCAAAACCAACGTCCTTGATCACTATGCAGTATCACCAACTACCTACATAGGTACGATTTCCTCCCATAATAATTTTGCATTGTTTTTCTCAGTTCAAAAATTATTTTCACATATATTTGCTTTCTTTACTGTTATACTGCTCTTAGAAATAAATGTTATGCAAATTATTATTATCCCATTTTACAAATGAGAAAATTAAAGGTTAGAGGCATCAGGATATTTATGTTGTCAATGAATGATGCAGGTGATCCTCAAATCCATTTCTTTCGATCCTAAATTCTGTGTTCTTTTCCCTTACTCCCCTTGGACTTTGAACCATTAGACCAACTATATCTACAACCATCCTGTTACGGAACTTCTAGTGCTCATCAGAATCAATAGAAGCAAAATCAGGTCTGTAGAAACAAGACCAAGCTAGAGCCGGAATGTTTTTCTTAACAGGCCTTCTTAACGTTCTTCTCAATATGCCTGTGTTAGAATTCTTCCTCTACAGTTACAGAATTCTGACACCTTTCTTATTGAAAAGTTATTGAAAAAATATTGGCCTTGGAAAAGTTCAGTTAAAAAACTTATTTGACTTCAAATGCAAATATTCATTTTCTGCATGTTACACATTTAAAGTATAACCTCATTAGATGATAAATCTGAAGACTGTTACTCAAGTGTGTAGTTTATTCCTGCACAAGAGCACTTGTTTACATTCTGCAAGAGCCCAGTGTGCTCTATGGCCTCCTCAACCCCAAAGTAGGGACATTGTTTTGCCTGTTCTTCCTTCTCTTCATGTTTTTCCCATGTAAGCCATTTCAGTTAAAATAAAGTGGGTTAATAATGGATTAGAGTGGGAGACTTCAATATGAACTTGTCGTTAGCTTAATGTAGATACAGATGGCTCCATATAGAAACATGTATAGACGTGTGTACATACTGGATACTATACATACGTATATTTCCTTGTCCTGTCAGCTGTCAGCTCTAACGGAAGCACCCCAGCAGCAGCTAGCACACCTAATGTTCGGATCTTCATTTCTAATCCTGCCTCCAAGAAAAGGAAGGAAGATACCATAGAGAAATGGTTGATTCTAGGACTGAGGCATTAAATATACAATGTGAGCATGCACTATCTTGCCGTGCCAGGAGGGAAGGAAGGATGGAAGGGAGGGAGGGAGGGAATAAAATGGAGGAAGGAAAGGAGGACAGTAATGATAGAAGTATGTCAAGGGATATAGGAGCAGTTCAAGCAACAAAATAAAGTAGTCCTGGATTATAACCCAAAGAACAAAAATAAATATCCATGGATCCAAACTGATATAGAGAAATGATTAAATAAATACATAGGGGGGAATAGATAAATCTCCTTTAAAGACATGTCCCAGATACTTTATGTAGATACTTTACCCCCAAGGAGTTGGATCCTAACTCTGCTCTCCTTAAGTGAGGCCTGTGAATAATGAATTCTTTCCGAAGAGTACAATTTAAGGGGGAAAGGCAGGGGGCGGGGAGGGGGTACCCTTACTGTGCAGAAACCTGGCAAATACTACTTCAGCCAGATGATCAAGTTTAACATCAACAATGGTAAGTCATATTGATCACATGTACCCTTGATACAATGAGATTTAAACAACACTTTCTTCACTTTTGTGCTCTCCACCTAAAAACCTATAAACCCAGTCTCATCATGAGAAAAATATCATACAAGTGCCAATTGACAGACATTTTACAAGTTATTTCAATATCCCTAAAACCTCAAGGTCATCCAAAACAAGGAAAGTCCGGGACACCTGGGTAGCTTAGTTGGTTGAGCATCTGACTTTTGATCTCAGTTCAGATCTTGATCTCAGGGTCATGAGTTTAAGACCCATGTTGGGCTCTGTGCTGGGTGTGGAATCTATTCAAACAATGACAACAACAAACAAAACAAAACAAAAACACAAGTATGAGAGACTGTAAAGCCAAAAGGAGCCTAGGGAAATATGACAACCAAATGTAATGTGATATCGTGAACGGGATCCTGGAAAAGAAATTAGGTAAAAATGAAGTAAATTGTAAAAAACTATAGACTTTAGTTAATAATAATAATGCACCAATATTGTTCGTTAAGGAGAGTCTAGGTGGCTTGGTCTGTGCTGACGGCTCAGAGCCTGGAACCTGCTTTGGATTCTGTGTCTACCTCTCTCTCTGCTTCTCCCCTGCTCACACTCTGTCTCTGTCTCTCTCTCTCTCTCTCTCTCAAAAATAAACATTAAAAAATTTTTTTAAAATCATTGTTCGGTAATTTTAACAAATGCACCATACTAATGTAAGATGTTAATAATAAGTGACACTGGGTGCCAGGTATATGAGAACTGTCTGTACTATCTTTTCCATTTTTCTGTAAATCTAAATCTATTTTAAAATAAAAATATTATTTTAAATGCACCTCTGTAGCTTAGAAAGAAACTAAATAAAATATTACATTAATAATAGTTTCAAGAGAAAATACTCTTGGCAAGTACTGACAGCTACCCATGCTGAAGAGTAGTAACTTTGGAGAACAAGAACAAATATACACACACATTTAAAATTTTACCTTCAAAATTAAATACTGCACATGTTACCTAAAATCATTATACTTGAGTTTTTCCCAAGCATCTATAGCACATGTCCATTAAATGGGCAAATAAGCATTTACATTTGAGATTCAACTGACAATTTTTACCCACTTTAGAGATGCTGTAGAATTTTGTGTCAAGAGCATATACATTTTAGGTTTGCAAAAGCAGTTACAATTGAAAGCCCTTCTTTTTTCTTTTATGTTTTAATTTTATTTTTGAAAGAGAGTGTGTGAGCAAGGCAGGGGCAGAGAGAGAGGGAAACACAGAATCTGAAGCGGGCTCCAGGCACCGTGCTGTCAGCACAGAGCCTTACGCAGGACAAGAACCCACAGACTGGAAGATCATGACCTGAGCGAAGTCGGTCGCTCAACTGACTGAGCCACTCAGGCGCCCCCGAAAGCCCTTCTTAAAGATGAGAACTCCTAAGAGCTCCATCTTAAACTTCTACAATAAGAGCATTTCTTGACACTTTTCTCTTGAAGCATTTGGTTTCCTTTGTTGTTAGAAAGCCAGTTGATATACTTTGATTGATATTGATATAAAACAAGATAAAACCGGACAAAATATTCTTGCAGATGAAATTCAAGTCCCCACCGAGAACTTAAATCAGTCCTTATCTTGACCCAAGTTACTTTAATGTTGAGTTCAATAATATATAAAGACAAAGTGAAAGTTTCCAATCTAGATTTATCATGTTGTATTAGCAGTGGCTGCATGTTACCACCAGATTTTGAGAAAACATATCCTTTAGTTGGGCAGTTGTCTTTTAAAAAATAAAATGAAGTGAAATCCCCAACAGAATTCTTTGTCACCTCAGCCAACCAAATCCCAAAACGTATCCAAACTGTCAGATGATACTTTAACAATATAACCATATCAATTAATAGAATTTGAACAATTTGAACAACTTTTCTGAAATACTATGAAACACTGTATTTTAAACAAACATATGTAAAAATAGGATTGAGTGTACTGGTGTGGGATAGCGCAGTAGAAAGCGTATGGTGAAAAAGATAAAAGCAATGGAGAAAGGCTATTCTGAAAATGGACAATTGGAGAAACTTGTACTAATATCAAAGAAGTAGGGAACGGAAATAAACAGATATTTAAACATATAAACAGGTTATCTGTAAAGGAAATTAGACCTCATTCAAGATGGTATGCCCTTGTAATGATACAATAATATTTACTGATTAAACACATAGGTATTTGGGGGGCATGGTTGTCTCAGTCGGTTGAGCACACGACTACTGATTTCAGCTCAGGTCCTGATCCCAGAGTCCTGGGATCGAGCCCCACATCATGGAGTGTCATATCCCTCGCATTGAGCCTCGCCTCTGGCTCCTGCTCCCGGCTCATGCTCACGCGCTCTCTCTCTCAAAAAAACAAAAATAAAATAAAAAATTTTTAATTTAAAAAAAGCATCGAAGTATTTGACTAACAAACTTACATCCTTCTATTTAACTATAAAAAATTTCAGTGAGCTGGTGAATATTCCAACACAGCAATACGTATTTTTATTTTTAAGAATTAGTAAGAGCACAAAAAAAATGCCACAAATAAAGAAAACTTTGAGGGTGGAGAAGGTGGTTAGGATAATTTGCAAATTTGGGTGACAACCCTTCGTGATAAAGACGCATTGTCTTGCTAACAGGGAATGATTTCCAGGCCTTCCTTTACTCATCATTCAGAATATGGCATTTCCATAGTAAAGCAAATACTTTCCCTTAAACCCAACTCCTCAAAAACTTTGATGCATATAAAATAATTTATTTGTGAGTGTCTCTGTTGATACACTCAAAATCCTTCCAATTTTTTATGTGTTTGTATCTGACTATTTGTACAAAGATGACTGAGTAAATACTCTGACTTCAAGCCTCCGACCAGTTTTCAGGGGAAGAAGAATTTTTTTTTCTTCTTGTATTGTTTAAACCTTCATCTTACTCTACAAGTCACGAAGAAAATTCCCAACTGGTCTTTGGGAAATGTTCACTCTAATCTTGTCTCAGTGCAGCTTCATACTAGTTAAATGAATAAAATCCTCTTTTTCCCCAAATATGGGGAAACTGAGACCTGGAGAATAAAAGTGATTTGTCCAGGGTCACAAGTAATGTCAAAGACAAAAGCTGTAGCCCAACAACATCCTCTCTCTGCTCAGTCGTTGGCATGAAGGCCTGTTGCCAAAAAGGCACTTTTCAGAGTCAGGTATATATTTGGCAACCTATCGTTAAACCATTATTAATAATAAATGTCCTTCATTTTTAGAATCTCAGTTACCCAAGACACATACATCAAAGACCAAATGTTTCCCAAGGTAAAAGAATGGTGGTTTTTAAAACTATAGGAAAACAAACTGAAACACAAAATATCTAAAGAACAAAGTAAAAAAAAAAAAAACAAACAAAAACATGGTTCTTTTGTTAAAGTGGCGAGTTATCTCTTCAACAGCATTATGGATTATTGCAAACCTGAGAAATATAGATTTCTTTATTCCTTCTGTCCCATATTTGTTGAGGACTAGATATAATGTGCAGAAAAGAAAAAAATAAAAGGAAAGCTAAGAAGTCGTTAGCTACATATGTGTATTTTTATGCAGCAAACATTGACATGGTGCTCACTAGGTATCTAGTACTGTTCTAAGCACGTTTACAAATATTTCCAAAATTTTAAGCATTATAAAACCCTAGGAGAGAGCACTATAATTATCCCCATTCTCAGATGCAGAGACTGGGCAGAGAAATGTTATTTATCTGAAGCCCAAAGAAGGGAAGTATTGCAAAGCTGGGATTCAAATGTCAGTGGTCTCCTTCCGGAATGCAGGCTGAGAATCATGGCTCTCTGCTACTTTTGTTTACTAGTTTAATCAGTATTTCCAAAAAAGTACCTATTCTCTTCAAATTTTTAGAGCACCCTGTTGGTGATGGTTGCCGTAAGTGAAGGATTTGAAGGAAACATTCATAAGGTTCTATCAGACTCTTATCTATGTGCTATGAACAATAAATGTTTACTTCACAATGTTATGAAGATTTTATTAATTTTTAGGCAGTAGATGAGTAAAATCAAGAAATTGAGCAACGTCACTTTAGTTAAATGCCCAGCACAGTCCCTGATTATAAAATACATCCTTGTTCTTTCTGCTGTTCCCCTGATAAATTTGAAAATTCATCTTTCATAGTCCATCAATATATTTATTGAATAACTATTATGGACAAGGTACGGAGCTATGGACCATGGGAGATTTTGTCAGATACAAGGCTTTTTCTCCTCTAGAAGCTTATAATCTAGTTGACATCCTAAAATATATTTACCTAAACAAGCAGCTAACAATGCAAAGGAGTAAATAATAAATGTCAAAAGAGTATTACAGGTAATAAGTTCTATAAGGAAGGTAGGAGCCTGTTCTTTCTGCTCCAGTAGTTCATTACACATACCCTTATTAGAGCAATTATCACCTTGTAATTATTCACATGCTGTGTCTAATTTACCTGCCTGTCTCCTCCATTGGAATGTTAGCCCCTTGAGGGCAAGGATGCAGTTTTAGTCCTCATTGTATCTTCGATGTTCAGCACATTGTCTGGTATATAATAAATGCTTAGCATATGCTTGGTGAATAAACGAATGACGTTCATAGAAGGCAGGCACTTCTTTTGTGGCTAGTGTAGCAGAATGGTTAATCTCTGGAGTCAGGTTGTACTGGTTTGGATCTTGGCCCTACCTTTAAAAAGCTGTATGGCCCTGAAAATTTTACTTGATTTCTCTGCACTTCCTTTTGCTCATTGGTAAGATTAAAATAATGATACCTTTCTTTATTAGCTAACTTTACTATGGAACAAGTCACCCCAAAAATGAATGGCTTCAAACAACAGCCATTTATTTCCTTAAGAGTTCTGCGTGTCAGTAAATTTGGGCTATATTGGTTCCCCTATCTTGGCTGGCTCATTCATACATTCTGAGTTCAGTCATCAGGTCAGCTGGGACCACATGGGATCTCATCTGCCACCAGGCTAACGTGGACTTTTCACATGGCAGCTGGCAGGACTCAAAGAGGGCAAGTTGAAGCATACAAGGCCTTTTGAGGCTCAGACTTGGAATTGACACACAGTCACTTCTGGCACATTCTATTGATCAAACAAGTCCTAAGGCCAGCTCACATTCAAGGAGTGAGGAAATAGACTTCACTCTTGATGGGGAGAACAGCAAAGCCACCTTATAATCGGGTATTTATACCAGGAAGGATGAAGAGTTGAAATCATTCTTACCATCTACCATACTCTGTCATGGGATTAGCAAAAGGATTAAGAAAATAAAACATCTAAAGGATTTCGGCTAGTGTGCACCAAACAAGTAATGAATTCAGTAAGAATTAGCTATGATCATTCTGTTCAAGGTTGCCAAGAAGAGTTTCAGTGTGGAAAGGAATGAGTTTAATCTTGTGAAATAGGTAGGATTTCTATATGTAGAGAACCAAGGCTTCCCGTAGGGATGCACGTAAACATGTGGTATGAAAGCGGGATGTATTCAGAAAGCAGCTAACGGCAGACTTCCCAGAAGAGCTAGAACAGGAGCCTAGGAACCTGGAACACTGGCCGAGGAGTTGGGCTTGACCCTGGGGCAACAGTAAACCATTGGCTTTTGACTAAATGCTAGCCAACAGCACCATTTCTTATCTTTTACTTCTACTTCAGTTATTTATTATTATTTTTTGTTGTTGTTCTTCAATAAGTTTCTTGATGCTGATGGTTTTGTGATATTTCTGGCCATATCTACTCACGATGTAAAATAGAAACTTATGATTTTTGTCTGGGTCATGCCTCTCCCTGGCTTCGGGGATCTAGGAGGTCCTTCTTTGTTCAGTTTTATGGTAAAAATGGAAAATTTTTCCCCTCATCCATTTTACAAATGGTGGCAATCAGAAAGGTCAGGCCACAGGAAGTAGTATTTACGAAGCCAAAGAAACACGGGAGACGCCAGGCTGTGATGTTTATATAACTTGGTGATAATCATACATCTTAAGCAGAAGAGTCAAGAATGAGGAAAATAAGGTTTCGGTGTGGCTGCCCCTTCATGTGAAGCAGCGAAAGACTTCTGGAACTGTTCTGAAGAGAATCTTAAGTTCATCCAGTCCAGCGAGATGGTCCTAAGCAACCAGACCCACTGATTCGCCCGGGGTCCCTGCTACCCTGAAGGCTGACCAGACTGCTCAGAGCTGGTGGCTGCTCTAGTGGACTGCTCAGTGGCACTAGCTTCAGAATCTCTCCACTGTACGTGGTTTCAATGCAGATTCACCGATGAATAATTTTGATAATTCTGCCGAAGTATGAAGACTGCTTGAATTACATGACTACATGATCATATTTAGTTGTGTTTTTTTTTTTTTTTTTGATAAGACAATTCCGGCTTCTCTTATGCCATGTGAAATCCATCCTGCTGAGTGCTCTTGACTAGTCACGTCCTTCCTGCCATTTTAAAAACAATAGTGGCAGAGAAGCAAACGGCTGATAGTGCTCAGCAGGACAGATCAAACACACAGATGCAATTGCTGTACGTTGAACAGCGAAGTAGGATAAAATTCAAATACTTACAATCGCTTAGTAGCTAGCATCTGATTGCTGCAAATTGAATCTTTCATAACAGGATTTATTGTAAATAGTGTCATATCATTTGTGAGTTCTGCAACAATTGCATTCAGAGCCAGTGCAAGATATTGGAGGTGTGAGCCTTACATGATGGATATGCTAGTTTACACACAGATTATGAAGAGATTTTTTATTATCAACATTATTTTTAATTGCTTACAAAACGGCCACAATTGTAATTTTTTCTCTGAAATTTTAAACATTCTCAAATTGTGTAACTTTAAAACCCAGGAGAAAACAGACTAGCCACTGATTTCAACAGCTGCTTTAGAATTGCAAGAACCCCAATTCTTCTTTTCCCCTTCCACTCTGGTTGTTAAATAGGCATCAAAATTATAGATAGTTAAAAATTTTGAAATGTCCCTTTCATATTGTTTGGGAGCAGCAAAGATCCTTGTAATCATAACTAGTGATCAACATATCTTATCAGTAAAAAATACATATAAATTCAAAATCAAGATATTTAGAGATCTACAAAGCACATCTTACTTCCTTTTTGATAAAATGGAAAGATGGCAATAGCTTAATGATCAATACTCTTATTGACCTTTGAATTTAGTTCCAAATACTTTAATGGAAGCTCATACAAGATAAACATCAAAAGCATACTATACAAATTATACTTTCAATGTATGAGAATTTGGTGATACTCCACATACTTGATAGCTTTAATTGCTAATGACACAGACCCCCCCCCCCCCCATCAACAAAAAGACTGTATATTACATTTACACAATCTTCTTGTTCAGGACCTAAATAGGGGAAATTAAAAAAGGAAAAATTCAAAACAAATAGTAGGGCCAGAATATTTGGATAATCTATTCTCTTTCTTTTCCCTGCTCTAAACAAAAAATCCTTTTCTATTATTTTACCTTGTATTTGAGCTTTTTGTTATGCATACGAATATCAAATGCAGCATCTCAACAAGATCTGAATAAAGTATCTTACTCTCAGACAACCTAGGACCTTGATGGAGAAGGGTCTTTGTGAGGAGTAAAATTCTTCAGTTGGATCTTTCTTCATTTATTGAAGAGCAAATATCCCACATGCACGTTAATGTTTATTATTCTAAATGGGGAATTCCCTATTTCTAAACCAAAGAATTTTCAGTTTCTACCCCCCCCCCACTTAAGCAGGTTTCTTTCCATCTCTCACAAATCAAAAGGGAAGGTGGAAAGACAGACTTTCAGTGGTGCCCTGATGTGTATTTTAATAAGTTTACTAATCAGAGCACATATGAATTAGAATGAATCATATTCATATCTTTAATGGCAAAGAAAACTCAATTTAACTCATATCCAGCTTTCTTTCATGTTCCTTTTATTCAAGGGCATGCCTCCTTCTTCTTCTTCTTCTTCTTCTTCTTCTTCTTCTTCTTCTTCTTCTTCTTCTTCTTCTTCTTCCCCCCACCCCCCTTCTTTCTTTCTTGGACACCTCCAACCCCAACCCCCATTGACAACCAAAATGCAGGGCTATAAATGTAAGGGCGCAATACATCATGAAATGAGTCTAGAGAACGTGTCCTCTACCAAAATACACATGAATCTCCGGTACAGCTGAAATTCCAGAATCATTCCGGGCTTCGTTCTGCATGCTAAGCAGGGTCAAAAATGTGAGCTTTATGTGGTCATCCTTATATACCAGATGAGGTCCAAAGTTTAAAGGTTACATTTGTGAAATTGCAGCTGGGCTTCCTAGCACTTGACTCTCTAGCTCCTGGAAATCAAACACTCCTAATTGAAAGACGTATCTGACAATATGATAATCTTTCAATTAAAAAAAAAATGTGACTTCTGAACCCTTATCTGTTGAAGAGCTGACACAGAAGTTCCGAGATGGTTGCTTAACCAGACAAAATAATAGAGAAAATATGTTTTCCAACAAGATCAGAAAGCTTGAATAGTACAGGGAAACACACGTAAAGAGAAGGGCTGTCCTGTATTCCGTCCTACTCGCTCTAATTTCCCCACCCCACGCCCCCCCCCCCAGTCTGTACACTCAGCCACTCACCTCTTAGGCGAGGGCTAGTGTCTTTCAAATCAGACACAAACCCCAAATATCAAGACACTAGAAAGTGGCATCCTGGCATACTTTGAGATCAGACGGTTTCTGCATTTCATGGGGTGGGGGTGGGGGTGGGGGAGCAGCATACCAATGTAGTGAAATCTGGAAACAACAGCATATATACAGACACAAAAAAAAGTTTGCATATTGCACAGAGCGCTTGAAGATCATAAATCTATGCATGAGAAAGATGTAGTGGAAATTTTGGGGGGGATTAGAGTTTATTTTTGTCATCTCTGTGAGACAGCTACTCATTCATCCAGATCACAGCTAAGAAAAAAGCTGGTCACAGAAATTAGCAGTTTCAGCTCAGCAGCGAAGTCGCCAGCCTGTGAAGGCAGAGAGAAATTGACTAATTAGCAATGCGCACTAAAACTTGACGGTTCTTTATAGAGAGAGAGAAGAGAGAGGGAGAGAGAGGGAGAGGGAGGAAGGGGGGGCTCGCTTTTTCCCCTTCTTTCTTCCAAAGATGTTTGAAATCGCAGTCATTTACGCTCGACAATTTTTACAATAGCCTTGAGCCATAATTTTGCGAGTCTCTCCAGCATCCATCCCCCTGTATGGTCTCTCTCTACTGGCCAAGCACGACCGTTTCTCTCCCCAACCGTGGATTTCCTATTACTCTCGTTACGACTCACTGAGCCCCAGGCCCAAGGATAATGATGTGTTGTTTCTTGGTAGCATAATTTGTCACACGTACATTTTTTCTTCTTCTTCTCTTGCAGAAAGCTCTGCTCCCTCTCTCTCTCTCCCTCTCTCTCCCTCTCTCTCCCTCTCTCTTTCTCTCTTTTCTCCCTCTCCTACATTTTCTTGCTGTTGCTAATTCATGGTGATCAAATGATGTACGACAAAATAAATTGTAAAGAGTGATTGCCTGGAGTTGGGATCCAGAAGGTGTTTTCCCCCTCCCAAGGAGAGAGCAAACCTTTAAAAAGGAAGGACAATTGATTTTTGGGGGGGAGCTTAAGTGAGCCTTGACTTTGCAGCTGGTTGAAAGCAGGTAAGTTTCTGGCCTTGTGTCTGCCTTGTGTGTATTTTGTTCTGTCTTTTGGGTTGTTGGCGGGGGAAGGGACGGGGAGGGAGTGTTTCGGGGTGGGGGTGGGGGGGTTGTGTGGCAAACGCTCATAAAGAATAAAACTCCTATGGCAAGAAATAAGCAGATGAGGGGGAAAGGCAAAGGAGGAGAGCAAGAAGGAAGGGGAAGAGGAAAATGGGGCGGGGGGGGGGAGGGTGGGGAGCGAGACAACGAAGCGGGGAGAGCGAAAGAGAGGTATGACCGGGTCCAGTTAAAGGGAGAGACTCTGGGAGATGTTTCAGGAAAGCCCGAGCTTTGGGGGGCCGTTGGGGGAGGGGGTCCTGCCGGGGGAGGGAGCTCGAGGGAGGTTAGGGTCCACCTGGAACGGGATGGTAAAGTGAGTCGAGAGGAGCCCAGTGTGGTATAAATAGGAAGCCGGCGATCCAGGACTGGCGCCAGGCAGGGCAGAGAGTGAGCCGCAGTGGAAGGGGCAGGTCCGGCGGGATCCCTCGGAGCCGGGCGGCGGCGGCGGCGGCGGCGGCGGCGGCGGCGGCGGCGGCTCTCCCGGGCGGGCGGGCGCGCGGGCGGGATGTGGGCAGAGGGTCCCTTTCTGCTCGGCCCTGGAAGGTGCAATTACAGGTTAAGGACCTGGCGGATCGATTTCGCCTCGCCTCCCCCGGCCTGCCGTCCTCCGCCTGGATGCGGGCGGCTCAGACTTTTTTTTACAGAAGTAGTTCCAGGGCCAGGAGAGTGGGGGTGCCCGAGTGGGGGGCCGCTGGGGCTTGTACGGAGGGGCTCGGAAGGAAGCTGCGGCTTCGCGCGGCGACGCGGGGTGGGATGCGGGGACCCCGCAAGGAACCTCCACCCCCTACCCCACCCCACCCCACCCCCAACGTTGGCCAGCCCCCACCCCCTCCCCCAACACCTGCCAGTTAACTTGAACTTCTCACAGTTACTGGAGTTAAAGCCTGTGTTCCTGCTGCCCTGGGAGACGCAGCCTTTCACGTGAATCCCTCCGGGCCTCCGGGCTCCGGATCTAAAGCCGCCCCAGTGGCCCCACCGGCTCCCTCCTCGCCTTCCCCGGTGCCGCCCCGCGAGGGAAGGGGAGATACACGTCTGAACTTCCGCGCTTTGAGATGCGGGGGGAGTCGGGGGGGGCGGGAGAGAGGAGGCCGGGGGTGGGGGGGCTGAAAGGATTCTCCTGCCAGGTCTGAAGGCGTCTCTGGAAAATGAGCAAAACTGAGCGGTGACGGGGAAGCCAACAGTTTGCGAAGCAGGGAAGCAGGCAGGGCCGGGGTGAGGGAAATGAGCTAGAATTGATAAGGACAGCTCCCGCCTCTGCCGAGTCCACTGAGCTGGTCCTCACCGCGCTCCGCTGCACTTTCCCGGGAGAAGAAAGGGCTTTATCTGCTACCTCACACTGTTAGCCTAGGAGTTTCTCGGGGCAGCACGGATAATCGAAGGGGTTCCCAGCTTTCGGAGGGCTGAGAATCGCCCACCCGCACGCTTATCGGGTCCCCTTCGCTCCCCCCCCCCCCCCAAACTGGACCAACTGCGAAGAGCAAAGCTGCAGGCACAAGTTGACCTGGAACCTCCGCCGACGGTCGCCTCTGCGCTCTCGGGGAACCCCCGGGTCCCCACTCCCCGGCCTCTCCCTTCCTCAGGCCCGGCATGGACACAAGCCCACGAGGTGTCTCGGCCTCCGCCGCCACTTTGCCGTCGCTGCTGCCACCGCTGTCTCTGCCAAGAGCCGAGCCGGGGTGGTTTTAGGAAAGTGAGGGACGAAGTGTGTGGGCGGTGGCGAGAGGAGTAGCAGGGAGCTGAACCCGCGCCCCGACCCCAGACAGGGCCCATTTGGTGGCGCTCACGGATTCCTTGCCTTCCGACCTTACTCCTAGGGTCTGGGTCCTGGGGCGCGCCGGGCAGGAGCCGAGCTGAGCACTGATTGTTGTTCTTCACCCTCCCCTCCCCTCCACACCCTTCCCCACCCTGACCACACCCCACCCCCTCCACTACCCTTCTCCCCTCCCTCCCATCCCCCACCCCTGTGTGCCAGGTTGGAGGAGGGTTTAAAGCCAGGTGCGCCGAGTCAGCTCGCCATGTCCAGATCCGGGGACAGGACCTCCACCTTCGACCCCAGCCACAGCGACAACCTGCTGCACGGCCTCAACCTGCTGTGGAGGAAGCAGCTGTTTTGCGACGTGACCCTGACGGCCCAGGGCCAGCAGTTCCACTGCCACAAGGCCGTGCTGGCCTCCTGCTCGCAGTACTTCCGATCGCTCTTCTCCAGCCACCCCCCTCTCGGGGGAGGGGTCGGCGGCCAGGACGGCCTGGGGGCCCCCAAGGACCAGCAGCAGCAGCAGCCGCAGCAGCAGCCGCCACAGCAGCAGCCGCCGCCGCCGCAGGAGGAGCCCGGGACTCCTTCTTCCTCCCCCGACGACAAGCTGCTGACCAGTCCCCGGGCCATCAACAACCTGGTGCTGCAGGGCTGCTCGTCCATCGGGCTGCGCCTGGTGCTCGAGTACCTCTACACGGCCAACGTGACCCTCTCCCTGGACACGGTGGAGGAGGTGCTGTCGGTCAGCAAGATCTTGCACATCCCCCAGGTCACCAAGCTCTGCGTGCAGTTCCTCAACGACCAGATCTCGGTGCAGAACTACAAGCAGGTGTGCAAGATCGCCGCGCTGCACGGCCTGGAGGAGACCAAGAAGCTGGCCAACAAGTACCTGGTGGAGGATGTGCTGCTGCTCAACTTCGAGGAGATGCGCGCCCTGCTGGACTCGCTGCCGCCCCCCGTGGAGTCGGAGCTGGCGCTCTTCCAGATGTCCGTGCTGTGGCTGGAGCACGACCGCGAGACCCGCATGCAGTACGCGCCCGACCTCATGAAGCGCCTCCGCTTCGCGCTCATCCCGGCCCCGGAGCTGGTGGAGCGGGTCCAGTCAGTGGATTTCATGCGCACCGACCCGGTCTGCCAGAAGCTGCTGCTGGACGCCATGAACTACCACCTGATGCCCTTCAGGCAGCACTGCAGGCAGAGCCTGGCCAGCAGGTAGGAGACAACAAAGAGGAGGACGGGGGGCGGGTGGGGGGTGGGGGGGAGTTGGTGAGCACGAAAGGCCGGAGGGAGGGGAGGGGGCAGAGGGGAGGGGGAGAGGGGTGGGCTGTGTGGGAGGCTCCGGCAAGCTGAAAACAAACGCAAACAAACAATTTAGACTGTGGGGAAAGTTGATTTCTGAGTCCATTAAAGGTCAGCAGGGAACTGGCCTGAGAGCATCCCTGAGCGCTAGAAAGCCTGTGTTCTCTCAACATCCCCAGAGCAAGAAATGCGGGACTTGTGGACTGAAATTGACAGGCAGGTGGGGCCACAGGCCGGGGCAGTTAGAAGTGCAGCTTTGCAACCCTCTCTAACCAATCCTCCCTCCAAATCTCAAAATGAGCTTGCTTAAGGAAAAGGATCCTGCAATGACAAGTCCCCAGCCCACTCTGCCTCTTCCCTGCCTTGGGTGAGCACGAGCGCCCTGGGGATGCTCCATGAGGAGAGCTTTCATTCTTTCTGTCAGACACTCAAGGTTTGCTGTTGTTGTTGTTGTTGTTGTTGTTGTTGTTGTTGTTGTTGTTTAGTGACTGAGGTCTGCTCCCTTTGGAAGTTAGAGCTCCCAAGGGTTTTGTCTATTAGGGTCACTATTGGAAATTCTGGCATCACCTATCCAGGCAAACTTTTCTATCTTGTGGAAAGCCCTTCCTTTTCACTTTTAAAGGAGAGCAAAGCAAGAGGTTGCAGGGTGTCAGAGTGAATCATGCCTTGTAGCTCCCATCTCTAAGGGGAAACAGCTGAAAACTGGGAAACAGCTGAAAACTGGCTGTCATCTGGCTCCAGTTAGGTCCTCGTGCCTGCTCTGAAGTCACAAAGAAGTTGGGGACTTGTTGTTGCTCTTTGCAGTGTGTCTGTGTGCTGTAAACAGGGCTTCACATCAAAGGGGAGAGAGAAATAACGCCTGCTTAAAATGTTGCTGAGTTGTCTGTTGGTTTGTTTTAACTGTAGGCATTGACAGTCGTGGTGTTTCGTTGGCTCCAATTTTAAAACCCCTTTTAGTGAGCCCTAGCAGAGGGTTTCTTTCTCTTTTTAGAAAAGAGAAGCAGTATCGTCTCAGTTTCTCATGATAAAATATCATGATTTCAGATGTCAGGCTACCCCAGCCTAATCCAGCAAAGTGTTACATGGTTTAAAAATCCATCATGGCATTTTCTCATTCCAAAGGATATCTAAAGGGGGGGGGGGGTCACTATGTGCAGTTTTATGGAATTAAATATTTATTTTTAGTCAGGATGTTTCTAAAACGTCTAGAAACGTTTTAAGAGAAGGAAGACAGTTTAGACAGCACTGGGGTTCAGGTGAGGCCCACAGGGGTATGGGAAACCTTGGACTTAGAAACCTTCTAAGTTGATTTTCTAGTATTTGTGAGAGATGAGTTAATGAAATGTGTCAAGAAATGACAGTAGGACAATAACACAAGCAAGAACCCAAACCCTTGGGTACTTGAATAGTGAGCACAGGAGTCTAAGTATGGACAAGAACATGAAATGTATTTTTATTTTGTAAGAGTTCTTCATTCGTCTAAAGATCAAAACTTAATGTGATGGGCAGATGTCACCACACCAATGGGCACTGCTGATTAATATTCTGTAATCTTAACTTTTATCACTTCTAAATGACCTACAAGTATACTTAATTTAGCATATATTATACATATTCAAAGAATTCACAGACAACACAGCTATAGTCCTGAACATGTATTTGTTCATATTTTTAAAGCATGTAAAATCCAGAGGGATAATAAGATCAAGACTTAACTTGTTTTAAGAATGATTGGAGGATAGGAGCATTACAGATCTGATCTCATAAAGAATTTCTCAAGCCCTTGATGCACTTCTAATAAGTATCTTCCAGGGTCCAGTGTTAGGACAGTTGACTGTCAAAATGCAAAATCCATTTTCCACCTTAGCCTGGCTTCAGTAACCAGCTGGGGCCTGCTGGCTCTGCCCTGGCGGGTGGCTAAGATAGCAGGCTTCCCGGCTCCGTGACGACACCTTCCAGCTTCACTGGGCCATATCATTTGAAGGATATGTAGTGGCGTCTGACCACTAAATGCTTACAAGTGTCATGGATGCTGCAAGAATCTGATACTTCTGCGGTAGGAAGAAAAACTGTATTTTTCTTTAAAAGCGGAAGACGCAGAGAAGAAAACAGTTCATGTGAGCCTATTGATGATCTCAAAGTAATACAATTTCGATTTTGTTCCATTATTGATAACTGTGGCATTTTAATTTTTCGGGATTAATTACATTATTCTAATTTTAATGCGCAGAAAGAATGTAAGACTACCCATCAGGATCTTAACTTTAATGTAGGCAAAGATGCTGTAAGTTGCGACCAATAGTATCACATTGGCCCATCTATTATAGCGTCAGCATAATATAAAAATGTTCTCTTAGACTTACATGTAGTTTAACAGAAGGATAAATGTGTTGAACAATTGCTTTTGCAAACGCATCACTCTTATTGAAAACAATTGACTAGAGATGCACAATATTTATTACTTTTTATCCACCTAAATTTGTTAAGGTCTAAATATGAAAGAAATCCTCAAATTTAGGCAAGGAGTTGAAAAATTAAAATTGACTCCTCTGTTAGAAAAAGTACAAAATATAAGGAAATAGAATGACTTCACAAAGAATTTACTTGTTTAAGAATACGTTTTCTCTATAGAAAGTAAGGCTATTAGTGTAATAACAATATTTTTACTACTTTTAAAGATTATTAAGTAATTTTGAATTTTTATTACATCTAGAAAAATAAAGCAACCCAAGCCTACAGACCTTATAAATACCCAAATTAATGTTTAATCTTTGTTTTAGTTGCTTAGTCTTTCCAAATATGCCATTTATGCTCAAATTTGTATTTTATCTTAGCAAATTAAGCATTGAGAATGATAAATTAAAAATAAGAGACTTATTATCTGATATGCAAATATATGCATAACTAATTTAAGAGAAAAGGACTTGGGTAGACAAAACTTAAGACATTTGAAGTCTTATTTCTTGTTTTCTTTTTGTTTTTTTTTTTTTTTTCAAGAAATATAAAACTTAAGAAATAAGTTCTTGAAAAAGTTTCTGGGAAAGTCATTATTGAAAGCTTCTAAAGCATGAAAATTTAATTTAATAAGTGACATAATATGCAATGTTTAAGGCATTAAAAAGTAAATATCAGAAGACATATAGTCTAAGTTTAGCTTAAGTAATCCCCAAAGTTTCTTTTTTCCTTGTATTTTTAAAAATTGAATGCATAATTTAGTAGTCGTTCAAATAAGTCAATTTGGACTGCATTCATTACCTTCCTGTTCACATTTTCATTGCATCTCACACAATGTATAAGTAAATGCTCATTGAAAGTTGAAAGAATTAAGATTATAAAATAAGAAAGCTTCAGTGTCCCACTTCACCAGTGTGTTCCTCAATCTACATTACTAACGCACATAACAAAAGCCTATTGAACCTACAGGAAAACACCTGTCATAGAAAAGCATTAGTGAAAATAACCATATTTTGTAAAACATTTAACCATCAGCTATTACAGTCCCTTTTACAGTCCTGTACTGAAGTGTGCTTTTTCAGAGATTATATTTTATAGAAGACAGAAGCCTACCTTATAAAGATTTCACTCTCTAAAAAAGTCTATTTAAAGATTTCACATAAATTAATTTGAAAATCTATTTAAACATCAGAAGGACAATTATCTATTGGCTAAAATGACTTGTAATGATTAAAAAGCCATTAGCTTTCCTAATACACAGTTTTGATTCCTGGCTTTGGTGCTTAAAAAGTGTCTCTTTAAATGTAGGACAATATTTTCGATTGGGTCTCCTCATAAGGCTTGAAAAACAACCTGAGCAAAGCAAACTAATCTTTTATCCATGTATTCTCTAAATTGTTACTTCCTTTTATATCAATTTGATGCCCTCGAATTAGAAGTTGTTAGGTAGTTAGATTTTTGTATCAGAAGTTACTCAACCATTCAGAACACAATTTGTTTATTATGTGAAACAGGACCATTGATTACAAAATTATACCACAGGTATGGGAGCCAAATAGTTATATCCTACAATCAAAAGGCAATTAGAGTAGATATTAATGTGTTGTATTGGCTTAGAGGATTTACTGACAAAAAGTGGACATGTTTAAATTTTAATTCATACTTGTATTTATTCCATATTTATGAACATGTTGAGGTTCACTCATTACCTTAGCTAATTTCTAAGTATCTCTATTTTCTTAACTTAAAAGTACAGTAAGAAAAAAAAAAAAAAAGTTCCTTTATTTACAACAGCCACTTCATACCCGAGGACGTTCTAAGCCTTTTACAAACATGAACTTATTTAATGCTCAAAACAGCCCTAAGGGATGGGTACCATAATTAACCTCATTCTATAGATGGATAAACTGAGACACAGAGAAGTTAAGCATTTTGCCCAGGCTTGCACAGCTGGTAAGTGATGGAGCCAAAGTCTGAGCCCTGGCACTATGGCACTGTTCTCATCCACAGTGTTCTGCTTCTTGCTATGAGCCTCTCCATGCAAGGATATGATCTAGTGATCATTCTTAGAGTTATACATAGACTCAAGACTTTCCTTGTGGAAAGAAACATGTGAGGGTTAAGTATTAATATATCTGACTTTTTAAAAAATTAAAGAAAGACGCTGTTCTAGTTCTGGGGTCAGAATTTTTTTTTTCTGTAAAAGACCAAACAGTAATTATTTTTGGCTTTGGAAGTCACACGATCTTTGTTGAAGCTACTCCACTCTTCCCTTGTAGCACAAAACAGCCAACGACAATATGTAAATGAATGGGCATTGCTGTGTTACATTAGAATGTCACTTGTGGGCACTGAAATTTCATATCATTTTCACATCTTAAGAAATATTCTTCTTTTTAAAATATTTTCCCCACCATTTAAAAATGTAAAAACCATTTGGCGGGCAGGGGGAGTGGAGGGGAGGCTATTTAGAAACAGGAGGCAGGCTGGATTTGCTCTGTGAGTCATAGTTAGAAACCTCTGTCTTAGGCACCTGGGATACATCAGTGACCAAAATGGACACAAAATTTTGTCCTTCTCCTAGTGGAAAGAATCCAACTGATCTTTCTTTCTCTGCTTGGAAAGAATACAAGTCTCAATAATTCTACCAATGCCAAATTAGTTTCAATTTTCCATAATAAAACTTAAGAATTTAAGTAGCAATCTTAAGAAGGTAAATAGTAATTAATTTAAAAAGTGAATGAGCTGCTCATTTTATCAAGCATATTATATATAGAACCAACTAATATAGTCATTATTCAGAAGAGGTTTAAATATCATTTATATGATAGTTAAATGATTTCCAGTAGGAAATTAGATACATTTAACACATTGTTCAGATTGACGTGCGCATATCCAGCAGGCTAATCAAGGCACATAAATGAGTACATGAACAATTATTTCTCTAAGTGCCATCCCAGATCTCCAGCTGCTTTGATCAAATGGTAAGTGGTGTCAGGACTCTTGACTTTGGAGTGAATTTACTGGATTGAGTATGTCTATAGAACCTCCCTGCCTTCTCGAAAATGACTAACCTCTGAAGAAGCACTGTTGTAGGTTTGTAGGTTTGGTTCATGTGTCTGTCTCCCTCAGTAGATCAAGCGCCTGACCTTGATCTAGAAATGAGTTCAATTGGAATTGATATTGGCCTTAAATATAATTGAAGTGAACACTTAGGATTTGGTTCAGTTAAGTGTGAATTGACAAAGCCGATGCTGAACTAAAAATGAAGGTTGTTTTGAAGATTATTAGACACACACACACACACACACACACACACACTGCTGTTTACCAACAGTGATAGTAGCTATCATTATTGAGTACCTACCATGAGTTTGACATATTACTTACATTCTTTCTAGTCCTTGTAACATTCTTTTCATCTTTTTAGCTATTAGAAAATTGAGGCTCAGAATTGAGGCTAGATAATTTTGTCTAATTATCTAGATAGGGTTGAGTTGGAAGTCGGTCATCATCATCTGAAGAATACTCCCTTGTTATGAGTGTATATTATAAATATGGCTTGGACAGAAAGCAAACTCTAATCCAAGCCTTCCATAGCTTTGTTTTATCACACCACAGAAGAGATTAAAAGTTACAACTTCCTAATGCTTCTTCAACCCACCCAAACAATGAAAAGGAGTGAGAGGAATATATTGGAAAGCCGAAATCCTTTACCGTTGGTCTACCATACCTAATTATCAGTTCTGAGATTAAAAAGCTATGTAATGGGGTTGCTGGGATTTATCACTATGAAACGAACGTACTAAAAATACAATGAGCCAATATATTTTAAATAAATCAATAAATATAAGAACTTTAAATTTAACTATGAAAAATAACTGTGAAAATGGAACAAACTAAAACAAAGCCTAGGTGCTTGAATTAGAACCAAGAGGTTTTTTCCTCTAGGTTTCTGTGCACTGAGTACTAGAGTGGTATCGCTTTGTTTCTGTGAGGACAATAGAGAGCTATTCACACTGGTGATACTTATAGGTGATGAATACAACAGGTAGAAGCCAGAATTATAAAAAAAAAAAAAAAAGCCTGTATATTCTAATAACATAAAATAAGATTACTCTAATTGGAAATTTATTCTGTTTATATTTTGTTTCAAGAAAACCATTTTAACAATTGTTATGCCATAAATGTTTATACCTTCTGTCATTCACTTAGAATTTCAGAAAATATATTCATTGTTATGTCCTTTCCATTAACTTCCAAGATAATTCATGATGCATGAATTACTAATGATGATTTCTTTAAAAAAAGAAACACTATTATGATATAGGCAGGAGAATGAGTTTAACCAGAAGAAGGACTCTCAGTTGTAACACAGATGAACCAGTGAATATGTCTGTTTCACTGTGAATATTAAAACAGTCTATCTAGTCACAAATAATATTAATGAAAATAGGGTTAGGACTATTTGCAACATCAGAATTAAGGCAGAAAGGTAGTATAGAAAGCCTACAATACTGGGGAAATGAAAGTTGTGAATATTTATGATGCAAAGAGAGAAAATAAATCCTAGGGAAGTGAAAAAGAAGAAAAAGAAGCAGCAAGGAAAATATAAGGCAATATGGGAAATCAAAGAAATTATTAAAAGGTAAAGCATCTGAAAAAGAAAGAAAAAGAGGACTAGCAGTATAGAAAGATGGGCAAGGAAATTCTAGAGCTTGGAGAGTAAGTAAGTGTTCAATATTTTTTGGACAAAGAAGTACAAATTTAGAAGCATTTAAGTCACTACATACCCAACTTATATAGTTTACAAGGTTATAGATGGTGTTCCATTGAAAAGAAAAAAGTCAGTCCTTAAAAGAAACAAAAAAAGAATGTTTCCCCAAGAAAAAAAGGTCAATCGTGGTATTTCACTCCTATGATTCAGTTCAGTTCAGTAATCATATATTTGTAATCTGAGTTAATCAAGACATTTTATTAAAAACTCTGTGTTCTTTGGGTGCATGAGTGGTTCAGTTGGTAGAGCATCCAACTCTTGATCTCAGGGTCATGAGTTCAAGCCCCACATTGGGCATGGAGCCTACTTAAAAACAAAAACCTCTGTGTTCTTGTGCTAGTTAATGCAGTAGTTTCAGAAGTGTCAGAGTTCAAAGGGGACAATCTGTTATGCCAAAGGAGGAGATGAAAATATAGCGCATTCTTTGGAAAATCATCTTAATAATTCAGTATGATTGGAACTGGCAGGAGACCTGAGAAGCAAGGGGACCTTCACAACCTTGGGCAGCTTTTCTAAACCCATGCCTATGACCAACCCACCCCGACAGTGGGAACTTGGGATCACGCGTTGCAATAAACCACCAACAAGAAGTTCTGATGTGGACTATCTCCCAAGTAGGTATTGGCATATTGCTGGCTCTGTGTAGTTTACAGTGTAAGGAAAATGAATAAAGAATTACATAAATCAGTCATACCAGTAATACATGCTATAGAGTAGCCAACTGCCATGTAGTGGGACAACATAACCAAGTGCTATAACCTCATCGGGGTGGCCACAGAAGACTTTCTCTACAAAGAAGTTTAAGATGAGCCTTGAAAGATAAGATATCCAGAGTGATGGGTCTGGAGGAAGGCAAGGTGTGCCTCCCAGGGAAAGAACGTGCTGGGAGAAGAGAACACACGTGAGCACCAGGCAGAGAAAAGTTTGGTACCTTCCAGAGACAGAAAGAAAGTGGGTGTGGCTAGGGGTTATGTGGGAAGTATTGTCCAAATCATAGAGGAAGGACCTGTCAAGGATTATCAAGTACATGGCTGAATTCCACAGTGGAAAAAATCAGCATGGTTTTTTTTTTTTTGTTGTTGTTGTTGTTAATTTGAACGGAGACAATAAGCGATAATATGGTGGAAACACTGCCTTTGAAGTCATAAACCTAAATATGTGTCCTAGGTCCACTTTAGCTGAACCCACATCAGTAAAATGGGTTAATAATTATAGTTCTACCTGCCAGGGTTTTGGTGAAGATAGGCTGAAACAATGAAGGAAAACAAACAAACAAACAAACAAACAAACAAAAACATAGATATATAGATATATAGATATATAGATATAGATATATATATGTGTGTATATATACATATGTGTATATGTGCATACATATAACACACATATGTGTGTTATACATAAACAGAAAATGCTCTTTAAAATTAACTTACTAATTTTAAAAGATACATTAAGCAAAATTTACTCGAATACATTTTTGCCTGTCAAGAAACCTCTCGAACATATCTGTGATTTCACTGGAGCACAGAATTAGTCAGAGACTCTTAAGACCAGAAGAATGAAGTAGAGGGAACCCGAAGGTGAACACAAGGGCATCAGAAGGAAGTGGGAAGATTAGACTTTCTGATTACTCTCAGTAATTTATATATAATTCTTCAAAGGGAAAATGATGGCCTTTTTAGGTATAAAAGCCTTTGGTTTCTTCCATTCATAGAGGAGAGTCCGCTTTCTTTTTAATCTCATAAAGTCAAGCTTGGAGGCTTCGTTTTCTGCTGTCCCTGAGCCCCTCACATGCATATGTCAGGTCCTGGGCTCCCAGCGCGCCTGTGAGCGGTTGGTAAATTGCACCTGCGCAGGGACTCTGAACTTCCTCAGAGCTCAGCTGGGCCACCGTATGGAGACTGGCTCACTGGAGGCTGCAGAGAAGTGAACTGAAGAATTACAGTCGGTTTCACTTCCCTGCCTTATGTGCCTTCAGGTGCCTCTGAAGACAGGCGAGGCCGGTGAAATGGAGAGGAGGAGGAAGAGAGACAGCACCAATATTAGAGAAGAAAGAGTCCTTGCAAATGTAAAAGCATTGTGGAAAAATGCGGATAGATGGATGTGTGTACGTGTCTGTGTGCGTATCCACAGCCAGAGTGCGTATTGCTGGCTGGCAGCTTTAAGTTTTTCTGTACAGAGATTTTGGACATGTGTTTTTAGCAGCGGAAGTTCTATTTTGTATGTGGGAGTGGATGCAGCTCAGTCAACAACTCACAGTCTGGCTCTGAGTGAGGAATTACTGGGTTGGGAGAATCAGTTTTTCACCAAAAGAAAATAACCGTGTTTGTAAATCCCGCTTAGAACAAAGCAGCAGACCGCTGTGTGGCCCTGATTTTCAGCACCTCTCAAGACCAACCACACCAGAACGTCCTGGGCAAATGGAAGGGATTAGAAGAGAGAATGTAATACCTGTGAGTCCAAGAGGGAAACTTTGAAGGAAAAACTTTAATGCTTTACTATGCACACTAGAACCTCAGCACTTTCTACTTCGTATGCATTAACAGGGTTCAGTGATACCGTGATGGAACCCAGCCAATATTGGTGTATTATATAGAGGCAGAAGTGTGTGCCTCGTAGCAAAGACCAATTGGGTGGATTGGTAACTATGACAACTACACCGCGACTGTCAGTGGCAATCCCTGTAATCTCCCTATTCGAAGGTTTTCCCGAGTGTTCACTCCAAAATGACATTTGTAGGTAGGGACTAGAAAGTAAAGCTAGGAAATACACATATATGAATAAGGGAGAGAGTATGGCATAAGAGGAGGTGCCAATGAAATGGCTATGTTATAATGCAAATATCTTAAACAGTTCTATGGCATAGCAATTAAGACCCAAAAGTCACACAGACGTGGGTCAGATCCTACCTGGACCACTTATAAGCTGGCTTTCTTTAGGTAATTTACTTGTTTTCAGATTGCTTACCTATAAAGTTTACACACTAATAGCCACTTCATCTGGGCAATTCTGAATGTTGGAAGAATGTAGGTACAACACTAAACATAGTGGCTGGCTATGAACACTTAATAATTGATAGATTTTATTTTCACAAGAGTAGTTCTATTTATATCTAATTTGCTCTTCTGTTTACTTGTTAGGACTCCTAATTCCATACGATATGTTCTTTCTAGAGCTGGATTCTCATGGCATGAATCCCAAGTGTTGCTCTGATAGTGATAAGGTTTCTGCTAAAATGTCCGTTTTATCCACCTTCGAGTGAACTACAGAGCTTAGGCCAGGCTTGGAGTCTGTTCTGTCCTCGTCATCCATCCATGTCAGCAATTGGAAACATTAGAAAAACCATGGTGGATTCATGTCGAATGGCTTTCTTGAGATGTAATTTACATAGCATACAATCTGTTCATTTGAAGTGTAAAACCCAGTAGTTTTGGAGTTGTGCAGCCATCACCATAATTAATTTTAGAACATTTATCACCCCCCTCCAAAAGACCCTATATCTGTTAGCAATCAGCTCCCATCTCTCTCCTGCTCCCCTCAGCCCTAGACAACCATCAATCCACTTTCTTGGCTCCGGAGATCCATAGTATTGCTTTTCTGGACACTTCCAATAAGTGGAATCACACAATATGTGGTCTTTTCGACCAGCTTCTTTCATGTAGCAAAATGTTTTCAAAGTTCATCCACATTGAAGCACGTAATAGTACTCCGTTCCTTTTTATGGCTGAATAGTATTTCATTGTATGGTTATAACACATTTTATTCACCCATCAGTTGGTGGGCATTTGAGTTGTTTCCACTTTTTGCTGTTATTAATAATGCTGCTATGGGCAATTTATCTACAAGTTTGTGTATGGACCTATGTTTCCATTTCTTGTGGATGTGTATATATATGTATACTGGGGAGTGGAAGTGCTCATATGCTATTTAGAAAACAAGGAACAAATGTTTCACCTTTTGGGGAGCTGTCAGGTTGTTTTCCAAAGCAGCCGTGCCACTTTGCATTCTCACCAACGGTGTGTAAAGCTTCCAATTTCTCCACATCCTCACCAATGCTTGTTGTCATCTTCTTGACCATAGCTGTCCTTGTGGCTGTGAAGTTCTAGCTCACTGTGGTCTGCATCTCCCTGATGGCTAACAATGTTGAGCCTCTTTTCACATGCATATTGGCCACATGTTCCTTTTGTTTTGAAAAATGTCTATTCAAACCCTTTGGCCATTTTTTAGCTGGGTTGTCTCCTTCTTATTGAGTTATGAGCCTTTGAAGCATCTTTAGTAGTGTTTCTTAGGGCTCCTGCATCACCCCAGGGCCCACCTTCTGCAGGAATTGGGTGTTGCAGCCGATGAGAATGCAAAGAAAATGCATGCTGACCTGACATACAGTGGAAAACTCTCAACATAAGCTGGTATGACACATATGTCTATTACTAAAACTCCTGGTGTTGGGTACGACAGGAGAAAATATCTGCGGTTGACTTTGTTGTTTGTTTTCTTCTTCGTGTGATGATTTTGGCTTTATATTTACTTAGGCATTGTATTTCTCAACCGATAGTTTGGACTTGGTGAAGCAAAAATGTGTTCAAAAAACTGTCTGTTACGTACTTTATTTATTTATTTAAATTTTCTTAGAGGTACATAAGACATTTTTATTCAAACTCTGTTTACACAATAGTTATTTTAGGGAAACGTGGGAAACTCTTTGGTTGCCGAGACAATGACATGAGGTGAAATTTTTTGGTTGCCAAGACAATGCTAATGCAGAAGAGCCACTGCAGAAGAAGAAGACATATGTAAAAAGAAAACAAAACTGCAAAACAAGTGCTCTCCATTGGAAGGGGAGGCAAAAGTGTCCCTTCTGGGGATCGGCAGGAACTAGTACAGCCCAGAATTTTCAGTCATGGCTGGGTTTCAGCTGAGGGCTTCACTACACACATCACCGAGGCAGTTTCTGACGTGGAAAAGCTAAATTCAGCATGAGAGTAACTTGTCCTCTTCCATCTTCCTTTGCTACAGTCTCCTGGCAGTTTTCCTCGGGGACAAAAAATACCTGGTACTCTTGACAAGAAATTACGTTTACTACTCTTAGTAGGTTAGGTATGTTACTGCACTAACTGTTGCTTTGAGCGTGTGGATACGGAAGTATGTTCAGCACATTGTTTCCTAAACTGAGTGTTTATGCTTCTGGGTGGACGGTTTCTATTTTGATTATGAATCTGTTTGAGCAATCAAATTTTTGCTTTCTGTAAAGGTTTGTGTCTCCATTACATAACAAAGAAGACTCCAGGCCATCACAGATCTGGGTGCAAAGTGGTAGGAATTTTAACGTGGATTTCTTTAGCTGGATAGTCAAGGGGACAAAGTGTTTTCAGAAAATATGATAACTTTACCGTTTTTAGTATGCACTGCCAACAGATCCCAAGAAAGCAGATAACCTCTTCAAATCAGTCACTCGTGTGTGTGTTTAGAAGGCAAGCATCTTCTTCCGTCTGTGGAGGTCTTACTCACGGAGAGAAGGTACTCATTCTAGGCAGTCACTTCAGTATCCTTAGAAGCCTAACAAACTTCAGCTGTCACTCAGACATTCTGAGAGTAAACATTTGGGAAGAGACAAAAGCAGACGAAGCAAAATGGAAATATGTCAACATCACTGTAATGCACTCCCATGAACTCAAGGCTTGTGATTTCTCCAGACTTAGGACACAGCAAACTAAACCAGCAGCAGGTAGTCTAAGTAAAACTCTATTCCAGGGAAGAAGCACCCCCTGTACAGACAGGAGCCCCTCAAGCCTTCTATCAGCCTAGTCAAACCGAGAGCCCGAGTTCCAGAAAACAACAGTCTTTTTGACCTAGAAAGAATAATTCTCAACTCTGAAAGATTTTTCTGGAAAATGTTTCACCTTTTTTATGGCAAGGAAACTATAGAGTCTCAGAGCGTAAGAAGCATTTAGAATTTCTGAAAGCACAAAGAAATTCGTGTCTATGGCTTTATAGGCACTAATTAGAGTCTGCCACAAAAGCTTATACGAATCACTTCTCTCCATTAGCCGTATCTGTTATTATCCCTACTAGCTGCCCTTCCTCTACTGGAACATTGTTATCCATTAACATTTACTGCGTATGTATGGTGCTTGGGCACCAAACAGGACTAGATAAGGAGCCTGCCTCCCCATATTCCAAATTCTCCATATAGAGTGTAGCTGGTAGGCTGCTATAAGGTATAGTTATTTTGTGGTGAAATTAGAAAGATCCTTTCTTGAGGTAGTTGTGCAAGTTTGACCATAGAAGGCCCCTTCTCAAGGCTTAGTTCCCAAAAGTGAGTGTGAGCCTCACTGGTCTCTTCTGCCCTGTGGTCCTGTTGGTTGGACAGTTGTAAGGAAGTCTGTATTAGCCTGGTTGAGCTGCCACACAGACTGGGTGGCTTAATAACAGGACTTTGTTTTCTCATAGTTCTGTAAGGCTGGAAGTCCGAGGTCAAGTTGCCGGGAGGATTGGTTTCTGGTGATGCCTCTCTTCCTGGCTTACCGACAGCAGCCTTCTCACCATGTTCTCACATGGCCTTTTCTGTGGGTGTACCGGCAGAGAGAGTGGGACAGAGATTTCTGGTGTCTCTTCCTCTTCTTATAAGGACATCAGTCCTATCGGATTAGTGCCCTATCCTTATGACCTCATTTAACCTTAATTACCTCCCAAAGACCCTGTCTTCAAGTACTGTCACATTGGGGGTTAGACCTTCAACATATAAATTTGGCAGAAACAATTCGGTTTATAACAAGAGCCAGTGATAGGATACAGGCATCTGAAAACAGGTTAGGGAAGCTAACTGAATTGTTACTTTTCAACTAAGTCTGTACGGCAAAGTTATATAGGCAATTGAGCAGTGATCCAAGTCAGCAATATATTAATAGCTCTTCCAGCAATACAAAGCCTTTATAAGAGAAAAATATCCTCTTTCCTCGACCTCAGAAAGTCTTGTGTGAGTCAGTGGTTCTCTTAAGAATCACCAATAGAGATTTTTAAATAAATATATCTTCCCTAGCCCTACCTCAGAGATTCTTCATGAACTGATCAGGAATGTGGACCCAGGAACCTACATATTTAGCAACATCCCAGGTGGTTTTGCTACTGGTGGTTTTTGGACCACACTTCGAAAATCCTAAGACTAAACAAAAAATTGCTTCTGTTTTCCAATTTGCTACATATCTATCATAGAAGAAGGGAGAAAATGCGAACAGTAATTTACTGAAAGATACGTCTGAGGGAAATGTGTTGCAAAATTCAAAGTACTCTGGTAAACTAACATGAGGAGAGGGGAAATGAGTGATAGAGAAGGTTATTGGAATTACCAGACTCTAAGGGATTTATGTCCTCATGATGAGACTGGGGTACCTACTGCACCAGAGAATTTTCAGAATAATTCAAGCCACACAGTACAGTGTTCACAATTCAGTTTTAGAGAATGTGGTCAATTTTCCCAAGATAATTTGTTTCCGCCTGGCGAAAATCTGATAACTGAAGAGGGCAGTGTCATGCATTGGCCGACTGGGAGGGTCTGTGAGCCTTCCACACAGATGCCCTTGGCAGGGGGAACGCTGGAGAGTCTCTCAGCCTCACAGAACCCTGGAGCTAGGGTTTACTTTAGCATTAGGCCCTCCAGGGTTGGTGAAGCAGCAAAGAACAGAAAGAACTGGCTCCCCACAGGGAGGGAGAGGAAAAGAGGAGGAGGATAAGAGATTCCTATTTCACCCACAGCAGCAGGGTGTCCCTAAGCTGGATCCCACAAGCCACACCTCATTGTCTCCACAGCACACACACACACACACACACACACACACACACCCCGGGCCTGCCTCAGTCCCTTGCTATGTGTCTACCCAAAAGTAAGGGCAACCGTCTTCATTTGTCTTAACCCCAGGATGGTCTCATAGAATTATGCTTCCCCTAAACTCAAATTCTGGGCCCATTTAGAAGGTATCAGCCGAAACTCCCTTTTCTTGAATTGAAGATGGACACCTATGTGTTGCCATGAATATTCCAAGAGAAGCCTGGAGTAATATATTCGGTTCCTAACTAACTTTTCTCACTGTCTTCCTGTATGGCCACTCCTGCAGTGACTCTCCAACTGGAAACAGCCCGCTTGGCGGGAGGCTGGCTGGCTTGTTCCTCAGAACAAGCTTCCTAGCTTCCCCAAGAGAAATCTCTCCCTGGAGTTAGAGTAATGGATAAAATCAGGCTCTAGATCATGAGGTAGGATCTAGCCATGGTCCCCCTCAGCATCACTGGAACGCTGATTCCTTCGGAATGCTGATTTTGTTAATCTATTTGTTTTGACCATTGCGTGCCAGACTCTCAGAGACAAGGAATTGTAGCCAGGTCTGTTATATCCTGAACGTGAATTTTCAACAGTGTCCTTGTGTCTTTCTGCACTTCTTCTTGGGCAGCAAGCAGGTACCAGTTTCCTCAGGTCAGGAAGTCACTTTATCTCCAAAAAGCGGGCCAGATGGGCTGGAGAGAGAAAGAAAGAAAGAGAAGTCTCAATAATGAGACTGGTTCTCAGGAGGCAGCAGAGTCTAAAAATTGAGCTTTATTAGGAGTTTAAGAGCAGGCATTACTTATGAGTCCATCACGAGCGTGAGTAATGCTCTATCTCCCCCTGTCACCGAGCTACACAGAGCTCGAATGGCTCCTCTGTGACAGGCTGCATAGAACCACTTCTCCCTTGAACAAGGAGAAGAGCTTTCTCCTATCACACAAACGTTGGTTGTCCCTGCCAGCTCGTTCGGTAGCAAGCATCCGTGCTAGTGAGCAGTGAGACCCGGTGTCCCACACGCAGGCACGAGGATTAGTCTAGGAGGTAATACTTGCCACTCAACTTCCTCACAGGGATGCGAGGAGGATTAATGAGATGCCATTTCCATTGCAATTTATGCTCTTCAGAAGAAAGGCACTAAGTACTAGGTATTAGAATTAGGGATTATATAGGTAATCAAGCAAAGAAGATATTCAGCTGCTTCTAGTTGCTAAAGGAAGCTTTAATCTGGGAGGTGTGGAAGGAGCAGGGCAGGGCATGCAGCGGGTGTCAAGTTGGCCAGAAGCCACGGTCCCTCGTGAAGCAAAGGACCAAGGATGGAGTGTGAAGTGCTCTGTACAGCGTAAACATGGCCCTGTTCTGGCCCTTCAGGCTTATGAGCTAAGCCCCGGGGAGGCCTGCATTTCATGGGTTCAGATGAACGCTTTTTTGTCGCATCTACCTCTACCACCATTAACCAGTCTACAGGTTGGGTTCCAGAGGAAAGAGGCAAAGGCACGAGCAAACTACCCCGTCCACACACAGGAAGACATGGTCACATTCCCAACTCACCCGGAATTCGTACGTGCCAGGGAAGAATTGGGGGAGACCCTGGCGAGCTACAGGGGCTGAGGTGAGGAGCGTGAAGGTGGTCATCTGGGATGGCGAAGTGCAAAGCCGTAGTCGGCAAAGAGGTCGATCTTCTCATGGCCAAACACGTAACTAGTGGCAGGGGTGGAATGTAACCCAATGTTTAGAGATTCAAATTTTAAAGTCCCGGTTTCTTCCATTCATTATAGCGTGTCCTCAACTATGATGACCTACCACTGGGAGGACGTGAGGCAATTTCAGACGGTACACAAAAAGCCCTTTCTAAATTTCTCGTAGCAAGTTAGGTAATACTGCGTTTCAGTTTTTTTTAACATGTATTTATTTTTGAGAGAGACACACACAGAGCATGAGCAGGAGAGGGACAGTGAGAGAGGGAGACACAGAATCTGAAGCAGGCTCCAGGCCCTGAGCTGTCAGCACAGAGCCCGACACGGGGCTCGAACCCACGAACCGTGAGGTCATGACCTGAGGCGAAGTCGGACGCTTAACCGACTGAGCCACCCAGGCGCCCCCGTTTCTAAAAATTTTTAAATGTTTATCTATTTTTGAGGTATTACTACATTTGAGCATGTATTAGAAATAAACAATTAACCCATGAAGCCCATAATTCATAAATACAATTGCTTAGAGCAGTAATTCTCAGTATTACCCGTGCAATTGAATCCCACAGAAAGCTTTAAAAAACAAATGGACAAAAACCAGTGCTGGGTCCCACCCTGGGTTGTTAAACCAGAATCTCTGAGAGGTTGCCCCCATTCTTGATACTTTGTAAAAGCTTTCCCAGGTGATTCTGGGAGCAACCAGCCCTGGGAACGTTAGGGTAGAATGGTATTAAACATTTTTTTAAGTGAGCAGTTTTATGTTTTTTGTTTTTTGTTTTTTTTTTCTTTTTTTTAGTGAGCAGTTTTAAATAAAATATTAAATAATATCAGTGTGTGAAGATAGCAAATATCATGAAGGTTCACTATTGTGCTAATAACTGAAATTTGGTAACATTTCTCTATCGGGGTAGCTCCCCTTCTATGAGACAATAATAATCTCAAAGAACAAAGAGAAAGACAGAGGTATCCACAAACACTCATGGATGTGTGGTAACGGTAAGACTGATTATTTGGACATGTGCAAGTAGGCATAAAAAACAAAAGGGTTTGGGGCAATGCAGAGTAATGGTGGCAGGTTAGATCTGGGTGTGTGTTAATAAGACTGTTCCCCAAAGTATTACTCTCTGACTCTCCCACCTTATAGTTCAGAAACATGACTTTTCCTCATCCCCTTTTGCCTTCTCATGTCCTCACCACCACACTCACTGACTGGAAGTTAAAACAGATGAGAGGGGGAAAAAAGATGACAAAGAATCTGTAATGATATGTATCTCAAAGGTGGGATTACCAGTGACTCTTTTCACCCATTCGTTCTTTAATTTATCATTTTCTCATTCACACAAGAAGTATTTATTGACCACCTATTAGATACTAAGTCCTTTTTGCTTATAAGTATAGACAGAATTTTTCTCAGCAAGCATGAATTGTCTTTATGATATGATCAAGCAAATCTTACAGTTCCTTCCATCTTAGAAAAACTGAATAATGTGTACAACTGACCAGTCCCCTGTCATCATGCAGCCAGACTCACGGTGGTAGGAAGAGGGGCAGCACCAATGTCAGAAGATGGGAGGCTAAGGCATTTTCAATTACACTTGACCCTGAGAATCACAGAAGGGTGTTGTGAGAAAACCCTAGAAACATTTCCTCTGTGAAATAGAGGAAATAAAACCTATCCCGAGGCACTGGAAAAGATGCCCAAGCCCTTTTTCCTCTATTCTTTCATCTGTTAAATGGGGATAATGATACTTTGTGTTTACCTACCTCAGAGAGGCATTATCAGGTCTATTTAAAGGCTCTTCCGATGAAAGCTGCTGTGTAATTACCAAGAACAGCTATGATAAAGAAACCTAAATACAACAGCAAATCAGCTGGAACAAATTCTCAAGGGAGTTTACTTCTCTGGAAAAATTTAAGAAAAGGGTAGCAGCTGTCCTCTGGGGACTTTTGGGGACCGTTCTAGCTGGAAGTTTAGGGAAGGCTAGCTGATTTTCAAAGTCTCCTCCTGGCCAATCACTCCGGATCTTCCTCTGCTTACTTTTCCCCATGGTCTAAGCAATTTCCAGCTGAAATTCGTCTTTCAAGTTTTTTCAGACCTTAACTCAGAAACTCTTTTATCCCTGAAAAGAATCTCAGGGAAGGCATTTACCTGTGAGAGAGAAAAGGGAAGTTACAATGTGGGGGAAATGTGCCCCCTGTAGATGATAGGTAATGGGGAATTGTTTGATAGTTTTTCAAAAGAAGACTGAAGTGGTTGATAGCTAACATCAGGCTTTGCTGAAATTAATTTGACAAATTTATTCAAATTTGAGGGGAGATTCAATGGGAGTGCAGAAAGGAGAGACACCACTGCTACATCAGCTCGGGAGAGAGCCGACCCAGCTGAATCAGGCTAACAGTGGTCTGACTGGGATGAAGACACAGGCCGAAGAAACTTTACGGCTCTAGAATCTATAGGACTTGGCAAAAGATCGACTATAGCAAGAAAATGGCAGAAGGGTCACGATTATCATAAAACTTGGTAACTTGAGGTGCGCCTGGGTGGCTCAGTTGGTTAAGCATCGCCCTTGGCTCAGGTCATGATCTCACAGTTCATGGGTTCAAGCCCTGCCAGGGGCTCTGTGCTCACAGCTCAGAGCCTGGAGCCTGCTTCAGATTCATTCTCTCTCTCTCTCTCTCTCTCTCTCTCTCTCTCTCTCTCTCCCTCAAAAATAAATAAACATCAAAAAAAAATTTTTTAACTGGTGACTTTGATAGGGCTTGGTGACATCTTTAACAAAGAGAGATGGCAGACCAAAAGGTGAGCAGGTTGAATTTGTTAATGAGATCTGGATCCACACCACTGTAGGAAGCCCAGTGGTTTTATATTTTTGTGAAACTTGCTTATGCAGTAAAGATTCTGGCTATTTATAAACAGCACAACCTATGGTTTCTGAAAGGCTTCTAAACAATATAAGAAAAAGTCAAATGCCAATGATTGATTTTCACATGAGTGATTTGTAAAGTTAATAATTATGCATAATAATAATTGTTATCATTAATCAATTGATTACCATGGGAACGACATAAATATTTTCCACATGTGAACCAAATGTCAGCTGGTGGCTTCCCAGATCTGGTAAAATTGTTGGAAACCCCACCAATCTCATGGCCGGTGGAAACCCAAAACCATCGTCACTTCTGTGAATCCCTGGGGGCTTGCCTCATTCTGGCTTTTCCTGCCTTCCAGACCCACCACTATACATCCCTGCTGTACCACCAGATGCAAAATTGTCCTTTCTCCCTGCTAGTAGAAAATACCAAGCCATCATAGGTTTAGTAAAGTCCACTGAAATTGGAAAGTAATGGGAATGAGTCATAACTTCTTCCAATCTTCTCCAGCCTCTCCCTACTGGATTATGTTGGAGGTATCAGTTTTTCTCTTCCTTCACTATGCAGAGACACTTATTTCAAGGCATCAGCAGCACAAAGTACTTTTCATTTGTTAAAGGGACTGGCTCTAGAAGGTGATTTTATTCACAACCATTTATTTTCCCATTACACTTAACCCTCACAGCACCCCCACTTTACAGATGAAGCAACTGAGGTGTAAAGAGATTGAATATACCCAAGGGTATGAACCTATGAAGTGGTAGAAAGAGAATTTAAATTCATGTGTGACTGACTCTTAAATTAAAACTAAGTTGGCCTTAAGAGGATGGGAAGATGATCATCTATCCCAGTTTACTTTGCTACTTCATAACTGCCTAGTTTTTCCATCAAATCTCTGTTTCAAAAAAAAAAAAAAAAAAAAAAAAAAAGCTATATACTCCTAAAGGCTATATATGAGGAACTCCAGAGTAAAACCCCAATGAGTTAGTATTGTGAACAAGTTACGATAATTAAAACACCTGAACAAAAGAAATACAACACTATTATTTTTAAGTAATAAAACTTGGATGGGGACATAGGCCACACTACCTTGTCAAATCTGCAAGTTACACAAAGAAATAGCTAATACTGATGATGATGGTGATGAGGAAGAAGAGGAGGATGGTAATGATAGAATTTATCTAGCACTTTATAAATGTTGTGCATATATTGTTTAATTTATTCCTGAAAAAAAAAAAAAAAACTATGCCTTACATCTGTTGTTATCACTCTTTTATAAATAAGGTTAAAAGGGGAAAACAGCCCAAGGTCACTCTTCTTGAAAGAACTGAAACCAGGGGTCTCGCCCAAGTTGTAAGGCTTATGCCCTTAACAACCAGGCTCTCTACTTCAAGAACCATGATATTTTCAATATATGTTCCCTCTAGGATGGAAGTAAGTGCCATGAGGAACAAGGAATTTATACCTCTTATTCCCATCATTAGCTCTAGTGTTTAGAATGGTACCTGGAACATAGTACAAACTCAATTAATAACTGCTAAATAATAAGGGAATTGAAACAAGGATGCGTGGGTGGCTCAGTTGGTTAAACATCTGACTTCAGCTCAGGTCACGGTTTCATAGTTAGTGAGTTCGAACCCCACGTGGGGTCCTGTGCTGACAGCTCCAGGTTTGGACTCCACTTCAAGTTTGGTGTCTCCCTCTCTCTCTGCCTTTCCCCCATTCATGTTCTGTCTCTCTCTCTCTCTCTCTCTCTCTCTCTCTGTCTCAAAAATAAATAAACATTTTTTAATTAAAAAAAATAAGTGAATTGAAACAAAATACCTAAATCAGTAGAAGATACAAAAACATTAAAAAATAATCACATGTTATGTTTAAAATATTTAACTAGAAGAAATATAGGATAGGAAAAACCTGACTTGAAAACTCTTGGTTTTATTTTATTTTAATTTTTTTTTAACGTTTATTTATTTTTGAGACAGAGAGAGACAGAGCATGAACAGGGGAGGGGCAGAGAGAGAGGGAGACACAGAATCGGAAGCAGGCTCCAGGCTCTGAGCTGTCAGCACAGAGTCCGACGCGGGGCTCGAACTCACGGACCGCGAGATCGTGACCTGAGCCAAAGTCGGCCGCTCAACCGACTGAGCCACCCAGGCACCCCGAAAACTCTTGGTTTTAAAAAAAAATTTTATATTTGTAATCCTCTGGAAGATTAACAGGAATCCACCACTGCACTGTGGCTGCTAAAAGACTACTGTAATTTTAGAAAACCTTATAGCATGTATTTTTATATACATGCATATGTATACATCATATCACATACCACATTTGTTATATTGTATTCAATTCTGATCACATATTTCAAAGGGGACAATGATGGTGCGGAGACATTTTAAGGAGGTGAGTGTGATGCTAGGGAAAACGGAAACTTTCTCAGAAAGAAAGGAGGATTTTTAACACGGAAAAGAAAAGACCTATGGCAACTATCTTGCAATATTTGAAGCCTGCCAGAACAGACACAAGTGCTTGCTCTTTTTTCTCTAAAAGACTTGGGTAGATTTTCAGCTCAGCATAAGGAGAAGAACAGATATTTAACACAACTGTCCGCCATCTTTCCACAATAAAGCAGTTTTGAAAAGCTAAGGTCCATTTTGTTATAAATTGCGTAATTGAGAGGCTCCTGGGTGGCTCAGTCGGCTGAGCATCTGCCTTCAGCTCAGGTCATGATCTCACAGGTTAATGAGTTCGAGCCCCGCATCCGGCTCTCTACTGAGGGTTCAAATCCCAGAGCCTGCTTCAGATCCTGTGTCTCCCTCTCTCTCTGCCCCTCCCCCACTCGCTGTCTGTCTCTCTCTCTCTCTCTCTCTTTCAAAAATAAACATTAAAATTTTGTAAACAATAAAATAAATCACATAATTGATAAGAATAATTACCTACCAAAAAAAAAAAAAAAAAAAAAACTACTGAAAAGATTTCTACTTTAGGTAGAGAGCAGGACCAAATCAGTGACCTCAAATCTGGCTCTACGTTAGTTAAAATCAATTGGAAGACTGTGAAACATTACTGATTTTTAAGGCCTCATCCCAATTGAATCATCATCTCTGGGAGTGGAGCCTGGAGAATCCATATCAAGAATCTAAATCTTATAATCCCCTCAGATGATTCTGGTGACTCACCAGGCTTGGGGATCACTGAACTAGATTACTTCAAAGTTGTCTTCTAACTCCCTCATTTAATGAGTCTTAGGAGATTATAGAATATTTTCTTTACCAAATAAATGAGAAAGATTTGTAGTCTGTAAAATGAATTTGGTCTAAATGGACATAGGTAGCCCTAAAATGCCAGCAGACCTCCTGGGTTGTTAAACAGGTTAAAATTCTTCTTGCAATTTAGTTCATGAAAACTTTTTTCATGTATCATGGAAAGGTAAACTTTATCTGGCCTGTTTCCCAATAATTAAAGTTCCAAATCACTGAAATATAAATAAATGACACTTTACTGTACTTACAGCACCAGTATGATGAAAAATTTGTTTACACCAGGAGGTTTTAGGTCATCCTTCAATCATTCATCCCCGTAACCAAACTACATATGCGCGCGAGCACATGCGTATACACACACACACTCACACGCACACACACACACACACAAATATGACACATGGTAAATGTTGGGCAATTACTGAGATGGAACAAAGGGGACCTTCAAATTCCATTGCCTTTTTAACCTTATATTTTTCTATGCAAGAATCTAGGAGCCCAAATCAAAGGCATCGAAATAATATTATTAATCATGACATACTAAGCTCTTTGTCTCTAATTCCATGTCTTTTAAACACATTAGTTTGATCTAGGTGGTGTCAAGTTGAAGAGTAAAAAGGAGTACATGTATTTTTAAAATATTAACAAATTTGAAGAGAACATATTAATTTTGGCTAAATTGGTTCCCTATATAAAGGGCTTCTAACAGGTATACAGGTAGCCATATGAAGGAACTCTAATCACTGCAAAAGGGCTACATTTGTAGATTTTGCTAATCTAAAATGAAACCTGTAAGGTTGGAATTATTTAGAAAAGAGTAATTGAAACCCCCTTCAGCAAGTTAATTCAGATTCTCCTAATTTTACTTCTCTGGTTCACAAGGTATCTTTTTTATCATGGTGTTTTCAAATTGAAGTTCACACACATCAAATAAATAGCATGATAATCAGAGGTTTCAATATCCAATACACATGCATTATTATCTGTCATTATTGTCATTGTCACTATTATAATTGCACATTGTAAAAAGAATGGAAGCTTTTCCACAGGAATTATTCACGTGTATTACTTTCTAGGAGTAATTGAATAGTTGACATTGCATTTAAATCAAAGTAAAATATGTGATGGTTTGTCTCATTTGTTTTATTCTTACGAAATAAGAAATGTAGAGTGATCTCTATTAGGGTCCTTTATTTGGATCCAGAAAGGTTCAGTTTTATGTACTGTCCAAATGTATATTTTCTTATAACAAGGCTCAAAAGATATCCAATGTAATTAAAGTGATAATTTTCTAAGAACACATAAGATAACAGCTGGGTAGTGAAGTCCTCTTCATTAGCTTGTATTTATATACATGAACTCAACAAGAATCTCAGAGAAAAATATTATTTTTCTTTTTTAACTATTTAATCGGGCTTGGTATGTTGAAATGAAGCCCACGTTGTGTTGCCAATATCTACAGATCAATAATCACTTCCCTTAGGGCTTACGTAGAACTTTTCACTTCATTTTGGATAATCCCAATGGCAATCCCTTCAAGAGGCAAGTCAGATACTATTCATCTAGTATGAGAAATCAGAGGCTCCAAAAAATCAAGTAATTTATACAAAGTTACTCTGTCGAATGGCAAAATTAGCCCTAGAATCCAGGTCATCTGGGTCTTAGTCAGAAGTTATGGTAAAATAAAAATTAAAAAAAAAACAAATTTGAATTGTAAAAAGATCACAGGTGTGGTAGCATATGAAGGCCTAGGTCTCAACACAGAGTATGCTTTGACTGTGGGAACTTTCTCACCTCCCTGTAAAATGGAGCTCTATCTGGGACGTAAGGCTGTTTTGACAGTCAATGGAGAAAATGGTGAGGAACCACTCCAACGTGTTTTGTTAGTCTATGTGTTGCTTCTTCTGCACTCTGTTACTTCTCACACGCTTTATCCTATTTTTGGCTTCTGTGTGATTCACCCTCACCAGGTAGAGTTTTAAACTTTGTTTAGACTTAAATAATATCGATACTGGTTTGGAGAAGTGAGTGACGACAAGCTTTAGAAACAAGATGCTCCAAGCGCAATGCCATAATAAGTGAAATAGATGATGATATGAATGTAGTGATTCGGGATTTAAAATGTGTCTTCACTCACTAAGAAGGCTGCGCATGATGAACTTCAAACACTTCGCCTTCACAGGAAACACACAGCCGCTGAGGGTAGGTGGGATTTCCTTTCCTTCCGAGGAATTCCTGGTCACATTCCCTGCGGAGGAGGCTGGCTGATTTAGAGATTCGTCTTAGTTTCTGTGGAGGCCGTCGCTGCTGCTGTGCTAGCTTTGAATTGTGTCATCGTTGGCGGGGGTGAGGGTTGTTGTCATTTGCCAGCTATTCAGTGGCTTAGGATCGGTAGTCTCAGGCCAGTTCTCGGGGGGACAGATGGCAGCAAGCGTCTCTTTAGGCAGAGAGAACAAAGACTCTAGATCCCCTCCTCGTCTGCAGAGATGGTCCATCTAAATCGCTGTTGAAAATCACCAATGTGGATTGGTCCAGGGAGGCGGGCTTTATCAATTAATGAAACAACCTTACAAATGAATGTAAGCCATTCATTTATCTCCATGTGTCATTCGTGAAACACATTTTAAAAGGAGTACCTTTATTTAAATATCATAACGTAAATTTAATTATATTGCTTTGGTCACACTACCACCTCACTGAGTCCTTTCCTCTTACATCTAACCGTAGATAGTGGTCTATCTGCCACCACCAGAGGTCTGGCAGCAGGTAGGCGTGTCACATCGTGAAAACCACAGAATGGTGCCTTCCAGTTGAACAGCAATGTCGACACGTGGTAACTGATAGCAACCTAAAAAAGAGTATCTGCTCTCATCTTGATTCCTCTTATACTCACAGGCTGGCTGATTATTTGGACCCAAAAACTACAATAATAAAATCCTCTTATAATAGTTCTGTAACCATGCATTTAAGAGATTATATAGCACATCAGTCATGTATGTTCTCATTTCAAAATAAAAGAAAGGTACTTACTGCACTGAGTTCCCATAACCCCTCTTACCAGCCACCCCGATCACTGAAATCCTCAAAGTATGGAGCTCTTTGCTATCATATTCTGTTTTTGTTTCACAACTACAGGTCTATAAGGCATATGGGTACAGTTCCAAAGTACTGTGAATTCAAAGAAGTGAGGGGTTTTCTTTGTTTGTGACAAAATTAATATTGCAAGCTGCTATCACAGTATGCATTCTTCTGTAAGTATGGCTATACTTACTATCCACGATTCCCTGATAGGAGTTTCTCCAGAAGGTATTTTTTTCTACTGAGGCATATACAATGCATTCAATGGCACCAGAGTTTCATTAAAGGAATTCTCTTGTTCCCTTCCTTCACATGGAAATGTCATTAACTGTATTAAGTTAACTCTCCGAATGTTAGGTTCTTAACCAACAAACAGTGCTTCTCCACAAGGGCGTACTTTGCCAAGCGTCCTTGAATCAGAACGACAGGCTGAATATGTAATAATAGATTCAGAGCCACCACCGCGGGTTGTGATCATATTTAAGGGGAACCCTCTCGTATTTATTGACGTTTTCCTTCAGTCATGGTTGTTCCCTTTCTGCCACCACCACCTTCAGCCTTTCAGGTAAATGAAAAGTTCAATTATATGTAAAGCGACCGTTAAATCAGCAGGCCCCTTGTGGGGGTCTGGGCCTCCCCTCCCTGCTCCAATCGCAAGTGTGCTCAATCCATTACCCTTCCTGAGGATCGCACATCCATCAGGTCGAGTGTGCCGGCCAGGGTGCATCTTATAGCTTTTACTGCATATGAGACGTTGCAGGCCTGTTCTCAGGAACTGCCAGGCAGACTGGGAATCACAGTCACGGTTAATAGCAGCGAATTGCCAGCTCTTGATGGGTGGGTAGTCACTCCTTTCAGTGGTTGCCCCCTGGGGGAGAAGGTAGAAAAACAGAGGGAGGGAATTAGAGTGACTTTGCACAGTCGAGCAGGTTCATGCCGCTGGATCAGTGGCAAGCATTGGCAGGGCTCCACTCTGGGGAGGCTCAAAACAACCTCACAGTCTCATTTTTACCAATTGGTGCTGCTGTGTCGCCAGTGGTGCCCAGGGATGGGGTGGGGGGTGGGGGGAGGCTGGGGAGGGAGGGGGCGCTGGGAAGGAGATGAAGGCAGAAGTCTCAGCTAAATTAAACAAACAAAATGTCTCCTCGATACCCGTTAACCTACCCCAGTTAGCCCCGTGCTACTAATTGTACCAAACTGGTATTGGAAGTTCCCTGGGTGATTAAAGAGTTGGCTCACAAACTCTCTGCATAACCTTAATTTTTTCAAGGTTCTTTGAGTGGAGAATGGCTTATAATAATGATTTTGACTAATACGATTTTTGACATGCAACTTTAATGCTTAACCTTAGTACAACTCCAGAGCATTTCATGTGTACTCAGCTGTAAAGAGTGATGATTTAAAGGGATAATATAAGAAAAAGGTCGTTCTAGAATGAACCTCTAACAAATTGCATAAAGGGAGCTTATTATTCCATGAGTATGGGGATATGCTGCTCTTCTGATCATTTTTCTGCTTGGTTCAAAAAAAAAAATTGTTGAGACATGAATGGGAAAAGAAACAGGAAAAAATGAAATAGAAATCTGCAAGCAAGGAACATTCTTTTGATGGTTATGATTTCGTTGCCACTAAAGAGGCTCTACAATAATGTGGTTCTCCATCTCCTCTTTTGTTTTGGGTGAAGAATTCGCTCTAACAAGAAAATGCTGTTACTGGTTGGAGGGTTGCCTCCCGGGCCGGACCGGCTCCCCAGCAATTTGGTCCAGTACTATGATGATGACAAGAAGACGTGGAAAATACTCACAAGTGAGTGCCCTTCTTTATTCATTTACCCACCTATTTATTTCCGCGCAGAGCTGTCCTGATGGATGCGAAAACGTGGTTAATCAAATTAGACATTTTATTGATTTGTTACCCTTTGGAGGTCTGTTTATGTATCCCAGGGGATTTAGAGTAAAAGACTAAATTAACATTGCAGAGGTGGCCAATTTGGTCGTGGAATAGGCCTAAATTAAACTGGCCTAAAACCACTGCACGAGTTTGTGTTTCTGTGACAGAGAGGGGGTAGTAACTGAGATGTTCCAAAAGAAATTCTTGCGTTCTTTTTTCTTTTCTTTTCTTTTTTTTTTTTTTTTTTTTTGGTTTCTTGAAAAGTGAAAGGTTGGTGAATAGCACTAAATTTTCTCATATCCTGATGGTTGTTTAGTTCATTTCTATGTAACTAACATGCATTTTGCCTTTTAAGCATTTCTGCTCGTTAATCTTTAGTCTGTGGAACTGGGTCTTAGAGAAGCACTCCCTTCTGTTGCTCCACAGTTTGGGTGGACAGATACCCAGGGCCTGTCCCAGCTGCATTAAATTGTGCTCGCAGACTTCGGCCCAAGATTCTCTTCCTCCCCTCCTTACAGGGTGATTGTGTTTTACAGCAAACCTCTTGCCTTGGGCACTGAGATTTGGAACTTATTGTTATATTGGTTATGATTCCCAATCTGACTCAGTCATGGAATCAAAAATCATCATTTCTTGAGTGCAGCAGGCTGTGTGCACCAGGCCCCTCGTGGGCACAGTGGCTGCACTGGTCAATAAAACTAAATTTTAACTGTCAAAATTGCCCAGAGCTGTATAGATAAAATAATAAATGAGTAATTTTGATCCATAAATCAAAGCCATACATTTAAAACTGCCAAAAGAAAAAGTTAGATTTTCTTACAGCGTTGTTTCTTTGAAGCAGTTATATATTTTATCAGCTTGTTTTTTTTTTTTTAAATCAGTTCCTTTCCTCTTACTAAAGCCCTTTAAAAGAATAGAAACAGGACAACAGTTTGCCCATAAGAGCAGAAGAGGAGCACAGACATGTGAGGTGGTGCTTGAAATAATACATTTCGGAGCTGGCTTATCCCAGCGCAACTACAGTAGCGTCAGCGAGCACAACGCGGAAGCTCCCTGGACGCCTATCCACCACGGTGATAGTAAAGAAGTGAGGGGATAATAGCCGCAAGCTTAAGGAGAAGGAAGAAAGAAAAAGAAGTTAGAGATGTCTTCAAATGGTTTTTATTCTCTTTTTGACAAAAGTACTGTTAACAACGAGTGACCGACCGGTATTTTTAAAGTAAAACCAAAGAATCAATTGTCTGACACTTGATCAATAGAGGAAGTCTAGGCAGCATAAGACACGGATACTAGGGGGAGGAGAGAAGAAGGAAAGACAAAGATTTTTGAAGAGCGATGACAGACGGAGATAGACAGAGGCAAAAGGATATCACAAGTAATAAGTGACACTCGTTCACAAATCCGTCTGTTTTCCCAGACACACCAGGCAAGGTCCAATTTGTTATTGGTTTGAAGCCCTTCATTAAAGGCAAAAAGATTCACTAAAGCATCATGAGTAATACCTAAGAAAAGTCTTACATTCATTTTAAACCTTGTTCGGAGACAGGGTGGTCATCCAATTTATTCTCCAAACTGGGACACTTTAGAGCATGAAATGGGGACCTACTGATGGGACAATAGGTATACATTGAAACATAAGGTCACCCTACTCAAAGCTTTCACGTTGCCTGATTTAGCTTTTTACTTAGAAGGAACTGGTAAGAAGGCATGAACTTGAATCTGTCAGACCTGATTCAAACCCATGTCTATGATCTTGAGCGAGGCATGTAAATATCCCAATTCATGGCTTCTTCATTCTTGTCAGCACCATTTGAGTATTTTTAAAATAAAGTGTTTATAAGTCATCTGACGTTGTGTGAGCTCCACAAATTGCAGGTATCATGACTAGTATTGTAACATCACTACCAACATTAGCACAAGGATTGTGTATAGTTTTGTACCCTAGAGGTATCGGTCAACTCAGGCTCTCCATGCAGAGGAGAGACAAATTGCACTGCCACAGATACAACACTCGGACCCGCTGCCCCCGAGTCAGGAGCCCGTCTTCCATGGTTTTCATATGTTGGATGTGGCAATCCACAGACCAAGAAGTAAAGATAAATGGGTATCTATCTGTTGACTCCATTCACCAGGTTTGATGTGGAAGGAAACAAAGACATTAATGTATAGACTTCTTATAATGGGAGCATACTCCAAGACCTTGAACCTTTTTTCTACAGTCAGGCACACTCCTAGTTCTGAAATAATGTCTACTCCACTTACACTCTTCATTTCACTGGAACCTGTACTTTAAAAAATAGAGTTTATTACCTGTTGGGCTGTGACCACATGGCCCCAAGTGAGGGCATATTTTTCAGGTTGGTTGGAGAGATATAGACAGCTTACCTGGATGATTTCTGCTGTTGGTCTGTATTTTTTAATTCAGGCATCTTATTTGACTAATAAATAAGTCAGGTCACTGAAAGATTTCCACACTATTTGGGCCATCTAACAATAAAGGAAGAAATGTTTCTCACTGGAATAAAAAAACCAAATATCCACATTCTCCCCAAATCCAATGAAGCATTATGGATTTCAAAGCTGCCCACTGACGTTCTTTTCACCCAGATGAACTGCTGAAGCTTCTGGCAGGGGGACCAGGACGACAATTAAGGCTAGGAGACGGTGCCTGGTTTGGGGTCTGCTTATTTATTAAATGGCTGTCTCCATACAAACAAACTAACAAGCTTAACTAGCAAACTCGAGGTTAGCCAAAGCCTCTGAATCTTAAGACTCCTTCGCCCACTTGGCTCGAGCACACATTTCTCAGCCTGTCTCCCAAATACACTCCTTTGAGAAAGATGCCATTCCACAGACAGGAGCATGACCACTGCTGTGGGAGCCATATGGCTTACATGAATTATATAACAAAGAAGAATTAAGAGGAAAGGCAGTCATCCTCTCTCTCTTTTCTCACCCTGTTATGTTACGTTTTAGAATCACAGTTGAAGGGGTGCACAAATAATAAGTTGAATGGAGGAGGGGTGAGTAAAAGTGAGAGAGTGGATCTACAGAACATAAAGAAAACAAAATCCAACCATCAGCCAGTCAGCGGTCTGGTCTACCTGAACAGCAAAGGGAACAATTATTCTCGCTGAAAAGACTGTTTTTTGGGAACATGCTGGCACAGATTGCGTTTTTATCCTCCCCTTCGGAAAAATCATTTAATATAGCATTATATAATTAATGTTGAGAATGGTGACAGACCTCCGTGGTCTCTCTTAAAAAAGTATCGAGAAATAACGGGCAAAAATGACTATAAAGTCCCTTTGTCAGTGCGAAATGTTAAGTAGTAACAGTAAACTTGGCATTGTTGTCCTCTTGATTGTTAATAATGGACGGGAGGTTGAGATGCACTTTCGTTCATTTTTATTTTACAGTTCTGCTCTTCCTGCATTTCTCACTCCTGCACGCAGTCTCCCGTTTCATTCTTAACTTATTAGAAAGCAGTACAGGAGACATGAATACTAAAATGGCCAGTGCAAAAAAACATGCCTCCTGTACTTTGCAGGCCCCAAATCCTTGGTGCAGAGATCACACAAAATAATTCCTGTGGTTACTCTGTACTTTTGATAGCACATTGCTTACAGATCAAAGTTTTTATGAAGCCCACATGTAGAAGTGGTTTGCATTCCCCCACCCCCACCCTGAGAGACAGCACTAAGGAGCCGTCTATTTTATTTGTCTTCTTCATTGGCCAAGTCCTTCACTGGTGGGGAAAGCTGTTTCCTGGGGACTGGCTTCCTTTTTCCTACATTTCGGATGAGAGAGTCTACTTATTAGGTGCCTTCTGTAAGCAACGAGAAGGAAAGGAGTTCAAAACAAAGATCCGTCCTTCCATGTGTCAAAGACGACTCCCCTTTCATAACGTTAGAATGAAAATTAGAAGAATTAAGTTAGCAAGGTTTCTTCGTTCTTTCGGCCACTGGGTTCCCTTTGTCAGAGGTAGGAAGAAATGCGTGTTCTGCCCCCTCCTTTTCAGTTGATTTGCAGCTCTGGACTCTACCTGGTAATGCAAGGCTTTGGGGCCTTGTGTTTTTTAGTCACAGGAAATAAAAGAAACCCCTGTGCCCAGGTTTCCTCGGTTGTCTCCTATGATCCCTGGAGGACACTGAACTTGATTCCATCCACACAGGGGCAGCCCTGGGCAGGGTGTCAGCGATTAATTTTAGGAACGTCACAAAGATCAGAGGCTAACTATACTTTCCATAAAGGTTGAAGGAATAGTACCAAGAAAACAAATTTTATAAAAGACATTGAACTTCAGTCCCAAAAGATAAACACAGGGTTGATCATATCCCATATCCAATAATTGCTGATTTTTCAGAAAATCGTAAACCTGTGTATTGATACTTTCATCTGGACTTCTTTCCTTAGCCCTTCTGTTTCTTGACCTCAGTTTATTTCTGTTCTTCGAGGATGTGTTGGAGGGAAAGTCAAGTTAGTCAAAAGCTAATATTCATTTCTTATGATTATTTATTTAGCAAGAAATAAAAAGTAAGTTAAATTGAGGGTTTTATACCTGTGGGTTTCCTTTATTTACATTATCTTTAGACCCAAACCCCACAAAGTATTTAATTTTATTTCATTTCATTTCATTTCTAGACAGGTAGGTAGACTCTATAGGTAGTGCATTTCTCATTGCAGAAGAACCTCAGAAAACAATTAGGTGCTTCCAGAAGGACTCTGAGCTGTCTGGGAAGAATTTAGACTTGTTTACAGACTTTGTTCCTTCATGTAACAAGCAATTATTAAATACCCACTCTGTGCTGGGTGGGAGGATAGAATGTAGATAAGATAATCTCTCAAGAACCTAAGGAGACAATTATAATAGAGTGTGCTAAGGGATAGAGAAGGAACCCTCAAGGTGCTAAAGAAGAACACAGAAGGGGCTCTTAGTCTAAAGAGGAGAGGATGGGGCACCTGGGTGGCACAATCAGTTGAGCGTCTGACTTCAACTCAGGTTATGATCTCACGGTTAGTGGGTTTGAGCCCCATGTCGGACTCTGTGCTGACAGCTCAGAGCCTGGAGCCTGCTTCAGATTCTGTGTCTCCCTCTCTCTCTGTCCCTCCCCCACTCACACTCTGTCTCTGTCTCTTAAAAATAAATAAGTGTTGGGGCGCCTGGGTGGCTCAGTTGGTTAAGTGGCCGACTTCGGCTCAGGTCATGATCTCGTGGTCCGTGAGTTCGAGCCCTGCGTTGGGCTCTGTGCTGACAGCTCAGAGCCTGGAGCCTGTTTCAGATTCTGTGTCTCCCTCTCTCTGACCCTCCCCCGTTCATGCTCTCTCTCTGTCTCAGAAATAAAAACGTTAAAAAATAAAAAATAAAAAAATAAATAAGTGTTGGGGCGCCTGGGTGGCTCAGTCGGTTAAGCGGCCGACTTCGGCTCAGGTCATGATCTCGTGGTCCGTGAGTTCGAGCCCCACGTCAGGCTCTGTGCTGACGGCTCAGAGCCTGGAGCCTGTTTCAGATGCTGTGTCTCCCTCTCTCTGACCTTCCCCCGTTCATGCTCTGTCTCTCTCTGTCTCAAAAATAAAATAAACGTTAAAAAAAAAATAAATAAATAAGTGTTTAAAAAAATAATAAAATAAATAAAGAGGAGAGAGAGGTTAGGGAAGATTTCCTCAAAATGACTTTCTGTGAAGTTGAAAAAATGGGTAAGAATTATTAAGACAAAGAAGTGGATGAGGAGGTATTTTAGTAGGAGGGTCTAGGACTAGGAATGCCAAAAGGCAAGAGAGAGTTTGTGCCTTCTAGAAACTGAAATGAATTTACGCATCTTTTGGAGAGTCTGAGGCTAGGAAAGTATATGGTGGGGCTGGAGGGTTAACCACGAACCATATTATATGGGACTATTTCAAGGAATTGTTAAGATAGGTTTAAGAAGCAAGAACTGAGGAGAAATACTCTTCTAATTTTAGTTTTCAGTGTTAGTGAAAACGTAGTGATCTAAAGACTTTATATAATAGCATGGCAGTCGTCTCTTAGCTTGGAACTTATTTCAGTTCATGGAGTGGCTGTTTCCATGACTCTGGACAAGAAGAAGGAGAGAGAATTGTGTTTGGACTTTTTAAATATGTTAGCATCTAATTTTACCTTCAATGAGCTCAATTCTAATTTGAGATACTTGGCTGCACATTGCTATATATCTTGAATTATTTGCTACTGTGTATTCATGCCCCAGTGCATTAGTGGATTTTTCATAGATTTTTTTTTAAAAAAATATGTGTGATGGTCACTCCAAAATACTGTATTTCAAGGAAGTTGGGTGCCTGGAAAAACTAGTTGACTTTATTTCTGGTTTATACCTCCCTTGAATATAGCAATTGCTTTTTCTCCAGAGAACAGCATGTGTACAAATAATTTTGATGCTTTCTTTGCACACAAGCTGTAGTATTTGCTACTGAGTCTGGTAGAAAGGAGGTATGAGTCACATGGGCTGCTTAAATTTGTTCTGTGTCATTCCTAGGCAAATTGCAGACTAAGTCTGGCAAGCCAATGAATGTGAATACTAAAAGATTAGATGATCTCCTTGCCCAGCCCTCTCATTTTACACATTAATTTCATTCATTCAACAAATGTAATTGAGATCTTCTATGCAGCAGGCATTGTTCTCAATACAGAGAAAACAGTGCTGAGTCAAAGCAAATATTATCACACCAATCCTAGATTTTGGTGGTGCGGGGGTTGGGGGGGCAGTATTAATAATAAGCCCAGATAGGGGCGCTTGGGTGGCTCAGTCAGCTGAGGGTCCAGCTTCCACTCAGGTCATGATCTCACAGTTCGTGAGTTCGAGCCCCGCGTCAGGCTCTGTGCTGACAGCTCAGAGCCTGGAGCCTGCTTCGGATTCTGTGTCTCCCTCTCACTCTGTCCCTCCCCGACTCGTGCTCTCTCTTTCTCTCTCTTCCTTTTCTCAAAAAAAAAAAAACCCAACATTATTTTTTTTTAATTTATAGAAAATAATAATAATCCCAGATAGCAATATATAATAATAAAATGTGATAGTGTTCTGAAGGAAGAGCGTAAAGGTGTAAAAGGTGTATAAAATCTGTAATAGAGACGGCTGATTTAGTTTAGCTTTTCTAGAGAATGTCACCAAAGAAGAGGCATTTGAGCTAAGAACTGAAGGATGAGACAGAGTTAGCCAGGTAAAGATGTGAAAAGAAGATTGTTCCAAGTTAGTTAATGATAAATTAATAGTAAGTACTTAGACCCCACAGAAAGAAGATGCATGGCTGAAATCAAAGAGTGAAGGGGAGAAAGATATGACATATGGCAAAAGACATTAGCAGAAACCAGACCATGGAGGCACTTCTATGGCAGGTTCACAAATTTGGCTTTTACTTTAAGTGACTGAAAGAGAGAAGGTGTCATACCCAGAGTCACACGATGATTTAGTGGCAGGATGAGGAAGAGAACACTGGCCTCTGTATTTCCATCAAACAGTGCTGCCTCATGTACCACACCAATCTGTCTCACCAACAAGTGCCATTAGTCAAGAGCCCAAGCAGATGAATGAGATTTAATCTGTGCTGACCCATTTCACCCATGAAAATCTAAATGGATCCAACGTACTTGTCGTAGTACCTCATTCAGAGACTAAAACTAGTATAGGTTAATTGAATGAATATTCTACTCCTAGAGGTTAAGAATATTATCTTGGTTTATGGACTAAACTGCAAATTATGAAAATTTGCATTTCATATTACTGGACAAGCCATAATTCAATGCAGGTTTCTTAACATTTTCACTCTTTGAAGCAGTATCAAAAATGAAAGAACAAAACACACACAAACACAGACACACACACACACACACACACACACACACACGCACACCACAGAGTGACATCTTTCAGGACAGATAGATCTGAATTGAAATATACCCCCAGACATTTGCTGACTGTGAGATCTTGGAATGCTGCTTTCACTCTGATCCTTCTCATCTGCAAAGTGAGTATAATTATACCCACCTTTTTAGAGTTATTGTGAGAATTAAGTCAAATCATAGAAATCAAGCTCTAGGCTCAGTATCTGGAAGATAGCTGTTCCTTAATAAATTTTTAGTCTATTTAGTTAGTTTTGCATATAATCAAACAGAGGAAGCCAAAAGGTTGAATCTTGTCTTTCATCAAGGGTTTGAGAAAGAAGATACACCTTTGATTCCGAATGAAATTTCTATTTCTAGCATGAAACGATGTGTGTCAATCAAGATGGACTAGATTACGCTGTGGTAAGAAACAACTCCAAGATCTCAACAAAAAATTTATTTCTCACTCATGCTATGTGTCCAACACGGGTTGGCAGAGAGCAACTGTTCATCAGTCATTAAGGATCCAGGCATATGGGGCTGCATCTTAACGTGTATTTCTGTCATCAATGCAATGGGGGAAAAATGTGCTGCAATGTCTTGCATTGGCAATTAAAAGTGACATTTAGCATTTATGCTAGGTCTCAAGACCACGCCCCATTTTAAGTGGGCAGGGAAGTGCAATCTTACCAGGGTTCAGGAAGAAGAGAATCCAAGTACCTGGTGAACAATGCAATGTGTCCACTATAATCTGTCCTACTGGACATTAAATATTCCATGTACCCTCCTTGCCATGCTGGAAACACACTCACTCCTCCCCACAAGGGGAGATCACCCTAAATCATCAAGCTCAGTGATGATCTCTGGGTGATGGACAATCATCTCAATATTAGGTTCATTTGTTCTTGATCTGGATCTGGAAACAAACTAAAAAATCAAATTATCTAGTCTCCTCCCACATCGTGCACAGTGATGGATTAGGAACAGGATCAGCACAGTCAACATCTTTATTTGGAAAGAGCATCACAATTTAGCAATCCCACCAAACAGACATTTTGAAGGGTGCCTATCCAAGTTTGTGTTCCTTGATTAGGGACCTCCCTAGTTCTGTTCCTTGTCCTTTGTCCCCCACAGCCCCTGGTTCCATCTTATGGGAGATCCCATTATCTTTTTCCATTATCTTCCTTGGACATATCTGAAGTGAACCTGAGACTATGCTCTTCCTGGAAGCCGAAGAGTTTTTAAGTATCTTTCATGTCTGTAGACATTTAGGTGACGGTGGTTATTTTAAGTCTCTAATTTTCACAGCCTCTTTTAATCCAGGCTGGTGGCTCTTTTGGCAGTTAATTCCCTAGTAAACTTAGCTATCTTCTTATGTTTACATCCACTCCATGGCCAGTGACCATGCCCACAGTTCTTTTCCGATATACTTCTTAGATTGCTTTTTCCTTCTTTTTTTTTCCAATTTTCATTTTTCCTCTCTTTTTCACACATCCATGCACACATACACACACACACACACACAAACACACACACACACACTCTAATACTCTCTCTATTTGTATATTTATCAGTCTTTAATGGGAAAGCTCCCTTTTTATTCTTTTCCCTGAGTTAAAAGAATTTACTGGGGATCTCGCCCTTCACTCAAACTTTCTTCTGAGATACTCTAATGTGGTGAAATTACTGTGAAAACCATATCTTTAACTTTTTGCTCAAGATTCACTTCATTTTGTGTATGATACACAAAACCAAAAGCTCTTACCAGATGAGATTTTTTAAAAAATTACTTCTTTCAATGCTGCACACTCCTAAATTTCTGGACTCCATTTCCTTAATCCTGCTTATAAATGGGCCAATTTGGGGGTGTCTGTGTGGTTCAGTCAGTTAAGCGTCTGCCTCATGGTCTCAGCTCAGGTCATGATCTCACGATTCCTGAGATTGAGCCCCATGTCAGGCTCTGTGCTAACAGCACAGAACCTATTTGGGATTCTTTCTCTCCCTCTCTCAAAATAAATAAACTTTAAATAAATAAATAAGCCAATTTTGTTGGTGAGATCACCTCTTTTTTTGTAGATCTTGCCAAGTGCTACCAACAGTAAACAATTGTGAACATTGTGACCATTCTGTTTTCTAGCCTTGGAAGTGGAAGATTTTTTGGGGGGGGGGGAAGGGGGAGGTGCAAGAGAGTGAGGGGCAGAGAGAGAGAGAGAGAAAGAGAGAGAGAGAGAGAAGTGGGGCTCAGCTGGGGCTTGTATTCACCCAAAGCAGGGCACGAACTCACCCAAAGTGGGGCTTATGCTCACCCGATGTGGGACCTGAACTCACAAACTGTGAGATCATGACCAGAGCCGAAGTCTGACGCTTAACGACTGAGCCACCCAGGCGCCCAGAGGTGAAAGATTATTAAATAACGAATCAGCTATCTAAATAAGACCAAACAGCCGTTTTACCAAGTGGTTTTCCATGCCATAACACGCATTTTCATCTTTCCACCCTCCAGTCTCAACTTCATTGTCATCAGCCACTGTGGGCCTTCTTGATAGCAAACCCGATGTTAGGCTAGACTAGGGAGTCATAACGACAATCCCAACATCTCACTGGCTCATTTCTCTTCAAGTCACCTGTCTCTGGTAGGTTTGCTGGAATCTCTGTTGCACTTCTTATTCCAGTTCTCAGGCTCATGATAGCTCCATGATTCAACTTGTCGCTGTTGCCATGGCAAGAGAGAAGACAATTTCGTACGGAGTCTTTAAGCTCCTGCTCTGAATTTAGCACATTTTATTGGCAAAATAAGTCACTTGGCCACACCTAACTTCAAAGTGGGTGGAAAATATAATCCTCCCAAGCTCTCAGGATTATCAAAATATTTCTTCAATATCCCTGATGATTACAAACCATGCACCCTATGTTCAGTGAATATTTGAACCACTCTTGTCACATGCAAACTATCCTCGTTCCTTCTGTGAACAGTGATGAGTTACAAGAGAGAGCTGCTTCATGCATCTTTCTATCTGTTCCTGCATCAGTGTGACTTTGCTGACAGGACTGATATTTATTCACAGAAGATTAGACACCTCTGTATTAAAGGAAATGTTTAAAAATACATTCCAGGGGTACCTGGGTGGCTCAGTCAGTTAAACGTCCAACTCTTCATTTCAGCTCAGCTTGTGATCTCATGGTTTTGAGTTCAGGCCCCACGTCAAGCTCCCACCCTGGCAGTGCAGAACCTGCTTGGGATTCTCTCTCTCTCCCTCTCTCTCTGCCCCTCCCCTGCTCTCTCTGTGTGTCTCTCAAAATAAATAAATAAACTTTTAAAAAAAGAAAGAGGGGCACCTGGGTGGCTCAGTCAGTTGAGCATCTAACTTCGGCTCAGTTGATCTCACGGTTCATGAGTTCGAGCCCCACATTGGGCTCTGTGTTGACAGCTCAGAGCCTGGATCCTACTTTGGATTTTGTGTCTCCCTCTCTCTCTGCCCCTCCCTGCTCACTCGTGCTCTCTCTCTCCCTCTCTCTTTCTCTCAAAAATAAATAAGCATTTAAAAAATTTTTTGGGAAGAAAGGTATTATAAATAAGTAAGTAAAGAAATATATAAATAAATCCCAAATATTACAATGCATTTGGGATAGAATTTTTATCATCTTTATTTTTTTTAATGTTTATTTATTTTTGACAGAGAGAGAGTACGAGTGGGAGAGGGGCAGAGAGAGAGGAAGACACAGAATCTGAACCAGGCTTCAGGCTCTGAGGTGTCAGCCTAGAGCCCAAGGTGGGGCTTCAACTCATAGACTGCGAGATCATGGCCTGAGCCAAAGTTGGACGCTTAACTAACTGAGCCACCCAGGTGCCCCTGGGGTGGAATTTTTAAAATTTTGACTCCCCTCAGGGCACCTGAGTGGCTATGTCAGTTGAGTGTCTGACTTTGGCTCAGGTCATGATTTCGCGGTTTGTGGGTTCAAGCCCCACTTCAGGCTCTTTGCTGACAGCTGGGAAACTGGAGCCTGCTTTGGATTCTGTGGCTCCCTCCCTTTCTGGCCCTCCCTCGCTCACATTCTGTCTCTCTCTCTCTCAAAAATAAACATTAAAATAATAATAATAATAATAATAATAATAAATAAAATTTTGACTCCCCTCAAATAGTTTAATTATGTCTGAGTTTATGTAATTTTAACTATTTCTACTGCTTGTTATATGTAAACTACTACACAACTATAATATAGATATGCAAACATGTATATAGATAAAAATTGCATTGATCCACAGAATTCCCATAGATCAGAATGGTTTTTATCATTTAAAGAGAACTCATTAAAAAAAAGGATTAAAATGACTTTCAAAATTACAACAAAAAATGGAAAGATAATTGGAGTGAGTGATTATTCTATGCAAATACCTCCATCAAAATAAAGCAGTAATTAAGGCAAAGTGCAAATAAGCAAACTGTTTCTTTTCAGATTCTCAAGATCACTTTGTGCTGGAGTTAGGAAGTAAATGTGTATTTCATGACTCTGTGGCCAGTTAGAAATTGGTTTTGTGTGTCATATACAAATGATCACTCTCTGACCACAGCTTTGTACTTGCTAATTATATTGCTTTTGATGGAACAAACAGTCATGCTTCCTAGAAGATACCTTAAGAGCCTGGCCACATTTAGCTGGCTTCAACAATGGTTTTGCCGAAAGGGGACTGTTGAGCAGACATGTTCTTACCTCTGTGTCTGGATGCCAAGGCAAACAATTGCTCCTTATAGTGGGTGCTAATTATTAATCCTACTGGCATACCTTGTTTCATCATTAAGTCTTAATTTCTTTCAAAAAAAATAAGATTGAACTCCAGTTATTTAGCTAGAACAATAATCATTGTGAATTTCAAAGACCAAAATCTTCCCACATTTTTATGTCGAGAACCGCAAAGCACTTTCAGAAAACCCTACTGCTAAGGCAATGATGTATCGCTTTTGCTTTCATTATATGTTTTTAATCAGAGCATGACTTCACACTAGACAAAGCGATGCTTTATGCATGGTCTCACTTGTTTTTGCTAAAATCTTTTGACATGATTAATTTTACTTTAATGCTTTTGTCTTGTTGTAATGGTAAGGATGATGGGTATAAACCAAGCAAAAATACATGCTTTTCTATTATAATGCCTCTGAGCATTAAAAATATCTTAGATGAAAAGGAAAAAAAAAATCACAGGAGACTGGTCTGACTGGAATTAAATTTCTTGCTACCTGAACACAGAATACATGAGATTTAAAAAAAATGATTCAGTCATTGTTTTTAGTTTTAGTTTTGGTATTTTTATAGCAATTTATTCATCTGTATGATTAGATCTGAAGAGGAGGAGAGAGACTGTGGCTCACAGATTTTGATCTCATTTGTCGCCTTATGGCATTTACTTCCTTCACAGTATTAAGGGACCAAAATAGTAACCAATTTGATACAAGGTGTATCTCAACCAGAGATGAAGATAAAAACAGGCCATACCTTGCCTTGGTGATGCCTGGCATTGGATATAGGATAGTTTTCGGCTACACTAATTTTCAGTCTAAATGATACCCTTTGTCCAAGTTACAGAAAAGCAGTGACATAAGTGACTTTATGAAGGAAACAATAGCTCATTCAACAAGTGAGACTTGCCTTGTGAACAGCGGCCCAAGTATCAATTTTACCATATTCACTTTTTCTTTTTTTCCTTAATAAATGATGGAGTTGTTTACCCTTATTACAAGAGTATGCTACTTTCCTTTTTTTTTTTTTTTAACATTTATTTAATTTTGAGAGACAGAGAGAGATAGAGCATGAGCCAGGGAGGGACAGAGAGAGAGAGGGAGACACAGAATCCGAAGCAGGCTGCAGGCTTTGAGCTGTCGGCGTAGAGCCTGACGTGGGGCTGGAACTCATGGACCGTGAGATCGTGACCTGAGCCTAAATTGGAGGCTTAACCGACGGAGCCACCCAGGCGCCCCTGCCACTTTCCTTTTTGCTACATAACCTGTATGCTTGTTTTACTACCTCCTAAATAATCTTAAACAACAAAAATATCATCTAGTGCTATCCAATAGAATTTAATGCAGTGATGGAAACGTTCTTTCTAACATCAAAGTCCAATACACCAGCCACTAGCCACATGTGGCTATTGAGCACTTTACACATTGGCTAAAACAGAGAAGATGAGTTTCCAATTTTATCGAATTTTAATAAATTTACATTTAAGTCACCTCCCATAGTAAGTGGCTTCTGCACCAACAGCAAGCTCTAGATGACAGCTTTGTGATACCCAGCTTTACTTTGGAGAGCTGTCTGCCACCCCAACCTTGCTGGCCCAAACCTAGTCCCCTCTGTGCAAAGAAAAAAATAGGTGACCCCGTGAAATAAGTAAATCCAAAGAACACCCAATGAACCACATGTGAGCTCTTTTCTAGGTACTAGAGTTTCACCTTTTAATTTCACATTCTCTCCAAGTCTGGTGTATTCATTTCCTGGAGCTGCCGTCACAAAATACCAAAAACTAGGTGACTTAAAACAACAAAATATGGGGGCTCCTGGGTGGCTCAGTTGGTTAAGCATCTGACTTAAGCTCAGATCATGATCTTGTGGTTCATGAGTTCGAGCCCCGTGTCGAGTTCTGTGCTGACAGCTCGGAGCCTGGAGACTGGTTCAGATGCTGTGTGTGAGTGTGTGTGTGTGTGTGTGTGTGTGTGTGTGTGCATCTGTCCCTCCCCCTGCTCTCTCTCAAAAATAAATAGACATTAAATTTTTTTTTTTAAACTGACAAAAAAGGTACTCTCTCACATTGCTGGAGGCTAGAGGTCTAAAATCAAGGTATCAGCAGAGCCACGGGTCCCTGCAAAGACTGTGGGGGAGAATGCTTCCTTGCTTCTTCCTGGCTTCTGGTGGCTCCTGGAAATCCTCAGTATTCCTTGGTTTGTAGCTTCCATCACTTTAATCTCTGTTTTGTCTTTACACAGATTCCTTCCTCGTGACACTCCTCTGTATCCAAATCTTTCTTCCCTTTCCTTCATAAAAACAGCTGTCATTGTCTCTAGGACCCACCCTAATCCAGTCTGACCCGATCTTAACTTGATTACATTCACAAAGACCCTATTTCCAAATAAGTTTATGTTCACAGGTCCTGGGGGTTAGGATTTAAAAATATCTTATCAGGAGACACAATTACCTCACAACCCCTAGCAAACGATACATGTAAGGAAAACATACAACCAGAGACACAGCTGTTAGACACTGACTGTGTGGAAGGCACACATCCTAGTCACTTCACTTGCATTTATTCATTTAATTCTTACAGCACCACTATGGTATTAGGGGCCATGATGATCCCTACTTGAGATGAAGAAATGGAGGCACAGAGACATCAAGTAATTCTCTCAAGATCACACAGATGGTAAATGGCAGAGCCAAAATGTGTACCCGTATAAAGCTCGAGAGTCTGCACTCTTCTGTTTCTCATTACTCAAGTAATAGCCAAGTGCATATCATAAAAAAAAGTTCAAGGTGAAGCAACACTGGACGGGTCACTTCAGCATTTTATGCAGAATAGAATGGAATGTTCTCTGCACAAATTGAATATATTAATATAATTGATATCATGCATATCTATTTGTCGAACTTTCCAGTATTTCCTTTGTTATTAATTAAAGAATGTTGGATTGAGTTATTCTTAGGGGAACATAATCCTAGAAATGAGGTGATCTCCCCTTCTAAGGGACTTGCAACTCCTGCCATTGCTTTGTGTGTACCTCCTCACTTGCAGAAAGATCCGTGTAAGATCTGTGTGCCGACACATGATTTGCTAACGAGGGAAAAACTGTGCATGTATGCTTCCTTGCTTGTCTGTTTTATCTTGTATTAGTGACACAGAGGGCCTCCTTCGTCTGTAGTGTATCGGTAAATCTCAGATCTTCGTTCCCTGTCCGTCCATAAATTTGTTGGAAGTATTTCATTACTGTAATCACTAAGTTTACCAAATACCAGTAGCTGCTCTTGTGTGTGCATAAATATTTCCTAGGATTAAATTACTTCTTCCACTTTAGAGCTTCCATTTAAAAAAAAAAAATGATAGAGCTTCCTTTTTTGTCTTTATTCTTGTCAAAAACCCAAGTCCTTTTTCCCACCTGAGTGATAATCAAAAGATCTATGTGCAGATGAATTAAGGAGAAGTGTAATGGTTTTGTGCTTTCAATCTTATTATTAAATTCAAGGTGGGGGGGCGCCTGGATGGCTCAGTCGGTTGGGTGTCCGACTTTGGCTGAGGTCATGGATCTCACAGCTCATGGGTTCGAGCCCCGCATCGGGATCTGTGCTGACAGCTCAGAGCCTGGAGCCTGCTTCGGATTTTGTGTCTCCCTTTCTCTCTCTACCCCTCCTCCACTCATGTTTTGTCTTTCTCGGTCTCAAAAATAAATAAACATTAAAAAAAAATTTTTTTTAATTCGCAAGGTCGGATATCTTCCATTGTGTTTGTAACAAATACATGTTAGTGGGTTTCTAGATCTAATTCAGAAAATAATCCAAGATGGTTCTCATATTTTGTGTATATATATTTCTACTGTCCAGTTCATTTGCTAACTGCAGCATTAGGTTTCATCGCCAGCTGGTCTCAGCCCTGAACTGAAAAGCTTTGGTAGACCTGAGGACAAGATGAGGCCAGAAGGGTAGCACTACCAAGCACTTTCACTGGACAGAGTAACCTTTCTTGACCTTTGAAAAACTGTGACGTTTCCCAGACTCCGTTTTCAAAAAGAAAACAGAAACGTCAAATACATATCTTTTTAAGAAGCAACTTTTGTTCTTTTTACCAAGTAAACTGTAGTCACTTACAAATATAATGGCCAATCCCTAGTCTATCATGGTTGGAGGAAAACCAAGGATAAGAGTCTAATTCTCTTTACAGCCCAGCTGGCCTCATACAGAAGGAATTCTTTTCCCAAGCCACAAGCTGTGCCCCACCGGCTTCATAGGGGCATATGTGACCGCTGGTAATGCCAGCCCACTGAAAGAGAGATGGAACAGTGCAAATCCATTAACACTACTGGAAAATAACAGGACATTTATTCTGCTGAAAGTAGGTTAGTAGCATCATCCTCATGCATGTTGCTTCCTTAAGCAGAACTGATGGAGGCAGGGAGGGCACAGAGCAGTACCTTCTGAGGTCTTCTGAGTTTCACTTGTTTGCAGTGTATAATGTGTCACTTGCCAGAATGCAAACACATGAAAATAAACACATTTCCCAGAATAAAAAATTCCTGCGGCACCTTTTCCTTTTGAGAAGAAATATTGTTAGAAGTTGTCTACCCAGGGGTCAGCCAACTTTTTCTGTAAAGGGCCAAATAGTAAATCTTCTGGGTTTTGCAGCCATGAGGTCTCTGTCACAACTACTCAGCTCTGCTGTTGTTGCATGAAAGTAGCCATAGACAATACATAAATGAATATGTGTGGCTGTGTTCTGGGAACGCTTTATTTATAAAACTAGGGGAAGAGCTAGATTTGACCCGCAGCCCTTAATTTGCCAACCTTTGCACTCTAATCTAAGGATCTATCTATTTTATTCATCATTCACACCTCTCGGTAGTAAAACAATACTTACGGTCTCATAACTAACATTTATGACACTGGCAAAACCCTTTACATGCATTAGCTCATCTAACCCTCACGACAATCCCATGGTGCAAGATCTATCACGACTCCCATTTTATAGAAGAGGAACCAAGGCGTTAAGAGATAAAATAACTTGTTCGATGCCCTAAGAAGCAAAGCCAAGATTCAAACTCAAGTAGTCTTGGTCCAGAGATCATGCTCTTAAGTCACAAGCCATACTGACTCCCAGGGAATATTTTGTGATCTTCCTCTTTAACTTTGGAGACAGACTCTGTTGTGAACATGAATGAGATACTTTCTCCTCCAGCACCAGGAGGGCAGACATTCCATCTACCTTGTTGACTCGCTCCACTCCCCTGCCTGGCTCACCAGACATAGCCAACAGACACTGGGCAAATGTTGCATCAGGGGATTAACTCTCACGCTTGCCAGGGCCACAGGCCAGTCCCCAAAGTAGCTAAACATTGACTCAGTAGCCATGGGGTCCTCCAGAAAGTCGTATACTGCTTAGGCTGACACAGTGTCGGCCTCTCAAGGACATGTCCAGCATGTATACGGTTATATTTTTTGCTTGTCTTTATTCTGTCTTTGAAATTGCAAGTATCTGTTATGAAAACCAGCCTCTTTGCAGACTATCTATGCCAAAGAAGTAAAGGAGAAAAGGATAAGGAAGAGAGTTTTGATTTTAGCAACACCAAAACGATAATGAACATTTTAATGAGCATTTATTATGTGCCCAGCACCGTGTTGAACAGATTACATACATCTTCTTATTTAGATCACATTTTAAGGCAGAGACAACTACCCTGATAAGGATTCAGGAAACAAAGGCTTTGGATGACTAAATAACTTGTTGAAAATTATAGTTAATATTCCAAGGTACTAATTTTTTACTTCAAAATCTGGATGCTTAACCACTGTATGACACTGTCTTCACTGAGATGCTCCACGGCTTGAAGCTAACATAGATGGAGAACTTGTTTGTGTAACACAGTGTGCTGCATGCCTTACATGGATTATCTCATTAAATACTCAGAGTAACGATGTGAGGTTGAGATCATTACTTTCTCCATTTATTAATGAGGGTCAGGGCGCCTGGGTAGCTCGGTTGGCTGGGCACCCAACTCCTGATTTTGGCTCAGATTTCACAGTTCATGGGTTTGAGCCCTGCATTGGGCTCCCTGCCAGTGTAAAGCCTGCTTGGAATTCTCTCTTTCTGTCGCCCTTTCTCTGCTCCTCCCCTGCTTGTTCACTCTCTCTCTCTCTCTCTCTCTGAAAATAAATAAACATTTTAAAAAATGAGGAAACCAAGGTCAAGGACTGTTTCTAAGAAAGTTCAGGGTGTAGCCAGATTATGAACCCAAGCAGCTGTCTTTTTTTTTAAGTTCATTTATTTATTTTGAGAGAGGTGGGGGGAGGGAAGGAGAGCATGAGCACACGCACACACATGAGCGGGGTAAAAACAGAGAGAGAGGAAGAGAGAAAAATCCCAATCAGGCTCCATGCTGTTTGCACAGAGCCAGGCGCAAGGCCCTATCTCACGAACCATGAGATCACGACCTGAACCGAAATCAAAAGTCAGACGTTTAACCGACTGAGCCACCCAGGTCCCCCCGAAGCAGTGGCCTCTACCTCTTAAACTCAACACTACTGCCTTCATCGCGTCGGTACTATTTTAAGGATAAAGGTAGACATGTATTAAGGGCTCTCCAGGATAATGGAACTTTACAAGTGTATCTATTGGATGCATTTTATTCTCGTAACAACCCTGGGTAATATCTCTATCCAGTCCTCACATTTGTAAAGCACTTTCCAGTCTGCCATTCATTGGGTCCCCCATAATAACCATGTGGGATAAACAGGTCAGGCATTATTATTACTGTTTGACATATGGGGAAACTAAAGTTCGGAGTGGTTAAGTGACTTGTCAAGGTCATGCAATAATTGATGACTTTGTGACTCAAACCCATGGCTTCTGACCTAATTTAGTTCAGTGTTCTTTCCATTAAGCCATGTTCTATGAAACCTTATTAGGAGTTCTTTGACCTGTAACTGACATTATTTGATCTCTTTCTAACATGGTATTTTTTTTTTCCAACTGGATTATTTAGTAAAGTATGTATCAGAAGCCTTTAACTCACTTGAGCCATTTTGAATGGAAAATAATTAACTCCTTGTTGCAAACAATGCAGACCTGAGAACTCACAAGATGCCCTACCAAAGCTGAAGCATACTTGACGAATGACACAGGGTTCCAACAGGAAGCAGATATAAGAGCTTCTTGGAGAGACATGGGCAAGGGCTAAGAGTGGAACACCCCTCTTTCCCACACCCTGGTGCCAATACGGTGGGGCACTGTTCCCACCCAGGCCTGAAAAAGGCAAGGAGAGGGAGAAGTTAGAACCAGGGACAGAGGGGCTGTGCTGAGAAGATCATCTAACAGGACCTTCATTCAAACAAGGGAAGCGGCCCACACTGACCCACAGGAAGGAAGCCAGGGGAAGAAATACCCTGACCTTCCTCTCCTCCTCCCCTTAGTCTTTTGAAACTGAATCCGGGCAGAAGCCAGAGGAGAGGGAGGCCCTAGATGTGCGTAGTACCATCAGCCCTTTGAAGAACTGGGGGTGGGGGGCGGATCTGCAGGGACAATCAGAAGAGCCCCCCCCCCCTCCCCCGCTGTTCATAAGCTGCCTTTTTTTTACCACCAAACTTGATGATAGAAAATGGCAAAATGCAGATACACTTTCAGCTCTCTGGAACTGTAATATCTACTTTGGCTTACCCAAGTTCCTTTAAACCTGAGCTGGTTTATAGTTTCTACTGGATCTAACTGGCTCACTACCAAATTAACAATCTGGAGTGGAGGCAGGTAACAAAGGGACAGCAAAACGACACCACCAAGCCTGTCCACCAGGAACAACTAACAGCTCAAGCCTGTAACCAGTATTATCCCAGGCCCGTCGCTCACAGTAAGAATAACCGTGAATGTTTGTTTGACTTCTAAAAGATGAATTACTTTTTCTTTTTCCCTATGATTCTCTTTGCAAATCGAAGACATTCTGCATGGTACAGCATTGTGCTTTTCACATCTTAAAGTTACAAAGTAAAAATTCGTGGTCTGACTCACCTTTATCAGAAAGCACTATTGGTGTTTGTCGTGAGACCTGAGACCGCTGTCTTCAACAGTGTGGATTCCTGTAAGGCTCTGTGGGTCCCTTATTTACAGAGCACAGCTCTGCTACTGTATTGCTCCTTTCCATTTCCCCAGGTTCCTTTACACTTTTCTCTCTCTCTCTTTTTTTTTTTTTTTTGTCATTGTCGTTCTATCATGTTAGACTGGAGGCTCTGTTTCTGATAAAGAAAAGGCACCATGTGTCTGAGGGACAGCGTAGGTTTGAGCTGGGGCCTCCTGATTGTCACTAAATACCGAAGGAAAAGCCATTCCTGGGAGGGTCCTATGGGAGAGTCACGCCGCCGTCTATCTTTCAAGGTCAGATGCGTAATTGCGGATTTCAATGGGTGAGTCAGGCAAGTGAGTTCACTGTGCCTGTGATCTGAAGACAGAGGCTACTGGAGAAGGCTTCCCCAAACTTGGGTGAGAATGAAGCGTTCTAACATTTTTCACCACATAAAGATTTTTAGATTGGTAACTGAGGAAGCCCAGTCATGGGAAAAAGAAGAGCTTGATTAATTAGCCATTTAAAACAAATATGTCAAGGTTGGGGGAGAGGAGGCTTTCCCCGAGTGGACCAAAAAACAGGTAAAAATGTAAATGTTATGGGACTCAAGTCTGCACAAATGCTCAGTGAATGTAGATGTCAATAACGAATCATTCTTAATGAGTATTATTAACTTCAGTAAAGATCTAGTTTGAAAGTCATTCTTTTTCTTTCTTTTATCCCTTACATAGGGATAAAAGCTTACCTTTTACCTTTTAGCTCTACCCGTTCTTGTGATGCACGGCACAGGGCATCAGGGCTGGCACAGAGCTGCTGCACCCTAGATCTCTCCAAAACTTCCCAAAGGTGGGCGCCACACCAGACTACTGAGAAATGCCCAAGTTTTCTGTGAATAGGACTTTAAATATGGACTTGGCCACTTTTGTTGTCCCCTGCCCACAAATGTTACCAAAATGTCTAGAGGCATGGAATTGAGGATGTAACTGTCAGAGTGGCTCAAAACTCACCAGCCTCAGAGCCCCAGCTCTGGCCAACGTGGGGGCAAAGAGCCCTCGCTTTAGAGAACACACTCTGTTCTCCACAACCCTACCGTTCACCTTGCCAATGTGCCATCGCCCGTCTCCCATGTTTCCATGTAGTAAAACCAATGTGAAGAAGATCATCTTAAAGTACCCGTGTTTCCAAAGGAAAGGAGAAGAACTTGAGGAATAGGAAAGGAAGGACATTTTTAAATTTTTTTTAACATTTTAAATGTATTTTTGAGAGAGACAGAGAGACAGAGACAGAGCATGAATGGGGGAAGGACAGAGAGAGAGGGAGACGCAGAATCTGAAGCCCAATGCGGGGCTCGAACTCAGGAACTGCGAGATCATGACCTGAGCTGAAGTCACACCCTTAACCGACTGAGCCGCCCAGGCGCCCCGGGAATGACAATTTTTAAATTGCTAATATGTGAGGAAGCTTGGTGGGCCTGGTATTGAAATCACGAAGAACAAGGAGGGTTTTATTTGGCCATGAGTTCTGGTCCACAGAGTATCCATTCTGCACTTCTAATATATCCTTCGCCTCAGTGAAGTTTGCATCTATCTGGCTAAGTCATCTTCTTACTCTGAAAATGTAGCTTTGGGAAGAATGCAATGTCTAGGGTACCTTCCTAGATGCCTCTTTCCTAGTTACCCTTTAAGTACTAGTGTTTGGCAAAACATCATGCCAGCCCTCTTCTCATCCTGAGCACCCTTCCTGCTCTGTGGCATCCGTACTAGATGGTGACAGACTACTAAGCTCTGTTTCCTTCCCAGACTGTATTTCCACCTGCCTCCTGAGCATCTCCACTTGGCCTTCGAACCATTGTCTTGCCTTCAGACTCATCTTTGCTGTTCTCTCTTGCAGTAAATGGCATCTTCGTCTCCCCAACCTGAAAACTGAAGTTTCATCCCTGACCTGTCCCTCTCCTCTAAGCCCTCCTTCATCCTGTGAATAAGCACTGTCATCATTATCTTCTGTTTTAACCCATCTCTTGCTCTCCACTCACGTTGTCAGTCCCTCGTATAAAATCTTTGATGAATCCCCAGAACACACACGGTGAAATCTACCTCCTCGCCACAGCTTCTAAATCCTGCCTTCCCAGATTCACTTCTGTTCTTTCTCCCATCCCACACCTTTTCCTCCAGCTTTTCCAGACTACATGCAGACCCCTGAAATGTCATCCTTCTGACACCCGGGCCGTCGCTCCTGCTCTCTCTTCTGCATCGGATGCTCTTCAGTTCTAATTCCACACATAATTTGTGCAACACTTGTTCCAGCATTTCAAGCTTTGTGCTAGGAATTTGGGATACAAATAAGACACCATATTCTGAAAGTCTCCACAATCTTCATACGAAACACAGTGAAATAGTTCTATATAATATGATAGGCCAAGATACAAGGAAGTACAGGGTGTTAAGGGAGCACACAGAGTCACAACTACTTGGCCCTGCACCTCCTTCTGACCATGTGCCAGAGTCACCCCTGATCTACCTCTGACAAATAATTGCTGTCTCCTCTGTGTTGTCACAGAACGCTGCCCACACTTACCTTAGGAAGCTTATTGTTTTGTGTTGTCGTTGTTTAGATATCTGCCTTCCTATTTTGAAAGCAAGAATATTGTGCCTTATTTATCTGATAGCCACATGTCAAGCACATGTAGTGATTACTGAAGAAATGAGTGAGTAGTGCCTGAACAACAATAGCAGCTTAAGCAACCCCGGCAGCCAATAAACTCACAGACATCAAAGCCGGTTTTACCTTCACATCTTATTTATACAGTGATCAATCTGGAGGAGCATTACATCAAATTGTTTGAGCTACGCACACATACACACACACAGACACACACACATGCATACATTTGTATATGATGTTATATACGTATATACTCATATATATAATGTTATATAGTGAGGCCCCAAAGGGCTTATAGTTGTTAATGAAGACATAAATATCTCATTTATCCAGATCTTTGAACAGGGACCTAAGGGATACAGATATCTTATTTATAGTTCAAGTTCAAAAATTGTGGGCAAGCTTTGAAAATGTGTTCTTTCCTATGGACTGTGCACTAAGTGCCTACCATAGTTGCACAAAACAGGTACTAGCTAAATATTTGTTGAAATAGTGTGTTTCCAACAAATTGTAGCACCAGGTATTATCAATTTTGATGAAACTGGCAAGTGCTATCTTTACAAAATGTTCAAGAAAGCTAAATTATAGGAATGTTTAGCTAAACTATAGCTAAACTATATCTATGTCACTGTAAAAATACACAAAGATGAAAATAGAGGGGAGCTCATTAAAGTGACTATAAAATACTGAAACTATTTTTTAGCTCTGATTAGTGTAATAAATCCAAAGATATAGTATGGAATGTGAGAATTGGCTTTCTGTGTAAAAGAAGCTCTTAGATAAAATACCTGACACCAAAAACTGATGGAAACCTATATTCCAAATTCATTCTGTTCAGTAAAATGCTACACCTGAATCTAATCTGGTTTGGTTTTTGTTTTTGTTTTTGTTTTTGTTTTTGTTTTTTTTTTTGGTGCTAGTGTCCATTGATGTTTAGTATCCGGGCTTTCTTGCTAATCATATGACCCTCAGTAAACGATTTACGTGTTCATTGTCTCAGTTCTTCCCATTTTAAATTCTAGAAAATAATCCCTGCGTTACCTCACAGAAGGTGCCTGGGAAAGTCCCTTGTAAACTGTCAAGTAACCTGCAAAGGTGATGAGTTCTTATTCTGGCCAGAGGGAGAACAACATGAACAAAGGTGTGTGACACTTCATTTTAAATTGAGGAAACCGCAAAGAGTTGGGAACTGCTGAAAGGTGGGTTGAGAACAGGTGTAAAGGGTCAAGTGGAAACCATTTAGATCTTATTCTACAGTCAGTGGGGAATCACCAAAAATCTTTGAGCAGGGAAATAACATAATTAAACCTGTATTTTAAAAGCTAATTTGGGGCGAATTGGAAAAGGAAGATTGGAGACAAGCTAATCATTTATGCATAACCCAAGCAGGACATAATAAGGGCCTGATTTACAGCAATGGCTATGGAAACAATGAAAGAATGGTAAAATTAGAACTCATTTTATAAATAGAGTTAAACATCATTTGGTAATGCTGGGCAATAGGAGATAAGAGATGGTGGGGCTTGCTCAAATTGAGCTGATGGCCTTTGGTCAAAAGAGGAAACCAAGAAGATGCAAGTTTACAGGAGAATCAGTGCGGTCTTGAACATCCATGTTGTGGTGTCTATATTTATCATATCCAGACCTGTGCCTGTACAATTATAGATGTTCAATACATTTTTGGTGAATATTATCAATGAAGAATGGGAGAATTAAAGACTGGGAGATATTCAAGGGGAGGTATCCAGAGAGGATTGGAATTGGTCTATATGACAGAGAAGAGAGTGCTAGAAATACAAATTCTGAAGTCAGCATTAAGCAAATAGCATCACTGAGATCTGAAAGGGAGAAGAGATGGAGGCAAAATAGAATTAATTACTCAACTCTAAGAAAATAGGATTATGTGCTTCCAATGCATATAGAGTAGGGCTCAATAAAGAGCTATCTGTTGAATGCATGAATGGAGGAATGAATGAATACCAAGTTTTCAGGAGTAAAGGAAGTACAGTTAGGAGTCTTGTAATAGCCCTTTGTTTGGTCTGAAGTGTTTTGTCTGAATCCCATAGACTAATTCTGTAATTCATCCTCTGGCTATATGAGGAACCATGAACTGTAATGCCTAAATTTCAGGCCACCATGAGGAATTTCTTCCCCTTGTCCTTCTCACTTCCACATGTTTTCTTTCCAGTTACTGAAATCTATCATCAAACTGCAGTTGTAACAGATTATTATTTCCTTAAGACTACAACAGTGACAGGAACTTTTCATAACAGTTTTCCATGCACTAAAAGTGGGCCAAATAGAAACAAAATATTCACTCTACTCCATTTACTATGACTAGTATATGCAACACGATGCATAAGAGGTTTTGGAGTTATTGGTCCAATACCTTGACCATCAACAGGGAAGGCCAGTTTGGAGAGAGAGGACATTTCAATCTCAATCTGAGTTGATTTTTCTCTTATAGGCCCAGCATAGACTGGCAGATGAGGACAGCGGGACAAACTATATGTAAATAATAAATTAGACCTAAAGCTTTCAGGAGTTATAATGTAAAAGGTTCATATCTATAAAAGTAATATTTAAAACAAATTAAAGTACAAACTAGATACAAAACAACATGAAAAAACAATTTCTAAATATTAATTATATGAAATAAAAGTCTAAAATTGATTGTTAAAATTCCAGCAAACTAAAAACTTCACAGTTTATAAAATGTTAACCTTATCATCCTATTCTTTCACCACACATCCCCGCCCAAGAGCAAAGCCTTTCATGGCTAATACATGATCAATTTATTTGCATTTACCACTGCCCTTTGGCTTTACCCACTCTCTGAAGAATTAAATGACCAAAGGACAGGCTGAAAGGAGGTAACAGAAGAAATAATAATACTGGAATAATATATGAACCAGACCACCGGTCACTGAATAATCATGAGTTGACCATATTCCTAAAATACAGTCATCGTTTATCATTATAATCCAAGAAATCTCGTCTCTCAGCTAATAAAAAAATTTTCCTTAAAATTACTTCTAAATGTCAGATGACTGTAATTCAAAAGATGAGAACATAAAATTAGTATCTGTTTTCAGAAGCACCATTAAGGCCTTTTAGTAATTTCACTGACTTTTTAGATTTTCCAAGTGAAGATCCACCTATAGACGTTTTTTTTCATCTCATTACTGTGTGGAGGAAATGAACTTTGAGCAGCTCTTGTCAGCTCAGGGGCCCTGATTGGTTTGAAGACTATTTTCCCCACAAAGGATGCCCCTACTGATTTGCTATAGTCATCTGTGACTATTAAGGATTCAGAAAGTTAACTGCTACTGAGATGAGGAGCTATAATTCAGAGAGGACCTAGGTTAATACGACAAGAAAGAGTAGGAGATATGTTGAAACTACTTAATGAGAAAAGGATCAAACATAGTTTAAATGCATGTGTTATTTGTAAAAATCTGAGAGAGTATTTTAAGGTGAGGGGGAGGACTTTTTTTTTTACTCTTTCTTTTTTTTAATATTTTAAGTTTTCATTTAAATTCCAGTTAGCTAACATATAGTGTAATACTGGTTTCAGGAGTAGAATTTAGGGATTCATCACTTACATACCAACACCCAGTGCTCATCGCAAGTGTCCTCCTTACTGCCCATCACCCATTTCGCCCATCTCCCTACCCACCTCCTCCCCAGCAACCCTGTTTGTTTTCTTCATGAAAATGTTTGCTTCTTTTTTTTAAGCCTGTTTATTTATTTTGAGTGAGAGCGTGAGCGGGGGAGGGGCAGAAAGAGGGGGAAAGAATCACAAGCAGGCTCCACGCTAACAGTGCAGACCTCGCAAACCTGCAAGACCATGACTTGAGTTGAGATCAAGAGTCGGGGGCTTAACCGACCGAGCCACCCAAGCGCCCCTAGAATGTTTGCTTCCTAACTGAAAGCAATTTACTATTTTTAAAAAATGGATTCAATAGGGGTGCCTAGGTGGCTCAGTCAGTTGAGCGCTCGACTTTGGCTCAGGTCATGATCTCACGGTTCATGGGTTCAAGCCCCGCGTGGGGCTCCGTGCTAACAGCTCAGAGCCTGGAGCCTGCTTTGGACTCTGTGTCTCCCCCTCTCTCTCTGCCTTCCCCCCATTCCCATTCTGCCTCTCTCTCACAAAAATAAGTAAACATTAAAAAAAATTTTTTTAATGAATTCAATAAAGAGTAAAGGAGGGGCGCCTGGGTGGCTCAGTCGGTTAAGCCCCTGACTTTTGATTTCAGCTCAAGTCATGATCTCATGGTTCTTGTGTTCGAGCCCCACATCAGGAGCTCTGTCAGCTCTACTGGCAGTGTGGAGCCTGCTTGGGATTCTTGCCCTCCTTCTCTCTCTGCCCCTCCCCCTTCTCAAAATAAATAAATAAACATATTTTTTAAAAGAGTAAAATAAATATTGAAGCTACTTAAAAAAAAATGTCATCCATAGTTAAATGCCTGTGTATTTGTTAAAAGCCCAAGAGAGAATTTTAAGGTAAGGCAAAGGACTTTATTTATTCCTTCACTTTCTCTAAAAAGTTTGCTTATTACAGCAATTTACCATTTAAAAATGTTGTATGGATTTATTCCCTAAAAAGCGAAGAAAATCAGATCATTTCCCCAACCATGTGTGCACCATATACAGAAATACGAGTTTATACTGATGCATGGATCAAAGTTTCTTGGAGACCAAAGGACAGCAGTAAATTCTAATTCATTACATCTGTGCCACATAAACATCGCAGGACTTATCTGCAGATCTTTTAATTATTGGAGAATCTGGCCTACTTTTAATATCCCCTTTTAATACTATTACCATAGAGTATCACTGCTAAGTATTTGTCCTTGTGAGTTTCTGAAAGAGGAAATAAACCACATTACCTTCAGCACTGAGGTGTATGAAGTTTAAAGATGGATTACTCTGAACGCCAGAATTTTCTCTGCATTTTCAGCTTACTGTTGTAGTTTCCCTCTTTGTTTTGTTGGCCTTACTTAGAGCCCCATATCTGAGCATAGTTCTTGGTGCGTTTTCTGGGGGGCAAGCAAAGAACAGTGTACGCCATCTAGTGGCTCCGCTCAAAATTGCAACAGTCGAAGGAAGGGGAGTTTGAGCAGGAAGCAGCAGTGAGTGCAGCCATGGCAATTGACAGGCAGTTCTTCTTCAGCATTTCCGAGAGCCTGAAGAACACCGAAGTGGTTGCCGTGAATTCCAGGGGGAAGCCCTCAACGCACATAAAAAGATTCAATCTAGGAAGTTAATTTAAATAGCCCACAGTTAAAATCCTACTTTACTCCGATATGTATCTATAATTACTCTGCTTTAATGAGAACTTTTTCTTGCCTGCTTAGTACTGGAATTAATATTACTCCTGTAATACTTTGTTACAGCATGAAGTAAGCAACTTGGATGAAAGAGGAAATAGGTTCCATTTGTGATCATATGCTAAATGAATTGTGTGTCTAAATCATCATCAACCAAAGCTGTGGTTGCCAGTCTGTGAACTCCTGGAGAGCCACGGAATCATTGCAGAGGGTCCTTGAATTCACCTCACAAGGCTTTTCTCTGTAGACTGAATCTGTGATGTCATCTACATACATTGGATTCATAATTGCAATTCAAATGTAATTAGTAAAAGAGCATTACTAAATTATCAATTGCTTATGGTGTTATACAATTTTCATCAATAAATACAGGTATATCACTCTCACCTAGGGACCTTGAAAAAATATTTATATTTATATGTAATTTACATTAAAAAGATAGATTTTTTAAAGACATATAACGGTCCTGATTTCAGCAGTCCTACTTCTAAAAATTTGTTCTAAGGAGATAATTATTCATGTTCAAAGATAGTCACTTCAGTGTTGTTTATCACAGCAATTAACTGGGCTCAAACTTCTGCTTGACAGGGATTGTTGAATAAATTTTATTTTTTTTATTTTTTTTTTAATTTAAAAAAAAAAAATTTTTTTTTCAACGTTTTTTATTTATTTTTGGGACAGAGAGAGACAGAGCATGAACGGGGGAGGGGCAGAGAGAGAGGGAGACACAGAATCGGAAACAGGCTCCAGGCTCCGAGCCATCAGCCCAGAGCCCGACGCGGGGCTCGAACTCACGGGACCGCGAGATCGTGACCTGGCTGAAGTCGGACGCTTAACCGACTGCGCCACCCAGGCGCCCCGAATAAATTTTAATTTATTTGTCCCCCCCCCAATAGCTTACCATTAGTTTACCATTTACCAATAGTTTATTAAAAACTATTAATGAAGATCTATATTTTTTGAAATGAAAATAGTTTACCATATATTCACGGTGAAAAAGAGCAGATTAGAAAAGCATATATGTCATGATCCACCTTTATCTATTTGTGAGTAGGCAAAGAAAAAGTCTAAACGGATATTTTTAATCCCAAGGGGAATAAATACTGTATTTTATCAAACATAATATGAGAGAAAGAAGCCAAAAATGCGCACTTAGTTTTTTGACCTGAGCAAGTAGAAGGACAGAGTTGACATTGACTTAGTTGGAAAGCAGAGTGTTTGGAGGGGAAAACCAGGGATTTGTTTGGGAGCGTGTGACGTTGGAGAGCCCATCTGATACCCACGTGGAGCTCTAAAGTCATGTGGCTGGAAGACCACCGAGGTAGTGAGTATGGGTAGAGGTGAGAGGAGATTTAAAGGGCATACTTTTGGGGCATGCCAACGTTTACACACTAAGATGAGAAGGAAGCAGTAAGGAGTAGGACCAAAGAATGGCAGAGAGGGTAGAAGGAGGATCCAGAGAGAATAGTCTCCCAGGAGGATACATGGGGAAGAGGCAGTGATCTACTGTGTCAGATGCTGCAGATCGATCCTGTGAGATGAGCTCTGGATGTTAACGCAACAACAGCTGTTTCAGGGGAATGATGAAGCTAAAAGCCTAACTGGAAAGTGTTTAAGTAGACATGGAAGGGGGACATTGGAAACTTTGAGTAAAGACAACTCTTTCAGGGACTGTTTATGTAAAGAGAAACAGAGAAATGGGATGGGTAGGAAGAAGAGGATACTGATCCAAGGAAAATTTTTAAGGTGGCAATTTACCAGCATGTTTCTCTGCTGCTAGGAGAGATCTGATAAACAGGAAAAGACCGATGATATGAGACATGATAATGTTGCTGGGAAAATATCCTTGAGTAGTTGAGAGAGAATGGAACTCACTACACGAATAGAGGGCTTGACTTTAGAAAGGAGCAGCGACAGCCCATCCATCCTTAATAACAAAAGGAAACAAAAGCAAAGGCAGTGTATAGGTAATTTGGTAGGTATGATGCTGGGAGCCTGTGGGAGTTCTTTTCTAAATGTTTCTATTTTCTTAGCGAAATAGAAAACAAGGTTATCAGCTAAAAGCAAGTCAAGGAGCAGATGTTAAAGAGTTGGAGAGAGAACACGATGTGCAATCATCATTTAGGACAGAGGTCAGAAAACTTTTTCTGTAAAGGGCAAGAGAGTAAATATTTTATCATCTGCAGGCCGTTAGGTAGCTATCACAACTATTCACCTCTGCCATTGCAACATGAAAGCCACCATAGACAATATATAAACTGATGGGTGTGACTGTGTTTCAATAAACTTTATTTACAATAAGAGGCTGTAGGCCAGATTTGGCACAAGGGCCATAGTTTGTGAACCCTTGACTTAAAAGAATGAGATCATGAATAGTCTAGAGAAACATGGTAGGAATTTCAGGCAACAATATCATGAATTTAAAATGAGGTCTGTTCTGGGGCACCTGGGTGGCTCAGTCAGTTAAGCATCCAACTCTTGGATTTGTGAATATGAACCCCCCACCCCTGTAGGGCTCCATGCTGACTGTGTGGAGTCTGCCTGAGATTCACTATCTCCTTCGATCTCTGCCCCTCCCCCACTCACTCCCTCTGTCTCTCATGAAATAAATAAAAACTTAAATAAAACTTTTATATATATAAACAAGTTTTATTTATATATATATATATATAAATGTTTTAAATAAAAACTTATATATATAGATATAGATATGTGTGTATATATCTATATATATATAAAATAAGGCCGGTTCTAAACCCAGAGCAAAACCAGCCACTTCCCTGTCACACATGGTGCCATCAGCCTATCGGTCCCAAATCTACAGTCCAGCCACCCTCCTGCCCAAGTCAGCGTGCACTGCCTGCCACCTACTTAACGCCAAGTCAACATGCCTTCACCTCAGATCAACAGAGACTCAAACTGAGACTCTCCCTCAGATTCCAGCCCCTGTACTTAAATGTGTGCAGAAAAGTGGGCATAATTTAAACCACAGAATGAAGCAACCCAAATGGTGACACAAATTTTGGGGAACATGTAATGGATGAAGGGAGTGTGTTGGGTTGGGAAGGGCGCCTGGGTGGCCCAGTGGGTTAGGCATCTGACTCCTGATTTCGGCTCAGGTCATGATCTCACAGTTCATGAGATCAAGCCCCAAGTCGGGCTCTGTGCTGACAGCAAGGAGCCTGCTTGGGATTCTCTCTCTCTCTCTCTCTAACTCTCTCTGTTCCTTTCTCTCTCTGCTTCACCCCTGCTCATACACTCTCTCTCTCTCTAAATAAAAAACATTAAAAAAAGTAAAAAAAAAAAAAAAAGGAGTGTGCTGGGTTGGGAACATCTTCAACAAGCACATTGAAGAACAATATATATAGCATGGTTTTGGTTACTAAAAGAAACAAACCCAAACCTGGCCTCTTATTTATGTATAAGTTTGAAAATGGATGGTGGGAGGGCTGGTCTGGATACCACCCCTGGAGAGGGAGGGTTGGGGGAAGGGGAAAGGAGGCCTCTCCTTTTACATACCCTTCCTGTATATCTTTTTTAAGTTTCTAAGATGAAGGGTGAATTAAGCAAAGAAAAAAATAAATTAATTAATAAAATGAGGACTGTTCACGTGGTGGTATAAATATCTCCAGTCACATTCAGTTGTGTGGGTGTTGACATAGGGCTGGACATAACCAAGATCTGGTTTGGCACCGCGAGTATGAACAAGAGAGTTGAGTACATAAGCCAGAAAATGACTATGGAGATGAGCAATGAAGTCTAAGCTGAGTCAGAGGGGAGGTGCAGACATGAGGGGTACGGGCTCCAAAGGACAGTGAGAAGGAGGTGGGCTTAATGGATTTAGGCCTTTCTATTAATCTTTGATGCTGAGATATTCCTTCTGAGGAAAGAGGACAATTCATTAGCTATTTTAGTGAAGAGTCAGAGCTAAATAGTGATTCAAACTTTGTTGGGTCACAATGCACAGAGCAGTCATCATTCTGTAGGGTAGATGTAATATTACTCCCTATTGTATCAACATGAGGGGAAAGATAATGCAAATCCAATTTGGAAGTAGTGTTTGAATGACAACCTTGCTTACCGTTATGCCTAGTTTCTTAATTATTAGAACTATTTCCTCTCTTCTTCTCCTGGATTGTATAAAAATTTTCTTGCCCCATCTTTCTCCACAAATAATGCTTATATCGTTAGTGGTCTTTCTTTTTTTCTTTTGATGTCTCGCTTTGCCTCTTAGCCTTTACACGTGGTTATGTTTTACTTTTTCTTGGGTAGACACTTGAAAGTGTTCCTACTCTTCATGTTTTTTCCCCTATAGAACCTTCTCTCTTTCGTTGGATTTATGAGCTTTAAGATGATGGCTGTTTTTATTTTAGCAGATATATACCCAAGTAAGGCAAGGATGTTAGCAAGATTGAAAGAGAGGATCTATTACCTGTTCACACACTTCAGGCTTTACTCCCCTCCCTAAACCTTCCGTGCTTCCCTGGTAAGAGTGGTAGATTCTTTGGTATTTGGGGAACTCTATGACCTTGTCTCTTGCTAAGTTTTCAACTTGACATCCCACTGCTGCTCAAACTTTACACTCTAGCCACACAAAACTGCCTAACGGTTCCCCAGCCACCATGCCTCTCTGCACACAGATGGCATTGACTGGAATTCCTTGAGCCCCTCTGCACCGGTTCATTTCCCATTCTTCCTGCACAGAACCAATACATGTCCACCTGCGTGGATTTTCCAGGACAACTGAAATAATTTCCCAGGACAACTAAAATAATTACTCTTCATTTGTCTTGTCTTTCCCTGAATTTTGGACCTCTGTCATATCATTAACTATAGTCTGCTTTGCACTAAATGTACATATGTGTGTAAATTTTTCCTCTGATGGGTGTGATCAGGGTCTGTGCTCATGTTCTTCTCTGTTTCACACACAGCACATAGTAGGTGTGTGATACATGTTAAGTAAAAACTAACTGAAATCTCTTACCCTCATGCACTGTGTGTTTTTAGGAAATTAGTTTAAACCACTGTAAGCACCACCGATATGACTCTTGAAAATGTGGAGACCTGGACCACTTCATCCTATCCACATATCCAGATGTGGTCTTCTGGGAACCACACATTCTGACTCCCATATGTCAAAACTACATTTTAAGTCAATTCTATATCAAATCTATGCTTTAACAAGTCCATACTTTTATTAGGTAGCTAATATCACAAGTAATGGAATTTTGCTTGTCTGGAAATGCTTTGTCTTTTGTAAAATTAAACAATGTACAAATACTTGGTAGTGGAAAGGGGACAATAAAAGAACTAACTTTTATAGCTTGTTGATAATGAGCCTGGTGCTTTACGTAAGTTATCCAACTTAATTGAATCCTTACCATAGCCCTTTGAGGTAGATATTATAATCTACATCTTACTGATGGAGAAATCAAGCCACCTAAGCTCACACGGTTAAATGATATAAAACCTAGATCTCTGTGACAATGTACCATCTTCCCTTTTAAGACGTAAATTGCACATAAGTCTCCACTACTGAACCTAGTAGCTAAAGCCACATGCTTATTGAATTACTATTTCACCTTAACCATATTGCTTTACATTCTCCATCTGAAATTTAGAAGTATTGGTTGTGAGTCACAGAAATACAGTTCAACATAACTTAAACTATTTCATCATCAACAAATATTTACCGGGTGCCTACAATGTGCCAGACATTGTTCTAGGCACTGGGGATTTGGTGATGAGTATGACAGTCATGCAGCATGCAGCTAGTATATTAGTATAAGGCCTACTTGTTAGTATAGAAATGGTTTATAAACAAACAAAAAACCTATATCGTGGTAGGCATTATCGAGTGCTATCAGGATCATTTCAGCGGGGTAAAGAAGTGGTGAACAGCAAGGGAGTCCTTTTGTAATGGGATTGTCAGGGAAGGTCTTTCTAGCAGTCACCTGAATAAAGTGACAGAGCGAGCCATGAGAATACACAAAGGAAGAACATAGAGGCAGAGAGAACAGAGTGCAAAGGCCCTCAAACAGGAACGTGTTTGTGGGGGTGGGGAGACCACATAGAAGCCAGTATGGCTGGAATACCCCTGGGAGGGGAGAGTGAGAGAAAAGACGGTTAGGAAGGTGGCCAGCAGCCAGGCCATATGGTCCTTGTAGGCCATTCTGAAAACTCGAACGTTTATTCTAAGGGTGACAAGATGTAAAGAAAAGACCGAATAGAAATGAGTGTCATCATCTGACTTGACTCAGATGGAAGGATAATTGTGAGTGTTCTGGAAAGACTAAGCCAAAAAGGAACAACAGCAAAAGCAGGGAGGCAGGAGGATACTGGAAAAGCCCAGGGGAAAGAGACCACATGGGTCCACATCACCATGAGGGCAGGGCAGCACATGGCCTTACACATGACTCAGAAACAAACTTTGACATCTTGTCAGGATACTTTCTCTGTAAGTCTCTTTTCTCCTCACTGCACAAGCTCGTTTGTTCAGAACTGCTTCTCTGTTGCCACAAGCAGCTCCAGGATCCGTGGTCAGTAAGAAAAGGTTTCCTCTTGTCAGCTCCAGTTCTAAAACCCCTCTAAAGGGACTGGCTGAGTCGTGAGACCAACATGGGACCAATCATTCACTGTGTTCATTCACCAGCTTTATGGTCCAGGGAGTTGGGTTGCTCTAAGGAGAGCTGGAAGGGCCAGCAGGATGAAAGAAGTTTGCATTTTCTGGGTTTTTTTCTTTTTTTTAAGTTTATTTATTTATCGTGAGAGAGAGCACACATGCACGTGTAAGTAGGGGAGGGATGGAGAAAGGGGGGGGGGGGAGAGAATCCCAAGCAGGCTCCAGGCTGTCAGCAAGGAGCCTGACATGGGGCTCAAACTCACAAACCATGAGATCATGATCTGAGCCCAAATCAAGAGTCAGATGCTTACCCAACCAAGCTACCCAGATGCCCCATTTCTGGATTTTTTTTTTTTAAGATATGAAAGGCACCGTGTGAGGATGTAGAAGGAAGTGATGGCTAGAGAGACATGGAAGGCAGAAGCACATCACCACCTAAGCCAAGGCTCAGGGACTTCTTCCCTCTTCAGATTTCTTTGACATAAAGCTCCTTCACCACTGCATTATTCCTTCCAAGTGGTCTCAAATATGTCTATGCAGTGTTTCAACTCGACTGTAAATTTTCTGAGGAAATTAAAAAGGGCCATAGTGTCAATTTGACAAATCCTCTAGCACCTTGACAGGACAGACTTGGCCACTAGTTGATCCTCAGGAGAGATTTACACATTGATTCCAACCAGAGGAAATATGGAACCCATGACTCTCCAGCCAAGAGGGTTCCTCAGAAGTCCAGAAGCAGTCTTGTCATAAACATATGCATCCGTAATCAGTTTATTGAAAGAACTTCACTAAAAGCAACTTGATTTTTCCCAACCACTGATTTTTCAAAACCTCTCTGTTGGGTGTCACACCCCTCCCTGGGGCTTCAACCTCAGGACATTCTTTTTTTTTTTTTTTTTTTTGAATGTTTATTTATTTTTGAGAGAAAGAGAGACAGAGCATGAACGGGGGAGGGTCAGAGAGAGAGGGAGACACAGAATCCGAAGCAGGCTCCAGGCTCCGAGCTGGCAGTACAGAGCCCGACGCGGGGCTCGAACTCACGAACCATGAGATCATGACCTGAGCTGAAGTCGGACACTCAACCGACTGAGCCACCCAGGCGCCCCAAGACATTCTTAAAGCCTCCTCAGTTATACCGGATGTTAAATCAAAACCTTATTCATTAAATACACTTGAAGATTCTGTGTCTCCTATTGTATTAGAGATTTCCAGGACCACCCTTGGGTTCAGTGATTCACTAGAAGAACTAACAGGGTCAGCATATAGTTGTACCCACAGCTGTGATTTATTACAGTGAAACATATAAAGCAAAACCAGCAAAGGAAAAAGGTGCACGTGGCAAAGTCTGGAGGAAACCAGGTGCAAGCTTCCAAGAGTCCTCTCCCAGTAGAGTCCCCCTGGACACAGCATCCAATTACAGTAATACGGTGAAATGTTGTCTACCAGTGAAGCTCATTAGAGACTCAGTGCTGGTCAGCTAGACGTCCAAAATTCCATACTCCCATAAAAAAGGCAGGTGTTAAGGATAAACCACTTTGTTTTTCAATTTGGGCACAAATAGCCACTCTTAGTTAAGGTAGTGGGAACAACTCTAAAATCTAAATTCCCTGATATCAGCCAAAGGTCAACTTTTCTAAGAAAGGCCAGGCTTTTCTATGGGTAACAGTCTCAGGCCTGCTGGGTTAGCCCTTTCCTGTACCAGCGTTGACATGAGGGTGAGAAAGGCTGACCAGCCCTGGAGGAAAATTCGGCCATCCTGAGTAACCTGGTTCTACCAGGAATAGATCTGGCAGAGGGGAAGGCACAGGGAGAAAAGCTCTTATTTGCCTAGTGTTTTTAGAACTTGGCTTTCAGGAGACAAATGCTTTAAGCTGACTTTGTTTTTGATGAGCTGTCTTTATGGGTTCTGTTATAAACCTCTTTCTGAAGACTTTCCACTATACCATGAGCTGTCCACCACACAGCTTCTATTAGGGTCACCTTGACCTGGAAATTAATATTCTTGGATCCTTGCATGGCAATTTTAGCCAAGCAAGCTTCCCAAGCACCAGCTCAGTGCACAGGCAGGTAGTAGGTACTGTTGCCCCACCAAATCCACAAATGCAGGCCCCTTCTGACCCAGCTCTCTCCCTCCACATTCCCATCCCAGATGGCTCCTACCAGCTTCTTGCCTTCAGACTTCTCCTTGTGCCTGCCAAACCCCAAGAGACAAAGAAACATCTGGCCCAAGAATCTTCCACCAGTCTTTGATTTGTGTTTGGGGTGGAGGTGGGAGGAAGGAGTATTCTGTTCTCCTGCAGATGGAAAATGTCCAAGGTTCCCACAAATTCCCACAACATTCTCTCAAGGAAAACTCCCCACTTGCTAACAGTCTTCCACGTCATTGTACATGCAGGCTAAATAGGGGTGTCCAAGTGTGCATGTGTGTGTCTGTGTGCATGTGTGTGTGTATATATACACATGTAACCAGACAGAACAAGTTTAGTCCTGCATAGATGGCCTGGAATATATCTTTAGATTAGCTTCAGCCTTAGGGTATCAGCCTAAATTCCAAGACAGGAAAAGTGCCAAATATTCATGCACATTCATAAATATATTTATAAGTAAATATCACTTAGCATCCAATGACTGTCTAGTTTTGCCAGTAAAAAATGGTGCCAAAAAAAGGTGAAAAGACAACTTCAGTATTCATAGTTTTTCCCTACCTGTCTCTCTCTTTAGATCCACACTGTTACAATTCTCCACTTTTCCCCAGAAATACAGATTTCAGAACTTTCTCAAGACAGTTCTAGGTGCCTTTCCATGGCAAATACCACCCAACTTGGGCTCATCTCCTAAGACCATGGGCTGCACTTTAATTTCTTTTGTGTGTCATAAGCTATTGACTTTGTATAATTGTCACTGCTAGGCTCAACTGCCCTAGTATTTCCCAGATTTGACACACACAACCTTGTGTGAATGTACACAGACACACACCATGAAATGGCCATGGAAGGAATGTATAGCAAATCCTTCTGAATCCTTGCAGTGAAATTTCCTTTGAAGTCAAATAAGTGCAATAGCATAATAACACAAGAGCAAATGCAGTGAAGGATGGTCTGCAAGAAACAAAAGTATTGTTGGCTGTTCTGATAATCCTACCAACTGCTTCTGGAACTAGCAGGTGACTGCAAATGTTGGGAGAGACTTAATTAGAGCAGAGACCATTACTGCCGGTTGTCTAAGGAGAGAGTGCTGCAGAGGGAATCTGAGTTGGGCCATAGGACAGCTGCCTAAAAAGACAGCACAGATAATGGTCCATCCCTTTTATTTGTTCCCACATTCCCCAAACACATTTCCTCAATTTGGAAATTGATCCAATTTTAATAATCAGTTTTTATAAAATACTCTAACAAAAATAAGAATAACGTCACTGGTGTCTAGTCCAGGTTCTGGCACATGGGAAGAGCTCAATAAATATGTCTTGAATCGATATTCCTGTTTCTGACAATGACTTTGGCTGCTGTGACAACTTGGAAAATGCATTTTTAGCCTTATGATTTAGCTTAAGCCTCTCTTTCTCCCTGAAGTTTTAGTCATTTCCTCCCTGGAACTTCTATTGCTCTTCTCCAAGAGCACCGTGTGTCCTGTTTCCCTGTTCGTATGTTCTCTTACACTGTGAGATCTGGAATACAGGAATGGCGTCCCAGAGTTTAGCACAATGACTATTAGTTCTTTAATACATGTTTTTGAATCAAATCAACGAAAAAATAGTTGATCGACAAGTGATCTTGATATCTCATGGGTTTTAATGCGAACCACTAGTGCTCACTTTCCAATATTGAGTTTATGTGATCTACACCAAAAACACTCTTCTTTGTAAATCCTCATCATACGGACCACACCCATTCCCTTCCTCCTGCCCTCAGTAATTTGGGACAAGGGGGCCATCATCTAAAAGACTTCAAACTATTTGACAATCATATTTGCTACCCTATTGTCATACTGTCCAAAGTAATTAGTTGCGGCTCCCTTGATTTTCATCAAAGGTCTTATTTTCACAGCTTGAAATAATATGTGGTGCTCTGCTACTTTAATTCATTTAAAGAGCTTACTAATTTTTAGTGAGACTTTTTAGGTGTAGAATGAAAAACGCAATTTCTCACTCCCCGCCCCCCCCCCCCTGAAAGATAAGATCAGGAAACCATTGCATTGGCTCATAGGAAGGGGTAAACATCAAGGCACACACATGTTTCATCAACCTGTCCCTGAAAACACGACACTTTATAAAGCAGAAAAAAAAAACCCACAAAACTATTGGAAGAGATTGCAACTTTTATTCCCAAAGATATTTTTATTTTCCAAAAGGAGAAAATCAAACTACATTTAATTTCTAACTAACATGCCAGGAAGTATCCAAAATTGAATAGTTGATATGGTAAAACACAGTCATAATTTAGGAACAAATTAGTGAAAATATTCTAATTGAAATAAAAATAAGGCTTTGAAAGTCAGTTTTGCTTAAATAGATAATAGAAGTCTTATTTTAAGCTGGTTGTTAGTGTGTCCCCAGAGCTCAGAACTAAAACCGTAAATCAACAAGGATTTATTGAAAACCTTTGACCTTGGCACAATTAAATCTATGATAGCTCCTAAAGAAGTATGTCACAGTTTTTGAGGAACTTACAAACCTTCTTTGTGTAAAACATAAGTATTGTTTATAGGGTGACATCTCTTCTAAAAGTCATCTAAGGCACCTCTTCCTCTCTCTCTTCCCTTTCTTCCTTCAACCCCTCTCTCCTCCACATCTTCTGGGACTCACATTTTTCACATCCACCAAAGAAGTAAATTTCACCATCTCCTTTAGTTAGCATCCATTCATTCATGCTGCTAACATTTATTGATTAACCAGCATTTCTAATTAATGTATTAGGTATAAAAGCTATGGCAATGCCTGGGTACTATGTATTGGGCATAAAGCTATAAAGATGACAGTCTGGCCTCAAGTTGCTCACAGATCCTTTAGTGGTAGCAAACAAAAGACAGGCAATTTTAATATACTGTGTCATGACTTGTCAAGTGTACAATAAAGGCATGTGTTTAGCACCATCGTTGCAAGGTACGGGAAGTAACAAAGCAATGCTCACTGTCAGGAAAACTCTTACCTGAGCTATAATTTTGAACTGTAAGACAGAAAACAGCCTCTCTTGGTTCCTGCACAACTTCCAAAACCTAATACACATGTACTTTTTTCAGGAAAAAAAAAATATATAAATAACTCACTCCAATAATTTTGTTTCCTATGGGACTATGGGATCCTGGCTCAAGGTGTGCAGAACAAGTTGGGGATGAGGGAGAAAGTGTTGGTAACCTTTGGGTTAATTCAGAGCATCGACCCACTCACCACTGAACTCAGACCATGTAGACTTCTTACGGGGCTTAATTTTCCAGATTAGTTGTCCACAGTGATCAAGTGTTCCCCAAATTCACAAACTACTGTTGGTAGTTTACAGAAATAGAACAGTCCAAATATGACATAAAAAAAAGTAATAGAGCCTTTTCTGTGGATTATTTATTCAATAGTATCTATCAAACACCTGCTTCATCCAAGATGTTTTATTATGTATCTGTCTCTGTCACCAGGGAGTCATTGGCCAAGTTGCTAAGTCTTCACAGAGGGTAGGATTAAACTAATAAGTTTTTAAATTATTTATGTTTCCCAATTACATTTATGATAAAGTTGAAGAAATTGTTTTTAAAAATTCCTATATGATCCTATGGCAAGGAAGGAATACTCATTCAATATTATTAAAGTGGGGCATCTTTCTTTTATGTTGTATTTGTTTTCAACAGCATGTAATTGCTATTTGAATTTGCTTCAAGGAATAAATATTTTACAAATATATATTCTAGCAACATCATCCTTCCAGAATATCATTTATTTTGCCAGTCTAGATAGCTCCATAGAAAAGAACACATCAAAAACACAAATCACATAATTATAAGTAACATAAATTCCGATATCATGAAATGGAAAACTCAACAGAAAAAATAATATATGAAAAACAGATTTTAAATTTATGAAAAGATGTTCAACCTCTAGTATAATGAAATATGTACATATTTACATTTTAACTTCATATCAATTGTTCACCTACCATATTGGCAAAGATACAAATGTAAAAAGGGGTACAGTGTAACAATATCCAACAAAATCTAAAATGCAGCCATAGTTTGGCCCAGAAATTTCCATGGAAGAAAATCAATCCTACAGATGAACTCCTGTGTATGCATGCTGTGTACCTACAAGGACATAGCAGGGCACCATTGGAGGAAAACCCTTCAATACATGTCCCTTCTCTCCATCCCTAGCACTGCTTCCCAATCAGGTGTCTGTCATCTCTCACCCCAATGACAGACAGGGTGCCCTACCCAGTCTCCCTCTTTCCCCTCTTTCACTCCCATATCTACAGGAGCCAGAGTAATGTTTATAAACATACACCAGATTATGTCATTCAGCTGCTTAAACCGCCCCCACCCCCCAATGCCTTTCCATCATGCTAAGAATGAAATCCACACCACTTACCTTGGCCTATGAAGACCTATCTACCCAGCCTCTGCCTGCCTCCTGACTCCATCCCATAACCTCAGAGTTCCAGACACAGAGGCTTCCGTGGGCCTCTCAGGCACATCCAGCTCATTTGTGCTTCGGGGTCTCTGCATGGACTCCTTGTTTTAGAGTGGCACCTCCCTGTCACCCTTCATACTCTATCTTAAATGCCATTCCCCAGCCACCCCGGGTGGAACAATAACCAGGCACTCCTTCTGTAACACATCATCCCATTTTCTTTCTCCTGATGTCATCTATTTTCATTTGGCCGTGTTCCTGTTCATTATGTATTTGTTTACATACTTCTTTCCCCTGTAATGTAAGCTCTATGCGAGCTTAGTTCCCTGCTGCATTATCAGCAACCAGAAAAGTGTCTGCACATAATGAGTGTTGAATAAATGCTTGGTGAATGAATTAAGAATGGAATACATTATAGGATCCCCATCAAACGGAACACTGTGCGGCCATTAAAAAAAAAAAAGAATCCAGTGGTGGACAACCCAAGTATTCTCTTCAGAGGAGGCCTGCATCCTTGCACCTGGCCTGCCCTTGGTCTCCCACCTAGACCTCATCTTGGTCTGATCTGTTAAGAGATCTACACTACTCTGTTTTCTCACATATATGTCAAAGCAATATCTATCTCTTCCAGTACAAAGTAGGTATCATTCTCAACCACAGATTTTCATGAACATCCAAAGAAGAGATACCATAAGGCTAAACCAAGTTTATAGGATTGCTAAATAAATAGTTACTGAATGCCTCTCTGATCTGGTCTTGTGTTCTGGAATCATTCCACGCCCATGCCTCAAGGCCTTTGTGTTTGTTATTCCTGCACCTTTACCCTGCATGGTTTCCTGGCTCTCCTCAGGCAGTTTGAGATGAGTCAAAAGTCTCCTCACAAAGGCCTTCCTTAACCACTATCACCATCCCCCCACCCTGTCACTCTCTCTCTTCTGACCCTGCGTTACTTGTCTTCATTGCACCTATCATTTGAAACAAAAGTGTCTGTTTATTTGTGTACTTGTTCACTACGTGCTTCCCCTGACTAGCATGTTCCTTGATGCTGTTTTCCGCTACGACCACCCCAGCAGGTAGGACATTGCCTGGCATAGAGTAGCAGCTGGACAAATATTTGATTGGCAGAGAAAGAGTAAGTGAATGCATTCTTGAGTGCAAAAAGAAGGGTACTAAACAGTATGTCCATTGTATTAAAGGAAATGACTCCTATCTATATAAACTCTCTGAAAGGAAAATCCAAGAACATAGTAATGGTGATAGTCTCTCTGGTAGGAACTGAAAACCGGAAGCACAGGCATAGGAGGAAAACTTACTGGTCCTGCATATCTTTACTTTTTATAAGATTGTATTTTTACCATGGGCATTAATTTTTTTTTACCTAAGAAGTATGTCATAGTTGACAGTTTTGCAAGTCTATATTTTTGAGGCCAACAGAAAACCAAGGCCCCCATAAATGTTACAGCAAAATGATAAGCATTCAGTAACTATTTATTTAGCAATCCTTTAAACTTGGCTTAGCCATATGCAATCTCTTCTTTGGATGTTCATGACCATCTGTGGTTGAGAATGATACCTATACTTTCTGCTGGAAGAGATATATATTGCTTTGACATATATGTGAGAAAACAGAGTAGTGTGGATCTCTTAACAGAATAAGACCTTCATAAATACAAGCCCCCTACATGTTTTGCATGTCAGGAAAAGGGCCTGTGTGCCCAAGATACTTTGAATCTGCTTACAGGGTTAAACTATGACCTCATTGTTTTTTAAAAAAATAAAAGCTCTCTGCCAGTAGACTCTACCAATCCTTAACTGGCTAACTTGTTCAGTGTTTTCCTGGCTTTATCAAACAACGATATCTTATTTTAAGAAAACCAACTATTTGAATATCTGGATTTATAAAAAGAAAATTTTGTAGGAGTATCCACTTGCTCTAATTAAGGGTTCCTTCCAATATGAAAATAATAAACTTTTAAGACATGATTCAATGCAAAAAATTATGCAGAAATTTCAGGAACACCATCATTGAACACGCAGGTACTCAGTAATTACTTGCTGGTTGGATGAACATACCTATTGAAAATCAGTAGAGTGAAATGGACAAGAACGTGGGTTGGGATCCAGTTATCCCTGTGTTTGGATTCTCTCTGTGCTGTTCATTAGCTGAGTATGACCTTCAACAAGTGACTTAACCTCTCAAGGCCTCAGTATTTTTCATAAAGTGAATGAGTAATGCCTCCCTTGGAGTTAGTTTTATTAAATCAAAGATATCAGTAAATAAAATATTGGTACATTTTATCAGGCATTATATTTTATCGTGCATTATAATATCAGATATTATTTCATTTACCTAATTTCTGCTTGCCTGAGTGGACACAAGGGAATGGCAAAAACAAACACAAGTGTTATATTTTCGGAGATACAATATAGGTAACTATACATGAATACCATGACCTATTTCATTTCTTTATCTATATCTATAGCACCTGAACCATGCCTGGCACATGGTAAATGTTTGGTAAATGGTGGTTAGTATTGTGAAAGGTAACACGAAATACTCTGAGGGTTTGACTCTCCATTTTCATATCCACGAAGACCAACTCTGTACATAACACTCCAGGACATTTTATTGCACTGGTACAGGGAAGGGTAAAAGAATCTGTGTATCTGAGATTTTTTTTTTATGGCCTTAAAATTATGGGGAAACAATTAACAGGTACATAAGTAAATTGTGACAGCTTGTAACAATTGCTAACATCTACCGTGTGGGTGATGATTAATCATTCTGCAGAGTAAATACTGTGACTTAATATCCTCTCCAAGTTAATTTTATAGTACTACCTGCTTCCTACTTTCTTAATTAAAAATACTAAATGTAAATGTTTTATTTAACTCCCCAGACTAGAATAGAGTATCACGTGTTTGGAGCGGGAAAGGGGAAAATGATACAAATTGCTTCCAATTTAGAGACTAAATGAACGTATCCCTTCAGGTGACCAAAGGTTTCTTCTTTTTCAGTTTTCTGACTTTTTTTCCTTCCTTTTCCTTCTGGCATTTTGAGTTTGTTTAATAAAGTTTAGAATTCTCACAAAGGGCCTTATAAACACGTGTTATGAGATTTTAAATTTGATTTGAAAGTGCCTCTCTCCTACTCCCTCCGAGTAAAGTGACCTTTTTAAATGGAGGGAAGTGGGTTTAGATGACAGTCATGATAAATGCGGTCATGTTCACTCAATAAAATAAGGCCCAGTGCATTTGAGGATAAATCAGTGAAATGTACAGCCCCACCTGTCTGTCTCCATCATTCATTTCCACTGTCACTTTCACAGTGGCTGATGGATCACAGTTGCTGTAAAATTAGACAGCCTTTAATCTCATTTCATCCTGATTAGCTTCTCTTTACCCTTTCCCTCTAACTCACTGACTGACACGCTAAAAACTCGCACTGGGCTGTATATGAACATGAGTACAAACTTCTCCTCCAATTCCTGCTTGTGAGGGCGAGGCTGGTGTCCACCTCTCGAGAAATCTGGAAAGGGTCATGCATGTATCCCTTGTTATTTAAAAAGTAATCAAATACGTGCAGTACCAGCGCCATTTTAAACAGATGTTTGCTCATGCTTACTGCCCTATTTATTTTGCTTTCCTTCAGGTTTAATCCGAAGTCAAATGAGGTCTTTTACAAAACTCAAACATTGATTTAATATAGATTTTTTCTAATAAATTTGGAACGTTTCACATTCAGAATAATTTCAAAGAGTTATTTGTGTGTATTTATAGCCTCGATTCACGGTAATAATTTAGAAAAGACAATAATTCAGGAATGAGAATACTAAAATACGCAGCCAAGAAATACAGCATACAAGGTTTAAAAACAAGAGTAAAAAATGAGGATGCCTTCAACAGCCTTTATATTAGGACTGCAAAGACCTTCTCTCTTATTTTGAAGGTTCCAATAGTTAGTTTAGTGCAATAGTTTCATTTGTTTGCATAAAGCATAACAATAGGGGTAATCAAATGAGAAAGAGGCTTAAGAATAAATCATGTATTATTTCCTTCACTTAATTTCTGCTTGCCTGCATGGGAGCAAATAAATGGCAAGAACAAAACACAAGTGTTGTTATATTTTCAGAGATTGTGCTTCATTATCAAGCAGGACTTCTGGTTAAACAGATGATAATGCAGTTTTTCATTTTTATAAGATTTGGGGCTTGAACTGACCAAAAATTTAAATATTGGAAGAGTGGCAGTCATAAAGTCATTGGTTATAGTCAATGCCCCTATTCCTATCCTCAGGTCCCATGTGAATAGACACATGCAGATGATAACCCATGCTGTGAGTTTACACTGCCCAGCTGACATGATGGTGAACTGGAGTGGCACCAGACTGTTCACAATATACACAATATACATCATATATGAGCAGCATAGTTTGGTATTTGCTATTCTGGAACCAACATCATAATCCAAACAATGATGTTTAGTTTAAAAAAAAAAAAAAAAGGTGTTCAAAATGTATTTGATTTTAGTTGGTCAGTGAACTCAACATATATTCTGCCCCAGTAGATTCTGAGAAACTGTATGGTATCTCTGCAGAGCTATGTGGTTAAAAGCATTTTCCAAAGAGATAACTGAGGGTTGAGGGGCAAAAGGGCATCCCCAAGGTGACTCCCTATGTCAATGACCTAATTAATAGACCACACAAATCCATAGCACATCCAATTTCTACATTGTCCCAGAAATCAGGGGTTTCCATACCAAGGCCTCTAGCATTAGAAATATAAGTTTAAAAACAATGAATACACACAGTAAAAAATAAATAACTCATAAAATAGCCCAAACACCTAAAATCCTTTAGTAAGAAGCTTAAATGATCTGATTCGCTCTTTCCGAAGCTGTGTTATAGATTTCGAAGCTGTGCCTGTCTCTTGTTAATTTTATTTACATATGTTAGCCAGCATAAGTGCATTCTGAGAAAAAGAAAAGATGATAAACACAAAATGAAATGAGAGACATATATCATCCCAAATAAGTTGGGTCTAGGATAGGCTCTGTCTCTTTCGGCATTGGCAAAAGAGCACAGAGGAAGAGCTGGCCCTGACTCATATTGATTTCCCACTGCACTGGTTTCTTAAGTGCTCTGTTGATCCGTGTCAAGCAATAAGTTCTCTGCCTGAACATGCACATCACCTCCCCATTTGTCCTCACCTAGATTTAAGGTGCCCATATGATGAGCCGAACAAGGACATCATTTTTCCTACTGGGTGTCACTGGGTCCAAACCACTGCATGTGATGTGATAACTAATTCTGCTCGAGTTTACATTTGCCATATGATATTACAATAGCAGCCACCAACACTGCACAGCACATGGGGTGACAGGGCTGTCCTATTCATACTGTGTGTGTCTCCCAAAAGAAAATGTAAATGAGAACAAACACAGAGCAACCGGGGCTTTGGTGGGTTTCTGAATAACACCCCCCTCCTGACACCAACCACATTGGGGCAGGGCGAAGGGCGAGACCAGGGGAACGGATGGATATTTGTGATGTTCCTGACAGTTTTTATCTTCGTTACAGAAGAGCTCCTAAGCAGATAGATAGAAAATGTGTGATTGTGCTGCTAATGACATTGTACAGGAAATTAAGCGTATACATTTGGAGAAGGCATTAAATCAGCAGGACCTTAATTTAAAAACTTAAAACTGTATGGAAATTCAGCTTGCTCATTGCTGTGGAATAGAAAGCTACCAAGCACCCTGAGTCTGTTTATGGAAAGATTGCCAGCAAACCAAGTTTGGGCAGAGCATCTTAACGGCTCCAAGCGCGTGCAGGGTTATTTCTTCCAAGAAGTAACCCCCAGCCCTGACCATTTGGGACTATCAGTCATTGCTTTAGAATGCGATCCCCATCATCAGGCAGGTGAGGACAACTTAAGACTCGAAAGCCGCAAGACAGGTTGTTCTTGACTAATTTGTGGAATAACATTATGTAAAATTAATCAAAAGGGGCTGGGTTTGAAATTGCTGTGAACACACGGCTGAACCACTGGAGACCGGCGGGTGTCCCGCTCTGTGGCTGCTGCTGTCTTCTTCCTTCCGACTTACTCTCACATTTGACACCCTTTGGTGGAAGCAAATAACTAGTGAGCCAAGGTCTCAAGTCCTAAGGTGGAGAATTTCATGCGTCTTTTCTTTTCTCCCCCCTCCATTCCAGTTATGCCGTACAACAGCGCCCACCACTGCGTTGTGGAGGTAGAAAACTTCTTGTTTGTGCTGGGTGGAGAGGACCAATGGAACCCCAATGGTAACTATTGAACTGCTCAATAGTAGGTGCGCAACGAGCATGTGCGTCGTGGAAGGCACTGGTGGCAGCCTGTTTTGTGATTACTGTGGGAAATGCACTTCTGTGCACAGGGACACACGAAGCAGTCGGTAAATTGGGCTGACGATTGGAGGGAGGGTCAACCGTTGAGCTGGCAGAGGACGCGCGCAGTGGAGCATTCGCTCATGGACCGTCTGGGGATTTGGCTTTGCAGTGACGCCCCGGCCCCTCTCCTTATCCGTCCCCTGAGGAACGTCACAAACATAAGCACAGACTCCCCAGAGGCAGGTAGCAAGCTGCAGCTATTAAGAATTCTCACCACCTTCTCCACCACTTTCCTCCCGTTTTATCAGTGTAATAACGCAGTTTCAGTAGATAAGCGTCATGTGCAGTCCGAACTGAAGTGAACTTCACAGCTCAAGGTCTCTTGCAGCATTTCTTACTTGAGACCCATTCTAGTTGGGGCTCCTTTCGAAGACTATCCACCATCCTCCCTGTGGATGTGGTTACTTGATAAATTCCTCGCAAAGAGAAATTGAACACGTTTAGCACCGCTCCCAAGCCAGCCCAGGGAGAACACCGTGCCTTGCCGAATACGCAAAATTATCAAGATATTTTTGGAACTCCTGCACGTGAAGGAGGGGTTGCAGTTGTAGCCTTCTGTGTAACAGAGATTATTATGACTGAGAAACCGTAAAACAGCTTGCAGGTACACATTTTTACTTTAAAACCCCAGAACATCCAAGTGAAATTACGTATACTGCATATATTTTATTGTGAATGCTCTCTTTCAGCATCTGCACCAAGGCAAATTATAGAAAATTGTTACATCTGTTCACTCTAGAAAATCTTAAAGGAAAACAACCCGGCCACCCTCCAAGAACATTTCTTTGAAGAGAGCAGGACGTTCTTTACCAAAACCTGCAGCTTTATTGGTTCCTATCCAAAGAGGACAGTTCCTGGGCTTTGTGAGACACAGGTTTAGAACAGGAGCAAAAATGATATTTAATATCTCTCCTCTAACTTACCTTTGCAATGACAGGCTTGACGTGTTCCCCGCCCCGAAAACACCACTGGCATATATACAATCCACTGTAACTCCCCATTGCTATTTCACCTGTTCTCTCTCCAACGTAATTTGAACTGAATAGAGTCTTTGTAAGTCAACAGTGCACAGCCATCAGGTTTATCTAAGCAAAGTATCTACAGAACATTCTTTTTGAAGGCCAGATTAAAATGAACACATGACAAGAGAAGGCTGCATAGTCCTCTTTCTGGTGACACTGTTCTCTTAGCCCATCTCCCTTCCCAGTTCCTGTAGGTCTCTTTTAAAATGCCAGTCTTGGGTGCCTGTGTGGCTCAGTGGGTTAAGCATCTGATTTTGGCTCAGGTCACGATCTCACGGTTCGTGAGTTCGAGTCCCACATCGAAGCCCTGCTTCAGGTGAACACGAGCCCCACTTTGGGGGAGCCCCACTTCTCTCTCTTTCTCTGCCCCTCGCACACTTGCTCCCTCTCTCTCTCTCTCTCTGTCTCTCAAAAAATAAAAATAAAGTAAAATAAAATAATGAAATGAAATGAAATGAAATGAAATGAAATGAAATTAAAAGGTACCAGTCTTGGTGCAACCATTTAGTTTTCACAAAACACTATGAACTTCCCATTCCTCTAAGACAGACTTTTTCAGCAACACAGAAAACCTGCTCCCCGGGTTATGCTCTCTCCTCCTCAAAATAACCTATGACTGCTTACTGTTCAACTTTCTATCAAACACAGCTGAGAGGTTGGGTGGGGCGATAAGGAATAGCATCATGGACATATTCCTTCCTCTAGGCTGGAGAGTCCAGGTGTTATCTCTGAACTAATTCAGAGTCCCACAAAACTGTGCCATTGGACTTCAGTGACTTGCCTCCCCCCACGCCTGAGATGAACAGGAATTCATTTTAAAGGCCTCAGTGAATATGCTGTGACAAAATACTGTAGAAAACACAGCATCGCATTTACTGCAGGGACATCTGTCACTCACCACTCGGCGTGTCCCATGTGGAGACCCATGTGACAAAATCTTGCCAGACCACAACACTGAGTCACTGTGTGCTTTTGAAAATTACCACTAATGCATTTGTATGGTTTACCGTGTCCCTCCTTTTTTGCTTTAGCCACTAGGAGACTCAGAATTGAATTTTAGTAAAACTTTCATTACTGCATTTTAATTTTATGTTTACTCTCAATATGGGCCTAGCAGCTAACTCTGTGTCTGTAAGACCCCCTTTTAGAGCTGTGGGAGTCCTACCTGCAAAGTTGAGTCATTCTGTCCCTGCCATGTGTGGCATGTGAAGTCACTTGTATAGAGCTGGGCAAATGCTGATGAACCACTGATTTGGCTCCCCTAAACAGAGAATTGGTCACATCAGGAGGCAAGCGGGCAAGTCTTCCCGTCAATCATTCAGTCATTGGCGGGGGCCTTCCCCCCACGTCAGGGAGGAGGGCAGGCAGGGACACGGCCTGTACAGCTGAGAGCGGTTCTCCAGAGAGGGAACGGCGGTGACAATGAGCAACCTGGACGACAACCGTCTGGTCAACCATAGCCAACTCTTTCTTCTTTTTCTTTTTTTTCTTTTTAAACCATTAGCAGTAGTATTTGTTGAGTACTAATTATTTCCCAGAAATTTGCTAAGCACTCACCTGCACCATTTTACCGAGTCTCACAACCATCCCAAGAGGTCTGTCCCATGATTCTTCTAGTTTTACTATGAGGAGTCTAAGCCTGAAGAGGGGAAATAACTGGCCAGCACGTACAGTTTGAACGAAGATGGGCTGATTCCAGTGTAGGTCTGTCTGACTCCAGAGCCATATTGCACGACAATTCCCCCTCACACAAACATACGGATTTTGTTTAATATTAAATAACAATCACGTTTTTGCCTTTGATATTTTGAAATAAAGTCAGTGTTGTATTGCAGTGGAAAGGGCCCTTATTCTCAAAGAATCTTCATCACTTCTGATTTAGAGAACCACGAAGGGGCTCAATCATCTCAAAAAAATGGGATTTTCATACTATAATACATTTTGCAATTAAAAAGTAAGCAGTTAATACCAAAATTTATAAAGAATATCAATCTGATGATAATATATAACATGCTTTAATTTCACTGCTACCAGGGAGGAAAAATTAAAAATCCATGAATTCAAATATTCTGGATATGTCAGTTCCAAAGATGAAATCTTAAGTTAAACTTTAGTTCTTACAAAAATGGTGCCTGAGATGCATGTCTTTGAATGAAATTCAAAATTGTTAAATTTAACACATGCTCATAAAACACGTATGTACTCATAAAATACAAATATAATTTCATTTATCTATTGTCTTGATTACAAGACAATTTGAAATCATAAAACATATTAGTTACTAGAAGTTTAAGCAGGATACATACGTTTTTAAGTTTATTTATTCTGAGAGGGGTGGGTAGGGGCAGAGAGGTGAAGAGAGAGAGAATCCCAAGCAGGCTCTACACTATCAGTGCAGAGCTCAAAATCACGAACCGTGATATCATGACTTGAGCCGAAATCAAGAGTCTGACACTTAACTGACTGAGCCACCCAGGTGCTCCCATTTTTTTTTCTACTCAGCTAGAGATATTAACTCCTATTAACTCCCTTCACATCATTAGTGATAGGAATGCATTATAATATTTTAATACATATGCATCTATCCTCTCACTGCCCCAGCTTACAGAAAACCAATTTACATTTGTCACTTACTGATGATTGGCTCCCAAAAACACTGCCTGTAGGGAACTTCCTTCCCTCCCCCCTCCTTCTTTTTCCCCCATGTCTGAAAACTGCCACCCATGCTCCATTTTACCTATCACCTAAGGGGTAGTCAACAAACCTGTCTGGTGACAGGGCATCACCACAAAAAAGAGAAGAATTGGGGGAAGAATTAGGAAAAAGTAGAAAAGATGAGAAGGAACTAAAGGAGTGAAGTAACCAAAAATTCTTAAGCTGCTGGTAGAGTCCAATAGAAGCCATAAGAAGGAACAAGTAATTTCTTTTGAGCTCACCTTCCTCACTCTACCACATTCATTTCTTCTGAGGTTCATTACCCCTCACCACATCCTTTGCCATCTCCAGAATGCCTTCCTTTTTTTTTCTGTCCCCAGTCCTCCATCCTTACCTCTCCTTCACACCAATGACTCTGCCCCTGGAAATTCTTCATCCACATCCACATCCATATCACACCAGTCCTTGCTTAGCCTTTTCTCTGAGTGAAGGCCACTACCAATACAACCAAAGCACAATTGCTAATTTCTGCCACCACTGCTCAGCATGTGAAGGCACTCTGCCCCATTGCTAAAAGGAGGCAGATGTCTTCCTCTAAGTGGAAATTCTAAACCAAACTTCAAAAAGAAACATTCTTATATAGGGGGGGTATGCTCTACATTCCTATTAACAGCATTTATCTTCAGATTCTTTTGGAACCTTGAAACCTACTAAGAATATTTTTTTCTAGAATAAAGTGATTACAAATTCTGCAAAAACTCCCTTAGAAACCAACTCTAGACATAATTCTTCCTTGAGCTGGAGCCTCTCTTTGTGGAATCCAAATTTTGGGGGTCATTCTCACTCCTGGAACTCTTAACTCTTTCTGTACACCTCCAAATCAAACTTAATTTACCATCCAATCACACTATCCAGACTCTCACAAGATCCTTAGAACTCTAATATCACGTCCACAAAATCCTCAGTATCCTTCAACTCTCCTCTTAATGATCGCTTCCATTCTTTTCTAATCAAAACCTGGCTATCTTCTGAGAATACTCTTTTCCCAGCCACCCTCTCTAATGGGGACTTCATGGCTCCACCACCTGAGCCCAGAACTTCTTATTATTGGAGGCAGGTAGCTTTTCTACTATCTCTTTATTGTCACTCCCATAACCTTAAAACCCACCACTGTAAAGAATATCTTCAGGGTTTTTTTTTTACCTTCTGCTCTCTCATGTGGCAGCTAGCCACAGTTATCCTGGAAATGACACCTCCTTCACTCTACCCTACTAGTTTTTCACTGTCCATCATCCTCTGATGTCCTTACCTCCCTCCTTACTGGGTTTATAGTCTAGTGCCCATTCCTATGATTACCTTAGCACGTACACCTGCAGTCCTTGCATCCACCTCTCCTTTCATTATACTCTCCTGGTAAAGCCCTGGCCCTGGTTAAACCCAACTCCCTTCCACCTCTTCCCTCTCCTGAGCAACTAAATGTGGATGTAGAAAACCACAGAGCCACACTGGCTGCTAATGAACCATGCTCACTACTGGCCAACTCCACTAAACTTCCCTGGTCAATATACTCTTCCACCCTCCAAGTTAACTCTCTCACACTTTCTCTCTCTTCAAATGCCTCTTTCTCCAAAACCTCTCTCTGCACTCTCAGCTGATGGCCTTGCCTCTTAATTCAAAGAAAATAGAAGCAATCAGAAGATAAAATCTTCATCTTGCTACTACCAAATCTGTTCACTTCCCACCATTGCTACCCATGTATTTTATCTTCCCTCCTATTTTTGTTTCTGCTTCAACCTAAGGCCTATTTCTCATTCCCTCTTGCCTTGTCCCTCAAGGACTTTCCAGTATTTCTGGACTTAAAAATACAATCAAACTACCAAAAAAAACTACTTTTGATGCTGCATCCTCCAGCTATAATCTACTCCTTCCTGTGGCAAAATCCTAAGAAGCATTGCCTTCCTCTTGCATCTGTTTTCTTAGATCTTAGTCAATCTTGTCAAGACTACCATCAGCCTCCATGTTGCCAAATACTATGGTCAATTGTCAGTTGTTCGCTCCTCTTTTTGAAGTACTATTTGACATGGCTTCCAAAATATCATACTTTTCGCTCCTGTCTCTGACAATTCCTTTCCTTTGCTGGTTTTTCTTCTTGTACTCCAGGGCTCTTTCTCAGGACTCTTATTTTCCATGCCCATACCCTCTGTCTAAAGGGTTTTATTTTGTTCTATGATTTTAAATAATATCTCTAGACTAATGGCTCCAAAATTTGCATCTGCAGCCTCATTGAGCTAGTGGCCTACCATATACTTCTACTTTGAGACCCTATAGGTCTCTCAAGGTTAAGTCCACAACAGAACTAATGGTTTCTCTTCCTAATCCTCAAACTCCTCTTGCCTGGTCTTCCGTACTTCAGCAAATTTCATGGCCTTCCATCTAGTTACTCAGGCTCAACATCTGGCAGCCATCCTTAATTGCTTACTTTTTCTCATACCAATATTCAGTCTATCTGAAAATTTTATCGGCACTGCCCATACAATAGATCCCAACATATCTTAATGCCTCCACCTTCATTCAAGCCTCCATCAGCTCTTGCCTTAACTTTTTTTTTTTTAATTTTTTTTAACGTTTATTTATTTTTGAGACAGAGACAGAGCATGAACGGGGCGGGTCAGAGAGAGAGGGAGACACAGAATCTGAAACAGGCTCCAGGCTCTGAGCGGTCAGCACAGAGCCTGACGTGGGGCTCGAACTCACGGACCGCGAGATCATGACCTGAGCTGAAGTTGGCCACTCAACCGACTGAGCCACCCAAGCACCCCTTGCCTTGACTTTTATAATGGCCTCCTGATAGCTCCCTTGCTTTCAGAGTGGCCCCTTTACAGTCTGTTCTTCACACAATAGCCAGAGTGATCTTTGTAAGAGATAAATTAGGCCATGTTTTTTATTTGCTCAAAACCCTCCAACGACTTCCTACTATTCTTATAACAGAAGACACAATCCTGCACCAGTCCACAAGGCACACTGTGTTCTGGTCCTTGATATGCTTCTGACTTCTGTCTAAGTCACCCCAGTATTCTTGCTGGATTTGAACTCATGGCCAACCCCTGGGACTTCCTACTCACCAAGCCCACTGTGTGAGAGGCTCATTCTGCAGAGAACATCTGTAGGCAGGTAACCATTCTATTTAAACTAGCCTGCCCCCTATCAATCCTTGCTTTATAACATTCGTCTCTACTTGAAAATATATATTTCTTTATTCATTTACAAGAACAGGGACTTTTCCTTTTTTGTTCACCAATATATTCTCAGAACCTGGAGCACATAAGACATACAATAAATGCTCAAAATATATTTATGCAATTAATAATTGTGTTGGATAGACACAAGCATGTACACACACACACACACACACACACACACACACACACTCTTATCTGTTTATTCCTGTGGTGAAGTTTAGTACCTGTATTTCAATGTTTAGTTTTACATATATGAACAAAAACATTTTCAGAGTTAACACTTCAAGTGTTATAGATGATTGTCATCTCAGGTGCTACACAGAAAATGGAATACAGTCTTTCACTTCCATTTCTTGCTTTGGTGTCAATCTATATGTAAAATAGGATTCATTTTAATACCTTAAAGGCACTGCTGTGCTTCCTAGGCACAACAGAGGGGAAAAGCTGGTTCACCAGCTCTGAGGACTCATGTTTCCCACTTCAGCACATGTACCTGCAACCATGCTTCCCCCAAATACACACACACAGAACTTATGTGATGTGAATGGACTAAAACTGATTTCCTAATGCAAACTCTCACTGAAGTGATTGCTGTTATTTCCATGGGGAGAGGGCTAGGAACCACTCCCCAAGAACCACTGCTAGGTTCTTGGATCATTTAAAAAAAAAAAAAAAGGCTCTAACCACAGATATTACACAAGTTAGTCTCTAGAACAGGGGTGCCTGGGTGGCTCAGTCAGTTAAGTGTCCAACTTCAGCTCAGGTCATGATCTCACGGTTCATGGGTTCGAGCCCCACATCAGGCTCTGTGCTGACAGCTCAGAGACGGGAGCCTGCTTCTGATTCTGTGTCTCCCTCTCTCTCTGCCCCTCCCCTGCTCATGCTGTCTCTCAAAAATAAATAAATGTAAAAAAAAAAAACTTTTTAAAAAGTCTCTGGAACTGATTATTTACAGACAATAAGTTCCTATTTTTAAAACACAAAAATACCAAAATTCAGAAAATTTCCCCCTAACTTTGTGGTAAAACTGGTTTGGTAAACATACTTGCTTTTATCATAATGGCTGATTTAGTTTTGTTCTGACTCATTCCAAAAAATGAAAGAAAGAGAAGATGGAGTGGAAAAGAAGAAAAAGGAAAAATATTTGAGGTGGCACATTTATTCTTCTACTGACCTACTGCTTCTCAGACTGGGCTAACTAGTCCCCCTACTTAATTCATGTGTGTGTTAAACCTGAAGACAGACACATCTTACAAACACTATTAGATGTGCAAAACAACAAAGGAAACTAAGTTTTAAATGTCTCACATATATTTTTACAGGAAAACACAGTACAAATTTTGTTAGTCGATATGATCCTCGATTTAATAGCTGGATACAACTTCCACCCATGCAAGAAAGGTAAGTGTTTGTTTCTTATGTCTGAAACATTTGTGGCTACTTTACAGGAAGCATAGATGCTGAATGGTTTCCTATCACAAATTATGCTAAATGGAGCCAAGGAAAGACATACGAGTCAAAATACAAAATTTGGCCTGGCCCATTTGGAATAACTCCTTTGTTAACTCAATGGGGAAAACTAATCAAGTAAATCAATTATTGGTCCTAATGTAGGAAGAGGAAAAAATGTATGATTGTCTTCCATTATTATATTACTTTGGTTTGTTGGCAAGTGGAGCTAAAATCTCACTGCCTATCCCACTTTTCTTGGTGATAATATATTTAAATCCTATAATTGGAAAAAAAAACCCACCATTCTTACAATGGTATGCATTTTGATGCAGAAATTTCAGTCTTAAATTTTCAAGTCTCACTAACTCAAATCTTGTACATTTGCCCTCTCAACTATCCTCCCATTATACATTCAAGAACAGGTCATTTGCTAGCTTTAAAAAAAAAAAAAAGAGTTTTGCAAAGTATCATCTCAGTTTTTTACATATTTGGTGCTCATCTCACCCCAGTCTCCTAGCGGCCAAGGGACGAGTGACTACTAACTATATTTATACTATAAATTTATTTATATATTATACTATATATATACTACATATACTATATATAGTATATATATATATACTATATATATATATACTATACTATATTTATATAGTATTTATTTAAATACTATATATTTATACTATATTTATACTATATTTTGCCTCTCCTGGTTGTTACCTACATAAGGCCACACTTTAATATGCATATGCAAATTCGCATGCTAAATTATGAGCCCTTGATTCTTTTCAAATAATACTTCAGCATCCTCTTGAGCAAAGTATCCGATATAATTGCAATAAGCTGCAACCTACTGCTTCTTCTCAACTGAAGTGTTTAAGAAATAACTTTCTTTCCTGTTTCCCTCATGACTCGTCACCTTAACATCTCGTTTATAAACATTCGATTAGATTGAATTACATCACTAAGATCCAATGGGGTCCTTCATAAATTCCAAGTTAAAAAGAAGTTTTCGGATAATATCATTTATTCAAAAATGTGCATTCCTGCAGCAGGACAGTATGAATCTACGGTATGAGAAAGCTCCCTATCTAACCCTCTCTTCTCTATAAAAATATTAAAACCCTCTTTCAGGAGACTAAAAGCTATACACTGGAAACGATGAGGCACAATGTAAGAACCACAGACACTTTTGGGAATGTGCAGTTCCAAGGTACCTGAAGAAATGATTCTAAGTCAGTTAATATCCAGACAAAGTTCTCAGTCCTCCTCTCGTGCATACGTGCCTGCATAAAAGCCGCCTGATGTCCTCTCCACTGCACCTTGTTTCTCTCCCTTTGGGGTTATTTCCTGGTTGCTCTTTTTGTGGCTGCATCACTCTACCCTTTAATCAAAACCATTCCAAAAAGTTTTCTTTAAGAAACATATTTTAAAAATGAATATCAATAATCTATTGGAAATGTCAGCATCTCATCACCGCGGTCCCCTTTGCTGGGGGGCTGCACACCACGATAATTAACCTTCACGCCTTCCGTTTGGGAGGCATAACTCACGTCGCGGTCAATTATCTCACTCTAGAGCCCCTAAGGATGAGAAGTATTGCTGCAAAACCTAATTAGTAATTTTTTTAAATGTGTATTGTTTACTTGATATTCTATAATGACTTCCTCTGAGGCACTATGGCCTATCATGGCAGGGTCCTACTTAGACAATTTTTAGCAGCTCATTGACCTGATAAAAAGACCTGCCATGGTCTGTCGGCGCCCGGCAGCCACCGTTGACAGGATGGACTGTTTAACGTTTCTTTCTAAGTCATTATGGTATATCATGTCAGGTCCCTAGTAAAAGAAGTTTTTTTTTAGATTTAGAACAATCAACTCGATAGACCAAATAAAGAGCTCCTTACAGAGCTGAGTGGGAAAAGGCAGATCTCACAAATGCCCAGTCAATCTTCTAGCTCCCTATCTCCTATGGGTTGGTTGACCCTGGCAACAATCCATAACCTAAAATGAAATTTTTCTGTCATTGCCAAGCCTCCATTCTAAGTAGCAAATACAGTCAGTTACCATCATGGCTTAATTGGTGAGCACACAAAGAAGAAGAAAAAAAGAAAAAATATATATATGAGACACCCTTCAGATCTGAAGTTTCTTGAAACATTTAATTGAATTAATTGTACATTGTATAGATCATGAATCAGGCTCACCAGAAGTTCCCCCACCTCCCTCCTTCCATTCTTGGTACCAAACTGCTGAGAAGTTACCAAACCGAGAATAATAGAAGCCTGTTGAAAACCACCTCTGGGATAACCCACTCTTCGAGCCGGCTGGACAGATTCTTAGGATATCTCACCTCATCAGAGCTTCTAAAGGAGTGCTATAATCAAAGCGCAGACTATCCCCCAGTTCAGCAGGGAAATGGGCACACTGCTTCTAGGCTTACTCAAACGACTCATGAAATGCATCCCTACTATCTGTGAAATGATTACAGGAAAATACACGGTTAAATGTAATGCTACTGAGTTGTTGTGGTCTCAGATGTAGGATTTGATTCTTCAGGAAAAAGAAGAGGGTAAAAATTCTAAGATCAATAGAAATGCTTTGGTAACTTTACATTTTTCTTCAATAAAAATAAACATTGTAGGTGTGATTCATCTGGAGTTCTTACCCCTAGCTAGTCTAGAAAAAAAAAAAGAAAAGAAAAGAAAAAGAGAAAGAAAAAGCAGTTTGGAAAGCACGGACAGCAAAGCTTATATTTCACAGAGTAAAACAAAAGCTAGAAGCAATACATAAAAAATGTTTCCAAATTTTAATGGTTACTACAAGCCTTAAGAAACAATGTGAGACAATATTCTGTCTGAAAAAATCTTTTGTTGTTTTTAACATGATGGTGAAAGTCAAGATTTCAAGCTAAGGTTATAGTAATTCAATCTCATGCTCTAGAATATAAACTGACCATCCAAAGGGTCAGAAAGAACTAGGAAAGACCTGTACAATATGCAGTGTTCACAATGTGTTTGTGGAAGTTGACTACCAGCAACTGGTAGTCTTTTTTAACTTCTCACAATACATTGACTATTATTGCCTCTGGCATTGGGGGAGGAGGGGTGGAGGAGGGGGAGATGAACAACTTGCAATACAAGTAGTGTAATCCCATTTAAAAATTTTCAGTAATCTTGAACTTACTTTCCAAAGAAAAACCAAAACAAAACACCCAAATAGCCTAATTATGTGTGCTCTTCATGTGGGGAGGAGGGGCAGGGAGCACTCCCAAGAGAGACCTGGTATGGTAAAATTTTAGCCTGGAGCAAATGTTCACAGTTGCTGACAGACCATTAACTATCCAGTGTTCCTATAATGTATCTCATGAATTCTCACTTTGGACATGCAAGGGAGTAAGTCATAGGCTCAGAATCTTCACTATTGGAGTTTCTACATAAAAATGCAGTTTTAGTCAGGAAGCGGAACCTACTGATTTTTTTTTTTTTCCATTTAGATCCTAACAGTGACACTGTGTGGATAAAGCTAGGAGTACACACGAAGCATCAAATTAAGAAAATCTTGGCTAGAAAGACAGCAAGTTCTGACAGGCTCACTCAGTGTCAGTAAGGAAGGAAGGAACCAGGATAGAAAAAAGTGAGAAAACTGAAATTTAGACTAGATGAAAGGAGTGCACACTACTACCAGGAGATTTTGCTCTTATTCTCCATTATCTACACTTATTTGGTGGAGGGTTTTCATACTTGTCATGACTAGCAGGCATTTTCTCTTGTAGACCAGTATCTCGCGCATAGAAGAACTGAACACCTTACGGCCCGCACAGTCCAAATTATTTAAAGATGGCCCGTTAGTAGGATTGGTAAATTAATTATTTCAGAGGCTCTAAGACTTGTTATAGAATCATCATATGGAAGAGGGATTGTGTCGATGGCGCGAAGAAATATCTGTTACTTTTGCCTATTTTTATAGAATGTCAGGCTTTTCAATGACACATTTTAACTGAGAAGGTAAAACCACTATTAAGACAACCTTGACCTATCTTATTCAATGAGAAAGCAATTGAAATCTGGTTAGAGAAATAGAAGGAAGCAATGGACATCTGCAGGCACTTAATTTTGCAACTGTTTTTAGTCTGATTTTATATTTAAATGGGTTTTACTTCTCTGTAACAGGAAATCTCAAAATTTTTAGATTAAGGATTAATCTGATTAAAAAGCTTCTTCCTAATACCTTTCTCCAAACATATTCTCCAAACAATGCATACGTGCAAGACCTATATATGCAACATTTTATTACAATTTTATTACAATTTCAGAGCTTCATGAACCGCTCAGAAGACCCAGGTTAACCAGACTCACTCTATGAAATCTGCCACACCTACTCTTTATTTTCCTTCCTCCTTTCCTCCTTCCTCTTTTTCCATCATTCCTGTTCTTCATCGTCCTTCTGAATTTTCCACAGCACATATTTCTTTCAAAAGCATCAGGAAAATACAGGAAAAAATACAAACAGAGCCAAAATTTTGCTCTAAAATTATCCATGATTTTCAGGACTATTAAAAAAAATAAAAACCATATGATCCACCAATCCCACTTCTGTTTTATATCCAAAAAAAATGAAATCAATATCTTGAAGAGGTATCTGCACTCTCATGTTCATTGCACCATTATTCACAAAAGCCAAGATATAGAAACAACCTAAGTGTCTGTCATCAGATGAATAGATAAAGAAAAGGGGGCATATCTTTACAATGGAGTATTATTTAGCCATAACAGAAGGAAATCCTGCCATTTGTGACCACATGGATGAAATTAAGGGTCGTTTTGCAAAGTGAAATAAACCAAACAGAGAAAGAGAAACACAGTTATTTATATGTAGAATCTGGAAAAAAAAAAAAAAAAGAAAAAAGTCAAACTTAAAGAAACAATGGATGGTGGTTGCTAGGGGCCAGGAGATGAGGGAAATGAGGAGAGGCTGGTCAAAAGGTATAAACTTTCAATTATAAGATGCAGAAGTTCTGTGTATCTAATATATAACATAGTGACTATAGTTCATATTGTAGTGTATACTTGAAATTTGCTAAGAGAGTAGAAAACCAAAAAAAAAAAAAAACCAAAAAAACAAAAAACAAAAACAAAAAACAAAAAAAAACAAAAAAAAACAAAAAAAATAGCTATGTGAGGTGATACATGTGTTAATTAACTTGATTGTGGGAATCCTTCCACAATGTATCTATATATCAAATTATTGCATTGTGACTTTAAATATATTACAACTTTATTTGCCAATTATGCCTCAAAAAAGCTAGAAAAAAATAAAACTGAATACATCAACATCTATAACATATACCATACCTACTGGTAATAAATCACCTACACAAACATTAAAAAATTTCACTGTCATTTAAAATATGGCTAGGCAAAGTTTATATGCAAACATCTTGATGGCTGATTTTTAATAACATTTTTACCTGGGTCATGGTAAGTGATGGTTCTGACACATGAACAAAAAGCTGGACACTATGACAGCACTTTACATATGCATTTGCAAATAACCCTGTAAAAAAAGGTACCATTAGCATCCCCTTGTTACAAATGAGCAACCTGAGGCTGAGAGGGGTTAACTAATGTGTCAAAGGTCACACATCCAATAAGTCATGTAGCCATGCAATCTGTTCCAGAGACCAAACTGTTAATCAAGACGCTGTCTCCTGCTTCCTAGAGGTTTTGGCACTTTGTAAACACAACTTGGAAAATCTCCTGATAAAAATCTTTAGGACTCTTGATCTTGCTACTGACATTGCCCAAGAGTCTTGGCCCTTATTTTTATGAAGACCATACATTTATCAAACATAAATTATATTCTCTGAGGGGCCTGGCACTTAACAATCGTACTTATTCATATCTTATCCTTATAAAGTGTATTATTCCAGTAGCATCAATGAGAAAAAAAGAAGCAAAGGGTTAAGGACTTGCTTAATATATCAACCTAGTCATCCTAACTCCAAATTTTCAGGTCCCCTTTGAACATTTATTCTCCCTCAGCTCTCATGTCTTACTAGTTACTGAGTCTTACATCGTCCTTTAAAATATCTTTTGCTCAGCTCTTCTGTGTCTTCCATAAAACTCTACTTCAGGTCCTCAATATCTCACTCTTATTTTATGGTCTACCTCAGGATTGGTCTCCCTTTCAACACAGCTTGTGTCTTTTATCTTTGAAGGCATAATGGGATAATTTAATGAATTGCCTCTCTTGAAAAGAGACTAAAAAATATCCTGTAGCTTTGTAAGAAACAACACTAAAAGCTCTATCAGTGAAATTCCTACGATTAGTTTGTATAAGAACAAAATTTCAGCACTCTATTCAGTTCACAAAAGTTTCTCTATTTGTGGTAGTACTGGGAAGAAAAAAAATGATAATTGAAGAAAAATTTTGATGATGTAGTTCTCTTATAAATTGGGAACAATGACCCTTGAAGGACCATGAAAAAAGTGAATGTCAAGATAATTTATTATTGTTACATTATCTACCTCATTTTTCACTTTGTCTTACTGAGCTGTGATATCTGTACAAGGTACCAAATATCCCAAACATTAGTGAACACTTTAACAGTGTATAAAAAAGCAAGATAAAAGAAGCTGAAACAGGGTTGGTGACTTTCTCCTCTACTGTTAGTTTAATATGAAATTGCTAACCAGAACAGGCAATGCGTACAATTACTGTAAAGGTCTCAGATTTAGAAGGGAGCTGTGTGTGTTATTTCCAAATTTCTGCAACCCTTTCTAGGGCGGGATGTACCTCCTTTTCCCTAACTGACGGAGCCCCTTTTGTGATTTATGGTGGGTTGTTGTTTTCATTGTAGAAGAGCCAGTTTCTATGCATGTCGGTTGGACAAGCATTTATACGTTATTGGTGGAAGGAACGAAACCGGCTATTTGTCCAGCGTGGAGAGCTATAACCTAGAAACGAACGAATGGCGTTATGTGTCCTCTTTGCCCCAGCCTCTGGCTGCTCACGCAGGAGCAGTGCACAATGGGAAGATATACATTTCAGGCAAGTCATTCCTCCACTTTCTGTTCCAAACTTCAGTTCCAAGGCACTTTCTTGACTTGTATGTATATGTTTAATTCACAGGGGGTGTACACAATGGAGAGTATGTCCCATGGCTATATTGCTATGACCCTGTAATGGATGTCTGGGCTCGAAAACAAGATATGAACACAAAACGCGCCATCCACACTTTGGCTGTAATGAATGATCGCTTGTATGCAATTGGAGGAAATCATTTGAAAGGTCTTTTTCTTTCTTTTTTTTTTTTTAAATCACAATATCATTTGCATCTCATGTTTCTTGCTAAGGGGGTTTCTCGTTAGATAATCATAGTTAACCAAGTAAAAAACATGTTGACCAAATAAAATCTACTGTGTGTAAATTAGCTGTACCCTTGGGCAGGCATTTATTTTGGCTCCTCTGCAGATAGGATTATTTTTAAGTTACCACACACATTAAAGAAATGAATAATGATGTCAACAGAAAGTAAAAAACGGAAGCATTAATAACTGAAAGCACAAACAATTTGTTGTAACAATGAATTCAGTAAAATAAATTATTCCCTATCTCCGAAGTTATAGCAATAAATTTTTTCCAGAAAATTGTTTTTTGTAGTGATCATAAAGAACTTCAGTCATAGCTGCACAAAGAAGCTAATACGTGATTTTTCTTAAAGAAAACATTTAGTAGAATTTCATGTCTAAATTTGGAATTATTTCTTTTAAGAGTTGAACACCAAACCTATGCTTCTCAAATTCTACTTGCTTTTTTAATAAAAAAAAAAAAAAAAAACACATGATATTTTTAGAGTTTTGTTTGGGCTCCTCTCCTCTCCATATATCGGTATAACTACCACCTTTTTTTTTTTAGTTTATTCATTTGAGAGAGAGAGAGAGAGAGAGAAAGTGAGCACGCAAGTGGGGGAGGGGCAGAGAGAGAGAGGAAGACACAAAATCTAAATCAGGCTCCAGGCTCTGAGTTGTCAGTACAGAGCCCAACGTGGGGCTCGATCTCACGAACTGTAGATCATGACCTGAGCCCACATCGGATGCTTAACCCACTGAGCCACCCAGGTGCTCCTGACTACAACTTTTTGTAGTTTACGTGCATGTGTGTAACTATCTACATGCATATCACACTGAATTTGACAGGAAAGCAGAGAGAACTGTGTTGTTAAGATCCCTGAACTGCATTGGGCCTCAGTTTTCTTACCTAAAAATGAAGAAACTGGTATAGATGATCTCTAAAATCTCCTCTAGCTCTGACCTGCCATGATCCTTGAAATTGAACCAAATGTGAAACAGGCCATCCAAGTATGGTAGATAAGGCCTTCTATGCATTTATTTTTCCATCATACAACCATCTAAAAAATGATAGATGTAGACATTCTTTTCTGGTTCTCCCAATACATATATACCCCTAACATAATAAAGACCACACAGGTGTAATTTTTATGTAAATATTTCCAAGTTCGTATTCAATCAGAAACGTCAATACCCTACCTAGTCTATGCTGCTCACCTTTGTACTCTCCCCAGTGGGAAGGGATTGATTACCTTTGCTGCTGCAACTTTTCCCTTTTTATTCTTTTTTCTTTCATTGCTTCTCTTTCATCTCAAGCCATACACCATTCCTTCTCATCAAAATATTTGTATGCAGTATTAACTTTGTAGCTTTCTACATTAAAATGTGATTTCTACTAATTTATTTTGCATAATGATGACTAAACATTCTAGGAATTTTTAAAAAATGTTTATTTAGTTTTGAGAGAGAGAGAGAGAATGCGAGTGAAGGAGGGGCAGAGAGAGAGAGGGAGACAGAGAATCCTAAGCAGGCTCCACACTGTCAGCACAGAGCTCAACATGGGGCTCCACCCCATGAACCATGAGACTATGACCTGAGCCGCAATCAAGAGTCAGATGCTCAACAAACTGAGCCACCCAGTTGCCCCACATTCTAGGAAGCTTTAATATTTGAGGTTATACTTGCACAGGGTAATGACAACCTAAATGCGAACACACACACATCAAAGTTAGGTCAGCTCAGGAAGGCATTATGGTGTAGAGAGAAGGGTATGGATCTGGGTTCCAGTTATGCACTTGTGGTTGTGTGGTCTTACTCAAGACACTTAATCCCATGTCTATAAAAGAGGGGTAATTATCTTTTCCTTATAGTTTTTGAGGCTTATCATCAACATATGTCATATGTGTAGCGGGCACCAAGAAGGCATACGTATCCTCCTATGATGCCACTAGAACTTCAGAACTGGAAATTTTCCCCAGTCCTCATTCCAATTATCCATGCTTCAGAAATTATCATCAATAATCTTACAGGAAAGGAATATACCACAGAATTCCAGTAAATCCTTCACTCTACTGTTCTCAAATCTATGTGATTTATTTTATGTAAGAAGTTAGTGGCCTGAAATAATTTGTCCGCTTCTTCAAGAATGAAAATTATTCTACTTTTTGGTCTATCTTTTTAATTACTTTGAAGAGTCCAGTAGGTTGATTTTGATTGAGTGTATGCATTGTAATTGTCAGCTAGCAAATATCCATTGCACACATGTAAAGAGAAGAAAAACATTATCAAGGATTTGGTCTGTTCAGTGACCAGGAAGCACTCCCCCTCCAGATTTTTGACTTTCTAAATTAAAGGCAGGGCCCCAGTGGAGTCTAAGAATTTAAGTTGTTCTCTGCAACCCACTTACTGCCCCAGTCACTGAAAAACTTCATCAGAGGTGAGAGAAGAAGCCCTCAGTGAAAGTTAGCCCCCTACTCAACCTTGATCCTTAGTAGATATTGGAAACTATTCACTTCATCATAGTTGCTTATAAACATAAACTGTTGAAAAAGGTAAAAGATTCTGAACACCATTTAATTAAAACAGTTTGATTGGGCACCTGGGTGGCTGAGTTGGTTAAGCATCTGACTTTGGCTCAGGTTATGATCTCACAGTGTGTGAGTTTGAGCCCCACATCAGGCTCTGTGCTGACAGCTCAGAGCCTGGAACCTGCTTCGGATTCTGTGTCCCTCTCTCTGTCCCATTCCAGCTTGCACACTCTCTCTCTCTCTCTTTCTCAAAAATAAATAAACATTAAAAAAAATTTTTTTAAACATTTTGAGAGTTAAATATTCGTTTAGGAAAAGCAATACAGTTTAGCCTGTAATAATATGAGCTCAGAAGCCTGTTTGCCTGAGTTTAAACCTCAGCCTATCTACTTACTGGTTGTGTGACTTACTCAAGTCATTATTTCTCTCTTGCTCTCAGTTTTCTCCTCTTTAAAATGAATATAATGGCATAACTATCTCATGGGGTGGTTGAGAGGAATTAAGTGAATTCATCTACAGAAAGCATTTGGAAGACAACCAGCTTATTGTAAGCACTCTATAAAATGCTTACGTTTAATTATTTTAAACCTTTTAAATAAGGTTTTAATAAACATTTTAAAATAAGATATACCCCCATATAATCAACATTTACCAATGACATTGAGTCAGACATTCTTGCTTTGAATGAATTGGACATACCCAGAGTTTGTTTTAGGTCTCTCGTAACATGTCTCCCTATTTCACTAGTAAACTTATACCTTTGTCTCTTTAAAAACACAATTATCTATTTTGTAGCCCTAGAGCTATTTTTAAAAGAACTCCTAGCCTTGGGGCACCTGAGTGGCTCAGCTGGTTTCAGCTCAGGTCATGATCTCACAGTTTGTGAGTTCAAGTCATGTGTCGGAAATCCGTGCTGACAGTGTAGAGCCTGCTTGGGATTCTCTCTCTCCCTCTCTCTCTGCCCCTCCCAGCTTGTGCTCTCTCTCTCTGTCTCAAAATAAGTAAATAAACTTGAAGAAGAAGAAGAAGAAGAAGATGAAGGAGGAGGAGGAGGAGGAGGAGGAGGAGGAGGAGGAGGAGAAGCCCTAGCCCTGAATTGGGACCCTGAGAGTTTATTCTTTTTTATTTTTTTTTATGCTTACTTATTTTAGAGAGAGAGCATGCGAGAGGAAGTGGGGGAGGGGCAGAGAAAGGGGGACAGAGGATCTGAAGCAGGCTCTGTGCTGACAGCAAAGAGCCTGATGTGGGGCTCAAATTCACCAACCGTGAGATCATGACCTGAGCCGAAGTCGGATGCTTAACCGACTGAGCCACTCAGGCAGCCACCCTGAGAGTTTATTCTTATGTGGTTCCATTTTGCTATGTCACTTAGGTTTCTCCCACCTTGACGTAATGCTTGTGGAATGCTATGACCCAAAAGGTGACCAGTGGAATATTCTCCAAACTCCCATTTTGGAAGGTCGAAGTGGCCCTGGCTGTGCAGTGCTTGATGACAGCATCTACCTTGTGGGTGGCTACAGCTGGAGTATGGTATGTGTCCACATTTCCTCATCCTCTCCTTCTGTTTGTGCTTACTTTGTGTTTCCCTCTAAATGTTACCACCTACACATAAACCTTTTTTTTTCACTTAAATTTTATTTAGTTAACATACAGTGCAATATTGGTTTCAGGAGTAGAATTCAGTGATTGATTGCGTACATACAACACCCAGTGCTCATTACAAGTGTCCTCCTTACTACCCATCACCCATCTAGCCCATCCCCCACCCACCTCCCTCAATCAACCCTCAGTTTGTTCTCTATCATTAAAAGTCTTCTGTGGTATCTTTTCCTCTCTCCTCTTTCCACCACCCCCACCCCAATATGTTCATCTGTTTTGTTTCTTAAATTCCACATAGAAGTGAATCATATAGTATTTCTTTTTCTCTGATCGACTTATTTCACTTAGCATAATACATTCTAGCTCCATCCACATCATTCCAAATGGGAAGATTTCATTCTTTTTGATAGCTGAGTAACATTCCATTGTATATACATACCACAACTTCTTTATCTATTCATCAGTCAGTGGACATTTGGGCTTTCTCCATAGTTCGGTTATTGTTGATAATGTTGCTATAAACAGTGCAGGTACTCCTTTGAATCTGTATTTTAGTATCCTTTGGGTAAACACCTAATAGTGCAGTAGCTGGATCATAGGGTAATTCTAGTTTCACTTTTTTGAGGAACTTCCATACTGTTCTCTAGAGTGGCTCTACCAGTTTCCATTCCCATGAACAGTGCAAGAGAGTTCCCCTTTCTCAGCATCCTCCAACACCTGTTGTCTATTTTAGCCATTCTGACAGGTGTAAGGTGATATCTCATCATGTTTTTTATCTTGATTTCCCTGATGGTCAGTGATGTTGAGCATCTTTTCATGTGCCTGTTAGCCATCTGGATGTCTTCTTTGGATAAGGATCTATTCGTATCTTCTGCCCATTTCTTAACTGGGTTGTCTGTTTTTTTGATGTTGCGTTTGATAAGTTCTTTATAGATTTTGGATACTGACTCTTATCAGTATGTTGTTTGCAAATATCTTCTCCCATTCCATAGTCTGCCTTTCAGTTTTGTTGTTTCCTTCACTGTGCAGAAGTTTTTATCTTGATGACGTCTCTATAGTTCATGTTTGCTTTTGTTTCCCTTGCCTTTAGCGATGTGTCTAGTAAGAAGTTGCTCTAGCCAAGGTCAAAGAGGTTGCTGCCTATGTTCTCCTGTAGGATTTTAATGGTTTCCTGTCTCACATTTAGGTCTTTCATCCATTTTGAATTTATTTTCACATATAAACCTTTTAAGAGTATCATGCTTGTATGCTAGGAGTAAGTTACTTTAAGTAATAAAATAGAATTGGTGTGGTTGCTATTGAGCTGTCTTGCTGTCTGATCAACTATATCCCCAAATGCAGTAGGTCTCTACTTCTCTCTTCTCGCCATGCTTTTGAGATTCTGGCTTTCCAACTAAAGTAAAGATACTGAAGTGGTTTTACAAATATTGCGTTGAAATTGTTTGAATAGTTTGTTGAATTGTTTGAATTGTCTGAAAAGTTTCTGACCAGTAAGGCATAAACACTTGAACCTGTTAAATATCCACAAATTCCCTTTAGGATATATAATTTTCCATGGCTTTTCACTTTCCCCCATCTTTATCAGGAAAATTTCCAAGGTTACACAAAAATTGAGAGTACAATGAACTCTTGTTAACCCAGCATCCAGCTTCAACATCCATCAAAATTTTAGCATACTTCATCTATTCACCCTCAAAAACTTTTGGCTGAAGTATTTGATCCTACATGCTTCAGTATTTATCTTTAAAAAAGTATTCGTTTATGGGGGTGCCTGGGAGGCTCAGTCGGTTGAGTGTCCGACTTCAGCTCAGGTCATGATCTCACAGTTTGTGACTTCGAGCCCCACGTTGGGCTCTGTGCTGACAGCTTGGAGCCTGGATCCTGCTTCGGGTTCTGTGTCTCCCTCTCTCTACCCCTTCCCCGCTCATGCTCTGTCTCTCTCTGTCTCTCAAAGATGAATAAATGTTAAAAAAAAATTAAAAAAATAAAAAAGTATTCGTTTATGTAAACACACTGTCATCTCACCCAACAAAATTAACTATAATTCCCTTATTCTACATTCAAAGTTTTCCTATTCACTTATAAAAATATATATATATTTCGGGGTGCCTGAGTGGCTCAGTCAGTTAAGCGTCCGACTTCAGCTCAGGTCATGATCTCGTGGTTTGTGAGTTCGAGCCCCACATCAGGCTCTGTGCTGACAGCTCGGAGCCTGGAGCCTGTTTCGGATTCTGTGTCTCCCTCTCTCTCTGGCCCTCCCATGCTCATGCTCTGTCTCTCTCTGTCTCTCAATAATAAATAAACATTTTTAAAAAATTTTTAAATATATATATATATTTTAAGTTGATATGTTCAAGTCAGAATCCAATACCCTCACTTGTATTTGGTTATTATATCTCATCCATCTCTTGCAATCTGGAAAATCACCCCACTCCACTTCTTCGTCCATGCCATTAACTTGTTGAAAAAAACAGGGTCAGTTATTAGAGAGAAAAGCTGACATTCTGGAATTAGCTAATGATTACCTTGCGATATCATTTAATACAGTCTCTGTCTCCATATTTCCTCTAAAACTGGAAGTTAGACATAAGGACTTAACACAAGTTCAGCCTGTTTCTTTTTTAAATTTATTGTGCTCCTTATTTCTTCTCTTTTGTTAAGAACACTTGAGGAGGTGGCCATGTAGTTCGAATTACATCACATTACATCACATAGACACGTATGGCCTCATGGTCTACACATTCACTTTTTAAATGATGACTGTTGATTTATAGGTGTTGGTTTCTTAATATTAATTTGGGGTATTAATAATATTAGCTTATTTCTTTTGCATCAAACGAGGTTCTTGTATAACGTTTGGGGGGAGTTTTAAAAAGGTATTAGTTATATGTAGGCAAATATACATTGAACTCCATATTCATAAGGGGTTTGTTCACTGGTGCACATTACTAGCTGCAAGAGTGGACACATTTAGAACCAGGTACCAGGAGGACACTTTCAAAAAATGATGACCAGGTTGGTTGGAATTTTGGGGTTTTGCCTATGCTAAAAGCCAAATTGCTTTGGTTTTAGAAGCGAAATGTCATACAAGCACTACCCCCAGAGGTTGACAAAGGAAACGAGATTAAAGACATTTTTTTTTTAATTTCTCATGTGGCCACTTGAAAATAAATCAATGTGCAAAGAAGTTGACAAGCCCTCTTGTCCGGCTTATTTTGAACTAGTTTTGAATCTTATCTCTTATTCCCTACAGTAGTAAAATAAAACCAGAAAAGTGAGGCAATGATTTAAAATTGACCAAATTGTTTGACCCAAATTATTTGAAAATCTAAGATGAATTTTTTTTTAACTGAAACGAGCTGGATAAATTCCAATTTTTGGTCCATTATTTTAAAGGATTTTGCTGATCATCTAGGTGTTGAAGGCGCTCGACTTTTATTATTAATCACAGACACACACACAGATTTTGCAATCTTGCAAATCTCAGATTTTCCTGTAGAAAAAACAGTTTCAAATCCACCGCTTTCATTTGGAACTTTTTAGCAAGAGCAGAGAATTGACATTTTCTTTCCAATGTAAATGTGAGAAGTAGGATTGCCATTGCACTTCTCGGAACATTCTTCCCTAAACGCCCCCCCTCTGCCATTACAGGGGGCCTACAAATCATCCACAATATGCTACTGCCCGGAAAAAGGCACCTGGACAGAACTGGAAGGGGATGTAGCAGAGCCACTGGCAGGTCCTGCCTGCGCACCGGTTATCTTGCCCGCCTGTGTACCTTACAACAAATAACGCCAGGGAACCCTGGAATGAACACTCTCACATTCTAGGAAACAATGACAGCTGACATCACTATTGTACTAGGAACAGTGCATCTAATGGCACAACTGCCGAAACCCGCCCTTGGTTTCTAATGATTTACAAGTAATGACAAAAGAAAAAGACCTGTTCTTGAACAGATACTGTGTCTGCAACTCGGATCACACCAAACTTCCTGTGGTGACAGACTCTTCCATTTCAGACTGGTTTTAACTTGTCCCAGCTTTACGAAAACTCCTCATGTGGATCTTAACGTTCAAAAGGAGAAAGATACAATACAGAAGAGTGCCCCAGACAGACCTCAGATCAGTATTGTGCATTGTAGTCTACCTGCATGTGACCTATGTTGAAGTTTTGGGGATATTGTGTTCATGAACGATCCAGAATTCGACCCACTGAAATACTTACACTGCATTACAGAAATTGCCACTCGATTCTATATTCCTAACCTGTGGCTCCTTCACAGACTCCATAGGCAACACAGTTATAGAAAATCATATAAGATTAAAGGGGAACATGTTTGTTTCTATATAACTTCATTTCATGTACCGCCTGCCCCTTACAGCACCTCACGGGATCACAGAAGAGGAAGATGTTGGCTCTCATAGCAATTGCTTTCTGCCCTGTGGGCTCTAGGCTAGCCAGTCACAATTTGTGTCCTCAATTTTATATGAAAGATTAAGACAAAACATACTATGTCACTATTCATTCCACAGAAGCTCATGTTTTGTCTTTTTTTTTTACAGTATATAAAAAAGTAGTGAACACATCTGTTATTTCCTTCAAAAGGTAGGACTGACAAAGTTTTCGTACAATATTGAAGAGATTCTGTTGGATAACACGTCTGACCCAAACTTAACCTATGATGAAACTGGGAGATTGCTTTCAGGAATTCAGGGATGAAAAGAAAGAAAAAATTTCTTTTAAGTGCCATCCCAGTTGTCTCTCTGTCCCTAAAACACACCACTTAAAAGAGCCACAAGAACGAATTATAGCTCTTAACAAATATGTCTCCCTCTTCCTCACCTTTGGCTCTAGAAATGGCTCTGGATTTGGCTCTAGGAAAGCACATGACTTACCCTGATTATTCTCCAACTCATCATATTTGTTTGTTATCACCAAAGATGCCTGAGATCAGTTAGCTGAACAATTGCTAGTTGTCTTTAGAAGCATGAGGAATGTAGGAGCAGAAGGTCAGGAGAGCATGAGATAGTTTTCAACGTGAACAATCAAAAGAGCAAAACTGGAAGGAACATGAATTTGATTTTCAAGCGCTTCAGAGCTGAAACAACAGTTAATACTAAATTGTAGCCTAAAATGTTTTTTAATCACCCAGAGGTGTTGTTGAATCCCTCCACAAAAGTGTCATTCAAAACAACAACATGGGGAAGCCACAGACTAAAAATGCCTTGGTGATAAACTTTCACCGTGGAGCATGTCGAGATAGATGGGTGTACTGGAATCCAATGCCGTTTCTACAGTAAAGTGCAATCTTTGTTGTTTTTGTATTTATTTGTATGTTCAGATCCAAAGGATCCGTTGTAAAAATATATATATAAATATATATATATATTCAGTGCAATCAACTTTCATTTCTTTTTCCTTGAAAACATATATATAGGAAAGAAAAGTTACAGTACTTGGGAAAAATCCCAGCTGACGTCACGAAGAGAACAAGGTCTGCTTCAGAACCTTTTTTGTCAACTGTCACCATTTCTTCTGAAAGTCACAGTTTATACAAGGATATTCACTTTCCTTAGACTTGTTCTTCATTTATTTTTTATTTCTAGCCAAAATAAATAAGAGCATTTATGAGAACTGTAAGTAAAGCTTTCTGTATTTCAGAAAGGCACAAACTATTAGAAGTGAATAGTGAGTAAGTAAGTCACAGAGATTGTAAATTTTGTACAGTATTAGAATGTGTAAATGAAGCTTGCTTGGAAGGGGAAAACTTTAAATAAAAACTTTATGTACTAATTCAACTGTCTCATACTCCTACTTATAAGGCATATGTATAAATCTCTACACTGAATTGTTTAAAGGTTTACAATATGTAAATACCTAAATATTTTTATTCTGCTGATACATTTTATACGTTCATTTAGCTTCCTGGAATATATAAATGTATACAGTATGGACAATGCAAAAAATTATGGAATGCTTCTGAAAAAATGTTGTGTTAAAAATTACGAGTAGAGGGGTGGCTCGGCTGGCTCGGTCAGTAAAACATGTGACTATTGATCTTGGGATTGTGAGTTCAAGCCCTATGTTGGGTGTAGAGCTGACTTAAAAAGCTTTTTTAAAAAATCATGATTAGAATCTGATTTATCCACTGCAAGAGTGGCATAAGTTATCTAAGATCTAATAACTCTTTGTGTAAATTACTAGAAGTACCATATGTATTAAACAGCACTGTCACACTTTCTAAAGAATAAGTGAATCACACGCTAATTAGAACAATTATCTAAATACATAGTATTTAGTTGTGTTTTATTTTTTAAAATCTGAGAAAGAAGTGCAGTGCAAAGAAAGGGTGTGGGAGACAGTAGGGGAAACTGAGGCATGTCACTGAAGGTAGAAGTTGGTCAACCTTCTAGGCAAAGAGGTATGAAGGGTTGGAAGCTATTTCCTGAAACCTGCAAGTTAGAAGAACCTACTTGAATTTTTCCCAGCCAAATGTACCTTTGTTGATGACTAAACTCACAATTGGGGATCATTTGATCCCTCCTAGTATTCCATGAAAGCAACAGAAATGGGGTTTCTGTGTTCGTCTACTGAATCTTCACCTCTCCATGCTTGCTGTGAGGTAGTCTCTGTTACCATCTTCTCCTGAGCCAATTGGCTAGTTGCTGTAGGGATTCTTCCAAATGGCCTGAATCCCCAAAAGCTCCAGTACTAACCAAATATCATGGGCAGTTAAACAAAAATTTGTCTTTTTCTTAATCCCATGAAACCACCTACTTAAGTCCATAACTAGACTGGCAAAAACTGGGAGAGTGAGCATAGGGACCAGGTTTTTCAGTTAAGCTGTGTTATAGACTAAAAATTAGTGCCTGTATTTGTGCTTCCCGGTTAGGGCCAAATTTATATTTTCCCAGCTGCATGACACTTACATCACTTAAAAAATTGTCATCATTATTGACATTGTAAGTATCAAGTATTTATTGAACATATCCCAAAAGGCATCACTATAAATGCCAGAGTTCTTATTAAACTTGGTTCTCTAGGTCAAAGCATTTTTTAGATGAAACAGCAAATGAGCTAAAATAAGTTTGGTAAACATCCCTTGATAGATTGAGTTCCCGTAGATGAGGTAGCAGGAAGATCATGACTGATCAAGCCTGACGTCCTAGAAGCACCTGACCTAGAGGATGTTGAAACTGTGATAGAAAATAAAATGGCAATAAGAAACAGAAAGGTCAATATAAAAAAAAAAAATCTAAATAGTATGTTTGCTTTGTGTAGCTATAGCTGTATAGGGCTGCCCTGGCTAGTACAATAAACATGGGCCAAGTAGTGGATGGGGTTTCTTGATGGAGTATTCTACATTTGTTGCGTTTTCAGGCATGGTGCAATAACAAAAGGTTCAGTTCTACAGATGCATACGAAAAATGTGCTTCAAGAATGCAACACAATGGCATAAGAATAAGACAAAAGTGTTCTGGTGCCTGGGAGGCTCCGTTGGTTAAGTGTCCAACTCTGGATTTAGGCTCAGGTCATGATCTCACAGTGGTGAGACAGAGCCCCAAACTGGGCTCTGCACTGAGCATGGAGCTTGCTTGGAATTCTCTCTCTCCCTCTCTCTCTGCCCACCCCTGCTCATGCTTTCTTTCTCCCTCAAAATAAATAAACGTTAAAAAAAAAAGTTTCTACAAATTGAAGTTTGAGTGGCTTATTTTATTCCAGGTTATTGCCCGGCATATATTGAGGACTCACTAAATGTCGATTCTTAACATTAGCAGGAGTAATATTACTTTAGTGTTTTGGCTCACTAATGATGCTAAAAACAAGATGACTGGAGGGAGTTAACATGTAGACAGTAGAACTGTCTACTCCTCAGTCTAAGAAGAATTATATAACTTCAGGTAAAGTGATCCTTGATTCTAACTTCCCCTTCTGGTTTTGTTTTGTTTTGTTTTGTTTTGCTTTTATGTATTGGGCTGACTCTTCCTCTCTGACCTTCCAAACCCCCATGTACAACAAAATGACACACAGGGTTAGGCAGGCAGGGGGTGGGGAAGATAGGGGGAGGTAAACATTTGACTGCAGGACAAAGTCGTCCTACATTTAGAGAGACGGCAGGCTTCTGGCTTCCAATCAAGTCACTCAAATTCAAGATATTTGGGAACTGATTGAATTAAATTAGGAAAAAGGAATAAAAGAAATAGGATTTAATTATTAATTCAAAATTATTATGTCAACAATATTATAACATAACAACGTAACACTTCCAGTAACGTAATGCTTATTATGAATCAGGTATTATGCTGATATTTTATACATGTTTTCTCATTTATTCTTCTGAGAAGTTCTATGAGGTAAATATTGTTCATATATTAAAGGTAAGGACACTTATACTCAGAAAGGGTAAACTATTTGATAAGGTTAGACAGCTGATAGGCAGTGGAGCTAGGATTCAAACCAAAGCTTTAAAACAGTCATCATCTGCAGTGCATGGGTGGCTTAGTCAGTTAAGCCTCCCACTCTTGGTGTCAGCTCCGGTCTTGACTCAGGGTCATGAGTTCAAGCCCCACACCGCTGGGCATGGAGCCTACTTAAAAATAATTAATTAATTGATCAATTAGAATAGAATAGTCATCCTCTAACCACCATTTTCTCCTGACAACAAAGAAACTTCTTAAGTCGACCATTTGAAGTCATGTAGACACTCCAGGTGAATGGTCTGCATTTGCCATATATGAAGAGGCTGTGCTGGAGGGGAAAGGGAACAATTGATGGTGATGCAGCATGACAAATGCCACATTATTGGTGTAAATTAACTACAGGGAAGTGCAAGAATGGGCAAAAGGAACTTGCTCTGTGACCTGGGAGGGTCATTTAGCTTCTCCAATTTCCACTTTGTCATCTGTACTTCGGGTGATACAATCTCTTCTTCAAAGCATTATCGTGAAAATCATAGATAAAGAATGTGAAAATGCTTTGCATCTGGTAAACTCCAAAGTAAAATACGCAGATCAACTATCAGGATGCAAGGACAAAGTCCAACTTTTCAACTTGCCTTGCAGGATACCTCAAAATCTGGCCTCAGACCCCCTTTAGGTCACATTTTTCTTTACTACGGTGTCCATTAAGCAGTGTGAATCCTTGCTTTTCCACAAACACAGCTATGCTTTTTCATCTTTGCCCTTTCGCTTGTGCGTTTTCTCCACAGAGAATGCCATTTCATGCTCAACACTATCTATTAAAATCATGTCCTTCAAGGTCCCGTTCAACCTCTACTGCTTTCATTAAGCCTTCATGATCACAACAGTCTTGTGTGATATTTTTCATCTGACTTACTATGGCTTTCTTACTTTATCTATTCCATACTATTTGTGAGGTTTTTACTAGATTCGGGGTTCCTTGAGGGTAGAGATAATATACAATGTGCCTTTGAAAAAACATAATGCCATAAAATACTTATTGAAGAAAGGTAATATTTCTTTAATTATCAATGTAATATAACCAAATTATGGACATTTGGGGAAATACAGGAGGAAAAAAAGATTACCTTTAGTCCACCGTACAACACAATAATTGCTATCTTTTGGGGTCTGAACTCTTACCCATGTCTTTTTCATTTGACATTTTGCATTCTATGCAACTAAATTTATATCTTGACGCCTTAAATTTTTAGCATTTCACAAGCCTGTTTCCATGTGACTAAGTGGTCTTTATGGTAATTTTTAATAAGGTCATAGTATGCTAGAGGAACATTCAAGCATTGGCAAGTTTCGATTTAGGTACTGGTGCCACAGGATCCTCAACCAGCATTCTTACGTGTTCTTTCTGGTTCCCTCTCACCAATTTCACTCTTCAGTTCAGTTCCACCCACTGCTAATATTGTTTCACTATAACAAACACTTTGAAATACATAAAAGCCCTGGCTCTCCAGAGATCTTGTTTATTCAATTCATCTCTGTTCCTTTTCTTCATGTAACATTTCTAGTGAGAAATGCTGCTGCCCGCCCCCCACCCTGCCCCCCCCCCCACCTCCAGGCTCTTCCAGAATAGTTGTGGTAACTTATACTTTCCTTGCAAATGGACTCAGGCCACCAACATCCCAATTCAGGACACATGGTATTCATATAGTTTGGCAGGAAGATCTTTGCTTGTCTCACAAGTACTTCTTAAAAGCAATTCAGACTATTAAAACCAGCTGAGATAGAGTGCCATATTAAATGTATTTGTTTATTTTCCAACATGATTGGCCATGTTAATCCAACTCACAGGAAAGAAAAAAAATGAAAGGAAAAGAAAGAACTTTAAAACCAAAGGCCCTTGGGGCTACATGTCCGTTGAGAAAATATAATTCAAGTCTCTGACTAAACCATTCATAGGCTGGTCATCATATCCTTTAAATCCTTAGAATATTTACTACCTATACATACATTCATATAGCATCCATCGTATATTTTATTACATTGATGGTGTTATATGACATACTTATGCCTTGTTTTAATTAATCTCCTTGGTGCAGAAAGGACAATGCCTGAAATATTGTGTTTCCCCACAGTGTTTTGCCCACAGTTGTGCTCAATAAATGGGAAGAGGTTGATTTTTGAGGTATTAGAATCTGTGGAGTAGTAAAGTCATTTCTGACTCCGAAATTTTATGGTCATAATCTTGAAAATGTAAGTTGTACATGATTTTCTCAAGGACAATTCTGACTGCTTTCACTATGACAAACTCCACGATGGCCTCTGTTTGTAAGTGTGGGCGAGCTAATTGCCTTTGTCATATTAACCATGTTTCCTCTATTTAATGACTGTGAAAGCCAGAATTTTAATGAAAAAACCCTTGTTCAGTTGCATTAAACCCTTACTTTTATAAAAATCTTTGCCCCGGTACACAAATAAGATAGTGCTGGTGCAATTCTGGCCTCTGTTCAGAAAACATTCACAAATATTGCTTCTTAGGGGATCTCTTCACAAATTATGAGGATGAATAGGTAATAATTCTCTTGGTATACCAGAGAGCATCTCCAGTATTATGCTGTCAGGTTTTTTCCTCATTTATTCCTTTTGGGATGGACAAAGCTCTGTGATGTGCCATATAAAGAATATATACATAACCATGATGCAAGATATATGTGCAATAAAGACACATAAATAAGGTGATGTGAGAGTTCCTGGAAGGAAGAGTTTATGTCCAACTAGGGGTATCAGGGAAGGACAGGGCAGAGGGAATATATAAAGTCAGTCCAAAGAACAGGTATAAAATAAATTGAATTTTTTTCTTCAATTAATGCTTGTGAGGTAACTCTTGAAAATATGCTAAATAACAACTAATTTAGTTTCATATGGAAAACTGCTAGATAAAATATATTATAATCCTCTCCAGAGTAGAGTACTGAATGGTGGCATAAATTATGAAGAAAATGAAAAAGTGTGAGGACAAGGACTTTTAATGTTTACATAGAATGAAGTAATCCACAGTATCCAAGACACTCACTGTGGCAACTAACAAAAAATGAATCAGTTAAGTTTTTAAAATATTTTGTGAGGCATCAGAGAACACTAAAAGCAATTAAGACTAAATGAACTAAAGTTCCAAAGAGGGGAACAGTGTTCTAAAGTGAGCTGATGATGACCAGTACATTTTTTCCCTGGGACATTTTCAAGTCCTGGACACAGGTTGATCAACCTTGGCCCAGGCAGAGAATCCGCTGTGGGAAAGAGAAACAAGCAAACTTTTAGCTGTCATACAGAACTGAAGTGACAAAATGAAAACTTTTATCACTAACGCACAACCCTAACCCTAAACGCACAACCAGTTTTCCTTGACAGGAAATGTTTGGAGTTCAGGAGAATAGGGAACTAGGTCAAAAACTTTTAGAAGACAGGAAAAAGTTTCCACAATCTCACGGTGCTTAGGAATTAAAGATTTGCCAGGTAAACAGAACTGTTTAAAATATATGACTCCTCATTCCCTTAAGACATTTGTGAATTTTAAAGGTATACAAGTCAAGAAGATTAAAAAATAAAGCCGAAAGCCACTAAAAGAAAGAACTGAATCTTCATCAGACTTCAAACTGAGGATACAAAGACCAGACTCTCAGCCAAGAGCTTAGGAGACACTGCCCTAGGAACAGGAACTAAGGGTAGACTAAGAAATCCTGAAATGGAGGGTGCCCGGTGGCTCAGTTGGTTGAGCATCCAACTTCAGTTCGGTTCGTGATCTCCTGGTTCGTGAGTTCAAATCCCACATTGGGCTCTGTGTTGACAGCTCAGAGCCTGGAGCCTGCTTCGGATTCTGTGTCTTCTTCTCTCTGCCCCAACCCCACTCACACTCTGTCTCTCTTTCTCTCTCTGTCTCTCTCTCTCTCTCTCTCAAAAATCAGTACACATTAAAAAAAAAAAAATCCTGAAATGAGCCCCAGCCAACCTCAATTCCTGAATGAATTGAGACAATCACCTCTTCACTTTGTCTGCACAAAATAGTTCAGAGGAAACTTTTCCTAATGGAAAATAAAGTTATATGGAGCCACTACAGTTCTTTTATACAAAAAAGCAATATTAAGTCAAAAATTACTAGACAGGAGAAAAAGTACAAGACCATATAATCTATAATCAATACAACAAAAAAGACAAAAAGAGAATACAAATAAATGCACTATTGATGCAGATTTTTGAGTTACCAAACTAATAACTTTGATCAATATATTAAAGAAAATGTAGGAAAATGTAGACAATATAAATGAAAGGATGGAAAATTCACCAAAATATTAGAATCTGTATTTTAAAAGAATCAAATAGCTAGTCTAAAACTGAAAAGAAAAAAAGATACGGTATCTTAAATTAACCCAATGAATGGAGTTAATTAGATAATTTTCTAATTAGCAAATTAGATATAGCAGAATACAAGATTGGTAAACTGAAAGATTAATAGAAAATATCCAAATGGGGGTGCCTGGATGGCTCAATCAGTTGAGCATCTGACTCTTGATTTCGGCTCAGGTCATGATCTCACGGTTTGTGAGTTCGAGTTCTGCATCAGACTCTGCACTGACAGTAGAGAACCTGCTTGAGATTCTCTCTCTCCCTCGCTTCCTGCCACTCCTCCACTCTCTCTCTCTCTCAAAATAAATAAATAAACTTTAAAAAAAAAGAAAATATCCAAATGAAGCACAGACAGAAGAAAGAAAAAAAGAATAGAAAAAAGTTTATATATGGGTAATATACATATGTATTGATAAATATGCAGGTAACTATAAATGAATGTTGACCACACAAAAAAATTGTGAATTTTTAGGAAATTTAGAATATATAGATAACTAAATTGTAAAATAAGAATAATTTGAAAGACAAAAAGGAATGGTAAATACAGTTCAAATGTTCTAAGTTTCTAGCAGTATTAGGGAAGAGATAAAAGTAATCATTTATAATAAGTCAAGGAGACATGTGGTCTCTCTGGGTTAACCATCAAAAGAAAAAGAAAAAATGTAAAATAACAAATGAATAGGCAAAAAAATGGTATAGTGAAAATATTTAATTCAAGAAAAAGCAAGAAAGGAAAGAAAAGTGGATATAAAACAGAAGAAATAAAAAGCAAATAGTAAGATAGGAGATAAAAAATGAAATATATCAGTAATCTCATTAAAGGTAAATGGACTAAATTTACTCTAAGTAAAAGAATATGTTTGTCATAACGCTTACAAGAGATAAAATTTAAATGTAAGAATATACCAAAAGAAAGCTGGTATAGCTGTAATACCACTAGGTATAATATAAACATAAGCAGAATTTTAAAAGTTCATCAAAATGGGTAAGCCTAGCACCTCTGGGTTAGTGATATTTGCCATATTAGATAAATGGTTTTACATAGTATTAATTAATTGTAACTAATCAGTGTTTTAAGAAACAATTTGTGTACAAAAATTATTTAACATGAAAGAAAAAAGGAAAGAAAGAGACAGGAAAAAAGATAGATGATAGATAAATAGGGAGAGAGAGAACGAGATCCTAAATATTTATTATAAGCTGTCTCAATTTATATCTGCAACTTAAATTTCTAACATGATATTTAGATCTTTAGACCATCCCCACAGCATTGGTTTTTTTTTAAAACATGGTCCCTAGTCTCCAAAGGTCTGCACTGCCTGTTCCCCAATATCTACCCACATACAAACACAGCCCTCTCAGTAATGTTTAGGAAAAAAAGGTACCATGTGCCCCCCAAAATCCCAAAACTGAGTGTAGGGGTGGAGGGCATAAAATAATGATGGAGACAGGATGACATTTCCTGAGAATAAAAAGATAGAACCTTGTTCTGTACAAAGGAAATATATAAGGAAGCATTATTCATCCCAAAACAAAAACAAAAACAAACAAACAAACAAAAGTCCTGTTTGGGGGTAAAAAGTCAAGGACTATGTCTGGTATATATCACTTCGAATATCAGTTAGACTCTCAGATTCAGGTTTGACTCTAAAATGCCAGGAGAAGCAGATCAAATGAATTGTGTGAGAAGTGAGTAGTTAATGGGAGAGGCAGATAGTGTTAATAAATTCCAAAGGGCTTGTTCCATCAAGAAAGATTCCTTTAATCCGCAGAAGTCAAACTCATAGGACCTCATAAGACACATTCTGTTAGTGTCAGTGTTCCACACCAATTACAGATTTCTGAAGGGCCATCAGAGCAAATCTATGCCCTTAATATGTAAGCCGGCACTGCTGTAACTAAGATTGCAATTGGACTGGGACAAATCTCTATGATCTTGATATATGAAAATCCAAATAGATGGTTTCCACAGAAATGAATAAAAACATTTCCAAATTACTTATTCAGAATTAATCCACTGCAGCTCTGCAAAGCAAATACATTTGATGAGGCTCAGTAAAGCAGCCAATGAAAAATAAACTAAAATCACCCAATAAGGTAGGGTTGTTCGCTGACAGAAAATCCATGCAGTTAAAATATGAATTTAGACAAAGTGTTATCTTTTAATTTCAAGTGTATAAATCCATCAAGTTAATAATTGGAGACATCTTAAAGATGACTGGATGCAGTTTTAACTAGATGAAAAGAGTCAAGACTGTAGCCACTGACCGTCCTATCCAGATCTAGATTCTGTTGTTGCCTAACTAGGTTGACTTGGGCCAGTTGAATTATTCTCTCTTAGTCTTAGTTTTATCATTTGCAAAATGGGAGTAATAACATTATTTTTACAGTGATGAAGTATTGTATTCAGGACCGGCATTAGTAAGAGATAGAGATAAATTTAGGAGTCACATAACTGGGCTCAGAGCCTCAAATCAATCCTTTTCTATTACTGCTCTGTTTCCATTTAGACATGTAAACTGAGCTAGAAACCTACGAAAGTATCCCAGGAATCTAGACTAAAGTGATTTTTCTTCAAATGTTCTGTTGATTCAAATCTACCTCCTCTCCCACCCGCCCAAAGTTTGAGTTTCAGCTATCTGGCATTAAATCAAATCTTCTATAATTCGAACCCATGGCATACGTAGGGGGATATTAAATGGATTTTCTTCTGGTGTTTCAAATGAAAATTTCAGCTAAATCCTCAAAACTGAAGACAGTGGGTATTTAGTACAAATACATGTTAGTTTAGGTTCTCTAAGTAGAAAACACCAAGACAGGCGTAGACATGAAAGAGATGTATTGGGGTAAATGCCTATTAGGGAAAAGGGGAGAGCACCAATGAAAACAGGACTTGAGACTGCAGTTCAGATCTAACTTGAGGACTTCACTGCAGTCCAGTGAAGGAGCGAGGGAAGAAAGGAGGGCTGGGCAGGAAGATTCTCGGCCACAGCAAAGGTCTAAGTTTTGAGGAAGGCCAACGGGAAGTTCTGGAGCCAAAAATTACTGTAGAAAAGTTCTCCACCTCATAGGAACAAGCCTATCTGAGCATCCCTGACACACTTGGTCATTGGCTGGAAGCAATCTGTGGGAAGTGTGGCTCTGGCATAAACTCAGTGATAGATTCAGAGCGCAGCAGCTGGGCCTGTCAGTCAAGTATGCTCCCTACAGGGGAGGATCTGAGTGGCTCATTTTTATGGCTGCTGCACCACATTTTCTATATGTGCGTGTCATATCCCCAGAGGACTTACTCAGAAGGAGGCTTACTGATCCAGTGACTATAACCTTCAAGCACTTCTGAAAGCAAGGACTATAAATTAATTAGAGGGAGATCTTCAAAGGGAATTTGTAGGCAAGAGAGTGCTGAGGCATTTCATCTCCCCTCGGACATTCATGGAAATTGGAATCATCTGATTGAGTAGAAGCTAAGATCCCTACCTCCTACCCTAAGCTATCGTGCCTGCTGTAAAACACTGCTTCCAGAGCAGAAAGCAAGAACATCCTTGGGAGAACCTAATGCATGTCACTACTGAGATAGGGACCACAGAGAGCAACGATACCTTCCCTCAACCTGGGGAAGCCTGAAGGTAGGATTCTGGTTGAAGAACCATGACATATATGTTTTAGACACACCTTCCTCACATCAGATCTCTGTTGAGAGACACCTTTAATACAGCCTCACGAGAGGCAAAGGAAATGCAATTGCACCGTTCATTGCCTTGCCTCTTATTTGTGAATTAAAGTAGATTATTTCACTCTCCTGAGCCTCAATTTCCTCATCTACAGATGAGAATAGCAATTTCTACTCCAAAAGTTTGTTGTCAAAATTAAATGAGGTGATGTATTTAATAGCCTGAGAAACCTCAACAAATAGTAACTCTATTCCCAAGTAAAGAAGTAAATTTAGCGCTCTGTAATCCTGGCCTATTGTACAGGTTAAGAAAACACAGATTTTGTCATTTAAATAGCACCTTTTGGGATGCCAGGGTGGCTCAGTCAGTTAAGCATCCAACTGTTGGTTTTGGCTCAGGTCATGATCTCATGGTTCGTGAGTTCGAGCCCTGCGTCTGGCTCTGTGCCAGCAGCACAGAGCCTACTTGGGATTCTCTCTCTCTCTCTCCCTCTCACTCTGCCCCTCCCCTGCTCGCACTCTCTCTGTCTCTCTCAAAATAAATAAATAAACTTTAAATAAATAAATAAATAAATAAATAAATAAATAAATAGCACCTTTAAAGAACGTGCTGCCCTAAAAGGAATTTATGAAGACCTGGGGACTCAGTGGTATTAAAGAGAGCTAATGAACTTTCTTAAGTACTCTTATTATTTGAGGACAATATTTTACTAAGTCCCAGTGTTCTATATTTAATGGCTGTAAATTACTTTAGAGATTGCTTGGACTTGATGTGACAGGGTGACCAAGTGTCCCAATTTCCCTGGGATCTTTACAGTTTTACCACTGCAAGTGCATAAGCAAACCAAGACACTGGGTCAGCTCCTGGAACATTGTCTAGAATATTTTAGGTGTTCAACAAAAGTTAGCCTTTGTGTTGTCTCTGTTCATTGAAATTTGTTGTTTACAGCATCATAATGCATAATAACCCAGTACTGGAAACAGCCAAAATGTCTCACAGGAGGTAATGTTAAATAAACTGTGGTACATCCATGCCATGGAATCAACAAAGAGGAATGAACTATTGGTACATGTGACAGCCTGCATAAATCTCCACTGAATTAGGCTGAGTGAAAGAAGTTGTCTCAAAAGGTTAGGTACTATGTGAATCTATTTATAGAACACTTTTTAAATGGCAAATTAGAGACTAGAGAACAGAGGAGTGGTTGTCAGGGGTTAAGGAGAAGGTGGGAGAAGGAGGAGAGAGGGCAACATAACATGAGGGATCCTTGTGGTGATGAAATATTCTGTACCTCGACTATATCATTGTCAGTATCCTGGCCGTGATATTTTACTTTCACAAGATGTTACCATTGCTGGGAAACTGGGTAAAGGATACCCAGGATACTTTACCCAGGATCTCTCTGCATTATTTCTTACAACTCCATGTAAGTCTACAATTACCTCACCATAAAACATTTCACTGACAAAAATCTGATAGCGTAAGAAAACTAGGGTGTGAAGTTTGCCTGGAGTTGATTAGATTTCTTTTCTTACCATTCGATAGAATAAAAGTGGAAAGAAAGTTTAGGATGAGTTGTTGAAAAAGTCAGTTAAAGCTTTAAAAAAAAAGGGATAACACAAAACTATCTTAAAGATTTTATCCTAACTCAAATACACACCTACATTTATTTGATAATCTGCTGTCATGACATCACAGTCTGTTCTTTGAGTATCAGGACCTGGGAGAGCTCCGTGTGGCTGCAGAGACACTCACAATGTGCTGTCTACCATCACCAGATCACTTCATTAAAGCAAAAATAAAAAGCTTAAAGAATTTGGGGCATGATGGGGCACCTGAGTGGCTCAGTCAGTTGAGCGTCTCACCTTGGCTCAGGTCATGATCTCACGCTTCATGGGTTCGAGCTCCGCGTGGGGCTCTGTGCTCACAGCTCAGAGCCTGGAGCCTGCTTCAGATTCTGGGTCTCCCTCTCTTTCCGCCCCTTCCCTGCTCATACTCTGTCTCTCTCTCTCTCTCTTTCTCAAAAATAAATAAACATTAAAAAACATTTTTTTAAAGAATTTCAGACACGATCCAAGTACTTCACTGCTAGGCTTTCAGTTTTTTGTTGTGCTTTGTTCTTTCTTCTTTTTAAAGTGTTTTCTAGTTATGCCCCACAGAGGTCTAATTCAATAGCACTTTGAAAGCAACTCTTTGGATCTCTCCAAAGAGAGACCATACTAGCAATCCCTCCACCAGGAGAGTTACTTTTAATACATGGTAGAAATCCTTCACTGCATACCTAATTCCAGTATATTTTTAACTGAGGTGAGTTTTTAGATGTGCTTATTTATATTTTTTCTAGTGCTTGCTTCGGCAGCACATATACTATATTTTTTTTCTATACAATACATGCTACTTTTCTAATGAAAATAAGTTGTTGAAAATAAGTTTGTGTTCCTATAATAAAAAATCAGTTAAACAAGTACATATTTTATAATTTTAAAAAAGTTATCAGTGTTCCCATAGTCCTCCTCAGTACCCTTCCAGCCACCACAAAAAGAGGAAATTTCTGTTTGAGGCAATGTTTTTATCCCCTTTGTTTTCCCATTGCATTCAATACAATCCTGGACCACCTTTCTCCAATTTCAGGTGGTAATTGTGCTCAGGAAATATAATCTGATTTTCACATCAGTGAAAATGATGTATAACTAGAATGGGAAACATGCTACACAGGTTTTACAAAATAAGTACACTTTTATAGTACATTCTAAATCCAAATGTAAGCTGTCTGAGAGAATTCTTGCTCTGTTATCTTGATGCATATTAAACTGATAGATAGAAAGAAACCATTAGTGAAGCAACTAATCTGCAAAGGCAAAAACATATAAGTTATTCTCATTTGGGGACTTAACCCAATAGTTGAATAATTGATGTTAATCCTACTTAATAGTAAGTGGGTTGTCCATGTTTTGAAAGTAGTGTTTATGATCACCTGGGACCTTCTGTCCTTCCTTGCCTGATTCAATTATGCCCCTACATAGAGGCCTTGTAACAAAATACTGTGTGTGTGTGTGTGTGTGTGTGTGTGTGTGTGTGTACACCCTGTGTGTGTGTGTGAACATGTGTATACCCTGAAGTAATGGAATATGTGCATGTGTATACAAAAGATTGTTGTTTGTGTGTGGGTGCATACCTGCACCTGTGGAGAAGCCTAAAGCTTTTAATTATATTCCAAACCAAGTAGACATTATAGACCACATGATGTACTGGAAAGAACACTGGAGGGGAATTTTGGAGACCATCCACAAGCCCCATCTTTGACAATCCAACTTCTATACTTGACTTTGACTTCCTGCTTAGAGCATCAATGGCTGTACTAGCAAACTACCTGAAGAAAGTGATTTCTCAGAGGACACTGAGCAGGAAAGAGAAATCAGCTGAAAGAGAAACAAGTGTACTCAGGATGAACCCAAGGGAAAGCTGAAAGGTTTAGAATTTAATTTTTCTGGTAATGGTGTAATTCTGCTCTCAAGCAAATCACTCTTTATTCCATTTTATTTTGTACATACTATCTTGAAGGAACAATTTTTAATTTCTAATTTTCTTACCATGTAATGTAGACCTTTGTGTACAGCAGTAAGATATGCTTACATAAACTAGTCTGTTGCTAAATTATTTTGCTGGGGTACGTTTTATCATTCCCATTTTTAAAATATATCTCTTTGTTCAGATCCCCCAACAAGCTGCTATGTCAAAGGGTGGGAAAGGGTGCTCAGAAAGCATGCTTCTTTCTGCCAAAGAGAAGTTTAAAACTTCTCATCCTATTTCCCCCAAGAAACTAAGAGGTAGGAAGAGCATGAAAGTGAATGTCAGGCAGAGCTGCATTGGGAAGAAAAAGGAAGGGGAAAGAGCAGGACAGAAATAAGAAGGAGGACTAATGCAGAAAAGAGACAGAACCTGGAAGAAGAAAGTGTAAACAGAATCAGGACGAAGACCATTCTTTTGGTCATCATGACTACGAGATAAAACCAATTTCTTCACCATTTGGGTAATCTCAACATTAACTTCCATGGTTTTGTGCAGAGCATAGCATTGTGCTTACTCATTGACAAGTGCAAGAAAGAAAAAGAGAGGGAGGGAGGGAGGGAGAAGGAAGGAAGGAAGGAAGGAAGGAAGGAAGGAAGGAAGGAAGGAAATAAGGAAGGAAATAAGGAAGGAAATAAGGAAGGAAGGGAAGAAAGAAAGAAAGAAAGAAAGAAACAAAGAAACAAAGAAAGAAACAAAGAAAGAAAAGAAAGAAAGAAAGAAAGGAGGGAGGGAGGGAGGGAGGAAAGAAAGACTTGTTGAATGACCCATCTTTTCTGTGTTTGATGGGAGGGGAGCTCTTCTACAGGAAAAATCTTAACAGTCTCCTACCTTCCTTCTCTGGGTCTCCAAATAAAAACACCCCAGAAAAGACTCTGATCCTCTTACTCTTTGTAAATTACATAATAAACAGAATCTCATTGGAAATTTTTGCTCTTGTTGTGGGTCAGCCTTTCATCTTAGTCATCCAGTCTACTGATGATATAGTGGAACCTGAATTTTTATTAATCTGTTTTTACTTAGCATGTGAATTACTCACTGAAAGAAAACAGACAGTAGATTATAAGCAATAAACTGGTCCAAATCTGTGAGTTTTGGTCCAACTTCCTTATCATCCAAAAGGGTCTAACATTGAAATCCCAGCTACAGTGAATGTATTAATGCATATTTTAATTAATGCAAACCTTGAGATTTAGCAATTTAGTGGAAATAATTCCTTTAAAAAGAAAAATAGTGGGGTGCCTGGCTGACTCAGTTGGTTGAACATGTGACTTGATCTCAGGATCATGAGTTTGAGCCCCATATTGGGCATGCAGCCTACTTAAAAGAGAGATGGGGCACCTGGGTGGCTCAGTTGGTTGAGAGTCCAACTCTTGATTTCAGCTCAGGTCATGATCCCAGGGTCGTGAGATCAAGCCCTGCATGGAGGCTTAAGATTCTCTCCTTACCTCTCCCTCTCCTTCTGCCCCTGTCACCGCTCAGTCTCTCTCTCTCTCTCTCTCTCTCTCTCAAATAAAAAGAAAGAAAGAAAAGAAAAATAGTTCCAGAAGAATATAGAATTTTAACTCACACCTATAATTTAAAAAAAAAATATTCCTACTAAATATACAAATGTCATGTTACCTGAAAATCAAATTTACTTTAATTAGGGACAACAGGAAAACTGTAGACTGTATTTTTCCAGTAAAAAGAAATATAAAGCATTGGAGCATTGATGGTAATACGGTACTGGGTATGTCTTACAGAATATTACCCATATAGGATTTTAATAGAGGCATTTCTTATATTTTGAATTCAACTCTCATCTGAAATTCATAAGATTCATAAATAATAATGTTATTTTAAAAAGTCATTTTATTTCAGCAAAAAGGTAGATGCCATGAAGAGTCCATAGACAACACTTTATGGTAAAAATAAGTCAAAGGTTACAAAAAGACCCACATCTAAAAACAAAAAAGTTTTCAACTGAAATAAAAGCAAACAGAACAGACAGTGTTATGTCGCTGTCATAAGCACCCCCCTCCCCAAATTTTAGTGGCTTAACAGAACAGAAATTTATTTGTCACTCAAAACTTGCTGAATGTGACCCTCAGGAATCTCTCTCAGACACTGAGTGAGGAAACTCAGTGAAACAATCCACTAATCCGGGCTGGCCAAAGCTCCACCTTCCTACATTCGTACCTTCTGGAACACATGATCTTCCAATCCGGTGGAACAACCAGAGTGTGGAAATTAGCGCGCTAACATTTATGCGCCTCTACCCAATTCACTTCTGCTCACATGTCATTGGCCAAAGCAAATTCCACGGCTGTGTCTTTGGGGACAAGGGAAATTTAATCTTCTATGTGACTGGAGAGGGCACCAGATATATTGGTGAACATGAACAATATCAACCACAAATAGTAAAATCAGGTTATGGAGTGGAGGGATTTCATTTTTCTGATTACATCTAGGCCGACTCTCCTGCCAGGGATTACTTCATACACAACCTGACGAGTAGCACTAGAGTGTGGAGGCATGGAAATCGGCTGCCTCTTCTTACCATTGTGATGTGCCACCTGCATGCCCTCCTCTCACACTGCAGCTCACCCCTCCTCATTTAAGAAATGCACCTTCTCCTCGAAAGCTAAAATAATCCTCCTAGACCAGGTTAGATACCCCTCTTGTGTATCTTCCTATTTCATAGCATATCAAATTACTCCTATCTATCAGAGTGTTCACACAAAGATAAAATGTTTGGCACATGTAAATGCATGTAATATATTCTTGACACCCGATAAGTGCTCAAAACACATCATCATCATAGCACCTAACTCTTCACATCTGTTAATTTAGCAATCTCTTTACAAGACTGAGATCCCATCCTCCTGCCCCATTCTTGCTTAAGGACACAGGACGCAACCTACTCAGGTCACTCTGCTGCCACCCAGCTCCTACCAGCCTTGACCACCGGCCTTGGCCAGTGACCTGGACTTGAGTGCGTCATAGCCTCTGCTTCCTAGTGGTTCCAGGTACCCACTCCTTCACTGACTTCAAAATTTCTAGATAGTGACTTTCTACCATGGTTGTGCTTAAAGTGTTACAATATACATAAGTACTAAGACTTCCTGTAACACACATACACATTAGTACAACGTTCTATTTGCAATGCATATCAATACCAGGACATTACAACTGATATGTTCAAATGTTCAAAAATGGTGGCTGTCAACATCCACGTACTATACTAATGTACTTTCTCCTCTCTCTTATTCCAGATAATCTTTTCTCCTACCTCTTGTTCCAGGTAATCTTATCTCCAACATCCCACGTAACTGTCACACAGTGTAGATGTTTCCATTTCAAAGTGTATTTGTCCAACAGCTTTGCACATTTATTTCCCAATAATTTCACAAAGCACATTCACTTATTCAGACAACTGAAATGATTCCATCATTAGGAATAACAATTTAGATTTATATAACAGATAATATACATATGCTCTCCTATACATATATTATCTCATTTGATCAGCAATATAGCATTTTAAAGGTCCTCTTTTAAAACCTACATGAAGGAGTGCCTGGGTGGCTCAGTTGGTTGAGCGTCTGACTTTGGTACAAGTCATGATCTCACAGTCTGTGAGTTTGAGCCTTGCAGAGCCCACTTCAGATCCTTCCCCCCCCCCGCCCCCCGCCGCTCTCTAACCCTCTCTTTCAAAAATAAATACACATGTAAATAAATAAATAAATAAATAAATAAATAAATAAATAAAATCCATATTAAAATCAGTGCATCGCATGATAAATAACCAGCACCAACTATAGTTTGATCCTAGAGTAACATAAATTAGTACATTGTTATTATGTACACTTGTATATGCCTTATTAACATTCCTTCTGAAAACAGGTTGCATTGAAATACTCTACACATCTGGTTTTCCCAAGAATAACTCCTGGCTTCTCTGGGTGTCACAGTGTCTTCTCCCTGTAGGGTAAAAACTCTGATCTCATCAGTGTCAGCCATGAATAATTTTACAACCTCCCCAGTAGGTTATGTGCTTTGGAATTTTTCATTGGCCTGTGAAACATTTGTTATATTCTGAGAACTTATTAAGCATGGTATAAAACATGGAAAAGATATAGTCCCTATCCAGTACCCTCTTCATCTAAATAGCACAAGCAACCAAATAAAAATAGTGTGTCGCAAAGATTGGTTTCAATTTCCTTCATTTCTTTTTAGGATTATGATGTCATTTTTCAAAGACCATGTCCGGGAGCTTCGGTCTAAGGAGAGCCTGTGGTCATATGAGATTAGAGGCTGGTTCACCAAAGAAATGAGTTTTGAACAAGACCCACTGAAGCAGAATTTGAGCCATACATCAGAAGAAACGCTGAAATGGAGCTTAGCATAAAAGAACTGAAACACCAGCTTTTTTTTTTTCCTTTTGCAGAAGCATCTACTAGATAAAATTCTGAATTTGGAGTATAGAAATATTTGAATGCCTGGTCCTTGTTCTTAGCAATGACGAAGTCCGTGACCTTAGGCAAATGATTTTACCTCTTTCTACTTGTTTCCCCAGGTGTGGAAAGGGGATAAATTTTTGATACTGGGCTGATTCCAGAGATGACAGAAGTGCATAGAATAGATACACAGTGAGCATTTTGAGACCTTGTTTGTAGGGGCCTGAGCACTTTGGTTGCTGACGCTGGTTTCTCTCCTCCCATTGACAAGGTGCAGATCAACAGAGCAGCCAGCATCCTGCACTGGTCCAATCTCGAACTTGTGTGCAGCACCCAGAGGACAGCAATTCTCCCTTTGCTTCTCACCTAGCACAGGGAGAGGACTAACATCCCTGCAGTCATTGAGCTGTACCTCCCCAGGAGAGGCTGGGGTCTCTGGACACCAGCAGATAGGGTGTAGCCAGGGGAGCCCTGCCTGGTCTGGGACCATATGTACAAGATGGCCATGTGCTGAGGGACTCGGCCATTTGTCCCTGCTCCCAATTATGTCAACTAGCATTTACACAGGGCTTAATCATTTATAAACACTGTTTTATTCCCCTGGGCTATCACATGAACCTCAAGCACTATCATCTAAGAACTGCATAGCACTGGGGGACCGGAGTCTAGAGACAGGCATTCCTAGGTTAGAATTCCAACTTAACCATTTGCCAACTGTGTGACCTTGTGCAGAGTACTCCACATCTCTAAACCCCAAATCTCTGTCTACAGTATAAGGGTCACAAAAGGGGATCTAATAGGGCACTGTATTAAGTTTGAATTTAAGTAAGGCATTTAGTGTAGTGCCTCATTCACTGTAAGTACTCCATAAATGCTGGCTAAGTTTGTTTGTTGCTATTAAAACAACTTTTAGAGCAGTTTTAGATTCACAGGAAAATTCAGGGGAAGGCACATAGATTTTCCATATATCCCCTGCCCCCACCACACTGACCCGCCACACACAGGGTCTCCCTCATGATCAACACTCCTCATCAAAGTGGTACATTTGTTACAATTGATGAACCCACAAGGACATCTCATAATCACTCAAAGTCCACGGTTTACATTACGGCTCCCTCTTAGTGTTTGCAAAGTCTATGGATTTGGACGAATGGCATGTACCCATCATGGATCATACAGAGTATATTAACTGCCCTAAAAATCCTCTGTGCTTCATCTATTCATCCCTTGCCTCCACCCCAACCCTAATAATCATGGATATTTTTACTGCCTCCATAGCTTTGCCTTTTCCAGGATATCATGTAGTTGGAATCACACAGTAGGTAGCCTTTTCAGACTGGCTTCTTTCAGTTATTAATGTATGTTTCTTCCATATTTTTTCATGGATTGAGGGCCCATTTCTTTTTGGTGTTGAATAATATACTATTGCCTGGTTGTGCCACCTGGCTATATTTTTAATGCACATGTCAAACAGACACAGAGAGGTAATAATATGCCCAATCTTATATGGCCAGTAAGTAACTAGTCAGGACATTAACTCGTGATTCCCTCATCAGCACTCCTGTAGTCCAGCCTGGATGAGCCCATGTAGCTGGCTAACACACTAAGACATGAAAAACACAGCCTCACTTCCAGGGAATTGTCAGTAGACTGGACATTTTTGTTGTTGGGGAGAAATTCTTATTCCCCTTGCGTAGAGAGACAACCACTACTGGGTAGAACACAGAGGGCACTCACAGAGGCACCCATTCTTTCTCTCAGTCTGCTGGAGCAGGGCTGCTCAGACTCATACAGTGATATAATTGGCCTGCATTTCTAACAAAACTCTGCCTTTCTAACAAAATTTCAGATGGTGTCATGCTGCTGGTCCATTGACCAGACTTTGAAAAGGAAGAGACTAGCCTATCAGACTCTCTTAGAAAATGTCAACGATTTGGGGCGCCTGGGTGGCTCAGTCGGTTGAGCATCCGACTTCGGCTCAGGTCATGATCTCACGGTCCGTGAGTTCGAGCCCTGTGTTGGGCTCTGTGCTGACAGCTCAGAGCCTGGAGCCTGCTTCGGATTCTGTGTCTCCCTCTCTCTCTGGCCCTCCCCCGTTCATGCTCTGTCTCTCTCTGTCTCAAAAATAAATAAAAAAACATTAAAAAAAAAAAAAAAGAAAATGTCAATGATTCAATAATTCACCCAACAATTCTTTATGAGTGATTATTATATGTTAAATACTAGATATCCAATGAAGAGAGAGCAAAAACCACTGCAATCCTTGATATCTTGGACATTCTATAGAAGAGGACAATTAAACAAATAAAACAGCAACAAACACTGCACATGAGAAAATAAAAAAACAAGGCAGGCCAAAAAAAAAAAAAAACAGAGACAATGAAATGAGGATGGTCTTTAGCCTGGTCAGAGAAGACCTCTCTAAGGAGAAAGGATAGAAAGCTAGCTGTGCAAAAGAGCAGAAGGGGAACACCCTGGGCTAAACCATTTGTAACATCCCTGAAATGGCAAGAGGAGAAGAACTCTGAATTTCATTTTAATGCATTCATTCTACCTGCTGGATGAAGAATGGACAGTAGGGGAAACAAAAATGGCAGCCAGGAAGCTAGCCAGAGGCCACTGCAGGGGTTCAGGAAAGAAAGGATGGAGTTCCAAGCATTTGGTGTTGAAATAAAGCATAAAAGATGGCCTGGCAGAAGGAGAGGGTTGAGCAAGGGCAAACAACCCAGACTTTTCAATCTTTGTACCCAGTATCAAGTCGGCCTATCACAAAGACAACAACAAAGGCAGCACAGAGAGAGAAAGTATGCACAATACAGAAGGGCTGGTCCCATGGAGAGAAGGACACGCACCACTTTGGCAGGAAGACTCTCCAGGTAGCAGCAATGATGCTGGAATGAGGGCAATCCCCCAGCTCTAAAGCTGCACTGTCCAGCATGGTAGCCACTAGCTACATGTGGCTATTTAAACTTAAATCAATGAACATGTACTAAGATGAAATTTCAGTTTCTCAGTCTCACTAGTCACCTTTCAAGTGTCCCACAGCACATGTGGCCTGTGACTACCATTTTTTTGAACAGTAGAGATTCACAGAACATTTCAGTCATCATAGAAAGTTCTAGTGGGCAGTGCTGCTGTAGATGGCTAAGATGTGAGTTAAAATAATAGAATGATGACAACTCATAAAATATTCCCTGAAGGAATTTGTTATTTTCTGGCATAAAGACTGCACTCAGGTAATGTGGCCTAGGGTATATTTGCTATGCAAGTAAACAAGAGAAAAATGTGTAGTGGGGCTTCCACGGTATGAAGATTGGAAGAACAGGTGCCATATAAAGACAGGTGGGTAGGGAATTAAGTATGCTATTATGAGAATCATTTCATTGCCCAATCCAAGGGAACTAGGCTGAGCAGGAACTTAACTAAAGCCAAAAGGAAAACAAATGGATTTTGAGAACTGAGTGTGTTAAAGGGATGTGAGATCTGGATGTTGGTCAGTAACGAATTCAGTCGGTGAATGGGATTGGACAAGGGAATGTGGAAAGTGAGTCCAGATAAGGAAATGTCATGGTCTGAGATCTTGAGGGAGAAATAATCTGAGTGATGTTGAAGTCCAGAAGTGAAGATAAAGATCATATTCAGGAACTGTAAAACCAGAATTTGGGAAGGGTCCTCAACATGGATTATTTTAACTTCTTATTATGAAAAATCTCAAGCTTACATAAAAGTAGAAATATGGTATAATGGATCCCAATATACCTTTAACCCAGCACCAACAATTAGTAACTCATGGCCAGCCCGATCGACATGAATTTTAACATCACCAAGACATTGGGAGGTCTTAGTGTAGAGACAGGAAAGTGGGAGCAGGTGGCCAAAACAGAAAAAAGGATGGGAAGTCCTCCTCCCCATGGGCAACAGTGCAACTAAACACAAGAGGTGAAATTCAAAACAAGGATGGTGCTAATGCAGGAACAATGGGAATCAGCCAACACAACATCTGGCATGTAGTAGAGACTCGATAAATAAGAAGGCAGAGAGGAATAGACAGTAGAGGGCAAGGGATATCCTATTCCCATCTCCCTATGTCTGTGGGGGATTTTACCCAGCAGGAGACAGACACAGTGAAAGAACAAACACCACAGAGAAGACTTCCCGCTTTAGAAAATCTAGGTTGCAGTAACGGATACAGCCCCCATAGATTATAATAATCTGGCCAAGCCACATTAGATCCATAAAATGTTGAGCAAAAGCAACACAGCAGAGAAGTTTGCTCCCTGCTGGCATTTGAAAATAAAGCTCAGCTACAAAGATCAGTCTCCATTAATGGGACCCCGGCCAGCTCTTCCTCGCCCTATGCTCCGTCCTGATGAAGATCAGCATTGCCTCTACAATTCGTCCTCAATAAGCACAAAAACCCTTCATGAGCCAGTGAGTTACTCTTTCAGGTTGAGTGCAATGAACACAGCTACCAATGCACAGGCCTACGGTGCCTGAGAGACCTTCAAAGGTTTTCTGTATTTCTCTCAATTTTAATAGAATTTGTGAGTGACACAAGTCCACAATCACATCGAAAGCCTCCTTCAAAGTTTGCCTCTTGGAGCACTCATACTCCTAAAAATCTAAACGCAACAAACAAAAGCATAGATGTTAGTATTCCTGTGTGTTTAAAGCAAGACTAGATTTGTCTTCCTTTTCCTAGAGGAAAACACACTACAGTCTCCAGACCCCACAGAAGTTCACTGCTTGGCTTTCTAAGACACTGTCCTGGTTCGGTTTCGGTCTATAAGTGTATCGAGCTGGTAGTGTGGGTACAACTAATACATGTGGTTTACATTAATGCTATTCATGATGTTTATCCTAACTCTGCGGGAAGCAGCTCACCATATGGTATTCATGTTTGTGTGTCGCTGAAATACATTCAGAGTCCCCATTTTAAAGAAGAATTCATCAATTGCAACGTAAATAAAACACATGCCTCTGCATTTGTTATTGCAAAGGCCATTTTCAATCAGAGTAGAAATACTGCAACAGTAAGCTCAGAATTAAACGTCAAAATCAAGCATCTACCCAAAGCTGCATCGTGACTAGGGGATCAGCTGATACCTACAAAACAAAAGAGATGCTTAGGAAGGGGAATTTCAAGTGAGTGAGAGTTTGGTGGCTTCAAGGAGGAGAGCGAGTGATTCAGTGCAAAAAGGGTAAATTTCCTCAGCACCTTCCTCACTGAGGACATTGTGCTCATCTCAGGCGGGTACTAAGTGGTGCAGTAAAGCAGCAAATTAGAAGAATGTAAATTCTTTAGTAGGAATTGCACGCAGGGGAAAAATGCCTCCTAATGCTCATATTTGTTTTCATGTAAATAATGTACACTCTTCCTAAAATCAGACTGACACAGGTCTAAGTAAGATGTCAAAATCTCCGATAGATAATATGCTGGGCTCCAAAATGGCAGAGAAGCAGTTATCTTCCTTCTTGGGGGCAATTCTTGCTGGCAAATGAGAGAGATCTACCCAACATTGAAATCCAGCAGTTTCGGTCTTTTGCTTCCTCTCTTCCTCTTGGTAGGCGCATGTGTTCTTGTTCTCATTCTCTCTCTTTCTCCCTCTCTCTGATTTCTTATTACACTAAATTGTATGCTAATTGGTTGAGTGATCCCAGCTGATATCATTTCTATTTTAATTGGTGTAACTGCTATTGTTATTCCTCCCTCATCCCTCTGTTTGTCACCCTTGCACGGTTCTGGTGATGCCCAGAGCTCTCTCTGAGGTCAGTCGGAGCCCCACTGTCCTGCAGAGACTGGCCCCCTGGAGCCCAGTGGGTGAATCACAGTCCCTTAGGACTGGGAGACTTAGGACAGGGGTTCATCTCCCCATCCTTGAAATGTCTTTCATTGGCTTTCTATCAGCCTCACCTTCATTTTTCCATCCCTAACTGCTCATGACCCTTACAGACTGTATCTCAACATGTAGCACCTAACAGTACTGTGTCCTGTATTTTCCACTGCAGACATTATTCTCTCACAGGTTAACCTTATCACCTCCCAAGACAACTTCTCAAGGATGCATGTTGCCAAGCATATGGCACTGTCTGCTGCCTTCTGCTCTTATCAGTCACTTAAGAAGGTCTAGCCCAGCTCTCAGGGAGCTCAAGACCTAGGGGCCAAGAAGAAGGAGTTAACAGAGGATCCACAACATACTGCTCAGAAGGCAGATAGCAGAGGATGTTAAGGTGCCCTAGGGGAACACCTGGCTTATTTGGAGAGCCCAGAGCTCCCTGTAACAATATCTCAGGATGAACAGTATGACTAGCAGTTAGCAGGAAAAGGACTGGGACAGAACCATCTCAGGCAGAGCACAAAGGTCAATGTCTATGGGGAGGTGGGGCATTCAAGGATAGCAGCAAAGATGGAGCAGAGAAACAAAGAGACAGCACAATGTACTTAGAGACATTCAAGGATGAAGCCTATGAGATTACCAACCTTCAACCAGAAATTTCTGACCTAAAAATACATCATTTTCATACAATAGTGAAATTTGTAATACTATCTTTCTTTGTATTTCCCAGGCATGTGACCTATGATTTACTTTAAAATACTTTCCCATAAACAGGGTTTATAAGGTAGTTTCCATCTAGCTGCAAGGATGGAGGCCTGAGAATACTCATTCTGGAAGCGGTCGGAATTTGAAAGACTGTAATGGACACCTCACCTTCTATGTGAGGCTCTAGGCTGATCAGCTCCAGAGACTTTCTTTGTTAGGGTAATGGATGTGAGAAATGATTTCTCATTGGTGAAATGAGTGGTGATCAAGATGTGTGTATCGACCGGAATATGGTACAGGCATTCCCGCTCATGCGTGAACAGGGCGTAAGAATCCAACGAGCCCAACAGCCTATGCAATTAGGAGCGGTGCCCGAGGCTTGATTCGGAAATCGTCCTGGGTCCAGCTGCTGACTCAGAGGATTCGCCTTGTCTGAATCTGGCTGGAATGTTAGCTGAATCCTGCTGCTAAATTACTGCCTCTTTGCCTCTAGTGAACTATCCATGCAAGGAGCAGTTGCAACACTCAGAGGGACCTAGAGCTGGGACTTTATCAAGCTCATAGAACAGGTTATAGGACTCCTTTTGTGTCTCCTGGCTAAAAAATGTTTGTATATTCAGCAGAATTCGATCTGAGCCCCATCCTTAAAACCTGATGTCATGGTTGTCCTACTCTAAGGCATCTATCACCCTCCCAACTTTCGGCTAATGGAGGCTGCCAATATCCTTCCCCAAAAGCTTAATGTGGATGATTATATTGGCGGAAGTCAGTTCACAACACCCCTCCAGTATCGTGCCAGCAGAGCAATAGACATGGAATGGGTAGACAGTCGAATTGTTAATTAAATTAATGTTTTGACACAAAGTAAGATAAAGAATTATAGGTGCATACAGGTTAATAAGAGGAAGTCAGAGACTTTTGGGGAAAGGTACTTCTGTTCCCCCAAACAGTAGAGAGAACAGCCACTGTCTTCTCCAAGCAGTCTTTGGAGCCATAATGAGACTGAATCCCAGTCCTGATCAGGTTTGGCACAATAGAATTATACCCTGGCCTTCACATTTTCGTGAAAGCCTTCATTTCACAAAGAATATTTCGTTAATGTATCCTTGGGTACTCATGATGAAAGACTTTCTGTAAAGAGGATGACAGTTCAGAGATGATCTCTACCAACCTCCTCAGTTAATAGAGAAACAGGGCCTTCATAATCTCACTCATAATCCATGAGAACCAGTGCTACAATCCAGGTTTTTTGACTCTTGGTAAGGCGTCCATTTCACCAGACAATGGCCCTCAAACTGGTGTGTGCATCACAATCCCCTGGATGGCTTATTAAAACACAGATTGCTGGATGTACCCCAGAATGCCTGATGCCGTAGATCTGGGATAGGAACTGAGAATCTGCATCTCTAATAATTTTCCAGGTGATGCTAGCATTGCTGGTCCAAGAACCACAGTTTGAGAACCCCAGCACTACACCAGACTCCTTTCTTTTTCATCATCCCACACTCCCCTCTACTCCATCCAGCTATACCAGTTTCTGTACAATCTGGGTCGGCTCCACTTACATGACCTCCATCTGCAACCTGAACCAAATGCACTCAAAGTAGCACCCCATCTTCTCACGCTACTCAGCGGGGGCCCCACATTCTCATCACAGGCTTAGCAAATGATCCACCTTCAGGGAACTACCAGGACATATTCCGTTTTCTTTTCTTTTTTGAAACATAGGATGTCTGAGAGGAAGTAACGCAAGTTGACCTTGGAAAAGTCTCTGGGGGCCAGATCACACTGAGTCTAGAGTATCAGGGTAAGGCATAGGGTGACCAACTCAGCCCAGTGTTAGCACTAAGAGTGCCACACCTCAGCTCTGGGCAAACCAGAACAGCTGTTCATCTTATACCCTATGGAGTTTGATTTGCAACTGTAAACAATAGAGTCCAGCCATTCCTTCACTGTATATGTGTTACCATGCTTCATTCTCAGCACTATGTCAGGCCCAAGGAGACCGAACAACATCCCACTCCGGATCCTCATGGTCTATTGAAGGAGAAAGAGAGGCAGACAACAAATTATCTCATTATATGCTATGCACTTTAATGGAAGGTGCTTCTGCGCCAGAGTTAGAGGAAAAGGGTTGTGCTTTAGGAGTATTAAGAATCCAATGCAGGGGAGGGAGACTGAGAGAAAGAGAAGCATGGGGTCAGTTTCCTGACAATGTTTTTTTTATAATAGGGAACGCTAAAGATGCTCACATGCAGAAGGATGGAGAATAAATGCAGAGAAAAGAGAATAGTTTGCAGTTGGGGAGGAGAGAATGAGGTGGATGTGGTAGAATCACCTAGAGAAGTTTTGGCTTTGTTTTAACCACACATCCCATACTCCTTGCTGACCCTCTGTGTTGAGAGTGAGCTCCGTTGAAGACCATGGGTGCAACAGGAGAGACTGAAGCTGTAAGTGAGAGAGAGGGAATATTTTAGAGAGATGGTCGCAGGAGAAGCAGGAGGAGGAAGAATAAATGGCATACCTGGAGGGGTTAGCTTTGGATAAGTGCAGGGCCTCCATGTTCCTGGAGACCTGAGCAGGGAAGGGTCTCTGTGACGGCCTTAATCCCTCCCCTCTCCACTTCAAAGCCCTTTAGCTCCAGGGGCCCACTGCTCCTTCTCTACAAAACCAGATACATCCCATTCCTGCAGAGTTAATCTTAGGAAATCATCTAACTTTCCTGAGTCGCAGTTTGCCTATTTATAAAATAGAGATAGTAATGCCTACCTCACTAAGACTCGTGCAAGTCAAGTGAGAGAAGGTAAGTCAGAATCCCAGAGACAATGTCTAATTTGCATTACCTTCTCATTAACTTCATTTCTTTCATTCGTGTCTTTCTCTCCTATTCCCATGCAAAATCCTATCTGTAGATCCTTCTTTCCCTTACCTGTAATGATATAATAGCTTTTGAGCTGAAAACCCCTCTCCAGAAAATGCTTATCAATTTCACATAGAATTTCAGGGGACCAACTGACCATTTGGAGCCTGTCCATGGATTTTCCCAGGTTTAGAGCAGGAATCTATGAAGCAGGATCTATCACCCAATCCACTGGGGATTGGGAAAAAATGTAAAATTTGTACACATTTATGTTTTATTGTTATTTTTGCATTAGTATAATATAATAATGTTGGTATAATCGTTTATGCATATTTTAAGGTCAAGACACATATTTTGGGGTCATCTTCAAATTCATTGAAAGGCACCATAAAATTACAAACCTCTTCAGAGGAAATTCATATTTTAAGTAACTAGGGTTTAAATAATAAAGGAAAGTACTAGAATTTCAGAGTAACCAGTATATGATGAACACTGGCAGACAGGAGAGATTTTAGGCCTTCCTGGAGGTCTTTGTAGTACCCTTGAAATCACCCTCCCTGGGCTGCTATCTGCTTTTTTACTGCCTAGGCAGAGCCCTGAGGGAAGGAAGGAAGAAGAGAAGGATTAGTATTATCCTAGCCCACAAAGACAAAGAGAAAGGAGTTATTGCTGCTCAACATTTAAGGCCTCCATACCCTGCCATCATCCATTCCCCCTTAAACAAATGCTGGTTGTCATCGAAATGATGATTATTACTATGCAGGCCAGATCCTCTGATGAATCAAAGCTGATGAAACACTCCTCTCAAGTAAAGAGACTAAACTATTCCCAGGTGGCCTGATTTATTCCCCGGAAGTTGTGGTTTTCCAAGTGGAACCCTGATCGTTGAAAAGCATTCCTCATCGCATGAGAATGGAAAGTTAACCCTGAAGAGTACACTTCTCTGGAACCCGAGCACAGGGATGGAAGGAGGAGCCCACACAGGTGACCAGAGAAGAACACAGCAGTTCCCCATGAGCATCTTAGAGCAACGTCCACAAACTTGAATGTGCCTAAGAATCTACTGGAGGGCATGCGAAAAGTTTCCTGGACCCCATCTGGAGAGATTTGGATGCCACAGGCAGGGCAGGGCCTATGAATGTGCATTTCTAACAAGCTTCCAGGAATTTCTGTGCTGCTGGTGGCGGCCATCACCCTTTGAGTACCAGCAGACACTGTGGTCAGAGACCCCTGACCTATGCGATATTAATTTCCTCCCCACTCGTCTCTCTCTCCCTCAGTGCTCTCTGCTTCAGCTCCTTTACTCTGCTGGCTGCTAGAATGATCTTTTTAAAACCAGAGCATATCATTCCCTTATTCAAAATCACATTGGCCTCAAATAGCAGAATCCAAATGGCTTAACATGGCACAAGAAACACATAGTATAGCAGGCCAAATTGGTTTAGTTTGGTTTGGTTTTTTGTTTTGTCTTATTTTGTTTTTAGCCCCCAGTTGCAGGCGTGTGCACACCTTCTCTCCAGGCCTTCATTTTCCACCTATCAGAGGAGACTTAAAGATGATCCGGGGCACGCCAGTCCTATCAGGAAGTCAATGAGTCGACACTGCCAACCACACTCTGTCTACTGGACGCCCTCCCACCAAGACGCCCTCCCACGGCACACACTACTGTCTTCCTCTCACCAAAACTAGCATGCCCTTGGGGCACCTGGTGGTTTCAGGAGGCTAAGTGTCCAACTTCGGCTCAGGTCATGATCTCACAGACCCATGGGTTCAGGCCCTGCCTCGGGCTCTGTGGTGACAGCTCAGAGTCTGGAGCCTGCTTCAGATTCTGTGTTGCCCCCTCTCTCTGCCCCTACCCAGCTCGCATTCTCTCTCTCTTTCTCTCTCTCTCTCAAAAATAAATATTGAAAAAAACAAACAAACTAGTATGTCCTTGCTCCATGATTTCTCCTTCTCTCACTCGCTTTTGATAAAATGAAAGCATTTCCTTTCCCAAGAGGGTACTAGAGCTATGGAGGGGAAAAGAAGGAAAAGTATTTATTAAGCATACCTTTAGCCTAGGTCATCCTAAGCAAAAATATTTGTTTCCCAGTGTTGCTTGTCAGTAGACAAGGAGGATTGGGAACACTTGATCACGTGGTCTTCCTTTCAAAGCTCCGCTTTTGTTCTCCCTCTTTTTTTTCTTTTCCAGTCAGGAGGCATCAGTAAGTCTCCATTTGTGGTCCCGTTAACCCCCCTACCTTGCAAGGAGTAGGAAAAACTGAAACCTAGCCCCACCTGTGGAGAACAAACATGACCTCAGGGTTGTCCACCAAATGCCTCCAGAAAAAATTCTAGCTAAAGACCTTTTGTTTGGGTAACCACCGAAACATCTAAGAGAAGGTGGGGGGCAAACTGTAAAATGAACAGTTAAGTAGTTTGGATTCTCCTGAAGAAAGTCTAAGAAATCCTTGCAAAGGTAACCTTCCCAAGAAGGTGTGACCAACCCCTAAAATTCCCTTATCTGAGACCCAGCCCTGCCTCAGAACCCGCTTCCACCATTCTGGCCCCTCTACTGAAAATCCCAAAAGCACGATTTTCAAGAAAATCATTCAGTTTTTATGTTTTAGAGTTTTTATTTCAGATGAACATTGTGAATATATTTTCCTTAAAGAATAAATTGATCTGGGGCGCCTGGGTGGCGCAGTCGGTTAAGCGTCCGACTTCAGCCAGGTCACGATCTCGCGGTCCGTGAGTTCGAGCCCCGCGTCAGGCTCTGTGCTGACAGCTCGGAGCCTGGAGCCTGTTTCCGATTCTGTGTCTCCCTCTCTCTCTGCCCCTCCCCCGTTCATGCTCTGTCTCTCTCTGTCCCAAAAATAAATAAAAAACAAAAAACGTTGAAAAAAAAATTTAAAAAAAAAAAAAAAAAGAATAAATTGATCTGATTAAATATCTTGGAAACCTAAGCTTATTGCAGCATTTATTTAAGTGATTATTAGATATGAAAACTATCCCCTCTCTATATATGTATATTAATGTATACAGGTATATAAATACAGGTACACACGCACACACAACACTCATGAAACTTAATTCACTTGCTATGTTAACAGCCTCACTGGTACTCTCTTATCTTTCAAGAATGGTATGGTTGGCTGCCTTTATGGCCTCATTTAGCATCTCAAAATGGGCACTTCTTTTTTGAGAAGGGTTACAGCATGACTCAGCCACTTAGTTAATCTGACTAATTAGCATTCTGTCACCCATTAACAACATTAAAAACAACAACTAGGGCTTTAAATACTTCCTGGATTTCCAAACAGACCTTTTCAGTGTCAAGGACATTTGTTGCTCCCTGACCTTGGTGAACTTTCGGCCCAGTTAATACCCCAAAAGAAGCTCTCCTACTATCCTTAATAGAGAAGGCATCATTTTAAATGGCCTCCTAAATTGTTAGCCTCCTAAATTGTACCACCTTTTCAGGAATACAATTCCAAATTAAAATTCTGCGTCAGGAGGAAAACATTAACCAAATTGCAACCGTTCTTATGAGCCTCATTTAACTCAGGTGCATAAAGTTGAGAAGGCAAATTTACATAAAGCTTGTTTTGACTTTTGATGTTTCTTTTCTGGAGGTGGGCTTGGGGGAGAATTCACATATTCATAACTGTGAATGGGCTATAGCTAAAATTTAGATATAAAATTACAAAATTAAAATTCAGCATTTGCTCCAGGGCAGTGGGGAGAGAGAAAGAGAAAGCTAGCTAAATATTGAGGAAGCATAACCGTGCGTGGATTGCATGCCATGCAAATTTATCAGGTTTTCCCTTACTCAAAGGGGGGAAACTTAAGCAGCAACTTCACTGAATAAAAGCAGATTCAAATTACCCAAGAATCATAGCAGTTTTTAGTATTCTTAAATCCTCATTTATTTTATACAGTAAAAATGAAAGACAAAAATGAGTCACTGTGTTGTCTCAGAAGAACGTTGACAAGAGAAAATAAATTCCTGTTGCCTAAGACCACCCAGTATGTGGTATTTTGTTATGACAGCCCTAGCAAACGAATATACCTGGTTTCTGGACTCTAAACACATATCCAACTGCCACAGAAACAAAGTTAGCATCTTCCCCCTAGTCTATTCCTTCTCAATTCCCACTCTTGGTGAACTGTATCCAGTCACTTAAGCCAGAAGCATAGGATGCATTGGTTTAGGAAGTTCAGGATTGCAGCAACAGAAATCAGAGGTCAAGAATCAGAGGTCAAGAAATCAGGTTCAAGAATTGGCTCAAACTCACAGAACTCAGAAAAGCCATTATACTAACAATTACAGTTTGTTACAGTGAAAGACACAGACTAAAATCAACAAAAGGAAAAGGTTCATAGGGCAGACAGGCACGGAGCTTCCAGTTGTCCTCCCCTAGTAGAGTCATGCAGACAGCACTTAACTTCTCTCACTAGCAACACATGGCAACACGCACAGGGTATTGCCAACTGGAAAAGTTCTTGCGAGCCTTGGTGTCCAGAGTTTTTAATGGCCTTGGTCACAAAGACATGGCTGACCACCCATGTGGCTGATTTTTGTCAGCTGTCCCTCCAGAGTCAGGCTAATGCTGTGTGGCTCAAAGCCCTCACCACAAATCACTCTGTTAGCATAGACTATCTGGCATGGCCCAAGGCCTTTCATTAAACAAAGATATTCTTTTTTTTTAGTGTTTTATTTTTTATTTTTAAGAAGGGGGGGTCACGAGAAGGGAAGGGGAAGAGAGAGGGGGACAGAGGATCCAAAGCAGGTTCTGCACTGACAGCAGAAAAGCCTGATGCAGGACTCAAACTCATGAACCATGAGATCATGACCTGAGCCAGTCGGAAGCTTAACCGAGTGAGCCACCTAGGTGCTCCTAAACAAAGCTATTCTTATCAGGCCTATAGGTTTACTACCAGGAACTACTAAGGGCCAAATCTCTCACTGTAAAGATTAATGAGTTCGCGCATATAACATGTTTAGCACAATGCCCAACCATGCTAAGTGCTCAATAATGTTAGCTGTTAATAGTTTTATCTTATGTTCCTTTTTTTTTTAATGTTTATTTTATTTTTGAGAGGGGGGGAGGGAGGGATGGAGAGAGAGGAGAGAGAGAATCCCAAGCAGGCTCCACACTGTCAGCACAGGGCTCTACTCGGGGCTCCAGCTCACGAACTGTGAGATCATGACCCAGGCCAAAATCAAGAGTCAGACGCTTAAGCGACTGAGCCACCCAGGAGCCCCTCATCTTGTGTTCTTTCTTCTTTACTTCCCATGTTCAGTTAGTTCCCAAGTCCTGACAACACTACCTTCTTTCCTTTCTTTTTTTTTAACTTTCTTTTCTTTTAAAGATTTTTATTTTTATGTAATCACTACACCCAACTTGGGGCTCAAACTTACAACCCCAAGATTGAGAGTCACGTGCTCCACTGACTGATCCAGCCAGGCACACCCACCTTCTTTCTTTACTTAACTATCTTTTTTTTCACATCACTGCCTTTATACAGAGTGGAGGAAATATAACGAAATGATAGGAAAATACATAAAAAGAACAGGTCCATTTGAAAAAAGAGCCAATAAAACCTCAAAAACTGTCTTGGAATTAAAAACTCAATAGATATCATAAACATCAGCTTAGACACAGAAAAAGAAAGATTCCATTTTTAATTCCATCTTAAATTTTTGTACATTTTTATAAGGAAACATGCAAAAGGATCCACTGCAACACTGTTCGAAATAGTGAAAAACTAGAATCAATAGCAAGTGTACGAAATATAATGGTGTATTTTTACAATAAAATACTATTCAGAAGTTAAAATAAATGAACCAGATTTACATCTACAAATTTGTATGAATGTTTAATACATTAAGTAGTGAAAAACATAAGTTACAAAAAAGATGAAGTATTATGCCATTTATGTAAATTTCTAAAACTCAAAATACAACACTCAGCAGTTTGTTCATTTACATATATTGAAAATGTGTAAACATGGATCAGAAGGCTATGCACCAGCTGTAGAATGCTCCTTACCCTAGGAGAGGAGCGGCAGGGAATGGGGGAGTGACGACTAGGATTGTAAGAGCTTCAACGGTATCAACAATACTTTATAACAAAAAGTTTTAAATTGGTGCAAATATAGCAAACATACTCCATAGATTATTTTCAGTTCTGCAAACGTGTCAGGGTCTTCCTCTCCCTTCCCCTATCCCATGCTTTTGCATCGGCCAGCGTTCACCCAGAGAAGGAGAGCCAATAGAATATGTATTTTTTATTGACAGTATGACCCAGTAATTTCATTCCTAGGTATATACCCATAGGAATTGAAAGCAGGAGTCAGGCAGCTAGTATGCCAATGTGCATTGCAGCATTATGCACCATAGCTAGAAGATGGAAACAACCTGTGTCCATCACTGGATGACTAGACAAACAGAATATGCTGTATCCAGGGCACCTGGGTGGCTCATTCGGTTGAACATACAACTTTGGTTCAGGTCACGCTCTTGTGGTTCGTGAGTTCGAGCCCCACATGGGGCTTGCTGCTGTTAGCACAGAGGACCCCCGCTTTGGATCCTCTGTCCCCCCCTCTCTCTGCCCCTCGCCTACTGACACCCTCTCTCTCTCAAAAATAAATAAACATTTTTAAAAAAAGAACATGCTGCATCCACACTTTGGAATATTATTCAGCCATGAAAGGGAATGAAGTAATGATACATACTATAACATGGATGAACTTTGAAAATTTATGCTAAATGAAACAAGATAGATACAAAAGGACAAATATATGATTCCACTTAGGTGAAATATCTAGAATAGGCAAATTCATAGACAAAAAGATTAGATGTTACCAGGAGTTGGGGAGGAGGGGGAAAGAGAAGTTATTGCTTAATGGTTCGTTTCTGTTGGTAGCGGTGAAAAAGTTTTGGAAATGGCCAGTGACGATGGTCTCACAGCACTGTGAGTGCAGTTAATGCCACTGAATCATACATTTAAAATTATTAAAACAGCAAATTTTGTTATATGTATTTTACACAGTTTTAAAAATTCATAATATAATAAAAATCATTGAACTATATACTTTTAAATGAGGAAATTATTTGGTATGTGAATTATATCTCATTAAAGCTGGTGGTTTTAAGAGATTTATTGAAGATATTGGCTTGTGCACTTGTGGAAGCTTGACTGGGCAAGTTTGGAATGGGGTGCAGGCCCTTCCGAAGGGCAGCTTGGAACTCCCAGCCAAGGGCTGATGCCACTATCCATAGGGGAAGGGGAAAGGGATTTCCTTTTTTTTCCAGGGAAGCCTGTTCTGCTCTTAAAGCTTTTCACTTTATTGGACCAGGCCCACCCAGAAGATTATATAAGAAAGTCTTCCTTACTTGAAGTAACATGATTATAGATTTTAGTCACATCTACAAAACAACACTCACACCAACACCAGATTACTGTTTGAGCTGAATAACTGCCTGTAGCCTAGCCAAGTTGACAGATGTAAGTGACCATGGTATCGTGGTTTACGTTATGGGTACATCTCCCTCCTGTCCTTGACACCGATGTGCATTCAAATTGCAAACTCAACAGGGTTCAATAGAATCCAAAAGTACTACGGAAGCATTTTGAAAAATATAAAATGATTTTTAACATGTGATATGAAAATTATTAGTATAATTACCCAGTGGCTTTTAATGTCCCCTGACAAAAGATGTGAACTAATGTATTTTAAAGTGTCTGCCATAAATTCTTCATTTGCCCTTAAAATAAAGTCTCTGTACCAGGCTTTGAGCTTCTGTTGAGGATATTAAAATTAATAAGGCACAACACTTGCCCTCAGAGAGTTTACTCCTATTTAAGTAACAGTGAAACGCAATTCTTTCTTAGTCAGTAGAGGCTGGACTCCATTGACCGGGTCTGCCCTACAGTCCACCCGGGTTCAGATGTCTGTGATGCAGCCTGTACCCATTGGCTTCCGAACCTTAGGCATCAGGGTATACGAGTTGGAAAACTCAACAGTAAGAAATGGAAATCTTACTCTTTCAGAAAGATTACAGCCATTTCTTTCTGGCATAATTCTTCCCATGAAAAGCTTCCCAAGGCAGAACTCCTTCAAAGAAGCAGAAGCTAGACATCTGTTTCTAATTGAGATGTAAGAAAACCATGGTCCCGACACCTGGGGTAACTGATGATACCGACCTATTTATCTCCTTGGCTGCATTTCATACCTTTCCGTGCATTCTTGTTCCTGTGCTTCTTTTCCCTTCTTTTATACCTCTCTTTTCCTCTCCTCTTTTCCTTTCCTCCTGCCTTTTCATGCCTTGGGGCCCCTCATCTCTCTGTGGTCATTGTTAAACCTCCCGGTCACACTCCTTGTTAAAGAGAATGCCACATTCATTCTCTAACCTGAAGGGTAAAGGGAAGAAAATCAAAAAAAAAAAAAAAAGCAAAGAGAAGGAAAGAAAAACGCTCTTCGAGGTGACGTGGTAAGAAATGGGAAGTCCTAAAGTTCAGTTTTCCTTTAGTTTGTTTGGTGGTGTAATTTTTTAGTGATGTTCAATAATGTAATCACAAAGCACCAATGACTTCATTCTTTTAAGAAACTTCATGAAAAGACAACCACTACTATAATGTTGCAGCATATTTTTTTAAAGTTTACGAGTTCCTTTTCCCCATTTTTGCTGCCTTTAATTATCGAATGTCTTTGAAAAAAATCAATAATTTGCAAACTGAAACTGTACAATCTCCACCCTTATTGAGCATCAGACAGCATGCAGTCATGCGTGTAAACTTAATTGTGAACAAATAATTCAGAATTCTATTAAAATTAATTTAATTATGCTCTCAATGTTCTTCTATTGACGGAATGTGTACATAAGTCCTTTAGGATAATAACAGGAGTTGTGAAGTCTAAGTCATGGGAGCAAAAAGTTCTTGGTTGTTGTTGTTTAAATCATTTAATTTTTTACCCCTGTCAGAAACCATGCTGTCCACGTCAGCGGTTTCATTGCCATTCGAGAGGATAAACTGAGGCAAACGTACTATTAAGCCAGGAGCTTTGTACCAAACATTACAACATATTCCTGTATCATTTGCCTTCTCTGCATCGAAATATCAGTGCAATGCTGTATGCTGTTAGGCAATGCAGAATCCCAGCACTGCATAGTCCCTGACATTTTAGTTGAACAAATACCCACAGGACCCTCCCAGGTGGATGTAACTTGGCTCTGGGCAATTAGTGTCCAAAGCCACATTAATGTTGTCTTCCTGAATCTGCAACTTGACAGTCTGATAAACAATAGCACTGAGAGAGGTGTGAACTTCCACTATTTATCTCAATGGGCTGTTAACTTTGAAACCTAATTATGATCACTTAAATGCCAACACTGTTAATCATTTCACTGCTGATCACTGTACCAGAAACATCCAGCCACAGTAATATGCTTCTTCCTGGGGCTGCCGGACTCAATTGCCATGCCCTGATGTGCTTTTTCAGAATGTCCTCTTGTTAGTAATGTCAACCTTCGACTGTTTAAATGGGTATATTCAGTACTTGAGCCCTTGGGTAAGCAAAGCACCTATTAATCCATTTAAAACAAAGAAAAGAAATGGATATCTGCTGTTGTTTCCTTTTGTTTGTTGGATTTTAAACACTGGGATTGATGAGTTTTCCTTATAGTAATCTCTCAAATCCCATGAGTCCTTATGGAAATCTAAATTCTTTGGAATATCTGGTCATCACTGGGGACAATGTAAAACAGGAGAGAGGGTGATTTTCCAAAGTCGCTGGGGCAAATTCACAGTATAATTGAATCTGAGAAATTTTCAAAATCATAGACTCCAGCCTCCCACGTAAGGAGGGAGTCATTTGAATACTTTCTGAGTTAGGCAACTCACTGCCTCACACAGGAACCCGTTCCATTACTTGCCTAGGTTTGCTTCTTAGCAGGTTCTTTGTTGTATTCAGGGTAATTCTCCTTTGTATAATATTTGTCCTCTGGCCCTAATTCACTTATTGCACAGAAAATGTCCATCCTCTCATCTGTCTTATGTTTTTCACATCCTCTCGTCCGTCATATTTTTCACCCATCCTAAATGCCAGCAGTTCATTCGTAATGGCCTCCTCTATTGCATACCCGTTATGAGCCATGCTCTTTACATGTGTTAACTCATTTAATTATCAAAACCCCATGAAGTAGTCATTTTATTGCTATTTTACAAATTAGGAAATTAAAACTCAGGAAGATTACGCAAACATAGTCCACTAGTGTGGGACTCACATGCAGCCACGTTCCCCCACAAGGCCCAACATAGACATAACCGAGCATGGCATTTTTCCCCACCGAGCGCAGATGCAGTCAAGATTCATTTCAACTTAGGACTCTAGGCAGCCCTTGTATACCTATCAATTGACCAAAAGAATAGCCCAATTTGTCATCCTAGTAACCAACTTTGGTTACTAATCTGTTTATATTAATAATATACTGAACGGCATATGACAAATTTCAGATGTGATGAATACAGTTAAGTTAGAATGAATAAACTGACAAAGGATTTACGATGAGAAAAATGTGCAACAGCCAAGTAAAAGACCATTATTAGACAAAAAGTAAGCATTTACTGAAAGTATAAGTCCAGGTGGGGTTGATGCTGGCAGGTGGGGTCTGAGGACCCAGAGGGGGTTCCCGCAGGACTAGTCAAGAAGGTCCTTGGCTTCAAATGTTCATCAATGGATGAATGGATAAAGAAAATGTGGCATACATATACAATGGAGTATTACATGGCAATCAAACTGAATGAAATCTTGCCATTTGCAACTACGTGGATGGAACTGGAGGGTATTATGCTAAGTGAAATTAGTCAGAGAAAGACAAAAATCATATGACTTCACTCATATGAGGACTTTAAGAGACAAAACAGATGAACATAAGGGAAGGGAAACAAAAATAATATAAAAACAGGGAGGGGGACAAAACAGAAGAGACTCATAAATATGGAGAACAAACTGAGGGTTGCTGGAGGGGTTGTGGGAGGGAGGATGGGCTAAATGGGTAAGGGGCACTAAGGAATCTACTCCTGAAATCATTATTGCACCAAAGGCTAACTAATTTGGATGTAAATTTTAAAAGATTAAAAATAAAATTAAAAAAAAAAAAAAAGAAGGTCCTTGGCTTCATGCAGGATGGAAATCAAACGTGAGCCAGCAGGAGGTGACAGTTTACTGAAGATATAGAGATACAGACAGAGCAATCAGGAGACTCAGAAAGGAAAAGAGGGAGTCTCATCTTTGTTCAGGGTCTGGAGGTTTTTATTGACGATTGTGGTCTGGGACACATGCCCTCTTAGGCACCCAGGAAGTGGTCAGAATGAGGACAAGGTCAAACTGTCAATCATAAGTCACTTATTCCCTGACACCAGGGGTCTTGGTAACGAGATGTCTAGTACCAGTGGTCCAAAATATGCATATGACAGCTTCATTTGGTCATTCTCACCTGGGCCTTCCTTAGATGTACATTATCTACTCTAGAGAAATCATTAACTCTTTGTCTCTTATAAGGAGGACATACACTATTTGCATTCTGAGGTCTGTGTAGAATGGGGTGGGGGTGCAGGTCTTAACAAGAATAGAAGCCAGAGAAGAAGCAAAGGGAAAAAAAACCCCAGCTTTTTCTCTCATGGGGTCCCTTCAGTATCCCTGTCTCTTGGCCTTAAAGGTTATGCAATTTGATGATGTACGACACTCAGAAATTCAATAGGTAAAATCTAAAAGGAAAAGAAAATTGGCTCCTTCCCATTCCAGAAGGAACATAATGGTCATTTGTTGCAGTTTAGAAGAGGACTGCATAATATGCATTATTTTGCCCAGAAAAATCACCTAAAAATCAGTGGGTGTTGCTTCACACTTGAAAGAAAAAAGATGATGCAAGAAAAACAAAAAGGAAGGAAGGAAGGAAGGTAGGAAGGAAGGGAGGCCTGCACCTGTCTTCGCTACAGGCTAAGGCAGGGTTTCATTTTAACTTATGTAAAGTAGGAATACACTAGAAAGAAAAAAAATCAGCAAGTGGAAAGAGGTCCCCTGGGAAATAAAAGTTCTTACCTTCCCTAAGGCAAATACAGAAAATAGCCTAAATATTTACCTTTCTAATGAGCTCTCCCTCCCCAGTCAGAGGCCTATTTAATCCCACAGAACAGGTTTAGGGCAGTGGGTAGCAAAGTGCACTCCTCATACCAGCAGTATCAGTGTTATCTGGAAACAGAAGTGCAGATTTTCAGCCACACTCCAGACCAAATGAACCTGACACTCTTGGGGTGGCTTGTGAGACTAAAAGAGCAAACCCTTTCAGGGGATTCAGATGTTCACCAAAGTTTGAGAACTACTGGTCTATGGAAGTCTATAGTAAATGCGCCAGGACTGGCCCAGCTGAAGCCAATATTGCCGTTATTTGAAACCAGCTACCTCGTTCTCTGCAACCGTTACCATTAATCCAATTGCAAAATTAAAAAGAAGGAAATCCATGCACTCATATTTGAAATCTGTGCTCTAATGCGCCACTGACCAGACCCTGCCTGGGAGCCTGCATATTTTGGCTACTTTTTCACACAGTGTCCTGAGTAAGCCCTGTGCCTGAGCTGCTAAGCAGAAAATTTAGGGAGAGATTAAATATGTGTCTGAAATTTTAAATAGTTTGAATAAAACCTTGGGTTCAACCTTTCGAGTGTATGCCTGTTGCATGAAATTAGGTAAACATTCCTAAAATCTGCTGAAAATTGTGGAAAACCCAAATTCTTTGAACTCTGAGAACACATAGTATTCAGAATCATTTTATTTAAGTAAAATTACTACCCTTTGTACGTTCTAATAATCACTTTTTCTTAATAAACTAAAAGCTTGGTTTCCCCAATAAACTTCTAAGATTCTCCCAAACAAGTGTCACTTCTTCCAGAATGGCTCCTCTTCTCAAATCCCATAACTTTTGACACTAGATAGGTTCTGATGTTAATAGATGCATGTCAAGCACGAAAGTAACAACAAACTCAGAGTGAGTGAACTTGCCCTGTGTTTATTTTATCCATTAAAATGAGTCCACATCCCTTAAGGGCACCAACCAAGACAACCCAGCAAAGTGCCCTTCTATTTTGCAAACTTAAGTTGGAAGCCCTACTTCAAGGTATTCTTAATCAGAACCAGTTTCTAGGGGCGCATCGACTTTGGCTCAGGGCATGATCTCACGGTTCATGAGATCAAGCCTCACATCAGGCTTGCTGTCAGCACGGAGCCAGCTTCACTTTGGATCCTCTGTCCCCTTCTCTCTCTGCCCCTCCCCAGCTCGCGTGCACTCTCTCTCAGAAATAAATAAAACATTTTAAAAGAAAGAAAAGAAAAATGAGAAAAAAGAACTGATGAGGGACCATAAGGCAAGCTGAGAGCAACTCACAAGCTAACAACACCTCCCTCCAACCCCTGCAGGTGGGATATGCGTTATATTCCTCATGACATTCCTCAGACACTCCCAGCTGCCCAGAACAAAGGAAAGGAAAGAAAACAAATGGTTAAACTGATAGACATCACAGTCATGCAGGACATGAGTATCGGTTTACAGATGTCTTAGTAAATTACAAGAAAAAGGCAATATTATCAATAGCCTAATCTCTGGAAACCTATAGACTCAGTTCCTGGAGCCCCAATATCACCTTCACCTCCACAGTGTTGTGGGGAACAAAAGCAAGAAGGAAATGGCAGTTACCATTAAGTTTCTCTATAACCTGCAGCCCATTGACAAATACTTGAGTCAAATACAGAGTCTAACATTTCTCCAGGACCCCTCTACTGTCCTAATGTTAATGCCTTACTGGGGGGGGGGGGGGGGGGAAACAACCTTACTGGATAATAGCAAGACCCCAGGCATCTTATGAGTCCTCATTAGCATATCAAAGTCTTTCTGGAGGCCTCCCTTTTGCCTTTACCTCCCCCAGTTCCATAGTATATAACCAGTCACTCTTCACAACCTCAGTGCAGCTCTTTCTGCCCACGGGTCCTGTCCCAGTGCTTTAATAAAATCACCTTTTTCACCAAAGATTTCTTCAAGAATTCTTTCTTGGCTTGGCTGTCAGCTCCAGACCCCCACCATTCCAAAACCTCATCAGAACTACATTTCTAGGCTATCATGTATACATTTTATTTGTTATCTAACAGAGATACACTACCATCTTCTAAGGCTATTCATTAAACTTCTTTTATTTTATTTTTTATTAATATTTTTATTTTTATTTTAGAGAGAGAGAGAGAGTGGGGAAGAGGGGCTAAGGGAGAGAGAGAATTCCAAGCAGGCTCCACAATACTCAATGAGGAGCCCAGCACTGGGCTCAATGTGGGGCTTGCGTCGGGGCTCCATCCCATGACCCTGGGATCATGACCTAAGCTGAAATCAGGAATCGGATGCTCAATTGACTGAGCCACCCAGGTGCACCATTATATAAACTTCTTGAAAAGATAATTCAGAACAAGGTAGTCAGTGCCTCTGCTCACAAGACAAACGGAAACGCAAGAGATCCTTGGAGGATTCTCTCCCAACAATAACGAGGGCTACAGGCAGTGGAAGAGACAGTCTTTCCAGGTTCAAACCACAGTTCTTAGGTACATTACTTAACTTTTTCACCTGTTTCTTAATCCATACAACGGAGATAATGATAGGAAGCCTTTCAGAGGGTTGATGTGCAAAATAAATGACATAATACCTAATACATGTAAAACATTTTATATAATGCCTGGTTCAGAGTAAGCATTTAAATGTTATTATTACATTTCTGTTATCACCACGGCCAGAAGTATTGAGGGGAATATCCTCAGATGTCACAGAATTCCCCATTATAATAGGCCCCTAAATTTTCCAAACCCTAAACAAAATGCAACTATAAAAAAATTTACAGAGCGTGATACATGATCTACATGAATTATGAAAAAACAGAGTTCAATTTATTATAACATTTCAGTGTCATATACAATATATTTCTTATCAAAAAGGAACCAACCCAAAATAAGTACCATCTTGTGGAAAAACCAAACCCTATCACGTTTTCTCCTCCTTTGCCACCACACCCAATACTAAGACTGAGAGAAACTCACATAGTATATTTGAATTTCAGCCAAGTACTCAGTAGGGTTCTGTCCTGGTGTCCTTATGGACAAGATGCAGAAGTCTTGTCTAGAAAGAAATCTGGCCCAGAAGAAAAGGCAGCTTGGTAGCTTTGTGGGAGGCTGAACATTCAAGCAAAGAACTTCAAGTAATTAGAGGCAACTGGGTTACTGGTACTGCCATTCAAGTAATTAGAGGCTCTTACTGGGTAAGAGCATAGAGTTAGATGTGGAATCAAAAATGAAGACCATCACTTGCTAGCTGTGTTTCCGTCATTAAAGGTTAAATGTGGTAATACATTCAAAGAATCATTTGTAATACCAGGTACCTGGTAGATGTTCCATAAGTTGTTTTCCTTCTATTTCCCTCATTAAGTGATCCATATCATCCCACGGGAAATTCTTCAAGGCTTGAGAGCTTTGTTCTCAGCCCCATCCTCTCCACATTTCCAATCAATTATTTGGATGAAGGTGTCAGTGGCACAAAGCTGGGCGAAACAGGTAATACTCTGGATGGCTAAATTAGTATCAAGAACTCTGAACAGCGTCGGAAATTTGGCCTATTTCAAAATCACAGGATAACATTAAATAGAGATAAATATAAAATCCTCTACTTGGTTCCAGGTTCCAAAAGCTTAACTCTACAAATTACATGATAGAGAAACTCAGATTTGTGTTAAAAAAAAAAAAAAAAAAAAAGTAGAATATGACTCAGAGTTGAATACGATTCAGTGTTTTTGCAAAAAGTAAATTGTGGAGGTCTTTAAATACCAGGCTACGGGGCTGTGACAGTCCAATCTGTTTTCCAGATTCCAACTTTACTTAAATCCTAGAAATTTTTTGTGCAGGGGAACCATATCTAATAGTATTCGATTGCTGCCTATTTTAATACACTTTACATTTCCTGAGTGGCATTTGGCAAGCAGTTCCCTTGCATTCAGCTGGGGGAACTTGAAACAGAAGGCCTTTCAAAGAGATTCCACTGGTATCAACCAGAGCCACCCTGGAGGGATGGAAGGCACCTTCCTTCCCCTCCAAGGCTGAGCGCTCTCCCTTGTCCTCACCAACCTCCCCTGCTGATGCTGCTCAAAAGCCATCCTTATATTCTCCAATTATTAAACAATTTCATTAAAGAAATTAAATTACATTTAAATTATTGACATTTAAAAAGACTTCATGTTAATAATATCAAATAGGAAAGAGAGAAAAGGACATACTTAAAAACCAATTATCTTGACTAAATTCAATCTTACTATTTCCCTGCAATTCATAAAATGATTCCAGCTGTGTTTCTTTTAGTTTTTGCTGCTAGGAGTACTTCAGTGAATAGTCCCAGACCTATACTATGTCTTTCTTGATTCCCCTTAGGAATCTTTATAGCAAAATCTCCAGTTTTTCCTCTCTGAAACTTCAGAGGGATCACGTGATAAATTCAAAAGACTGTAGCGCTATTGTTAGAAATACAAAGGGCAATGGGCCTGGATCTCCCTTCTGAGTTTAGGAAGCGCTGACTTCAGATTCTAGAGCCCGAGGCAAGAGGAGCTGCCTCGCATCCCTTCCCCAACCATAAATTCGTGCTTCTGGTTATGCTCTTCCTGATTCCCTGATCCCCTACATCCTGCCTGCTGTATCATTGAGCTCTCGTGCCTGATAATTGCTGGCTCAGATATTCCCTGGACTCTGGAGACAACCTTATCTTCATCCTGGGGATTTGGGGCATTTTAGGGCAATACTGCAATTCTTCAGCATTAACGCAGCCTAACTTCCAGTCTTCCCAGCGCCGCGTGTCCCAGTATGTTGGCTTCTGATTCCAAAAGTCCCAAGCTATGTTAGAGTCTGTTTGGTTCCCCTGTGTCTGAATCCCTTTCCTCACAGCGTGACCACCTTCTTGGTCCCTCTTGACTGGGATTGTCTTTCATTCTGTAACTCATCTCTCATCCACTCCCCAAAAGCCACTGCTGTTCTGCCTTGGACACTTGTAAGTGGTGAGAGGTTGGAGGGCTACAATCTGTTTGCTGAGCTCCCCCACACCACCCAATGGATCCATCCTTTGTTTTGTTTTAGAGAAACCAGTGTCTCCCTATTTACCAAACTCACAGACAAACCTTAGTTCTCATTTTCCTCTGTCCTTTTTCAGTATCTAACATTGTTGAACACCCCTCTTCTATGATCTTCTTTCCTACCGTAGACAAATCACTGTCTCTCCAGCTCTCAAATATATATTTCATTTTGCAATTATAGTGACACCATCCTCTTAGGCACTCATTAAAAATCTGAGTCTTCCAAGAATTCCTTCCATCCAGTCCATCCCCATATTAATCCGTCACAAATCCTGTTGATTTTAACTCCTGGCAGCCTGCCCCTTCTCTTGATCATCTCCTCCATTGCCTTATTTCAGTTCTTAGACTTTTGCAAGAGTTTCCTACCAGCCTCTTCCCGCCCCCCCCCCCATTTCATCCTCCATCTTGTTGTCAGAATCATATGTCACAGTTCATGCCACGGGAAGATCCACGTTTTGGGGAGGCTGAAGATTTTCCAATTAAGAGCGCCCTCCATAAAATAAAGTATTTCTTTTTTAAACTTGACCAAAACATACGGGCTTGGGCACATTGCTCAGGACCTTCCCAGGGTCTTGGAAAGGTCTATGCAGATGAGGAGCTCTGAAGATTTAACATGATTACCTTCATGATAAATGCATGTATGTCCAGCAAATGCCAATCCTACAATGAAAACATTCAGAGGCTCCCCAGTAGCAAAGGGATGGTATTCAAAGTATTTTGCAAACACCTATCTGGTTATCACTACAGTTGTATATCTTTTCACTTCCTGTGACATATCCTGCATTCCAATCTCTTAAAAGTGTTACCGTTCTCTAAATACAAGATGACTTTTCATCCCCCAATACTTTTCTACAAGCTGTTCCTGTATCTGTAATGTTTTGCCTTCTTAACCTGGCCTTAACCTTAACCTTTCAAGGAACAGGCAACTTCTACCTCATTTACCTTATTTGTGCCGGCTTCCCAATATGATTTTGTCATTTGTTTCTACTGGATTCATAAAACTTTTTCTTTACCTATATTCTAATACAACCCATTATATTATAATCGTTTATATTTTGCTTCCATCACAGGATTGTGAGGAAGAGGCCATGTTTTATTCATTTATATTCATAGCACATAGTATAGTGTTGTCCCATAGAAGGCACTTAATTAATGCTTAATGAATGAGTAAATAAATGATTCTAGGTCTGATACTTCCTGTTTCAAAACTCACAGACATCATGCTCTGTTCAGCTTACTTATGACTCCTTTCTGAACCACTCTGATGGATACCAACTTCTAGGACTCGTACCTGCTGCCCATGATATGCCTTAAATAACTTTATCACCTGCCTGGATTTCCTGCTCTCAATTCTTAAATCCATTTTTCTATTCCCTAAGCACAAGCTCTAGCCTGATGAAGATATCTTTTTAGGTGTGTGTCTCAGACATTGTACTAAGCACTATTTTCTATCCGTTCATTATTCACAGCAAATAATGTCACAACATAAGAGAGAGAGGAGATGACTAGAACAACTACCAGAATAATTCGTGGTAGTTATTGTAATGTGACTGGAATGCGAACAAGCATGACAGTAATTGGGGAAGTGACTCCATCCTGTCTGGAATATATATATTTTTTTCAGTTTGGAAAAGTTTTCTAGTTAAAAAAAGCTGAAAATCACTTCTGCTTTTGCCTATGGGCTTTTTCATAAATTTGGTCATTGCATTGGCCCCTTCTCCCAGGCTTGGTCAGCGAATTGAGCTAAATGATATACTGATTGAGATCAGGTCTCCCACAGCTTACTCCTTGGAACCAGCTATCTTTATATTAAAACATTTTTGAGAAACAATTATCCTTTAAACTGTATAATGGTAATGAGTATGCATAGTAAAGAATGACTATTCTAAAGAATATGTCAACTTCACCTGTCTGGAGCTCTCAGGCATTTGTCTGTCTTCAGGCATTTGGAATCTCAGTGCAGCCTCTTACAGCCATGTGAATGTGTTCAACTTCTTGGACATGTTATTTCACCTCTCTGAGCCTCTTTGCTCATCTGAGGGTAAACTTGAGATTAAATAAGATGAATATAAAGCACTTAATGCAGAGTTTGTTAAATTTTGTTTTTATTACTATTAACCTTTCTGCCCTTGGCTAAACACATACACACACACACACACACACACACACACACACACACACCCCACTGCTTTATAGGTTGACTTAAATGCCTATCAAATAAATATCTTTATTCTGACTGCAGCTGGACAAATTTGCACAATTTAAATGTGGGACTATGGATTTTAGCTCCACGTGTATGCAAAGCCAAAACATACTAGTGAAGGAAAGGATCAAAGTGTAAAATCCTAGAGAAAATATATGAGATAAATAGAAGTTTGTATTGACCATCAATATAAAAAATTTTTAATGTTTATTTATTTTTGAGAGAGGCAGAGTGTCAGTGGGGGAGGGGCAGAGAGAGAGAGAGGGAGACACAGAATCTGAAGCAGGCTCCAGGCTCCAAGCTGTCTGCACAGAGCTCTACGTGGGGCTCACACCCACGAACCATGAGATCATGACCTGAGCCAAATATGAACGCTCCACCGACCGAGCCACCCAGGCACCCCTACCATCAATATAAAATAGCTACTAGAAAAATTGTTCCTGATTATAATTGTTAAACTATCACATGCATTTGTTCATAAACATCTACTTGAAAGTTTTCAGCACTGCATTTGGACTCTGCAAGCACAACAGAATCCTCACATTACATAAACAACAAGGTCCTGTGATTGACCAAGTGATGTTCAAGATAGAAAAATATTCCTGATTTTAACTATCTTTTAAAATTTTTTGTGTTTATCTGGCTAAATTCAATTGAAGATGTAATTTTAGAACTTTGGATACATGTTTTGTACAAGGGTTTTTGAAAGCTACTGTTTTCAATTAGCATACTCCTATTAATGGACACATATTTACATCCACTGGTAAGATCTGGCTCTTATGCTTTAAAAGCTGAAGCAAAGCAAGCACAATCAAAACTGATCCTACACAAGTTTTACCACTACTTTTGTAACCACCCCCACTGTGAGTGGTATCCAGTTTTCCCAGGAGATCTCATGCAGGGAGAGGCTTTTGTGAAGCAATTCTCTCTGCAGAGTCACCAGAGTAAGCAAGCCAGCCATGAAAAGAGTGTTGAGATCAGCCTAGGGTTTGCACCAAGAGGGAAGATTTCACTGCTCAGGAATAGATACTCCTAAAGATGCAAGTTAAACAGAAACCGAAAAACTATCCATAATAGGCTGAAAGTTATTTTCAAGAATTTGCCTGAACATTTTGAACAAAAAAACCTAGATCTTTAAGAAATAATGAAACCCAAATTGTGTAAACCTCATTTGCCTTAAAATGAAAGCTTCTTTGAGCAAAGGATACCCCATAGCTTAGGAGATACTGCATTTTCCTTAAAATTTATCCCATAGTGTTAACTGCCTTAAAATTTTTATGGACTAGAGAGGAGAATAAGCAAATGTACTCCAGAGTGCCAATGAAAGATGTTTGGATTTCATCCTTCTTTATTATTATTATTTTTTTTTGGCTTAAGTCCCTGAGTGATAATGTTCACTCAGATTTCAATCATCAAATATTTATCAGGACTATATCTTTTTAGAAAAAGTCAGATATCATATGTTTTCACTATATGTGGATCTTGAGAAACTTAACAGAAAAACCATGCGGGAAGAGAAGGGGAAAAAAAAATAGTTACAAACAGGGAGGGAGGCAAACCATAAGAGACTTAAATACAGAGAACAAACTGAGGATTGATGGGAGGGTGGGGGAGAAAGGAAAGTGGGTGATGGGCATTGAGGAGGGCACTTGTTGGGATGAGCACTGGGTGTTGTATGTAAGCCAATTTGACGATAAATTATATTTTAAAAAAAGAATATATTTTCTATGAGGTGAAACAGAGTGATTTTTCAGGATATATTTTTAAGTTTAAAAACCAAGATACAAAAGAATGCATATAGTATGTTACCTTTGTGTAATAAAAAGAGAAAATAAGAATATATAATTTTTTTGCCATAAAGAAACACAGAAATTCTAAACCAGAAACTAATAAATTTTATGACATAATAAGGGTGGGGGACAGGATGTGTCAGGGAAAGGAATGGGAATGAGACTTCACTCAGTATACCTTTTTTATATTATATTGGATTTTCAATTATGTAAATATTTTACATACTCAAAAACTAAAATTAAATCAAAAAGTATTAAAAAGTGCTGGAATATAAACAAAAACAAAAGAAGCAAATGCTTATCAAATTGATGAAATAGTAAAATAAACAAACATCACAGAGAAAAGAATTAATTCAAATAAGTTTTAAACATAGTATACCGACCATAAATTTTTGTGGGATATATTATAAAGACAAAAAACTACAAAGTAAACTTATGATTTACTTGTGGATTTAGAGTGATATTGGTATTGTAATTTTCTAATCATTTTATGTATATTATAAGAAAACAAATAAGGAAATCCATGAATGTTATCAGGAATACAGATTTTTGCTGTACAAACTTAAAAGATGGTAAAGAATATGATACTGTGTGTTAAATGCAAATTCGAAATTTCTCAAGGATATTTCTTACCTACTTCCATTAAAGTGATATAGAATAGTGTTTTACAGAGTGAGCTCTGTTTCCCTATGTTAGAACCATATAAGGTATTTTTTGGAAATGCATATTTCTAGGCCTACTGACAGATTTACTTAGAATCACTGAGAGTAGAATCTGAAAAAATAAATTTTTAATTAAACTTTTGATATTGAGATAATTATACATTCACACACAATTGTAAGGAATAAGATCCCACGTACCCTTTACCCAGTTTCCCCAATGCTAACATCTTACAAAACCATAATACAGTGTCACAAGCAGGACACTGACATTGATACAGGCAAAATAAAAAATATTTACATCATTTCCAGGATTCCTCATGGCCACACCCACTTACATCCTGTTCTCTTCCCCCCATCCCTAACTCTCCCCCTTTGTTAACCTCTGGCAACCCCTACTCTGTTCTGTGTTTCCATAATTTTGTCATTTCAAGAACGTTCTATAAACAAATTCCTACAGTATTATGACCTTTTGGAATTGGCTTTTTCCAGTTAGCATAATTCTTTGGAGATTTATCCAAGTTGCTATATGTACTAATAGTTCATTCTTTTTTATTGCTAAGTAATAGCGTATGGCGTGGATGTACCAAAGTGTGTTTAAACACTTACCCCTTGAAAACATCTAAGTTGTTTCCTGTTGGAAGTTATTAACAATAAAGCTACTATAAACATTGATGTACACGTTTTTGTGTGGACATAAGTTTAATTTCTTGGATATATGCCCATGTTTAATTAAAAAAAACAAAAACAAAAACTGTTTTCCAGAGAGGCTGTATTCTTTCTATGTTCTCACCAACAATGTACGTGATCCAGTGTCTCCACACCCTTGAAAGCACTTGGTGTTATTGAAAGCACTATTTTCTAGTGAAAAAACCCTTCTGATAGTCATTGTGGTTTTAATTTGCATATCTCTAATGACTAATGAATATTAGTACACGAATATTTTTTCATGTACTTACCATATATATATCCTCTTCAGTGAAATGTCTCTTCATATATTTTCCCCATTTTATTTTACGGGTTTTTTAAGAAAGCATTTTTTACTTAACTGTTGAGTTGTGAGAATTCTTTGTATACTTCCAAATACTAGCTCTTTGTCAGAAATGGTGTTTGTAAATGTTTTCTCCCAGCCTGTATCTTGCCGTTTAATTCTCTTTACATGGTCTTTTGCAGAGCAAAAGGTTTTAGTTTTGGTAAAGTCCAATTTATCTACTTTTCCCTTTTTGGATTCTGCTATTAATGTCAAGTCTAACAACACTTTTCCTAAAGATGCTGAAATTTTTATTCTATGATTTTTCTAAAAGTTTTAAGGTTTTATGTTTTATATTTAGTCAGTCATGCACTGTAACTTAATTCTTGGATAAGGTCTGAGTTTTAGGTCAAGATTTATTTCTTTGCCTACAGATGTACAGCTGCATCAACCATGGAATTGCTTTGGCACTTTTGTCAAAAATCAGATGAGCGTATTTGTGTGGGTCTATTTCTGGATTCTCTATTCTGTTCCATTGGTCTAAGTGTCTCTCCCTCTACCAATATAGTCTTTATTACTATAGCCCTATAATGAGTCTTGAAATTATATAGAATGGTTCCTCCCACTTCATTCTTCTCTTCCAGAATTGTTTTGGCTATTCCAGTTCCTTTCTCTTTCCATGTAAAAATTAGAATAATCTTGTTTATATCTACAAAAAATATATTGCTGGGCTTTTGAATATGAATTGCATCAAACATGTATATCAATTTAGGGAGATTGACGTCTTTATTATGTTTAGTCTTCCAATTTATGAACATGATAATCTATTTCTCCATTTATTTAGATCTACTTTGATTTTCTTCTTAGCATTTTGCAGTTTTTAGGAAACAAATCCTGTACATGTTTTAAAAGAGATACATCTTAGGATTTCATGGGTTGTTTTGTTGTTGTTGTTGTTGTTGTTTTGAGTGATTGTTAATGGTGTGGTATTTTTAATTGAGGTGTCCATATGTTCATTGCTAAGATATTGTAGTACAATTGACTTTTGTGTGTTTATTTTGTGCTCCATGACTTCACTAATAGCCATATTATTTATAGCTATTTTTTAGATCCCTTTGGATTTTCTACTGATACAATCATGTCATGTGCAAATAAAGCCAGTTAGATTTCCTCCCTTCTGACCTAAATGCCTTTTATTTCCTTTATTGATTTATTGAATTGAATAGAATGTCCAGCATTATGTTGAGTAAGAGTGATAAAAGCAAATATCTTTGCTTTGTTCCCAAACTTAGGGAGAAAACATTCAGTCTTTCACCATCAAGTATAATATTATCTGCAGGTTTTTTGTAGACGCTCTTTACCACATTGAAGAAGTTCCTGTTACTCCTATTTTTCTGAGAGTTTTTATCATGAATGGGTATTGAATTTTGTCAAGTTCTTTTTCTGCATCCATGTATGATTATGTGTCTTTTACTCCTTAGCTTACTAATACAGTATATTACACTTACTGACTTTTGAATATTAAACCAACCTAGTATCCCTGAAATAGACCCCATCTGGTTATGGTGTACAATCTATTTTACACTGCAGAATTTGTTGGCTAATATTTTAAAGATTTTTGTATCTATGCTCATGAGGGATATTGTTCTGTATGTTTTTTGTACTGTCTTTAATTTGGTGTCAGGTAATACTAGCTTCTTAAAATGAATTAGTATGAGTACTAGTTCTGTTTTCCAGAGAGATTGTACAGAGTTGGTGTTAATTCTTCTTTAAATATTTTATAAAATTCTCTAGTGAAACCATCTGGGTCTATAGATTTATTTTTTGGGAGTTTTTAAATCACAAATTCAATTTATCCAATAGTTATAAGGCTACTCAAAAATCTATTTCATAGTAGGTGAATTGTGGTAGTTTGTGCTTTCAAGGAATTGGTCCATTTCATTTAAGTTGTTAAGTTTATGTGCGTCATGCTGTTTGTGGTATTTGTTTATTATCCTTTCCATATCTTCAGGGTCTGTAGTGGTATGCACTGTTTTGTTCCTGATATTAATAATTTGTATCTTTTCTCTTGGTTCGTTCTTTCTTGCTTGCTTGCTTTCTTGCTTTCTTGTTTTCTTTCTTTCATCCACCTTGTTAGAGATTTCTCTTTTACTGATCTTTCAGGAAACCAGAACTCTGTTCCACTGATTTTTCTCTATCACTTTCTATTTTCAGTTTCGTTGATTTTTTTACTCCTATCTTTATTACTTCCTTCTTTCTATCTGCTTTGAGATTATTTTGCTCTCCTTTTTAAAATTCTTAAACTGGGAACTAGATTATTTGGTTTGAGTCTTTTCCTCTTTCCTAAGGCATGCATTTATTATCTTTAATTTCCATTTTAGCATTACCTTAGCTGTGCTCCTCACATTTTGGTATATTACATTTTCATTTTTATTCAGTTAAATTAATGTTTTTCTTTCCCTACAGATGTCCTCTTTGATCCATGGATTATTTAGAAGTGACCTGTTTAGTGTTCAAGTGTTTAGAAAGTTTCCTGTTATCTTCCAGTTACTGATTTCCAGTTTGATTCCACCACTATTGGAGAGCAGATTATCTGCATGATTTCGGTTAATTTAAATTTGTTGAGGTTTGTTTTACAGCCCCCTTTTATCCCCTTTCAGTTGTTCTTTCCTACTTTATGATGTTCCAATTCTCTTTTATCATTTCCTTTTGCTTAGAAAATTTCCTTTCAGCCTTTCTATTAAGGTCAGTCTGTTGGTGATCAACTTTCTTAGTTTCCTTTCATGTAGGTTGACAGCTCTTTTCTTTCAGCACTTCAAAATGACCCCTTTTTTTTCTGGCCTCCATAGATTAGGAGGAGAAGTACACTTATTCAAATGGTTTCCCCCTATAGAAAAATATCAATAATAAATGTAAAAGGAATGACTGAATATTTTTTAATTAAAAAATTCTTTTTAATGTTTATTTATTTTGGGAAGAGAGAGAGAGCAGAGGAGGGATAGAGAGAGAAGAGTACAGAGGATCCCAATGCAGGGCTCGAACTTACCAACCATGAGATCATGACCTGAGCTGGAGTTGAATGCTTAACCAAGCTACCCAGGCACACTTGATTGAATTTTTTTAAATAACTGTTTTGTAACCACTGCTATACTGATTAATTCTGGTAACAATCATTAGTAAATGATAAAATTAGTGAATGAAGAGTATAGACACATCTCACAGTATTACCCCATAAACTCCCAACAAATTATAAAAAGACAAAAGCATGTTTACAGTGGAGAGTCACCACCCTCACCACATGGTCAAAGCTAGCATTGCTAATACAGGAAAACTGAAATTATGTGCCTCCCAACATGAATGTGATGCAGTAAGAATTATACAACCTGACCTAAGCACTGCTGTGACAAACATAAATACATAAATATACAGATCAAGTCATGGAAATTGGAAGCCAGGACTCACACAGGTATTTGCAGACCAATGTTCATAACAGCATATTCAAAATAACCAAAGGGTGGAAACAACGCAGATGTCCATTAGTGGAGAAATGGATAAACCGAATGTGGTATACATAAACAATGGAATATTATTCAGCCTTTAGTAAGAATGAAATTCTGACACATGCATCGGCATGTATGAATCTTGAAGACATTGTCTAAGCGAAATAAGTCAGACACAAAAGTTTGAATGTTATGTGTTTCCACTTATATGAAGTGGCTAGAATAATCACATTCATGGAGGCACAAAGTAAAATGCTGGTTAGCAGGGCCTGGGTTAGGGCAAAATGAGGAGTTATTATTTAATGGGTACCCAGCTTCAGTTTAAGATGAGGAGAAAGTTATGGAGAAAATGATGACGGTTTCATGGCAATGTAAATGTGCTTAATGCACTAAAGTCCCAGTGGTAAACTCACAAGTGATTAAAATGTTAACTTTTATCTTTATATATATAGTCCGTGACAATTTTAAAAATCTCATCATGAAGAATTAATTAGGAAATTTCAGATGTGGAACATTTTACAATACAATGGGCCTGGTGTGTTCAAAAAAAGCAGTGTTGTGAAAAATAGAAAAAGATGGAGGGATTGTTGTAGAGACTTAGATCAGTGGCATAACTAAACACAACATGTGCACTTTAATTGAATCCTAAATTTCCTTTTAAAAAGCTATAAAAGATATTTGGGTGATCATTGGGGACATTAGAAGATGGATTGTATCTAAGAATATATAGAATTATTGTCACATTGGTGGTAATAATATTGTAGTTATGAAGTAGGTATATGCTAAAGTATTTACGAATTGTGGTGTGATATTTACAAATTACTTTCAAACAGTTCAGCAAAATACAAACACAGAGAAAGAAGAAATGTGGCAACATGCTAACGATTGGAGAATGTAGGTGAAATGTAGATGGGTAGTCATTCAACCACTTTGTTCAACTATTTTGAAACTTTGACATTTTTTCAAAATTAACTTATCTGGGTTGAGAAGTACCATTTGCTGACTTTTGTTCATTAATGGCAAATGGGACAGGAGCAAGAAGGCCTCCCAGTCCCTACTCTAAATATATAAAAATGCTGGATAATTTTTTTCCCTTAATACAAGGCTAGGCTTGAAAGTAAGAAAAAGGAAGCTCATCTTCCAGAAGTGAACAGAACTTAAAGGGAAATGTTGAATAGAAGCCGAACTGAACAACAGAGGACATCCAAACCAGGAATAGATGTTGGAGGCTGAAGAGAATGATTCCCCCGTTCCTGTGAAGAGGGTAGCTGAACTAACTTGCTGGGAAACCAGGAAGGACTCTTCATATGTGGAATTTTTTTTAATGTTTATTTCTGAAAAAGAGAGAGACAGAGAGCTCCCAAGCAGGGAAGGGGCAGACAGAGGGAGAGAGGGAGAATCCCAAGCAGGCTCCACACTGTCAGTGCAAAGCCCAACGCCGGGCTCAAACTCACGACCCATGAGAACATGACCTGAGCCGAAGTTGGCCACTTAGCCAACGGAGCCACCCAGGCACCTCTCCATATGTGGAATTTTTTAAATTAAAACAACAAAGCACTTCACCCTCACAGAATCTACATGGCTGCTAGCTCTCTGTCTAGCGATGTGAGTGGGAAAGGGAGAAAGAAAGCAGAACCCTAGCCCAGCCAGCCCCATGAGTGCATAGGACCCAAGTCCCCACTAGTCCAGAATCTATAAAATCCCAAACTAGGCAAACTAGGACTAGGAATGAGCCCCACAGGAGCACCTTCACCATTCAATGCAAGAATATAAGCCAGACTGTGGCAGGAACAAGGGAATTTATTGCTACTTTATTTGGTTCTGCTTAAAAAAAAAAAAAAAAAAAAAATCTCTGCTCCCAGTTGAGTGTTCCTAGAATTTCCCTTGCTTCTTTGCAGGAACTGAAGAGGGGAAGACACCTGACAGTGGTTGTGGCCTCTCCTCCCTAACCCAGCCTCTGAAAATATATTCTAACCCTAAGCATCGAATTTTTCTGCATGGCCTTCAAGTTACTGATTATTAAACAATCAGTGTTATTTGGAAGGGGTAATGCCATTTTTTTTTATTTATGAGCAAAGGGGCACAGGTTGCTTCCTATTAATGTAGATCTCTGGATCTTTCAGTCCTTCATGGAAATGCACCCTCTCTTCCTGCTTGGATTAGGCATTTCTGAAAGTGACTGCTCACCGAGATCTGTCTTTTATATTCTGATGACTTACTGAAGAACATATTCTTCCAGTTCAATGACCTTACCTTATCTCTTAGCATTTGCCTCATCACTGTTCTGTAATCTACTAAAAGCTGCTTGTAGCTTCTAACATGTGACAGCTTGCAAGAATAAAGGTTACTTTATGCACAAATCTGCATTTAAAATAGCTCTGCTTTTTACTTTTTCTTTTTTTTTAAATTAAGCTCTATGCCCATTTGGGGCTTGAACTCATGACCCTGAGATCAAGAGTTGCTTTTTACTTTTTCTAAAGTACTAGATACTGGTCTGGTTGAAATCCCATTTGGGGTATAAAAGAATGGAGATTGATTTTAGGGAACAATCAATAACAATGGTAACTATATTTGGGTTTTTTTTTCTATTCTTTCTTCAATCATTGCTCATCCCAGAACTGTGTCCTTCCGTTAGGACCTGTATTCTTTTCCCAAGTCGGTCTAAATCATGGCCTTTCTACTGACAGATGCTCACTGGCCAGTCTGTTCTCTTGCTGGACAATTATAATTATCAAGAAACCTGTTTTGGAAGTGATTTGAAAGCTTAATTTCCACCAGATAATCTTAACTCTGCCCCTAGAGATACAGCAGATCCCTGTGATTTGTGGATTCATATTTGCAAATTCACCTACATGCTAAAATGTATCCCCAAAATCATTACTCCCAACACTTTTGTGGTCACTTGCAGACATGTGGTCACATGCAGATGGGTGAAAATTTTGAGTAACCCAACACACACATTCCCAGCTAAAGACAAACAAGGGGACACTCTGCTTCTTGTTTCAGCTGTCATATAATATGCAAGTGTCCTTTTTGCAATCTATCGACGCCACATTTTTTTGCATTTTTATGTGCTTTTTGTTGGTGATGTCACTGTTTAAAATGGCCCCTAACCATACTGCAGTCCAGAGTTCCAAAGTGCAAGAAGGCTGCGATATGCCTTACAGAGAAAACATGTGTTTTAGAGAAGCTTTGTTCAGGAATGAGTTATAGCACTATTGGCCATGAGTTCAATGTTAATGAACCCAACAATATATATTTTAAAAGGTGTCTAACAAAAACACACATAAAATGAGGTTATGTGTTGATTGGTTGATAAATATGCTCTGACCAGAAGCTCCCAGAAGCCTAACCCTATATTTCCCCCAGGAGCAATGGTTTCAGTATTAATTAATTCAGTGTTCTTGGAAACTTTACAGAACATACCTATTGTGAATAATGGGAATTGACTGTCCTTCTTCATGCTGGTACATTGTTCATCTGTTATCAGAGAAAACAAACAGGCTCACATTGGTTTCTTTTTTTTCTTTTTTTTTTTTTTTTTTTTTTTTTTTTTTAGAGGTCAGATAGAAGGGGAAAGGAATAGATATTAGTGAAGAGGAATGGGGGAAAATTATGGTTATAAATCACCTTTGAATTTGTCCAAGTTCTGAATACAACTACAGAATATTGCTCTCAGGGCATAATGAGAGTCACAGAACAATTAAGAACATTCCAGTAATAATCATCTTAACAACCACCTCACTTGTGGTGCACTTTACATTTTATGAAGTATTTTCATGGGCATTATTTCATTTGCTTTGCATTTATAGCCACACTATGAGATAAGTAAGGAGTGGGATTATCCTTATTCCTAAGGAAGAATTGAAAGCTTCAACGGGAAGCAGACGGAGCAGGTCTCTCCACTTATCCATGGCACAACTGAGAGTTGAACCAGACTTTTGGATGCATCTTGCTCTTGCTAAGATACCACAGCTTTCCAGGCAAGCTGTGGTTCTCCTACCCCATTTTTGCTCTTTCCTTTATTAGTGCATATTCCTGACCCTCAATTTCATAATCCATTAAGCTAAATTATTGATGTTTAATTTTTTTAATGTTTATTTTTGAGAGAGACAGAGAGAGATAAAGTGTGAGCAGGGGAGGGTCAGAGAGAGAGGGAGACACAGAATCTGAAGCAGGCTCCAGGCTCCAGGCTCCAAGCTGTCAGCACAGAGCCTGACGCAGGTCTCAAACACATGAACCGCAGATCATGACTTGAGACAAAATCAGATGCTTAACCTACTGAGCCACCCAGGCACCCCTAGGCTAAATCATTGTTAAAAAACAAGCCCCAAAACTAAAATGTGTTTGTCTTGGCTGCACACACAGTGACTTAGAAACGTGTTGTTGTTCAATATGCATCTACTAAGGGCAGGTTGTATGCCCAACTCCAGACAATGTGAACAGGGAAGTCAAGAAAATTTTATCTGGGAAAACAAAATCCATATACATAAAACTGAGTGACATTAGTTACTCTGATGTGTAATCAAACCATCACCACTTAAATCATTTCAGTTGGGGCATACTGGCAGTGCAACCTGGAGAGAGTTATGATTTGTTTGTTGGCAAAAGAAAAGGAAGCTTCTAGTTTGGAGTGCATCTGCACATCAGTATGCCCTACAGCCATGGCACCGTATCGTGCTGAAAGTGCCCTCCAAAAGATGGAGAGGTTAAGGGAATCAGTAGAGACCTCATCAAGAAATAGTCCCAATATCATTTTTATTGCCTGTGACCACAGCTTACAATCACTACTCAACCAGGGCTTTATGGACAGACATTTAGATACCTCAGGAGGCCTTGGAACTGTTCTAGTGAGGTACCCCAGTAGGCCAAGGGAGCCAAGTTACCTTGAGTGGACTTAAGACCACATTTACCTGACCAGTGATTGTCTATCGCCAGCCAAACCTGCATTTGAACTTGTAGTCCCTACTTTAGCTTTTAAAGCAATGCCATTTTTTTTTTATCCTTTCTGAAACGATCAAATTACTTGCTAAGAATTAAGAGATGATAATACAAAAATAGCTATTAATGACAAACAAAAAGCATCCCTATGGAATAAACAAAGACATGAGCTCATGCCTATCATACTGAAGAAGGCCAAGTATGACAGCCTACACTCATTAGCCACTCCATTGGCTGTTCCAGCCCTCAAATAAGGTGTCTCTAAAGAGATAAGGCTTTACTAGATATCAGGATTTTAAAAGCCCAGAGTTCAGCCTGCCCAGTGATCTGGTGCTCAGAAGAGCCGTGTAATACATACACCCCTTCAAAGCAGTACATTTCAAATTCTGGGGAATGTACTGGACACTTTGGAAAAGTATCCCCCAGGATACATTATTTGCTTGCTGAGGCAGGGAACGCAATGTCTTAGAAAAATGTAAAAAAAAAAAAGACCCCCAAATCTGTCCTCAGGTCACCTTCATAAGAGATCACATTGTCCACATTTCCCTTCTTTACAACTGGGAGAACAGTGGACACAGAAATTTGGGCCGACAAGTGAAGCCCTTTGCTACGTATTTCCCCATTGAGAGATGCAGACTCAAGAGGCCATCGATGCTCCTACAGAATTATAGATATTTTTATGGGCTGAAAATTCCCATCTGATGGAGCTAAGACTCACAAGCATGAGAAGGTAAAGGCTTCAAATCTCTAAAGGAGAATATTTTTTAAGGAAAAATTAGGCACTAACAAAGTTGGGAAGAAGAGGGCCCGGACATCAGGCATTTTTACTATGTTTTCATAATTGAGAAATAGTAAGATACGTATTCTATTCAGAATTCAACGCCAGTTTAAAGATGCAGGCCAATAGGAAAGCCCTGCCCCTCTCTGCTCCTTATCTTAACTGGGCAAATGGGGATAGAGACAGCTAAACACTCTGAAAAGTAGATCTTTGCTGCTGCTATTGCTGCTACTACAATTATTATTATTATGAGCAATCTACTTCCTCCTTCACACTGGAGAAATGTATTGACTTATTCATCTGATCAAAACCGTTTTGGATGTCCACAAGCCATTAGGAAATAATTCAGGGGAAATGCCCCATTGCATTCGCAACGCTTTCCTAAGCGCAACCAAGAGACTTGAGTTTCTTTCGTAGGTTACGTAGGCGTGAGACCAGGACTCCAGGTCTGCCCCTCGCGAGGGGGAAAAGAAGAGGCAGGAGGGTGAGCGGCAGGTCACTCGTTTTTGCCTTTCTGACAGAATGTGACATTTATCCTTACCACTCTGTCAGAGGCCTGAAATTCTCATGTCTTTACAAAATATTTTTCTATTTAGTTGAATCAGGCAGCACAACTACAATATGTCTTCTCTCTGTGACTGCCTTTCACAGCCTTTGCCTTCACGAGACTTAGATGAGGTTTGGGTGATTCATGGCGCTTAAACTTCTCCAGAGCACTTTTTCAATTGGAAAATTCTCCTAAACTGAATGCATCATCAGCACGGTTGTCCATGCATAAAAGAACTAGAAGCAAAACAATGAGCACCATTTTTTAAAACCTACGCTTAAGCCAAGAAAAACAGTTATATCACAAAATGTTAAAAGACCTTATTTTTCAGCTTCCAGGAACCTTTCATGGAGAACATGGCCTATCTTTGTCTTAGAGCCCTTTATTCTAGGCTTTCGAAATTACAAATAAAAGAAATAGTTTATATTCAGTTTAGCTTATCTTCAGGTTATTAACATGATATATAACAACACAAGTAATGCCACCTGCTATATTTATGGAGAACTGATCGCCCCTCAACCACATTCATTTTTTTCTTTGTTCTTTGGGAAGATGCTTAGAAATTTTTTGTATTTTAGTTGATTTTCTCATTATTAGTTTTGTATTGTTTACCAAATAAGAAGATACTTCTTTTAAATGTTTTCATGTAGAAGATGGCCCTTTGTGAAAATATGAGTTATACTAATGGACCCAAAATATTACCTGGAGCTTCCAGTTAAAGTACTTACCTATCTCTTTGATTCACAGGTAAGCACTGGCTGATGGAAAGAGTGCCCCAGTAGGAGTCAAGAGTTGTAAGCTCTCACTTCTCTCAATAGTGACTCAGTTTGCCTAAATGTAAAATGGGCATCATAAAAGTTTTTCATCCCAACGTCAAATCTCTATATCATTTCATGTAACAAGTATTTACTGAGCACTACTATAAATCAGGAGAAGCAGTTCAGGGCACCGGTTAAGGAACACGCTGTATAGGTTTGAATCCCAGCTCCACCACTTAGGAGTTATGTGCATGAGTATGTTTCTCCATCTATAAAATGGTACCCACCTCCTAAGGTGTGAGGATTAAATGAGTCAAATTTGTGAATCTGTGCCTGGCACACTCAGTAAAGACTCAACAAGTGTTGCGCTCTATCGATATTGTTCTTACTGGTTACTAGAGATATGAGACAAATATAGAGCCCGTGTCCTCAAGAAGCTTACAATCTAATGTGAGGAGGACACATGAACAGAGGAAATCAGTCACATAATTCCTACAAGAGGAAGCTATATAATAATGGAGTAGAGATGCAGCCTTCTCTTGCCAGGATCAGCTGAAAAAACTGAAACCATTTTGTGCTTCCACAGTTATATCTGAATCTACAGTTAAACATATGCTGTTGTATTGGGTCTTCTCCTTGCAAAACTGAAATATTTTAACACCAGTAGGAAGTGTAGAAATTTAAAAAAAATTCTAATGTTTATTTATTTTTGAGAGAGAGAGAGACAGAGCACAAATAGGGAAGGGGAGAGAGAGAGGGAGACACAGAATCTGAAGCAGGCTCCAGGCTCTGAGCTGTCAGCCGGAGCCCGATGTGGGGCTCGAACTCAGGAACCTTGAGACCATGACCTGAGCCAAAGTCAGACACTTAACTGACTGAGTCACCCAGGTGCCCCAAAAGGGTAGAAATGTTTATAATAAAACTTGAGATCATAATACCTGATGTGTAAGTTAGAACTCTTCTTTTACGTGGAAAAGAAACTCAAATCAAATTCAAATCAAAAAGAGGATCAATTGCCTTATGTAACTGAGAAATCAAAGAGTTCAGCTGCTTTAACAATGACAGTACCTCTCTCTTTCTCCTTGAGTCACTCCCTCTTCATTCATGGTCAAGCCTGTCCTCCCCATGGACTAGCATCAAGAAACTCCAGGCTCTTGTCCACCCCATCAAATAACCCCTGCATAAACAGAACTCCTCTTTGACACCAGCTGCAGCAAAAGTCCTAATCTGCCTCTTATTGGTCATGAGTCTGTTTCTAAACCCACAGGATGATAAAATATTCTGACTGGCTAGATTTTGGCCACATACCCACCTTTGGAACCCATCAGCACCACATAAAGTGAGAATGGAAAGTGGGTAGTTCCCTCAAGGGAAAAGGATGGTGAGTTCTATAATCAGAAAGAGGGTTCAAAATCCAGCTATAACTTTCATAGCTAGGTAAGCTTGAGAAAGTGCCAGAACCTTTTGGAACTTTAGCTCCAACATCCAGAAAGGATGAATATTGAACTACATTACCTCTATCACTCTTGTACCATTAAAGTTCTTTAATTCTATTGTCCTACTTTTCTAAGAAAATGGTATATGAAATGTTTAAGGACATCTAATTCTTAGAAATAAATTATTCTATAACAGGCAGTTTTTATGAAATTTCCCAAAATGGAGCTCCGGCATGGAAGATTAAAGATGAAATGGAGTCAGATCTAGTTCTTAGGGCACAACTTCCTCTTGGGGATATCTTAGACACTAGTAAAATATGACTCAATTCATTTTTTATTACTCCTTCCTTTCAAGGATCCACCCCAAAACAACATTGTAAGGATAATTATTTGATCAATTTCACAGATTTTTCCTGGGGAAGTCAGAGGAATCCAGTACAGGTATTTATTAATCCCATTTCACAAAAAGAGAAACTTAGAGGTTAAGTTGTATACTAAATTGATATAAAAAGCTGAATCACTTAACGGAGCTAAAATTATTTTAAAAATCACCATCTGGCAGGGTGTCTGGGTGGCTCAGTCAGTTAAGCATCCGACTTTGGCTCAGGTCATGATCTCACTGTTCTTGAGTTCGAGCCCCATGTTGGGCTCTGTGCTGACAGTTCCGAGCCTGGAGCCTGCTTCAGACTCTGTGTCTCCCTCTATCTCTGCCCCTCCCCAACTCATGCTCTTTCTCTCTCTCTCAAAAACAATTAAACAACAAAAAAAAATGTTTTAAATCACCAGCTGGTAACACACCAGCAAAAGTGACAAGATGAGATAACACAAAAAAATCAGATTATCAAATCAGACTCACACATATATGAAATATATATAATCCACATATATGTATAAAACTTTCCTAATAATCTGAAGGATACAAGTGAGACAAAAGTGAAGCAGGGACAGGTTCAGCACATCAGTTCAGTTCCCCAGATTATATTTTTTGCCATATTGGATGACCTCTAGGCTCAGATTTACCAAGTGATGTCTCTAAGCTATGTATATTATCACATCACTTACCCAGAAGGAGTCATTTTGACCAAAAAGCATTTCTATGTAATGTTAGTTACATTATTCTCATAACATTTTCCAGGAGCCATGCTCCCAAATCCATAAACTCTAGGTTGGTTTGCCATAAGATATTCCAGACAAGCTGGTTCACTCTGCTAAAAACATTTCATAGTTAAGGCTCTCTTGCTAGTAAATACCACTGTTTTGTTTGCACAAGTCTGTCTTTAGATGAAGTCGCCTATTTCTTCCCAAAATCATCTCCCTTATAACTTGACAGAATGGATTACAGATTTGCTGCTTAACCATTTACTTGCCCACAAGTAAATTCCAGCTCAAAGGGGCTCATGGTACTGGAATGAAAAGCCAGGGTAGTCCCCGCCCCCCAATCCCATTCAAGCTGACTTGTTTTGCTGGAAAGCTTATCATATTCAACAACCATTTAAATGATTCTGTCTTGACCAATTTAATCTTAGACCTCCTGAGCCACACTGGAATCAATCTCAATATAGTTAATTCTATGTAGTCCCCAAGTATTCCAGCTTTTTGGAAGCTCAACAGATTATGTTTATGTTTATGTTTATCTTATTTTTATTTATTTATTTTGAGAGAGAGAGAGAGAGAGAGAGAGGCAGAGGATCTGAAGCAGGCTCTGCGCTGACAGCAGAGGTCCTAATGTGGGGCTTGAACTTACAAACTGTGAAATCATGACATGAGCTGAAGTTAAATGCTTAACCAACTAAGCCACCCAGGCACCTCCAGCTCCACAGATTATGACCCACCTTGGCCCAACCCTAATTTTATATCTCCTGTCTTATAAGAAAGGGCCTGTCTTATCTCAGGATAGACTGTCACTTACATGGTATGAATTAAAGAGCAACAAAAAGTTTCCTGACCCCAAAATATCTTTGCCTATCAAAGCAAGTGCTTGAAAATCAACTTCCTACTTTTGTGAGATTTATTCTTCTGGGTTAAACATTGGCCTTTCTATGCAATCATCTTCAAAATACCTCAAAAAATGATGGGGCACCTGGGTGGCTCAGTCAGTTGAGCGTCCGACTTCAGCTCAGGTCATGATCTCACAGTCTGTGAGTTTGAGCCCCGCGTCGGGCTCTGTGCTGACAGCTCAGAGCCTAGAGCCTGCTTCGGATTCTGTGTCTCTCTCTCTCTCTGTCCCTCCCCTGCTCATGCTCTGTCTCTCTCTGTCTCAAAAATAAATAAAAACGTTAAAAAATATTTTTTAAAAATACCTCAAAAAATGAAATAGATTGGGCCATTTACACCCACAATAAACAAATAAACCACAGCTTCTTCCTTAGAAATAGGATGTCCCAGAGCTACTTGTGACTATCAATTGTCCATAGTCCGTAGGTAGGGGCAAGGAGATAGTAAAGAATAGCAAAGGGAATATGAAAGGAAAATGGCAAATTCTGAAGACAAATTTAAATCAGTTCCCTTTATGTTAATTACCACCATCTGTCAATCTACTTCTGACACAAAATATGTTTAGCTAAAGCACAGTAAAATTTTTCTGGTTTAGTTAAATAGATCCAGGACCTAATACAAGATTGAGTAAGTATATATAATTTTTCCAGATTATTTTGTTTTATTACTATTTAGAGCATTTATTTACCTTAGTAGGTAGGCATTTGCTTTATCTTTCAACATTGCTCATAGCCAGTGGCACACAGGCAAGGCAATATTCATCTTCTGGCAACATCTGGCCACCATTTTACTCTCATTGCCTTGGGACTGTTTGGTTTAAACAAGCCTGCTGGAGATATACTTTTACTTTAGAAGATTTTCCTATCCTTCCCCTTTTGACAGCAGACACAGTTTAAAAGTATTCCCAAGAGAATTAAAATCATAACATGCTTGACATTTTTAGAATAATCGGGAAAAGAAGTGACACTTGCTTTCTGGAAGATGCCACAGTCCAGACAGCCAGATATCCAAAAGCAATCGTTTCCTAAATTACCCATGATAACCACTTATTTCTGAATGAATCTGTAGATAAAGCAACTATGACAATTTGGCTAAATCTCTTAACCTATCTGCCCAGGTTCCCACTGTGAAATAAGAAAAATAATACTTAGGTTCTAGAGTTGCACTGAGAAGCCAGTGTGGCAATACATGTAAATAAATTTCATGAAAATGTAACTTGCTGTGCAATTGTTATTTAGTCATTAAATGTGTATAGAGTGCCTACTATCTGCTGGGCACTATGCTGTCCACTGGGAGTTCAATGATAAATAAGGCATGGTCCCTACTTTAATAAGCTTTCAGTCTAATAAAGGAAAGAAACAAATGGCATATGGCGATGCAGTGGGTTAAGTGCTATAGTGAAGGGATTGCACAGGGTTCTATGGGCATAGTTGTATACATGGAAAACTAACCCACCTTGAAGACATGGGCCATATGCAGTAAAAGATCTCTGAGGACTAGGGCGGAGGGCATTACAGACCGAGGGAGTAAATACAATGTCCTGAGACAAGAAAGAGCGTGGAATCTTTGAAGCCCGACAAGCATGCAGGACAGGAGCATGGAGTGGTGAGATGAAAATCTGGTGGGGCCGTGTCATGATGATTATTTATGCTCCTTTCACACGTGACCACTTGACAGTGTCTCCTAGTAGACTCTGAGGTGTTCTAAAGAAAAATTTAAAGGATGACATAGAGGTAAGATGTAAATGTTTGAGAAATAATGAAATAAAAAAGACAGGACTTGCTCATTCAACAAAGATTTATTGAACTTTTAAAATTAAGATGATGAAACTTCTTCTTCTACACAAATTACATGAATAAGGGAGAAGGAAGGTAATTTTTTTCAGGGATATTTATAAGAAGGTGATTTTTTTCTTGGTATTCTCAGCAATTAAACTTATAAATTCCAGTTTACAAATTTACTTATGTTTCCAAAGTACCAATGTCAGAATCAACATTCTTCATCACATGTAATCTTGAGTCATTTGTAATACGATCTTTTCTTCCTACAGCTAGCAACATCTCTAAAGCTTTCAATAGATGGCCTGAAGACTGAAGGCCATAATAACTCTTTGGAGACTGCCATTCCAAATTAAGTTTAATTGAATTTTCTACTCCTTCCTATTTGAGCTTAGATATCACTTCTTCCAGGAAGCCTTCCTTGAGGTTCCTTCTTGCCCCATCTCAGTTATGAGCTTTCCCAAGTGTGTGCATAGTGTCTGTGCTTCCTCTTCCATAGTCCTCACCTCACCATATGGAAATTGTCTACCACTCATCTGTCTCACCCACCAGAATGTTGATCCCTGAGGGTCATAACTATGTTTATCATGTTTATTATTATCCCCTAAATGCCTGGTACAATAGCTGTCACATAGTGACACATTTAGCTGAATAACCAAAAGAACAAATGAAGAAACAGATAGGAACTGAAAGAACAGCTGTTGATTGGTTACCACTCAACAATTTATAAGTATAGATAGAGCACCTACTATATGCCAAGAGCAATGACAAGGTTGAATTTACTATTTAAAGGACAATGAGGATAATCATGTTTTTGCTGCTTTTCTTTGATCCAAATGAAGTGGCTTTGATAATTGAAAATGGTGGTTTTTAACAGTCAGTAGGTAGTAAACAGCTTCAGTCTTCCCAGTATGGTCATCTTTGGAATGCTGAAGACCAAGTGATTTGGAAAACATAGATTAAAATAAGGTAGAGTAGAGTCGCCTGGGTGGCTCAGTCAGTTAAGCATCTGACTTCAGCTCAGGTCATGATCTCACGGTTCGTGAGTTCGAGCTCTGTTGTCGGGCTCTGTACTGAGAGCTCAGAGCCTGGAGCCTGCTTTGAATTCTGTGTCTCCCTCTCTCTCTGTCCCTCCCCTACTTGTGTAAGCACATGCTCTCTCTCTAAGATAAATAAATGTTTAAAAAAATTTTTTTAATAAATAAGGTATAGTAACCCCATGCAGGCAAGGCTACCCACTGACACTGGGCAGAGAACAGAGAGAAGCCACAAATCAAGTGAGCTCAGTTTTTTAAGGTTTAATTTATTTATTTTTTCAGAGAGAGATACAGAGAGCACAAGAGGGGGAGGGGTAGTGAGAGAGGGAGAAAGAGGTTCCAAAGCAGGCTCTGCACTATCAGCACAGAGCCCAATGCAGGACTTGATCTCATGAACCGTGAAACCATGTCCTGAGCTGAAATCAAGAGTTGGACACTTAACTGACTGAGCGACCAAGGCGCCTCTCAATTTTTTTTTCTCTTGCAAATGATGTCATCGTGAAAGCTTTTTGTTTGTTTAAGAATCTTTATTTCCAGCTTGTCGTTAACATAGTTCATATGTGTTGCATCTATTATAAGGATATTATGAGGGTTACTTAGGCACCAGTTTAAATCTTCCATAATTAGAGACAGTAAGTGTAAAATGATGAGTTACTAAAGCAAGGCGGTGGCTGTGAGGATGAAGTGTGAGTGAGTATTTACTGGCCCATGGAAGAAAATAGAGCACTGGCAAGCTAGGAATTAAGGAGGATACTAAGGATTGGGGGTGGGGTGGGTGGGCATTTTAAATTACTTGATACTTGAGCATATTTGGGGCTGCAAAGAAAAATATTGATGAAAAGGGAATGATGGAAAATACACAATGGTGGAGAATGGCTGCAGAATGGTCCAAGGGTTACAGGACAGGAGGGAGGAGACACCCAGAAAGCCATCTACTCTCAGTCGATGGAACCAGAGAATGCTGCCTGGTGAAACATCCTGGCAATGCTTAGAGTATGGTCCTCCAGGCTGATACTCCTGGCCCGAGGGTCACTGAACCCTGGGATCATTCCAAGGGGTCCAGGAATCTAGAGGTTAGGCAAGCTCACTGAATAAATACCTTCTCCCACCTGGACCATTTTTTAAAGGCCATAGATGCTGTCATAAATACTAAAACACAAATTCACCTGAAAGTGTAGCAAAATGATTCTAAAAATACCATGTGGCTCTTTTTTTTAACATTAAAAGGAGTTTATTTATTACTCTGAATGATTGGAATTTGGGGTCTAGATAATGTGGAATTTCTGACGATTCGTGAGATAGGCAATAATGTGATGACTTCAGAGGTTTTTCGAAGATTAATCTGACAGTAGTGGATCAGATGAATTGAAATGGGGAGAGAACAGAGGCAGGAGAGATTCATACAAGCCAACCCCAAAGCCCCTGACCAACTTTTTGCAAGCATCTCACAAGGCCACACACAGATGAGGCATATTGTTTCTTCCTGAAATTCCTGGTCTGCTTCTCAAAGAAAACAACGCTCCCAATTACCCAGCCTCATTTAAAAGAGCAAATCTGGTTTTGTTTTTTTTGGTTTTTTTTGAAATGTCTTCTCTTTTTCTGACTGTACCATTGGCTGCAGCATCCAAACAAAGGGACCTGTACCTCAATATGGTCACGGCCACACTGTCTTTTCTAAAGTGTGTGTCAGTCTTGACTTTCTAGAACTGTGGGGAGAGCAGCCTACGGTGGCTCAGACTACGGCACTTGTGGCCCTCTAGTGGGGCTACAGTAGTTCCAAGTTGCACTGAGACCAAGTGCAGACAAAATACTAAATCATAGTAGGTGAACATAAGAATGTCTTCAGATGTAATGAAATATTTCCTATAAAAAGTCAAAAATGCAGAAAACATACAAACAACAAAAACAGGCTCAGACAATGAGACTGAATACAGAGAAACTGAACATGGAGACAGTAGGCAATAAAATAAAATTAAAGCTAAATAAAACACAAAAGAAAGATTAGAAGAGCAACATCAAAGTGGCCATCTGGTCTAAATATAGCTGGCAAGGCTGCCATCATAAAGAGGGGATGGGGGTCCTCTCCCAAAGGGCTGATGGCACAGCTGTAATGCCGAGGGTCATAGCATTGCTAGGTGCTCCTGGTCAGCACAACCTTTTCCCTGTGGAGTCACCCTACGAGGTGCTTTCCTTGCTCAATTTGGGAATTTGGGGGGCAGTGGTTGCTTTGTTTTGTCAGCACCCAGACTGACCACTTTCAGAACATTACATCTCCTAGAATTTTACTATCTTTTCAAGCACAACACTAACAACTACCTGGATATTGTGATGCTCAGATTCGTTCTATTCTGTACGCTAATCAGTCAGTGCCTTCCTTAACTGTCCTGTTGGGCCCAGATGCAAAGCACACTGAGAGTTGTGGGTAACGCACTGCCACTGAGTTAGCAAGCTGCGTGCAGCTTGCTGTACATTCCTAGGTTACATTAACTCCATGAAAGCCAAAACTACAAGTGAGCAAGTTACACATAGAGCTGTGGGCTGGTAGTAATCTTTCATACCTCTTCCCCATCCCACACTCCACCCCACCCCCCCGCCGCCAACCCCCAACCAACCCCTCTCACCACCCCCCCGACTCTCCCTCACTCACTGGAAACCTAGTCTTGAGGATCCTCCTCTGCCCCAGAGAGATAGAAATCTATCCCACCAGAAAGTCCCATTCTCACTTGTTAATTCACACCAAGAAATAATTCTCCCACTGTGGGAAGTCATCCTTATCTCTAACGTAAATCAACAGAAGTTTTTTTTCAGCCTGTCTCCTGAAATTCTATCCTCAGGGAAGATATATTAAAGCTGGCCATTGTCTTTTGTTTAAGAACCCTCAGTGTCAAAGAAAAAGTAAATTTATTCCTGGTGTTAGAGAATCATCAAATGCACAGCTGAAAGTGATATTAGAGATCATCTCAAGCAACTACCTTCCCATTTTCACACCCCCTCCCCAGCACCGCAACTTCAAATAGGAAGGAACTGAATCCCACAGAGTTGAGGTGACTTTTGTCCAAGGACACACAGTGAGTCCATCAAGTTTTACCACGTATTTACCACGTATTTCCTTGGTTCCTTTAACATTTCAGCAGGTATTTTTCAATTACAAATAAACTCTGAAGTTCTCTCCTAAGTAACAAACTTTACCCAGATGATCGCAAACCCTAATGCACAAAGAGGCTCCCAGTCGTGAACAACGTGGGCCAGTGAAGAGAGGAAGTGGCAGGTGAACAGCACAGCCAGTTTCTGAGTCCAGCTCTGTGTCCCAACTCTGCACCGTTTGTCATTAAAGACAAGGGAGATATTGAAAGTGCTTTTAAAAGTTAACAGGCCCCTGGGTGGCTCAGTCAGTTAAGTGTCCAACACTGGCTCAGGTCATGACCTCGCGGTTATGGGTTCTAGCCCCGCATCTAGCTCTCTGCTGTCAGCACAGAGCCTGCTTTGATCCTCTCTCTCCCTCTCTCTCTGCCCCTCCCCTGCTCCCACTCTATCTCTCTCAAAAATAAATAAACATTAAAAAATTGTTTTAAGTTAACAGAACATTTTTTCTAAGGTATTCCAATGCTTTATTTGTAATTAAGCTTCTGCATTAAATATTTCAAGTCTTCTCCATGGAGAAGCCAAACTGAATATTGTCCCTTTTAGCCTAGAAGACATTGGAAAGCAGAAATCATATTTTTTAGAAGGGTGCCAGGGGCAAATATGTGCTGCCTACATTTTATTGGTTTGAATTTAACAACAGTTAGTAAAAAAAGGAACATTTTCTCCGCTGTCAATATGTTCCGCTTGTGTTTACCACTGAGCTAACTGTACTTTGAAACCACCTGGCTACACGGTTGGCCCAGATCCAGGCTTCATTCCATTTCTGCCTTTCCTGCCATATTTTACACAGCCTGGCTTTTTGCCTTCCTGAAGTTTTTTGAAAGGTTGTTTTTATTTCCCCTGCATATTAACACTGCCCTTCATTGTCCACATTTCCAATCTCTCTTCAAAATTAATAGGGTCACTGTGGATTCTGATTCTACTCCCCAAGGATCGAGAATCCTGATGAGTCTGTTCTGCCAAGCTTTGGAAAGTGTCTCTCATTAGTTGACGTATTGTAGTCAAGGCTCTTTTCGTTACATGGAACATAAATTCTCTCATGCTGGATCAAGAAAGTAAGAGGAGCTTATTCAGAGAATGTGAGGAAATCTCGCACTCTCTAAGGGCAGCAAGTAAAATAGAATATTATTTCTAAAGTATTATTATGCTCTAGCTGTACTTACCCTTGTGCATTTAATGCCTCAGTCTTCTGTATAAGATAGTTCATCTGAGTGCTATTTCTTGTATAAGCTTCTAGAGAGCAGAGATGGTCTTTGTTATTTGAGATGGGTGCCAAAGTCAAACGTGTGTCTCGTGGGGACAGAAGAAGGGAATTGAAGTGTGAGGCACAAAGTTGAGTCTGGGAAGTCTCCTCTCTCCAGTCTTCTTTCATTTCTGTCTTGTTCTCCCATGGTATCTCTGCACCTTTTTCCCCATCTCTTAGCACCCTTATTATCTCTTTATTCTTTTTTTTTTAACATATTCATCATTCTCTCTCCAAACAGGTTTCCTATCCTTGTGGATGGAGAGACTAATTCCCTGAGTATACATGAACTCAAAGCTCCAGGGTTCAGAACCAAATCCCAACAAAAATCTCTCTTTTTATTAATTCCAGTTCTCAGGAGGGAATCTGAATGGTGACTGGTCAGCCACAGGATTGACTCAACGGGTCTGGGCTGAAAGCCCATCTCTGGTTTACTTAGCCACAATGGGGAGTGGATAAGGAAAGTGACATGTTTGAGGCGGGGCTGCTCCAACCAGCAGCTGTGAGGACAGCAGTTTCACTACAAATGGCCAAAGCAAGATCTTCAATCACATGGAGGTGGCCCATTCCCTTGCCCTAGCCTACGCAATCCTGAAAGCGTGCGTGCATACCTACATGTTCAGAGTATCCCTGTTAAAGCCATACTCACATTTACCTCCACCCAGCAGGACACAATCCAAAGTCATATCTAGCCACTGTGTCCTGAGGTGATGCCGTGGGGATATTTTTCTCCAAGTGAAGTCTCTTCCTCTCTAGCTCCATCTCACAGTCTTGCAACCTATGGACTAGGTGGTAGTCACCACCTCCAAATATATATTAAAAGGGCAGACAGGACTTAGGGAAACTTCGAGGGAAAAAAGAAAAAGGTTTACAAGATGGAACCAGGTTAAAGCATATATGTCGGAGGGAGTAATAGATACACCGCCTCTTTGTCCTACCCACCCTGGACACATCGTGTAGCACTGGGGCCCCATACCAACTTTGGAGGTGAGATGATCACATTAAGGTAAGTTATAGGACTAGTGCAGCAAACCCCAACTACATCGGCTTATGGATAGTTCCTTAGCAAGCTAAAGAACCACTTTAAGTTTGACATAAGAGAAAGATTGTCCACTGGGAAGATTTCCCATCTCCGGTGCTCAATGAGAAGGACACTGACAAGGATTCCCACTTCTTTAACACATCAGCAATTGTCTTTATAGATATAACATATTTTGGAGATTCGATTCAGACTTGGAAATTGCTTGAGACATGAACCTTCCTGAAGTCTTAGTCTAAATTGAAGGCCATTGTCTTAGCAATTAAGTGAGATTCCCTAGAAACAGAGATGTTTATTTGAAACAATTCTCTCTGATAGATGCCAGCAGCATTCACTCAGTGTCTTAGTTCAAACTTTCAAGAAAGCATCTGAATGTTTGTTGACCAGGACTATAATCACACAACACTTAGCCTTGCAATTTCCAGGTGGGGCAAGTTTTCTAGAAGTTCTGGGCAGAGCAAGCAATGAAACATGCAACTATATAATGTAAATAAATTAATGTGTGAGTGTGTGTGTGCATAACACTGTAACAGAAACAAAAATAGCACAGAGTTTCTGACTTTGAAGAGGTTTTAATCTAATTGGGAAGCAAGATACCTTCACTTAAAAAAATAACACATGATAATGAATTAAAAGAGTCAGATGAGTGTGTCACAAAATAAATACCACAGGAATTCAGAAGAATGAACACTTGAGTCTCAGAGGAAGTAAGCTGTATGCTGAACTAAGTGCAGGGGTCAGCAAATGATTTTCTGTAAAGGGCAGATTAAGAAATACTTTAGGCTCTGTGGTTCATATTGTCTCCCTTGCAATTACTCAACTTTGCCATTATAGTATAAAAGTAGCCAAAACAATACATAAAGCAATGAGCATGGCAGTGTTCTAATAAAACTTTATTTACAAAAAACAGCAGTGCACCAAATTTGAAATGTAAAAATTGGTCAGATGTCTATTCTTGAAAAATGCATAAACCTTGGGTGGCTTTACAGTAATTTCTACCAATTAAAAAAAATAATCCCTATACTATTTAAATTGTTCCATAGAAAATCATAGGAAGCTTTCCAACCTCACTCCCTGAGGACAGCATAATTCTGATACCGATTCCAGGTGAAGAGAATACTAAAAATCCTGTTTTTCAAAACAACTTATGAAATCCCAATGAAAACTTCAGCGAATTAACCTTTACAGTGTATTAAAGAATGCTGTGTAGGGGTACCTGGGTGGCTCAGTCGGTTAAGCATCTGACTTCAGCTAGGTCATGATCTCACGGTTTGGGAGCTCAAGTCCCATGTCAGGCTCTGTGCTGACAGCTTGGAGCCTGGAGCCTGCTTAAGACTCTGTGTCTCCCTCTGTCTCTGCCCCGCCTCCACTCTTGTTCTGTTTCTCTGTCTCTCTCTCTCTCTCAAAAATAAATACATTTAAAAAAATAAAAATAAATATTGGCGAGGATGCAGAGAAAGAGGATCTCTTTGGCACTGCTGGTGGGAATGCAAACTGGTGCAGCCACTCTGGAAAACAGTATGGAGGTTCCTCAAAAAATTAAAAATAGAACCACCCTACGACCCAGCAATTGCACCACTAGGTATTTATCCAACGGATACAGATGTGCTGTTTTGAAGGGGCACAGGCACCCCCATGTTTATAGCAGCAGCACTATTAACAATAGCCAAAGTATGGAAAGAGCCCAAATGTCCGTCGATGGATGAATGGATAAAGAAGATGTGGTATATATATACAATGGAGGATTACTCAGCAATCAAAAAGAATGAAATATTGCCATTTGCAACCACATGGATGGAACTGGAGGGTATTATGCTAAGCGAAATTAGTTAGAGAAAGACAAATATCATATGACTTCACTCATATGAGGACTTTAAGATACAAAACAAAAAAAAAAACATAAGGGAAGGGAAACAAAAATAATATAAAAACAGAGAAGGGGACAAAACATAAAAGACTCAAATATAGAGAACAAACAGAGGGTTACTGGAGGGGTTGTGGGAGGGAGGGATGGGCTAAATGGGTAAGGGACATTAAGGAATCTACTCCTGAAATCATTGTTGCACCATATGTTAACTAACTTGGATGGAAATTAAACAATAAATAAATTTTAAAAATAAAAATATTCTTAAAAAAATAAAAAATAAAAAATGTCATATATGATTTACCTATATTTAACTGAAGAATAGAAAAGTAATTTAATATTAGAAATGTATTCATTTAATTCACTATAATAATATTTTGCAAATGAAATAACATAAAATGATCTTGCTAAATTCCAAAGCACTTTGTAAATTAAGGCATTTACTCCTGATTAGAACTTACAGTATGCTGGAAATAGGGGCCGCTTACTAAAATTGACAAAGGATATAAGATAGAAATATATCACAAATGCCTTACTTAAAAATGAAACATTAGAACCACTCACATTAAAATTGAGCTGAATAATATTAGTAAGACTTCTACTCCATACTATTTGCTACACCTCCATATCCCAATATTTATTCATAAGGAGACAATAGTATCATTATGCAGATGATACAATTATCTATCTAAAAATGCCTAATATAATTAACTGAGCAACTATTAGAACTAATAAATACAATTTAGTAAAGGTACGAGATTTAAGATCTAAATCCATAGCTTTCCTATATGAAAGCAATAATCAGAAACAAGAACAAAAAAATTTCCATTCACAGTTGCATACAAAGAAGCAATATACCTAAAAATTATCTTTTTTTTAATGTTTATTCATTTTTTGAGAGACAGAGCATGAGCAGGGTAGGGACAGAGAGAGAGGGAGACAGATTTTGAAGCAGGCTCCAGGCTCTGAGCTATCAGCACAGAGTCTGACACAGGGCTCGAACCCACAAACTGTGAGATCCTGACCTGAGCCAAGGTCAGTCGCTTAGCCCAGGTACCCCCCCCCCCGCCCCCCCGCTAAAAATTATCTTTAAAGCATACAAAAAATATAGACAGGAAATAATACTTTACTGGAGTGCATTTTGGAAGGAACTGAGCAAATAGAGTGGCATGCCATCATCCTGAGTAAAAAATTTTTATATTCTAATGTTACCAACTTCCTTAAAGCAACTTATTAAGTCAATAAAGTCCCTTTGAGATTTGTGGTATCTGACAAAATTACAAAGTTCATCTGGAAAAGAAAATGCACAAGAGCCAAAATATTTGGGGGAAAGAAAAATGAAGTGAGAAAAAAAAAAAAAAGAACAATTAAGTTGGAATTTGACCTGCTGGTTATCAAAGCTTACCATGAAAAAAATAGTATAAGGTTAGAGTAATACCGTATGATAATGAAGCAGGTATATTAAAAAGATAAGTGAGCCAGAATAGAGATCCAGAAACACAGCCGTATATATAAGAATATTTAGTATATGATAAAGATCGCATTTCAAAATAAGGGGAAAGGATATAATAGTCAAGTGGTTGAGGCTGCTAGCTACTCATTTACAAACTGGAATTTATATATTGTATCAGCCATAAACATATAATTCCAAAAACATTAGAAGCTTAAAATTTTTTAATTATGAAATATCTGTGTAGTAAAGAATAAATTTTACCGAGAGAGAGAGAGAGAGAGAGAGAGAGAGAGAGACCTGGTCTTTGTCTCAGCTCCTGGGAGGTAACCTCTAAACTCCTAGAATTTTCCCAGTGATTGAAGTGGCCTTGTTATTCATGATCGGTCCCTCTGACCACACTTGATAATGTTTTCAATGATATATTATTTTTCTATCTTCAGAGTGGCAGAAAATAAAAATCCAGTATTGGCAAGGGTATGATCAAAGCAATAACCTCCTGAACTAGTCATGGGAGAAAAATTTGATACAATATTTTCACTGTTGCAATTTGACAATACCTCACAAAATTTTGAGTTCTAGGAATCTATACTATAAAATCACTCACACATGTGCACAAAGATGTAAGTCCAAGTCTGTTACTGCAGCCGATTTAGTTCCAACAAAAACCAGAAACAATTTATATGCACACGCCAGGTACTGTTTTACAAAATAATGTTTTACAAAAACACATACTGATGAAGAAAGAGCTTTAAGATGTATTTTGGGGGGAGAAAAAAGACAACCCACAATATAGTATGTTTAAACATACTTTTTTATATAAATTATATGCTGCAATATAATGTAGGGAAAGCTGTATACGGATACCACTGAAACTGTCAACCAAAGTGTGGAAGGCACTACAGACTAGACTTCTCAACTGGCCTCCCAGCCTCCTTCTGGTAGGAGAGGTTGGAAAGATAAAAACCACTGTGGTTCTGCATACGAATGAGGCTCAGCCTGTTAGAAGGACTTCTAAGAGATTTTGGAGTGCAAGTGAAGCAGAGGCAATTTCCCTGTCTGTCTGGGCTGTTTCTTTTGGCAAGCAAGGCTGTAGAAAGGCTTTTTCCATAGAAACATTCCCACTTCCTGGTGTTGATATGCAGTTGTGGGGCAGCTGGCACAGTAGAGGATTCTTGATTCTGGCTTCCTGACCCATGGCTCACAGCTGCAGGTGTCCACTTTCCAGCTTGCTGGGTGTCAAGAGTCCGTTATAGCAGTGACCCTGGTAACTTCTTGAACTTTGGGCACACCTACAACAATGAGTTGTTGACTCCCATCTCCCAAGGCAGGCTCGAAGGCAGTGGCTTCCCTAGCGGGTCAGTTCTGTACCATTCTGCGGTCCCAGCCCCAATACCTCTCTCAGTGATTTGTGAGCACTTAAGTCCCTATATTAAATTTCTTGGTGTTTAGAATGCCTACAGAGGTTTCTGTTTCCTGCACTTACCAGGTAAGAACAGTGGGATTGGTGCAGGGGCCCAGGAGTCTGCACACCAGGAGATCAACGGATGTATGTTTCAGCCAAATTTCATTTTGAGAAGCAATGCTCCAGGAAGTGAGTGCTTGCCTCCGGTTACCCAAACAGTATCTGAAACAAAGTTGGGTTGTCTTTTCCTAAACACTTCAAGACTTGGGCTTCTACTTAGAGGCTTGGCAACAAAGATGCCCCTACTGTATAACAGGGCCTCCAATTAGCTGCATTGGATCTCTGTGTTTATGGGACAGATGTCAAAAGAGAATTTTTTAACATACTTTGTTGAAAAGATTGCAATAAGCTGTCACCTAGATGCTTCATCCAAAATGTAAAGGGACTTGATTCCACAGGATGGACCTAAAGAACATTTCCACCTAATGGGCAAGAAGGATAAGAGTGGGATGCAGTTGAAATTTCTTTCTCTGGAGGCTGGGTGCAAGAGAGGAGCAAGTTTGAAAAGGAAGGTAATGAATGATGTTTGGGACATCATGAACTGGAGGTATTAGAAATCCAGCAAGTCTAGAAGACAAAGATCAGTAACTAAAGAGATGAGTTCATAACAATCACAGGTATAAGAAATAATTCCTGAGATAACATAAAACCTGATTTAAAAATCTTAATTGCACTACATTTTAAAAAACCACCCTCTCTTCTGGCACATCAACTGGAGTTTCTGTAGTCCCGTGAATGAGCTCTTAACTCTTGTAATTAACTAATTTAGTAAGTATTGTATTGACTGTCTACCGGGAGTAGATTCTTTAGGGAAGAAATATTAACAATTGACTGATATTTCGAATTTTCATTATGTTACATAATGTTTGGTTTCATATTAAGGAACACGGTGCAGATGTTGGGGTTTTTTTCAGAATAGTAATCAATCTCAGTTTATGATGCTTATGGGTATTTTTTTGAGACCATGGAAGATTTTATCTGAAATCAGTGAGCTGTCTTGATGTTTCTTGTTTTTTACATTTTTCTGACCAGTTACGAAAATTGCTTGAAATGTCACATAAAGACAAGGAATTCAGGCATGCAATAGATATTGACTTGTGTATTTTTCACTAACATTTGCTGACCTTTTGGGTCAATATGTTTTGAAATTTACTTAACAAGCCAGTGTAACTTATTTCAGTTTAGATTTAAATTGTTTTAAATCGCCAGAATTTTTCCTTTATTTTTTTTAAATACAAAACTACTGCTAGACTATCTTAACATATATGTTAAAAACCAGTTTCTTTGGGAATTAGAAGTATCCTGCATTATTATGGGTTTTTTTTCAAAATAATAGAAGCATATTTAAAATGACCCTTTGTCTTTTCCCCCTTCATCTCATGTGCCCTTATTTCCTTTAAAGAGCTATAATGTCTAGAAAGCTGTACAAACAATTAAGCTAAATCATTTTGTAAGCGGTTCTATGAAATGCAAGAGTGATTTTTTTCTTAAAGTCCAAATGTGTAACTCAGCTTACATGAGCATATAAGCATATTTTGCTTAAATTACATTTCCATCTGACAATATTAATTTCATCAAGGAAGCTTAGTATAAAATTAATTATAGCTATCATTTATGTTATTTCATCTTCCCCTTCCATTGAAGCTTCAATGAGAATTCATCAACTGAAGGGCATGATTCACATTTTAACAACAATAATAAAGAAAATAACCAAAACTACTTTTTTTTCCCCCTCCTACTAGAATTCCGTGACTAAAGACTTATCTCTTAATGTCATCCAAAATGTAATAATATATTTTGAGGATCAGAGGAAATGCTTCCAATGGATATAATGAGAGCACATCTAGTTATATTCTCCTGCTGACAAAGAACATTTCAGTTTCATTGACTTTGGTGAATAACCTCCTGTGATTCTTTGAGAAACAAGTTCTAAGAAAGAATCTGAACAAGCATTCAAATGCCATTCTGTTGAGCATGAAGACAAGGATATCTGCTTATACTCTCACCAATTCCAGAGCACTAAGGTTTGTAATAAAAATAACCTCCACACTTCACAGATCTTCTCCCCAGCCCAGTCCCCCATGAAAGCTCATGCTGGCAGTGGAATACATCCCTCTAGGTATTGGCCATAGGATTTTATCCAGGTTGCAGGAAGCAACCACAAAGGAGGCAATAACATCACATACCGCAGATATCCACCAAGGTGAGAGGACCCTTGGAAAAGACAGACTTTCTGGGGTAAACACAGAGGTGGATAGCTGTAAGGAATTCAGTTTCCATATCCTCAACTTCCCTTTGTGTTTTTTTCCTAAAGCTGACCTGCCTGAGAACCTGGGAAGGATTATCCTGGTTGCCTTTCCCGCCCCACCCTTTCACAGAGACCTGACAGGGTCCCCATATTAGGAATCGAAGTCTTACCTCTCACCCACTGCGTATTGAACTATGGTGTAAAAATCTCCAGAATGCCAAAAAACAGATAAATTCCAAATATCAGTATAAGCAAGGCCTTCTTTGATTATAATACTAATCTATGGTAGAATGGGGAGGCAGAAGTGAAGACAATGTTCTTTGAAGAGTCTCGCCTCTTCTGCCCCCTAAATTAGTGCCAAAGGATGCAGCACTTGGAAAGGCAAAGAAAAGGATGTGAGTAAAACCGGAAAGAGTGTCACCTTATTCCACGCAGGTGACAACATATGGAAAGATTCCCAGGTCTTATCAATGTATCTTAGAATAGTATTTGTAAAACCAAACCAAACAAAACAAAGAGTATGCTGGGAAACCAATCTGCTGCAAATCCAGCCCCTCTGTATTTTCACCATTCTTAGTAATAACAGCATTTGGTGTCAAGATGTCAATCAGCCACTTCTTGCGCCCCCATCTGTCCTCCTCCGGGCCCACCCATGCACTCTAGCCAACAAGTTGCACACACAGGTGTAACTTCAGTGGCACCTCATGCCTGTCACTTTCTACCCAGCCTCTCTGCTGCAGCCATGTAGGACACCCACATCTGACACCCACACACACCCGGAAGGCGGGTAGTTAATATTCCATAGGGTGACCTTTGACCAACAGAGCAAGAACCAGAGGGTGAATACTTCTGGGTGGATACTTCTTAGGCATTTCACAGGATACTTCATAGGGTCCTTAGCAGGATCAGCTGCAGTTGCCCACAGTGGTGACTGACTCAGCTCCACAACACATCCTTGGATTGGCTTTTCCTTCTTCCCCCTTTCAATCCTTCCGATCTCCTATCCTTTCATTCTTTGGAATCACATCTCAAAACAAGCCACTGGCCTGCACGCCCTTGTCTCAGGCTCTGTTGTGGGAGGGAACCAGGCCAGAGTGTCTCCACTGCATATTTTGCAACCTTTATGATTCCAGAAGAAGAGGGAAAATTTTCCGTGATTACTTCTCTAGAATGACAGTATATCTTTAAGTGAAAGGATTTATGGGTAATAGGTAAGTCAATGTCTTCTAATTTCTGGTATTATTCACACAGGTAGAAGAAACATCTTCATTAACCTTTGCCCAAACACTAGCTACTGGAAATAGATATTCATTTTTAATGTGGGCACAACTCTCTCACATGCCTGCATCTGTCAATTACTTCTGAGTTCATTTATTCCATGTACTTTTGGGTTTACTGTTAAAATAAAGATACTGTGTTAAAGTTTTACACTGTAAATCATGCACTTAGCAGTAATATTTAATTCATCTCTTAATTTGATGCATCTTTTAATTTAACACATCATTTACATGCCCTAGAATTCATAGTGGCCATGGAGATTTAAATGTCAATTTTTATAAAAATATAAACCTGCATTCTTAAAAACAGACCACTCTTATATGTAGATGTGAGATAAATGTTTCCAAAGTGTATCCTAGGATATGATACCTTAAATTCTAGAAAACCAGCATCATTTAATTAGAATTGGTTCCTCTTTTGCAGACTCAAACCTGTTCCAATTCTGACAAATATATAGCTATAAAAAATCATTTTACATCATGAAATAAAATATATTTGTAAGTAATAATTCTCAAGTATTTTAACTTTAAAAGAGTTTGAGATGACTTCCTCAATAACTTAAATTGAGCATTAATATATAGATCTGTGTTCAGAAGCAATGGGTAAATTGCTAAAACACGAAAGCCCAATTTTACAGGGTTATTTTTTACCCCACCTTTATGTATTTTTAGCTCTAAAAACAAGGGAACTCTAAGTTAAAGACTAATAGAATAATATCTGATGTATTATATTATAATTTTTTTAAGTAATCTCCACACCCAACATGGGGCTCGAACTCACTACCCCAAGATCAAGAGTCCCATGTTCCTCTGACTGAGCCAGCCAGACAGCCCTATATTATAGTCTTTCTAATATATTTCACAGATTGAGAAATCAAATGATTTTAATAACTAGGTAACAAATCCTTTTGCCAATCAGATGGTTTCCAATTCTTGCCTTTTACCAAATTAAATGATCATTATGAAGTCATCAGCTGCTAAATAATTACTTTTTATTATAGATTATTACATTCTTTTGGCATGCATCACCAAAGAACTTCGAATAATTAAATGATATTCCAATAGCAAAACTCCTCCCATTCCAGTCAACTTTTGCCAGCAAGTTTCCTTGGTACCTACATCTGATTAAGAAAGGAAAGAAGGGACAGGAGAAGAAGGAAAAGGGGGGAGAAAGGGAAGGAAGGAGAGGAGAGACAACCAGAGAGAGAGGAATTTGAAGATGAATTCTGTCATATCCTAGTGATAAATAATATTCATCTGTAGATTCCTAAAGAGGTAAAAAGAGGCACTGGGCTGGTTCAGTCAGCGGAGCATGCAACTCTTGACCTCAGGGTTGTGAGTTCAAGCCCCACATTGGGTGTAGAAATTACCTAAAAATAAAATCTTGGGGCACCTGTGTGGCTCAGTCAGTTAAGTGTCCAGCTGTTGATTTCGGCTCAGGTGATGATCTCACGGTTCTTGAGTTCTGTGCTGGCACTGCAGAGCCTGCTAGGGATTCCCTCTCTCTCTCTCTCTCTCTCTCTCTCTCTCTGCCCCTACCCTACTCACGCAGTCTCTGTCTCTTTCAAAATAAACTTAAAATAAAATAAAATCTTAAAAAAAAAAAGACTAGTGAGTGTTCCACACGTCTTAAAGATTTGGAAGACAGGATGGGAGGAAGGGAGTTGATGGTCATGGAGTTAAGGCAGGGCATGGATGAGCTTCATATCACCTGGTGTTTTACTTTCTTTCTCCAAACACTTAAGCAATCTTGAACTAGCCTGGCAGCTAGGCTCCATCTACACATAATAGCCATCTCTACATTTGGATTATTAATAGCCTTGACGTCATTTTAATTTGAAAGGTCATTATGATTTTATTCTTCCCTTTCACAACACTCATTGACTAAAAGCTTACGCATGGATTGTGCCCACTTTTCCCAGGAATCCTACAGCTTCGCTCCTCTAAAGAGAAGGTGCCAATTTTGCTAAATCCATGGCTATTTTCAGTAAAGCCCTTCTCCAACAGTTAAAATGCTAAGTCACAAGCACCTCCTTGCTTTCAGAAGTGACTCATTCTTTAACTCAAGACCTGAAGGGTACAAAATGTAATGTTTTTCAAAATGTATTTTTTCATAGATGTGTATATATTTCTCTGGTAATGGTATACCACATGACTCAAGTCGGTGATGCTTTTTTTCCTTCTCCCAGGGGCATCTGCTTATAACCAACTTCTAAACATTGTTTTGTTGTCATTTTTTAAAATTTATTTTAATTAATTTATTTTTGAGAGAGAAAGCAGGAGTGAGAGAGAAGGGGAGAGGACAGCAAGAGAGGGAAAGAATCCCAAGCAGGATCTGCACCATCAGCACAGAGCCCAGTGCGGGGCCCAAACCCACGAACCACGAGATCATGACCTGAGCCAAAACCAACCCAGTCAGACGCCCAACCGACTGAGCCACCCAGGTGCCCCTGTTTTATTGTCATTTATTTGTAAATGACACAACAGTATTTTGATCTTACTCCAAAAAGATAGGTTAAAGTTAAGACAGGGCTGGTATGATGTTGACATTTCAGCTGCTATAGTTTCATGCTGCTGTTGTTGTTAAGAAAACTACATGTTATGGAACTTGTAAGGGTCCATATTTCATCTGCTATTAATAGTCGACTTTTCCACATTTCAAGTTCTGCTTCCCAAATTTGTCTGCTTGACAACAGATTAAGGCTCCACCCATAATTGTTTACTGGCCTTCTTATATGAATCACTTGATGTTGACCAATGAGATTGTGCCTCTACAAATTCCAAATCCTAGAATTCTTTAAGCACATGGCAACTAGAAAGATCATTCTGCTTCCTTTCTCTTTTAAATTCCTCAAAAAACAAATTTTTTATCCTTTGTTATTATCTCAAATGTTTTCTTTTTCTCCCACATGCCCTCTGATCATGCTTTGCTTTGACATATTTATCCCATTTAATTAATTTAGTTAATTGGACCTCTACCTACATTTCCTCCAACATCTAGTGTGACTTCATTCCTCTCCAATTACAATATATATTTTCATTTATCTATTATTCCCTTCAAGGAGGGAAGGAGAGAAGGAAGGAAAGGGGAAAGAAGAGGATGGAAGGGAGGGTGGGTAGAGATGGCAGGGAAGAGGAGGAGAAAGAGGGAGAGGGAGAAAAGGAGAGGGGCCAACTGTAATGAACATTGACAGTTATGAATTCCTCTCCATCCTTGGGCCACTCAAATGCCCATTCAGATGTATGCCCTTCAAATCAATTGCGCTTTACTTAGCCAAAGGCACTTACTGATGACATCCATCCATACACATATTTCTCTCTTTCTTATTGTTACAGAAGTGAGTTATGCCTTCCTGTGCATTAGACTAGAACTAATAGAAAGGGGATATTAAAAATTATTATTTTACCCTAAGCAAGTCCATCTTTCATGGGGTCGAGAGTAGGCTGAAGTTCTGTATATAAAGAATAAAGCTTTGCATGGCTTTGCCAATACTACAAAATGGTTTCTTGAGTTTCCAGAATTATTTTAGGGATGTGGAAGCAATCAAGCTGCAACATCTGAAACCCCATTACTTATATACACAGCTGACTTAAATATTGTTTTTAAAAACCAATGACTTCAAAAGTAACTTCCATGGAGATTATTGAAAACTATAATCTGAATTTAGCTTTTGACAAAGAAAGAAATTGGGTCATTTTAATTTATATTACATTTCTAACATCTTTAAAATTATTTTAATTATAAAATTTTAAATATTCTCTCCAACATGTCATCTAATATGTCATTTTAACAGTGACAATTTTTGAGAGGATTAGACTTATTCTCTTTTCTCATACCATTTTTTTACAGTAAGAATCATACCACCTTAAACACTCTTGCTAATTCATTCTATTTGTTTCTCTTTGGGGACTAGGAGAATTGATTTGTCTAGAAGCCAAGGACATTCAATAGAACTGATGGATTTTCAATGATGCACACATAACGGCCAATCCATATAAAATTATGAAATATTCAAATTTTATTTGTATTGCCTTAGTCTCATAGTTTTGAACATTTCTTCTGACTTTAAAATGATCCCTCTTTCCCCTGTCAAAGTGCCCACTAACTTCATGCTTGCTCCCTGTTATAATTGCCTATTGGGAGAATATTTGAGACTAATTCACCTTAGAGTATAATTTATTATTTTCAAGGTGTGGGCATGGGGATGTGGGCTCTTCCAGTTGAACTGAAAGTTAATCTTTAAGCTAAAAGATTGGATTTTGTACATAAAAATTTCATGTGTGCATGTGGAAAAAGATGTTTCCCATCGTCAAAGTCAACCTGCATTTTTTTAGGCCATTAGCCAATGGTGCCGGCTACTCTACCCTGCATAGGATCCTGCCACTTCTCTAGAAGAAGATCCCAGTATGCAAACTGCAGGGGCCAAGGCCAGGCTGCCTTGGGTCACATTGGCATGAAGATTATTTTGAGTTAAAAAGCCATCAAAACCCAGCGGATTCAGGAAAAGCTCTCTACCTCCCCTACAACAGCCTGGAAAGAATTTAGATAGAGGACCTGCTCCAGGAAGAGAGCTATCACCACAGAGAACTACATTTTACTATGCACTAGGTATGGTAGGTAGAGAGGAATCTAGCAAGGCCTAGACACATGAAATTAAATTTTACTTTCTCTTGCTATTCTATCCTATGTCAATGTGATTCTTAATCCATCTAGAAGGACCTTGAAGGGGATAGGAGATTCTTGTTTCCCAACAAACCCTTGTGCCTTCTAATAAAACTGCTGGTATTTGCCATCACTTGAAGATTTAGAATTGCAAAGGAACTACACATGAGGCTTTCTTTCTTTTTTTTTATATTTATTTCTTTCAAGAGGGAGAGAGAGAATCCCAAGCAGGCTCTGAGCTGTGAGTGCAGAGCCCAACTCGAAGCTTAATCTCAGGAACCACTAGATCATGACCTGAGCCGAAATCAAAAGTCAGACGCTCAAAAAACTGAGCCACTCAGGCTCCCTGAGGCTTTCTTTTTTTCCTGTCATTCATTTGTTCACTCCAGAAGAAATTTACTGACCACCTACTGTGTGCCTGGATGGACACTAAGTGCTGTCAATACAACTGTGAACAAGTAGTAGTCCCTTGAAGAAGATAAATCTAATGTGGAAGGTAAGAAATGAACAGCTAAATTGCAATACAATAAGATAAAGGCTTTGTTGACAGGACAGCAGTATCCTCTCTGGAAGCATAGAAGAGCACCTAACCCAGCTCAAGGAGGTCAAGGAGGGCTTTCCGAAGGAGGTTAGAGTTCAGCTGACCCCCCAAAGACAAATTAGGGTTCACCAGGCAAATAGGAGGAAGAATAGTATACTAAGAAGAGTTGGTGAGCAAAGGCTATGAGGTTGCAAGTGATCTTATTCACTTTAGAAAACTACTTCCCAAGGGAAACAAAAGCAATAATGAACTACTGGGACCTCATCAAAATAAAAAGCTTCTGCACAGCAAAGGAAACAATCAGCAAAACTAAAAGGCAACCAACAGAATGGGAGAAGATATTTGCAAACGACATATTGGATAAAGGGTTAGTATCCAAAATCTATACAGAACTTATCAAACTCAATACCCAAAAAACAAATAATCCAGTGAAGAAATGGGCAAAAGACATGAATAGACACTTCTCCAAAGAAAACATCCAGATGGCCAACCAACACATGAAAAGATGCTCCACATCACTCATCATCAGGGAAATACAAATCAAAACCACAATGAGATACCACCTTACACCTGCCAGAATGGCTAACATTAACAACTCAGGCAACAACAGATGCTGGCCAGGATGTGGAGAAAGAGGATCTCTTTTGCATTGTTGGTGGGAATGCAAGCTGGTGCAGCCACTCTGGAAAACAGTATGGAGGCTCCTCAAAAAACTAAAAATAGAACTACCCTATGACCCAGCAATTGCACTACTAGGTATTTATCCAATGGATACAAATGTGCTGTTTCAAAGGGGCACATGCACCCCCATGTTTATAGCAGCACTATCAACAATAGTCCAAGTATGGAAAGAGCCCAAATGTCCATCAGTGGATGAATGGATAAAGAAGATGTGGTATATATACATACAATGGAGTATTACTTGGCAATCAAAAAGAAGGAAATCTTGCCATTTGCAACTACGTGGATGGAACTGGAGGGTATTAGGCTAAGTGAAATTAGTCAGTCAGAGAAAGACATCATATGACTTGACTCATATGAGAACTTTAAGAGACAAAACAGATGAACATAAGGGAAAGGAAACAAAAATAATATAAAAACAGGGATGGGGACAAAATCATAAGAGACTCTTAAATATGGAGAACAAGCAGAGGGTTACTGGAGGGGTTGTGGGAGGGGGATGGGCTAAATGGGTAAGGGGCACTAAGGAATCTACTCCTGAAATCATTGTTGCACTATATGCTACCTAATTTGGAGGTAAATTAAAAAAAATAAAATTAAAAAAGAAAAGAAAAGGAAAGAAAAGAAAAAAATATATAAAGAAAACTACTTCCAAAACAGAGCAAACAGGGGAGCAGAAGGAGAAGGGAACTAGCAAAGTCAAGGCTCAGGTCTTGGAGGGCTTTGTAAGCCACTGTAAACAAAGCAAACTTAACCCGGAGGCAATGGAAAACAACTGTAGGGTTTCAACAGAAAACTGACATGGTCAAATCTATATTCTAGAAAGTTCATTCTGGCAACAATGTGGAGATAAGATTAAAGATGGGCAAAAGTGGATTCAGGCATGGCAGTTATAAGGCTGTAGCAATAATGCAGGTCAGCGGTATACCAAAAGCCCGAGCTAAGGTGAGAAAGCCGGGGTGGATAAGCAAATGATTACAAGCATTTTTAGAGAGTAGGATCCACAGTACTTGGTAACTGAGCAGATGGGGTGGTAATCAGGGATAGAAGAGCCAACAATGACAAAGGCAATGTAGGGCATAACCCTCCTTGATATGAGAATCCAGGAGAACAAGTTGTTTTCAGAGGGGCAACAATGAGTTGAGTTTGGGTCATGTTATGTTTGGAATTCCTAAAGAAAGCCTAGGGCATACTGCTGCAGGTACTACCCAACACCACGGGGTGCCAATCGCACAGACTGCAATAAGAATGACCTCCCATGGAAGGGCAGTGCACAAACTGTCCAAAAAAATCCGGTGACCCTGGCTGGGGCTCAGGAAAGAGATTCTCACTGAAGATGAAGACTTCAGGGTTATCAGCATGTAGATAGTATTTGAAGTTCAAGAGTAGAAGAAACTGTAGAATAAGAGGGCCAATTACCCAATGAAACCTATATATATACTGAACAGGCAAAAGAAGAGAAACCCACAAAAGAAATCAAGAAAGAGGAAACATAAAAAACAGAAATACCAACACCAAGGGAAGAAGTACTTGCAGTTTAGGTAAATTTCCAGCAGGTGGAGTGTGGTCTCTTCTCACAATACGAAATTCCTGCAAGTGTATTAAGCTGGCAAACATAAAGTAGGGTATATATAGGTCATTTGGTTCACAACTCTTTGCAGACCTGTGGACAGTGGGGGACAGGAGCTCCATGGTATAATGTAGACAAGGAAGCATTGATAGAGAAGAAAGCAACTTAGGTTCTAGTCCCACCTTTTTGGACTCTAGTTTTATCTCCCTTTCCTCAGTTTCTACATATTCAATTTAAGGAAGTCAGGCTAGATGTTTTAAATCCCTTCCAACCGTAACATTATAATAAAAGATAATAACAATAAAAAACATGTATACAGCACATATCTGAGCCTGATTTGGTAGGTGCTGGAGAGAAAAAAAAAAAAAAGAAAGAAAGAAAGAAAGAAAGAAAGAAAGAAAGAAAGAAAGATGGAAAAAAGAAAACAAAGTCAGTCCCTGGAGTTGCAGGCCTAACACTCTAGGTGTTAGATATAGTTGTAAACTAATAGTCATAGCAATATGGCAAGTGCTATAATGGGTGTAAACCAGCTATGGAAGCACAGAGAAGAAGCTAACTGCTTTCCAGTCTTCATGAAGGAGGTGATCCATGAATGAACTTTACAGTATAAGTAGGAGTCTTCAAGAGATCATAGTAAAAGGAATCTTATGCAGACTATATAAAATGTGTAAAGGTCTGGAGGTATTTGAGAGCACTGAATGTTTGGTTCAAAATGGCTAAGATATAAGTGCAGGGAGGGAAATAAATACAATGGAAAAGGGAACACAGACCAGAAAACTCGCTGCAGGTCTTAACATACTACAGTAATATATGTTTGAAGCTTATTTAGTTAACAAACACTTCCTTAGAGCTTGATGTCTGCCAAGTACTGTTTTAAGTGTATTATGAATATTAACTCATTTAACCCTTGCATAAATCCCTATATAATAAATGCTACTGTCACCACCCTCTCCATTTTACAATGAGGAAATTGACAGAGATTAAATAACTAACCCTTATACAAGCTTAAGCCTGTCAAGGGTGGAGCTGGGGTTCCCATTGAGCCATTCTGGCTCCCAAATTCCTACCTTTAACCATGCCTTATTCTATAAGGGGGTGAGTCAACTAAATGACTTTCAACTGGAAATAATGAAGTCAAATTTGCACTTCAGAAAGGTCCTGTGTGCATGCAAAAAGGTTGAATTGGAGGGGCAGGTGGTGGGACACTGGAGGAGGAAGTATTGTGGCAGTATTCCAGATAAAAGGTGACATGTGTTCAGATTAAAGACTAGGAATTTTGAACAGGGAGAGATTTAAGATATTTAATAAGAATTCCTTCTAGACCTAGTGACCAGCTCAATGTAAAAGAGCAAGTGAAATCTAAAATGATGCCCAGATTTCTGGCTTAGAGAATGGGGCAAATGATAGTGACTTTAATTGAAATTGAGAATGGAAGAATTTTGAATATACAGAGTAAGAAATATAAGAAGCCGTTAGAAATATAGGTTGCAGAACTCAGGAAGAAAGTCTGGTATCAGTTTGGGAATTATTAAAGTGGATGGTGGTTAAAGCAATAGGAATAAGGCGGGTTAACAGGGAAAAAAGGTAGAAAAAAGAAAGACAACAGAAAGAAAAAATCAGAAACTGAATGTTGAACAAGAGGAAGAAAAAATGGGGGATGAGGGGTCTCTAAGGTAGGAGGAAGGCCAAGTAAGAGTGGTATCACTTTTTAATAAATGCTGTCTTTTGTTTCCATTATATTATTTAGAGTTACGTGCTAGAATAAAGGTATAAAAGTATGATGTTACCTGTCTATAACTAGTCCTTTCCAGGCAAGAAATCATATCAAATTCATGTGTATTTCATCATGCCTGGAATAATACAGTCAGTCCCTCAACTAATACTTGGTAAATTAATCTTAATTTGTAGACATTGATGTTTTAATAGACTTAACTTTCTCTTATTTCTCTTGTGTACCCAGACCACCTTAGCAACAGATCTCATCCAGTTTTCCAAAACAGAAGACCAACAATATCTTGATTTGGTTTGCTAAAATATTAATTCTTAAATGCTCCCCAAATTAACACATTGATATAGGTCTAAATTCTAGATCACCCCTTTAAAGGAAATCACAAAGCATCTCACTACCCTTTGTTATGCAAAATTCACACAGAAAGTATTGGAAAAGCATGTTCCCTGCAGTCAGGCAAATCTGATTTCAATCCATGCGTCCAACAGGCCTCTCTCTTTAACCCTGGGCAAGTCACTTAATCTTGCTATGCTTCAGCTTCCTCTCTGCAAAACGGTGACTATGATATTATGCACTGTATACGGCTGCTGGATAAAATGAGATACACAGACCGCCCCACCCCCCACCGGTATTTGCTGTCATAAAATGGATGCTCAGGAAATATTAAATCTTTGGTAGTACTGTGACCCTGACAATCATTTTCACGGTAAGAACTTGCATCTGCAAGAACTGATCCCCAGAAGTTCAAGGCTTCCTCTGAGCCTTGTAGACCTGCAACGTCATCAAGGGCCACCAGGTGGTGGTGGTGCCTCTTAGGGGACCCTAGGTCAGGGGTTCTTCACATCAGAGAGGATAATTTCTCAGTGCCTAAGCATCAAGTTCTGTTTCCTGTTTGTTTCTTTCCATGGCACTATACCCTTACTGAAATAACAATCTCTATGGATTAAACAGAAATGATTCCATGTGTGCATTTAACAATAATAGATATTATATATATAGTATATACATATACTATATATATATATTATTTGAAACAAGACATAGGAGAAAAGAACTACTTAGATACACATCACATAACTTCCTGATTCCTTTAAACTGCTTTTAATCATTTCTTAACTTAATCTAACCTTGATTTTAACTCCCTAACATTAATTTCAACTCTTTCTTATATTGGCAGAAGGCAAATAGCCTCTGGACTGTGCTTAACCTTAGAATTTGGCAAAGCACTGCATGGAAAAAGCCCTCGGTCCTTTTCACCTGCTGGGGGATTAAATCCCCTAATTAAGAGGCTTAGGCAAGCACTTCAGCCAGTACTTACAAGAAAATCTTGGCCTCTAGATGCCATTTCAGAGCTTGGCCCTCTTCCTGCTGCCTGTCTTTGTCCACACTGAAATAGAAAACACTTGCTGGATTCCCCAAGCCCCATGACCCTTGACTTCTAGTCAAAACCTGGTTACCAGAGTTACCCTGGTTTCTGCACATTCTCCCTGGTTCTCTGTGCCCGCTACCAATGCTGCTCTACAAGAGCCCTCTGCTTCCTGGTGAGTGCTCACACAGGGTCAGGCTTGGGGTGCTGTGTGCTCCCTGGATCCTGGCATCCGGTGCCCATGCAAGCCCTCTGTTTATAGACATCAAGCACATTCTTTTCCTCCTTTCAAACGTTTAAACAATTTTGAATGCTAAATACGAAAAATGTTTAAAAAACCCCTTTTTTTAATGGCCTCATTGTTTTCAGGGCAGTGAAACTACTCTGTATGATATGCTAATGGTACATAAATGCCGTCCATTTGTTTAACCCATATAATGTATGCCAAGAGTGAACCCTAAAGTAAACTGTGAACTTTGGGTAATAATGTTGTGCCAATGTAGGTTCATCGATCATAAACATGTACCACTCTGGTGTGGGATGTTGATCATGAGAGAGGTTTGCGTGTGTGCAAACAAGGAGATATGGGAGCACTCAGTTTTGTTCTCAATCTAAACCTGCTCCAAAAAGTAAAGTCTTTTTTTAAATGTCATTGTTATATCAGTTTCTACTTTGTAATGTAGATCCTTAGGCATCCATGAAGAAGGAAACAGGAGGCATGATCTTTTGCATATGGTTATTAGGTCAGTATTAAGGATTTCTTTTGTGCTGGTGGCTGTGCTAGGGGAACATAGGAAACCAGACCAACCAGCCAGCTCCTGCCCTCAGGAACCCTGCAGTTAAAAAGAAAAGAAAAAAAATTAAACTAAGTCACCCAACTGAGTACTTAATTTTACCATGGCAAATGCAAAGAAGGTACCATGAGAGGGTTTCTGAGGTGGCAGCTGGAAAGGGCTATTTCTCAGCCCTTGGCATTCATTCCCATTCCTTCTTCAACACAGCATGACCCTTGAGTAGCTAGTAGTGCCGTTGAGTAGCTGAGTTAGGGGAACGGTATCAGTTCCTCACCCCCTCCTCTGCCCACCCCTCAACCATGTGAAAGCCCCAGAGAGCCGAAGTGTTACTACTTGTGAGCGTCTCCAAGCTAACACTTGTGCTGACCTCAGCTGGGCCTCTCAGAGAAAGGGCTGCAGTTCAGAAAGCTTCTTCGATCACCTCATACCTGTTAGGATGACTACGATCAAAAAAAAAAAAAAAAAAAGTTACAAAGTGTAGCAAGTATGTAGAGAAACTGGAATTCTGGGATACTTACTATTGGTGGGAATATAAAGCACAGCCACTGTGGAAAACTATGTGGCAGTTCCCCCAATCAATCAATCAATAAAAATGGGTTTACCAAATTCTCCAGCAATTCCATTTCTGGGTATACGCCTGAAAGAATGGAAAATGGGCCTCAAAGAGATACTTGTACACCCATGTTCACAGCAGCATTATTCAAGACAGCTAAAATGTGGAAGCAATCCAACTGTCCATCAATAGATGAATGGATAAGCAAAATGTGGTATATACATACAATGAAATTTTACTCAGTCTTAAAAAGGAGGAAAATCCTGACATATCTTGTAGCATGGATGAAGCTTGAAGACAACATGCTAAGTGAAATAAGTCAGTCACACAGACATACATGTGCACACACACACACACACACACACCCCAAATACTATACGATCCCATTCATATGAGGTATTTAGAATAGTCAAGTTCATAGAGATAGAAAGAAGAATGATTGTTATCAGGGGCTGGAGAGAGGGGGAAATGGGGATTTATTGTGTAATGTGTATAGAGTTTCGTGTTATCAGAACAAAAGTCTTGGAGATGGATGGTGATGATGGTTTTACAACAATATTAGTGTACTTAATACCTCTGAACTACACACTTAAAGCTGGTAAAAATAGTAAATTTTACATTAATATGTATTATACCACAAGAAAAATTTTTTTTAATTTATTTCGAGAGAGAGAGCAAACATAAGCAGGGGAGGGGCAGAGAGAAAGAGAGACAGAATGCCAAGCAGGCTCCGCACCATCAGCGCAGAGCCCATTGTGCGGCTCAGACTCAGGAACTATGAGATCATGACCAGAGCAGAGATCAGGAGTCCAACGCTTAATCAACTAGACCACCCAGGCGCCCAAACAATAAAAAATTTGTGGGGGGAAAAAAAACATCCAGATGGCAAGACATTACAACCTCAGTTAGCTGCCCTCAAGCTTCTAATCTACCTAGCCAGTGATGGAAATTGCAAAAAACTAGGCAGAAGGTGACCAGACGCTTTCTTCATCTTCCTGCTCTATTTGTTCTCTGCCTCTCCCAAAGTAATTTTTTCACTTGGTGTGTAACAGAGAAAGGGTAAACATGTAGAGATATACCAGACAATAGGAAATTGTATCTTGACATGGTTTGCATCAGACTCGGCAATCCCCACCTTTTGACAAGATAGGGGTGTGGGAAGGGGGCAGTCTCGTGCGTTGCCAGCAGCAGGTGCACTGACAGGACCTTTTCAGAGAGTGATCCATCACCTTCCAACAAAACAAAAATCATCTACTTCTGGAATGTCTCTTTCAGAGATGTATGTGGGCAAAAATGTCCATAAGAATGTCAACTGCAGCACTGTAAGATAACAAAAATAAATGGATAACCTAAATGTCCATTGATCAGAGGATGGTTGTATAAATTATGGCTCATCCATACAGTGGAGTACTATGCACTTGTCAAAACAGCATGAGGTAGAACCATATAAATGGAGTGAGAAGAGGTCTTGGATATACAAAGTAAGAACCATAAGTTACAAAGCACAATGTCTAGAATGATCTCATAGTAGTTAAGAATCAAATGTTCACATAGGTGTTTTTAAGTACATTTTTTTAAAGTCTAGAAGGCTATGCAGATGACCAAAGCAGGTTGCTCCTAGGGAGTGAATTTTGAAGAAAGAAGCTTTCTTTCTCTATAGGATATATTTTCATTTAGATTGACTATTGCCTATAACGAGCATGCATTATTAAGGAGAAAAAATTTAATAAGGAAATTTTTTTTATTTTAGCTGCTCCAGAACAGGATAGTCATAATAGACTCATCCTTAATATCAATGCTTGCTTTATGACTGACTTGAAACAAGCCCTTCCTTTTCAGAGCCCCCGTTTTTCCTCTACGCTTGGCATGCTGTAAAAGTAAGTGTCTGGAGGGGCGCCTGGGTGGCTCAAGTCGGTTGGGCGGCCGACTTCGGCTCAGGTCATGATCTCGCGGTCCGTGAGTTCGAGCCCGCGTCGGGCTCTGTGCTGACCGCTCAGAGCCTGGAGCCTGTTTCAGAGTCTGTGTCTCCCTCTCTCTGACCCTCCCCCGTTCATCCTCTGTCTCTCTCTGTCTCAAAAATAAATAAAAACGTTAAAAAAAATTAAAAAAAAAAAAAAGCAAGTGTCTGAAGATCGCAAAGATGGAGATGCAGAGAAGAGTGCACGGGAAGAGATAGGGGATGAAAGAGGAAATTAAGGACTTATCCAAATAAAAAGCAGTCATCAAAAGTATGTTTGGGGACACCTGGAAGACTCAGTCATTTAAGCGACTGACTCTTGATTTCAGCTCAGGTCATGATCTGATGGTTTGTGAGATCAAGCCCCACGTGGGCCTTTGCACTGACAGCATGGAGCCTGCTTGAGAATCTCTTTCTCCCCCTCACTCTCTGCCCCTCCTCTGCTCTGCATGTGCTCTCCTAAAAATAAATAAATAAACTTTTAAAAACTTCTAAAAATTATGCTTTGGAGAATTTCTAATATGGTGAAATATATATAACAAAAATAGAGAATTCAAAGATGTATAATTAGTAGGATGAGAACTAGAAAAAAAAGAAATAAATGGCTTCCCTCAGCCTCCAAAAGGACCCTGGAGGAACATAAACCAAAATGTTAACAAAGATAGACTGGATGGTGAGACTTTAGATGTTTCATTTCTTCACATTCTACATTTTTGAAAATGAGCTGATTACTTTTATCATGTACACAATCACGCTTTTATTTAAGATAGGTTTCCAACATTTTGCCCCCCCCAAAAGTACAGATCATAACATAAAGTATATGTGTGTCTCATCCTAAAATCATGTTCAACACCTGTGTGTCTCGATTCTGAGAAGCCCGTTAAATCTGGAGCCTTTCCTTCTTTTTGTAATACAGCATCTTGGAGGCTCCTTAATTTTTGTAAGGAACACAGTATAAGGAAATGAGTATCAATGGGCTGTTTGGTCTGTGACTTGGGAAGATTTTATATAATGATTGTTAAAAGTACAATTGACCTTTGAGCAGCACCGGAGTTAGGGGTGCAGTCAAAAATCTGCAAATAGGGGCGCCTGGGTGGCTCAGTCAGTTAAGGGTCTGACTAGGGCTCAGGTCATGATCTCATGGCTCTTGAGTTTGAGTCCCGTGTTGGGCTCTGTACTGACAGCTCAGAGCCTGGAGCCTACTTTGGATTCTGTGTCTCCCTGTCTCTCTACCCCACCCCTACTTGTGCTCTCTGTCTCTCAAAAATGAATAAATGTTAAAAAAATTTTTTTTAGTCTGCAAATAACATTTGACTCTCCCAAAATTTAACTACTAATAGCCCACTGGAAGCCTTACCAATAACATAAACAGCTAATTAATACATATTTTGTATGTTGCATGTATTACATAATGCATTCTTACAATAAAATAAGTTCTAAAAAACTAAATGATATTAAAATTATAAGAAAGAGGAAATACATTTACAATACTCTGTAAATTTACATTTACTGTATTTATTGGAAAAAACTCTGTGAATAAGTGGACTTATGCAGTTCAAACCTATGTTCAGGGATCAGCTGTACTCTCAACCTCAGGGTGAGAATCCAGGACACAATGTAGAGGGTCTTTGTTGCTTATATTTCATTCATAAAGTCGAAGTGAGGAACCCTAAGAGTTTAACAAAATTAATCTCGGCCCCCAAATCCCTTGCTTTAGATTTATGGAATTTCTTTTGGCCACAGGGCACTCTCACCCTTGTTTTCTGGTGAGAATTTATGTTGGCCTGCTTTTCTCGGTTTGGTCTGTTTGCTAACAGTCACCAGCTGTGTAAGCTCCCTCTATAATTTCTTGTAACATTTTTCAAAAAAGAATAGGGCCTCAAATGCAAGGTTTCACTATAAGGTCTCAAGTTCCACATAAAGTGGAAAATTTTCAGTACCAAAGCATGCCAAGAAAGGGTGGGGCTGTTTGACTCCCTTTGACCATTTATAAGCCTGGGAAGATGTCAGTCTGTCCTTGTAAGTCAGGTTTCCCTGAAACTGTCACACACCCAAGAGAAGATGGGCTAGTTGTTTTCTATCTTAAAATCTCCCCGAGTCAAGCCAGCAGCTGTCCCTAGAGGCTTTCTCCCGAAAATTGGTCAGAATGGGACTTTCAATTCCTAACTGTGTCCTTCAGTACTCACCCGCTGCATTCTACAAACAATCCTCTCTACACACCGTAGACCTGAAGACCAGTGAGGCATATGGTTTGGTTGATGTTCTTATCTGAGATAAGTGCTAGTGCTTTTTATTAAACTTTCCCCTCCTAGTACCAGAGTTCAAGATGTTGTCACTGCTGTTTGTTTTGCTTTGCTTTACTTTTTTAAATACTTGACATCTAGTAGCCCTAAAGGAAGGAGGAGGGAGACATTATCCCGACTCTGAACCATGAACTTTCTATAAATATAGTATGGTTTATTTTCCTTTTAATTTTCACAGCAATCTGGTAATGCTATAGATGAGAAAACTGAAGCTCAAAAAAAGAGGTAATTTGTCCAAGTTGAGGCCATGATGCTATTAAATTATAGAGTCAAGCTTCAAATCAATTTCCACCCAAAGGTCATGCTTGCCAGTTCTACCATGTTGTTTCTAACAATTTAATACAAAAGAAAACTAATATTCATTAGGCTGCTATAATATGTCAGATGTGTTATAGATACTAACTCATACAATTCTTAACCAAAAGCTGTTCCAGTACGAATTGTTATCCCTACCTTTGTGAAAAAACTGAGGTTCAGAGAGGTTAAATATTTGCTCAACGTCACATGGCGTGCTCAAGATCCAGGATTAAACCCTAAGTCTGTCTGTCTCTTGCTTTTCTGTGGCATCATATGCAGTGTTTTACATGGAGTCATTCACAAGAACAAATTTACAAGGTGGGTACCGTGATCATTCCCATTTTAGAGATGAGAAAAATCCAGTTTAGAGAAGTTAAGTAATCTGTTCACAAGACTATTAAGTGTGCAAAAGAAGAAATTAAGACCAAGGCAGCCTGACTGCACTCTTAACCACTTAATGAACTGTCTCCCCAGAAACACTTTTAAAGAATCTCTGTTCTAACAAAAACAAGGGGGAAATTTTTTTAGGTATGCAAGGTAAAAAAAAAAAAAAGTACTTTTTTAAAAAGAGAGAGAGAGAAAGGAAAAAGAAATTACCTGCTAAATTAGGATTGGTTACTGGAATTTCCGACTCCTCCACAAATACATTGTGACATTATCAATTGATATTTGCACAAGTGTTTATTAGCATACCATCTCATCCTCTGAGTTGTTCCACTAGTGAACCTTGTGGCTTCAGAGGAAAAGGAGGAGGGTTCTGGAGTTGTAATAAATAAGGAAATTGTGCAATGAACCGTGTGGGTGGTGCTAAGGCTTTTAAGTATCCAGGCCTTCTGAATCTTGGGATGAGCTTACTCATCCTCAGTGTTCTGGGTCAGGGGAGAGCTGTGCCAAATGAAGGAATGAACCATCCTTCATACTGGAGGCTGGGGCCATTGACCCACCATCAGGAGGGCATGACATTGGAATTACCAGTTCAGTAGTGGTGATGGATTGGTACTCATCTCTGTGTGCGCTCATGGGCTCCTCTGGACCATTGTGAGCGATGACAGGTACCTCCAAGGGCACCAGGATTCAAGGGGCTGCGTTGTTGTGATATATGGGATTAGCAACAACCTTAGCTACCTTGGAGCCTAAGACAAAGAGAAAAGGGTAGGTTCCCATGTAAACTTAAAACCTGTGAATGTATGACCCAATTTCTGTCTGGCTTTGTCTGTGCAGTTAAGGGAAGAGATAAGAAATGATTATAAGAAGCTGTGTTTTTAATGTTAGCAACAGCTCTTGTTTCCAGGAATGGGATAAAACAGAGAGCTCAAGCAGAGTGCCCTGAGTCTAGTCTGAGACAAGTTCTTTTTCTGGATATGTGTTAGATTTATATGCCTCCAACTTCTGTGCTTTATAACAAGGCCATCCAGCCTGAATGCCCTCATAGTGAGACAGAGGCAATATTTCCTTCTGGTGGGAGGCGAGAAGGCAGAAGAAGGGAGAGACAGCCTTATTATGCAAAGGAGCTATAATAAAGGCTGCTTCTCGCCACTGCAGTGGCCCTTTGAGAAGATGAGTAGTGAAGGAGAGCATGCAAAGGGCTAGATGCCTATTTATCTAATAAAAGCTGATTACAAGCAACAGGTGCACTAGCATATAAACTACCTTAGAGTCATCAAGAAATTCTAAAGAAAGCTGCATCAAATTGCAAATGATATGACTTTCATCTAATGATAGATATTAATTATACAGGGAAGATTGCAATAGGCCCATAAAATGGGTGTTTGCATCCTCATTATTCAGTATTTCATGCCATGATGATAAAGCAATAATGACAGAATAATAAACAAGCTTCTTATTTATTTATTTCCCTTATTGAAAACTAGAGTTTGAAAGTCAAATCATAAAGTTTGTAAGAAGTGGGTAAAAGACTCTAAGAACATCTATAAAAGGCGAACAGAGATGTTGGGGTGAAAAGAATAAACAAGAGATCAACCAATAGATAGTTTTCTCTCTATGGTAAAAACACTCCTAAACTTGTATAAGAATTAAGATGGCAATTTTCCCTTGCTGGTGACAGCAGCATTTTTTCAAAATGTTTAAAAATGCTGAAACTCTGGGGCCCCTGGGTGGCTCAGTTGATTAAGCATCTGAGCTCAGGTCATGATCTCACAGTTTGTGAGTTCAAGCCCCATGTCAGGCTCTGTGCTGACAGTTCAGAGCCTGGAGCCTGCTTTGCATTTTGTGTCTCCCTCTCTCTCTGCCCCTCCGCTGGCCATGCTCGCTCTCTCTCACTCTCTCTCTCTCACACTCTCTCTCTCTCTCTCAAAAATAAATAAACATTTAAAAACAATTTTTTAATGCCCAAACTTTTTGAAAGAACAGTCCTTTATGTGATGTGGTGGTGGGGAAGACACGTGAGGTCCAATGTCATGTGCAGAAGGCACCTGTCATATCAGTGACTGCTGATAAAGGTTCTACTCATTCATGAGGCCACCGTGGAGAGCAGAGACAGGATGTGTGAGATGAAAGTGGGTGGGAAGAGAGCAGGAAAGATGGAGATTTCCAGCAAAGAAAAGTGAGGGCAAGAAGTGGTGGGTGGAGAAGCAAGAGGGAATGGTACAGGAGAGCTGCGGAGAGCAAACAAACCCACAAGCCTGCGTGTGCCAAGAGACATCGAAGATCCTTCTGATGACAATTTGTTAAATGGCACCTCATAAAAATTAAGGGCACTTGGGATGGAGGACACGGTGAACTGGAGAGAGAGCAGTAGCAAAGATTGATTTACCTGGAATCCTAAAATAACACTCTCAGAAGAAACTCTGCCCAAAGTACCCTGTTTGGTTTAACACAACATAAATCTCCAGGCTCTTGCCATCCAGCCAGCCTTCTGCCTGCCTGCCTGCCTCTGAGCATTTCTCAATGCTTTGAACCCTACTCAGTTTAATGTTTTGATAGATATATTTTTCAAAACATTGGCAAGTCTCGATTGCTATGACTCAACTTTTTTTTTTTTTTTTGGTCTTAATGGAGAGGATGAAGTACATACTCTTTTCAATCTCAAATAAAATAAATAAATGATCTGATTATTTACCCACTCTCAATTTTTCTTTGAATACTGTCTAGAGACCAAGGCAAAGGAGTCATATGAGGTGTTTATATATTATATTATTTGTGCCCAGATCCAATCTCATCTAGTTCATCTGGTTAGTGATATGAGCACAGAAAACCAAACTAGAAGAGGTAGATGGTAGATGAGTGTGGAAAAACCTTTAAATTAGATACCACTAATTCAGAAATTGTGATAAATCTAACCTTGAGAAAAATTTTCCTTTCATTTATTTAACTGGCAGTGAAATTAATAATCTAAAAAAGGGTTGAAGAAACACTGATCTACCAAAACGAACAATACCTCGTTCTGCTGAGATCTCAACAACTATACATGTCTATGTTTCAAATGGGCAAAATGTAGCCTATTTTTCATGCACATAGTCATAAAATAAGCCAAACTATCTTTCTTTTTTTAAATTTAGACCACCTATCTTTTATTTACAAAGCAAAATAAAAGTCAGGTTAGATAGAACTGTTATTTTAAAAGTATATTCTCAATTTATATACAATATGTATGCTGCTATGTTCTGAGATTAAATTTGTATTTAGCATCACTTATCTTGTATCCAAGGAACAAAGTCACTTTATTCAGGAGACTCTCAAATTCCCTGACCTTCAGTTAGATGACTGCAGATCAAAAGACTTAACCACCCTCTGGAACACTAGTTTTTACATTCACATGAAATACTTGCACAAAAACTGGTGTCAAGATGATTCAGGGTGATTATATCTCCTGAGTAGGAAGAGGGACAGTCAACAAAACAGAGGTATGACACCATGACATTCTTGTTCCATCCTCCCTCCTTAAATATCCAAACAGCAAATATCCTCCACATCATTGGTAAAACTTGTCAGTCACTCTTCTCTATCTAAATTGTCTAGTTACCCACCGACCTATCTCTATTCTGGAAGATATGTGTGCCAGTTAAAAGTTTCCCCAAGCTATCCCATATATAAGAATTCAGGAAGGGAAGCTGAGGTCCTATCTCTTTCTACAAAGTTATACCTTGACTCATATACCCATATTCACAATTCATTTGTTCTATGAATACTTACTGGATACTATTACATGCAGAGTAATTAGAGAATAAAAGCTTTAGACTCGCTTCCCCCTACGGCATACATAGTCTGGAGGATCTGGGTTTGGGACGGCAGTTGAAACAAGATTTGAACGAAGCAAACGTAACAGGACAGTATGTAAGAAAGAAAAACAAATATGCCTGTTTTCTATCTTTTTTTTATAGGGAAGTGAAATCAGGTGAAGGAGAAAAATTTTACTTGGGGATAAATGAGAAAACCGTTGGCAGATATGGTAGTTGAGATGGATTTGCAAAATTGTTTTCCACTTGAGATAAAAGTGAGCTATCTCTCCAAGTGAATGAGGAAAGTGACATGGGAAACTGAATGTGGGGTGATGTTATGGCAGTGCTTTGAGATTTAGGTACATAAAGGAAAATATTAGCAGATAAGTTTGGAAAAATAGACTATTCAGTCAATAGGCATTTGCCAAGAATCTGTTATGTACCAGGCACTCTACTAGGTACAGGGGATAAGATTGTGTATAATGACTTTCCTACCCAAAGTGGTCCCTCTAAGCCGGTGGCATTGGCATCACCTGAGTCTTATTAGAAATTAATCATTTCAGGGGTGTCTGGGTGGCTCAGTCCGTTAAGCATCCGACTTCGACTCAGGTTATGATCTCACAGTTTGTGAGTTGAAGCCCTGTGTCAGGCTCTGTGCTGATGGCTCAGAGCCTGGAGCCTGGAGCCTGCTTCACATTCTGTGTCTCCCTCTCTCTCTGCCCCTTCCCCACTCACACTCTCTCTCTCCCTCTCCCTCCCTCTCTCTCTCTCTCTCTCTCTCTCTCTCTCTCTCTGTCTCTCAAAAAGAAAATAAAACATAAAAAATTTGGAAGTTAATCATTTCAGACCCCACTCTACATCTAATGAGTCAAATATGCATTTAAAGAAAATCTCCATGTGACTTTTATGCACATTAAGCTTGAGAACAACTGGTGATACACATCATCCATATTTAAGGAGCCCACATCTTATTGGAGGAGAAGAAATGTAGTGTAGTATGATACATGCTGTGAGAGAGATAAGGACAGGGGAGCACGTTGAGGTAAGCAAATCAGATCAGGATGGAAATCCCATGTGGGGGATGTAGTTGTGCAGCTGTATCACAAGGGGTGCACAAATATGCCACAGTATAGTCTGACTATTGAAAATATTTACCAATAAATGGAAGGACCATTAATTTGTCTTGATTGTCTTTGTATACCAAGATATGTTAAATCAATTATTTTACTTAATCCTTCACCACCACTTTTTTGGTATGAAATACCATCATCTCTTGCCTGTACCATGTAGTAGCCTCCCGACTGGCTGTTAAGCCCCATCCACTCTTCCCCCACCCCAGGGTATTATGCTGCAGCCAGAACAACCTTTCCAAAACATGAATCAGATTTGGGCATTCACCTGCTTAAAATTCTTCTGTAGCTTCCTACTGCTTCATTCCTTAATATGGTTTCCTGGGTCCTGTCACATTCCTTTCCACGCACCCATTTAGGCACCCCCTGGTGTTCTCCACTCCAACCAACAGGTCTTTTTTTCAGTCACTTACACTCTTCACCTCCTCCTACAATATGTAGTTTATGCTGCCCCCCTTGCATAAACACTCTTCCATTTTCCCCTTAGGCTGGTTCATTCTTGCACGCCCCTCAGATCCCAACTGAAATGACCTGCCACCAGAGCAGTCTTGCCTGATTTCCCTAACGATGTCACATCTCCTTGATAGCCCTTTTCACAACTGCAATGTTATGTTACCTATTGATCAATTAACTGTCTCAAACTTCAGTTAAACTTTAACCTCCAACAGGGTAAAGGACCTAGTCTGTTTTTGCCCATGACTTTCTTTCCCTTAAAATGGTGCTGGTCCACTGTAGCCACTCAAATGTTTGTTTAATCAATTAGCTAATTAATGTAGAGAGTATTTCTAGATAGAAATGCTGACGGTCATATTTTGGCAAAAAGTCCATATGAAACGCCTCAGAGAGGTTTAGTGAAGTGCAGGCTAAGAAATTATAATGTGTTTTTCAAAGTAGGAGATCACTGATGGTGATCAGTGAGAGGTTTCAGCACAGCAATACCACCAAACTGTGTAAGGTCAGTGGTGAGGAAAAGGAGGCAGGAATGTGGATGACCTGATTAACAATGAAGAAGAAACCGAAATTAAGAACAAAGCTCAAAGGAGGTAGCAAGGACAAAGGAAGGGCTAACTGTACAGTAAGGAAGCCGTGGGTATATTTGCTGGAAGCAGAAGGAGCAAGAAAAGAAAGAAGATTGACAAAGAAGAAAGAAGTATATCATCAGTGGAACAAGAAGACAGGAGACAGCAAGGTGACACCAGGTGTGGAGAAATCACTCTTGAAAGAGCAGCACATTTTCCTTTGATACAAGAAGAAAGGAGACGGGAAGTAAAAATAGAGAAATTTTGGTTTTGAGAAGATGGATGGCCTTGAATAGTCTCTCTTATGATCCCTCCATTACCCTCCTTTCACTGTATGTTCTTTGACATTCCTTATAGAAGGAAAGATCATTCCGAATTCATATATATTTCTCTTCCTCTCTTCTTTTAAAACCCCCTCTCTTTACTTCTCACCTTTGTCATCACCACCAACAAACACACAGCCCTGGTTCTGTGGACTTTATCATCCGTAATAATGATCCTTTCAACACTGTAGTCTAAACTTATAAAACTAAAACCCTGCTTAAATTTTTTATCATTCATTTTTGTTAAGTAAACAAACACTTATTAAATACCTACTCTGCTCTAGGCTTTGTGCTAGGATTTAGAAATACGAACATAAATAAAATATGGCACTTGTTTTCAATGAGCTTACAATAGAGCATACATAGAATCATGTTTAAAGCGGTAAAAAGAAATGTTGGTAATATAAAGGAAGTGTGTAAACCAAGGGTAGAGTAGTAGTGGCAAATTCTAACTTGGAGATCTTAGGAAACTTCACGAAGAAAGTTGCATAAGCTATGATATTTAGTCCCAGGGATTTGAAGGCAGCAGTTGGGGTCATCACAGATTTCAGTTTAGCAATAAGGAGTCTATGAACTGAGAATATAGTGGGGACTCCCCAGGAAGGGGCAGAAATCATTCATTCATTAAACATTTATTGAGTACTTAGTGTATGGCAAGCACCATGCAAAGGCAGTGCCTGACATGAACTCCCTCACATGCTAGTGGATGTTCTTTGACCCTCAGTAAAACTGTGGAGGAAAACTATAACTCAAGTGTATCTATCCCTACCTCCATTTCTGAACCTTCTGCCTTCCCTATACATGGAGCTCTTCTCCCTCACCTCCTCAAGGCCCACTGAGATTCAGGAAGTAGTTTGGAGGAAAAAATATAGCTGCCCAAGGTACTGCTAAATAAAAATTTCTGCACACATCCAGCCTCTGAAAGCCATCACCAACAACAAAGGAAAGCAATAGCATTCCCATGTATCTTCCTCAAACAAGATTAGATTTATAAAAAATAATGATAATGAAGACAACACACTAATAAGTGCAGCTGGCACATACTGAACAATTCACTGTGTTCCAAGCTTTGGGATAAGTGTTTCAGATGCATCATATCATTTAGTTTACATCATAATTTTATGATGTAAGAATAATTAACCAGATTTTACAGAAAAGAAAACTAAGCCTCATACTGTTAGTAAATAGTGCCTCAGACTTTCCTATTTGTGGCTATACTTCTTCCAGGCAACCAATCAAGTCCATTTTTACTGACTTTCACATATAAATTATGTTGAAGCAAAGAACTGGCTCAGGCCTTAATTAGGAATGGCCCTCTCTACGTGTTTCTCTGCTTTAAAGACAAACATTTCCCGATCAAGAGCTCACTAACATTGTTAGTAGAGGTGTTTTAGGTTAGAGGGGTCTTCCTAGCACGCCTCAAATTATCCTGGTTATGGTTGCCCAGAAGCAGAACGGTCCACCCCTTCTACCCATGGAACTGCACTTGACTCTGCAGTTTCAGTCACCATAAATATAATAGGTAGAGTATCTATTTCTTTTACTACTGACCACATAAAACGTTTCATTTCTAATGGATTTTTAATAGGTCTTGAAGACTTCTCTTTTGTCTAGCTCTCAGTAATGGCTGCTTTTTGTTATTCCTCAAGCAGTTGCTTTGACATTCTAAAGTCATCATACTTAAGACATGAGCTGCTTGGTATTCTATGCCACCTAATAATGAATGTTACAGTAGGTAAAATAATGGCCCCCCAAAGACACATACATCCTAATCCCTGGAAGCTGTGAATCAGATACCTTGCATAGCAAAAGAGACTCTATAGCTGTGATTACATGAAGAATATTGCGGTAGGGACATATCTTGGATTAGTTGGGTGGACTTAATGTGATCACAAGAATCTTTAGAAGCAAGAGAGTAGGATTCAGAGAACTGTTGGCTTTGAAAACAAAGGAAAGGGCTACAAGCCAAGGAATGCAGACAACTTCTATAGCCTGGAAAAGTCAAGGCTCCTTTGAGCCTTCTGAAGGAACCCAATGATGCTGACATCTTGATTTTGGCCCAGTAAAGCATATTTTAGAAATTTGACCTGAGAACCGTAAGATAATAAATTTGTGGTAATTTGATACAGCAGTAATGGGAAATTAATTTAAATACCATTTATTCTTTTCTTGTTATTGATACCTTGTTACTGGAAATGCTATCTATAGGCAGCACAAAATGAATTGAACAGTGTATCGGTAGCCTCCAATTTCTTTCTCAAAAGTACTCACCTGACAGTTTTAGAATTCAGTCCTCTGTTAGTTATTCACAAACCTGAGTGTATTAGAATCACCCAGAGGTTTTGTTAAAACACAGATTACTGAGTCCCGCCCCCAGAGTTTCTAATTCTACTGTTCTAGGAAGAGATCTGAAATGTATTTCTAACATTTCTTCATGCTGCTGGTTTGGGGACTCAAGAAGCAATGCTGTAGTCTTGGCTGAGGAATGCTTTGTTACAGGAGAAAACTACAATAACAGAAATGTCAATCCCACAGGCGAACAAAATGCAATAGGACCTAGAGTGGGTAGGGGTGATACCAAACTGTTAACTCTGAGAACGGGGGTGAATTCTGTTATTCAATATAGTACCTTAGCACTTAGTACCTTAGCACTAAGCTCAGAACACAGTGCTCGGTGAATAGTTATTTTTTTATTATTATTACTGGGAGATAAAAGGCATATAACATTATTTCCATTTTAGGTGTGCAACATATAATGTGCAATAAATGTGACAGCAATTCTTCATTCAGTTAGTATCTATTGACTGCCTCTTTTGTCCTTTGTCTGCATTGTTTTATGTGGTCTTTGGGGAAGGTACAGCAGTGAATCAAGCAAGCAAGAATCTCTCTCCTCATGGTGGACTGAGGGAGATAAAAATAAACCAAATCAGTAAATGACATAGAATGTTAGAAAGTGATTTGCTGTTGGGAAAAATAATAAAACAGGGAGGAGTATCAGGGCTGGGGAACAGGGTATAAATTTAAAGAGTGTGGGCAGGGCGGGCCTTTCCTGGCTCCCACCATGCCCTACTAAACTCGTTGAAAGAGAATACATGCCCTGAGTTCCTGGCTGCAGCACTGCAGGATGGACACCAAGATCCTGCAAAGAGCGATAACATGTGGCTTGTGTCTTCCAGTAGTTTACAGCCAGAAGGCCCAATAGAAAGGATGGAAATGCTTAATGCTGGCCCTGCTGTGGCTACCTTCCAATTACCAAGAACCTAGAGATGGCTGCAGACAAACTCAAACCATTCTTCAAGAGTAAACCCCAGGGGGTCCTGGCAAAGCCAGTGGAGGAAACATCAACTCCTTTCCCACTTCCAGGCCAGTACTTTCCCAAGTTTTAAAATAACAGTTGAGAGACAAAGAGGTTCATAATGTTTCTTACATTTTCATTTTACATTTGAATAAGAGTATTTTGTTTCACTCCCAAAGCTCTCCTAAATGTTATTTTACAGGATTGAGCACAGGGGACGAATTTAAAGAACTGATTCATTTGAACTCCAGATGAAATATGACTTATTCTTCCAAAACAAGTGGATGGAAAGTATACAGATCCTCAGGGTGTCTTGAGGGAGGGAATTGAGAAGAATATCTAAAGCGATATACAAATCTTTAAGTATTTCAGTAAAATAATGGAGCAAAGTTCTTCTGTTCTTCATCATGAAGATGTTCTTCATCTTCTATTGCGAAGACGTGCCCCTTCCACTTGAGGCAGCCTCAAGAATAAGCTTGTGAGAGGTACCAGGCTGGCTCAGTCAATACACCATGTTACTTGATCTCAGGATTGGGAGTTTGAGCCCCACATTGGGCCTAGAGCTTACTTTAAAAAAAATACTGAAGCATCCTATAAATACTGGTACAGTATAACCACAATACCTAGAAAGCCTTTTTCTTTTTTTCTTTTTAATATTTTGAGAGAGAGAGAGAGAAAGCTTGAGCAGGGGAGGGGCAGAAGGAGAGGGAGAGAGAATCTTAAGCAGGCTCCATGTCCAGACACAGGGCTTGATGTGGGGCTTGATCTCATGACTGTGAGATCATTACCTGAGTCAAATCAAGAGTCAGACTCATAACGGACTGATCCACCCAGGTGCCCCTAGAAAGGTTCTTCTTGAGGTCAAAGCAAATTCATTTATCCATTTCCTTTTTTTTTTTTTTTAATTTTTTTTAACGTTTATTTATTTTTGAGACAGAAAGAGACAGAGCATGAATGGGGGAGGGTCAGAGAGAGGGAGACACAGAATCTGAAACAGGCTCCAGGCTCTGAGCTGTCAGCACAGAGCCTGATGCGGGGCTCGAACTCACAGACTGTGAGATCATGACCTGAGCCGAAGTCGGCCGCTTAACCAACTGAGCCACCCAGGCGCCCCTATCCATTTCCTTTTAATTTATCTCAATTTTTAATATTTGTTCTTTTCCCTAAACTATTTCTAAACTGTTAGCTCTCAAACTTTAGTGCACAGCAGAATCACCTGGAAGGTTGATTGAAACTAGTGTTGGGCTTCATCTGTACAGTGGGTTGGGGTGGGCCCCAAGATACCCAGGGGTACTGATGCTGCAGGGGTGGGGACCATGCACTGAGGCCCTCTGTTCTAAATAAAATTGAGGGGACAAACTGAATTGGTCTTGTTGACCTTATAATAGCCAATCTACCTGAAGAGAGTATTAAGTTAAACATCTTAGTTTCTCCTCCAGGAAAAACAACCCAGTCAGATTTAATCTTTCCAATTGATACCCTTTTCATCAATTGTAGTCCTTTTTCCTAAATTCTCTGGGGGAAAAAAATCACCCTGAAAATAAAGAAATTAAAATTGGACACCACATATTAATAAGAGCCCAATAGAAAGTGAATTAAGTGGAAACAATCTTCTTCAGCTCTTGCAAATAATTCACTAATTTCAAAATATCCAAGTATCCTATTAGCTTTTTAGCTTAAAGCACAATATTACTTGTGGGAGACCTCACTAGGCTACTCACTTTGTCAAGCAAAAAAATTCATTGTTCAGATTTTGTTTCTTTAATAAATACATAGAGATACATAAATAGTCCATTTTCCTTTTAATGTTTTATACTAGAACAATTAACTTTTACAATCCATCTTCTCAACCCACATTTTAGAATAAGGGTTAAAAAATGCACAAAAGGAAAGCAAATTTATTTTTTAACTGATACACTAAAATGAAACAGGACTCCTACAGCAACTAATAAAGCATGTCTTTTAACATTTGTAAATTCAGTAATGCCACTTTAATACAATGTAGAAGTGTATATTGGTCCTCAGTTCATTAGTTTTAGTATGCCCTGTTAAAATATCTTACTTGCATTTTTGTATCTGCCAAGATGTCAGTTCTGACATGACTCTCTTCAGGCGAAATGTAGTTGGCCTCTCCTCATTTTTCGCTGACACAGAAAATGAACAATTTCTTAACATCATTTAGGATAATGCTATCTGAATCATACCAAGTTCAAGTATAAATGAGGTGCACATGTTAAGTCATCTGCAGAAAGGTACAATTTTACAACTGGCTGAATTAGTTCAGGGCATGAAGATTTAGCAGCCAGGCTAACCAATTCTAGAAGTACATCTGACTGTAGAAAAATGTCCAAATACATAAAGACGACCAGCCTTCAATGTCCTCATTTCCACTTGTGTATAACATTGGACTTTAATCTAATGTATATGTAAGTTGCTTCCTGCAATATTAAGCATTAACTATAACGCACCCCTATCTAGAGTGCGTTTCATGATTTGGGTTGGCCATTAAAATATTTAAATTGAGCACTTAAGTACAGTTTAGAAAATTATATTCTCTACATTTGAAATAACCGTAAATAAAACTCTCTTTAAATTATTATGGAAGAATAATGCTAAGTGAAAAAAGCAGAATACAAAATTGGATCTACGCTGTAATTGCAACTGTATAAAATTGGTTATGCATGCAAACAAGATTGGAAAAAAACATGGAAAATATAAGTGATTTGTTAAGGAAGTAGATTGGAGGAGTATCTTTTTAAAAAATTCCTACGATTTTTTTTAAGTAAACTCTACACCCAATGTGGGGCTTGAATTCATGACCCTGAGACCAAGTCACATGCTCTACTGACTGAGCCAGCCAGGCAGCCCTATTCTTACACCTCCTATAAAGCTATCTCTGCAAGTTTTTGAAACATTAAAATTATTTTAGGGAAGAAACTGTGTTTTCTCCTCTTGAATTCAATGGTTTCTTATAATTGATAGTAATTTAAATTATCAAAACATGGGAAAGATGCTTTGAGTATTAGAGAAATAGTTGTTATCTTCTTTCCTTCAAAGGAATTTATTTTTAAAGCCCATCATGGTATTGTAGATATACTAATGCGTATTTCTTTACACAGACATATTGCCATTCATCACTAATATTACAATTATCAAAAATACTAGTCTTCCAACCAGAAATAATCATGGAATCATAATAAAGACAAATGAACTAAATTACTGATGAAGTTGAAAGTTGCAGTATTTTGATTAAACAGCCAGCAGGAATTGTCAGTCTAATTAACTCAGGGTCAAGCTACTGCTGAACCAAATGCCAGAACTATCAAAATCCAATACAGGCTATGCCCCGTTACTTCACTAAGACTACGTATTTGTACTTAAGAGTAATGATCTGATATGTTAAGAAAGTTCAGCTCAGTAAAATAACTGCTGTTGAAAACTATTTGTGCCAGGGCTGTTGTCAGCAAATCAGTCAAGTTCTGATAGTCAAGCTAGATTTTCCAATTCTAAAGCCAGAGATGCCTAGCATCCTTTTTTCTTAGTGAGCTCCTCACCCAATATGGGGCTTGAACTCATGACCCCGGGATCAAGAATCACATGCTCTACTGATGGAGCCGACCAGGCACCCCAATGCTTAGCATCTTTATAGGAATGCACAAGTGAGACTAGGGAGGGTTGATAGTCTAATGTTTATGTCCTGACCATAGTAATACATGGTGGGAAGTGGAATGACTTGAAGCAGCAGGGGTACAAGAGCATCCCTTCAAAAACTCAAGATTAAGCTGATAGAATACTGACAGTGGTACAAGGGGGGAGGAAAATGGCCTCTGAGGAGCGACTGGCCAAAGCACTGAGCTCTTCTTCTTCATTTCATACACCTCCTACCAGCTCCAAAATCCATCCCTAAAGTTAGTATGACAAGCATTGAAGCCATTCTTGTCTATTTTGTCTCCTCCCTTTCTTGCTTTCCTTCATTGCTTCCATTCTCTGTACTAAAATGTTAGTCCATCATACTAATAGTTAGCAAGCTTCAAGTTACCAGCCCAAGTTGCTAGGTATTAGTATAATTTCTTAAGCTCTTAGATTAAGCTGGTAACCTCCCAATCCCCCTCTCCAAAAAATTAATAAGCAACTAAAGTAAATTTCCCTGCTTAAACTGAAGTGAAAGGTGAGATTGACTAGGAAACCAGGTCAATACTGCACACATTAAATTGGATAAGATATGACGGGTCCATGACATTCAAGCACACATTAGTGGTTCTCAACTGCAGCAATATTGTCCAGTTGTCACGAATGGGGGTGGGGGAAGTTTCACAAACAGGGTTGAGAGAGGCACCGCTGGCATCTAGCATCTAGTGTGTGGAGGCCAGGGATGCTGCTAAGATATCCTACAAATGCACATGACAGCCCTCTACAATTACAAAAAAATGTATTCAGCCCCAAGTGTCAATAATGCCAAAGTTGAGAAACCCTGAGTACACATACATTCACGACAGCTTATAATCATATCTAAGTCTCAATTATCTTGGTTCAACAAAACAGCCATGTATTCAGGCCCAGTGAATATTCTCTTTCAACAGATTCTCAAGTTTTAAAACTCCACAAAGGAAAATTTAGTGACACAGAATGTGAACAGTCTTATAGAAATTGCTCCATGGCCCCTGCTTTAATTGAGCTGCATCTTCCATCAGTAAGTTTCACACTGCAGATTTAACAAGTTTCTTAAAAGATGGAAGTACTGATGAGGAAAAAACATCTATCACGGCGCTTATTACAAGGTACCCTGTGATTATTTATGTATCTGTTTCCTCCTTATGATTGTGAATTTCTTAGGAATATGAACCATATCTTATTTATCCCAAGCTTACATTGTAGGTGGGCAAAACACATGGGCTGAACACATAGGTGGGTGGGTGGATGGATGGAATACAAATGAATGATGCTAATTCAGCTTGCAAGTCAATTTTTAAATAATTGAATTTATTGGTCGTGTCTCTGGAGGAAAAAGTCATTCGTTTTAACAATCGCCAATGACAGTGTTTTTACTGTCATAGTTAAGTTTTTAAATACATCAAGATTTTCAAATTCAAGATGGTTTTATGGTTGAACTGTGTCACCCCAAAAAGATATATTGAAGTCCTAACCCTGAGAGCTTCAGAATGTGACCTTACTCAAAAATAGTCATTGCAGGGCGCCTGGGTGGCTCAGTCGGTTAAGCGGCTGACTTCAGCTCAGGTCACGATCTTGCGGTCCCTGAGTTCGAGCCCCGCGTCGGGCTCTGGGCTGATGGCTCAGAGCCTGGAGCCTGCTTCCGATTCTGTGTCTCCCTCTCTCTCTGCCCCTCCCCCGTTCATGCTCTGTCTCTGTCTCAAAAATAAATAAAACGTTAAAAAAAAAAATAGTCATTGCAGATATAGTTAGTTAAGATGAGGTCATTAAGGTGAGCACTAATTCAATATGACCAGTATCCTGGGGAAATTTGGACACACACATACACACACAGAGAATGCCATGTGAAGATCCAAGGAGAGATCAGAATGATGCTTCTAGAAGCCGAGGAACACCAAAGATTGCCAGTAAACTTGGAAGCTAAAGAGGCATGGTACAGACCTTTCTTCACAGCCCTCAGAAGGAACCAACCTACTGACACCTTGATCTTGGACTTCTAACCTCCAGAACTGTGAGACAGTAGTTTCTATGTTTAGGCCACCCAGTTAGTGGTACTTTGTGATGGTAGGACTAGCAAGCCAATACCCACCTAGGACCCAGTATACTATCATTAGATGAAGTAAGTGAGCAAACAAGTGTGAACTATCCACTTTAAATATTCTTCTTCCACATTTGTGCAATACGAAGAGCTTCTCCTTCTAAAGTTCACACCTTCCATTTACTATTCTCTAACATTTCAGAGCACCCATGCCAAATTATTCTAACAAACATATTCAGGACTCTGATAATTAGAACTTATATTTCATCTCCACCCTGGTTCCTACATCCTGGCATCCTGATGTGATAGAGCTTCTTCACCTTCTCAGCTCCATGACCTTTACTCTCCCTTCACTTCAATCACATAATCACATAGCCACTCCTTAGACCTTGTCACTATGCAAATTGCAAAACCTCCTTTACCCTCTTTCTGGTTCTCCTAATGAACAAACACTTGGATAACCCTCTTATGGGTAAAGAAGGGAAAATTTTGCTTTGTTTCTTTCAAGAGTGTATGGAACATAGGGCAGGGAAATAAGATTCTATTATACATTCATTATTACTAGTGAGATCCCAAACACCCATTGACTCTCTTATGTGGGGATCTTGCCCAAACCATATTGGAGAATCAGTTTGTCCATCTATATTTAGGCCTAGATTAAAAGCAAGTTGTGTGTGTTTTTTTTTAAGATTTTTATTTTTAAGTAATTTCTACACCCAACATGAGGTTTGAACTTACAACTCCAAGATCAAGAGTCACATGCTCCACTGACTGAGCCAGCCAGGCACCCCCAAAAGCAAGTTTAAACAAATTATTCCACCCTTTTCCCCCCTAAACTCCACCCATGTTGCTACATTTGGGGGAAATGCTTTGTCTGAGTGTTCCTTGTTGCAGCAGAAGCATGAGAGAATTACCAGAATGATGGCAGGCAACAGCAGAAAAGCAACCACCAGAAGAAGACAAACCAAAAGGAAAGTGATCCAGAGAGGGCACTCTCCCCATGCAAGAGGAGCATTCCAGTGGGATCTTTGATATTGATGTAACTATGGCTTCTATGTGGGGTAGGTACATAGATAGATGAGAGGAAAGGCCCATGCCCCAAGGGGTTCAAGTGTATCACTAACACTTCATTTGAATACTGTTCCTTCTTCCATGACCCCAGTGGATTAACAGCCAGCCCCAAGGTCAACTGCAGGTGTTGAGGTCCTTCTCAAGGGTGAAGAATAGCAAAGAAAGTAAGTCCTGTCTGTCCCTTTCTTGTCATTATCCTTACATTTCCATCCTGGACCAGTGAGATGGACTTTCAGCCCCTTAAGGATCCTTACTGGCCCTCCTATCTCTAGGTGGCCCCTTCCCAGTCCTACTGATGCTCTTCTACTGTTTACCTCTCTGAGCCTTTAGTCTGGCTTTCTCTATGCCTGCGCTGCCCTTCCTCCCCATTCTCTTCATCAGTTGACATGAATTCCTTTGTTACTCAGTTAGGGATTAATTCATGTTTGAAGCCATCCCTGACTCCCTGAGTTTGGGTTAGGTAGCCCCAAATGTTTGTTCTCAGAGTATTTATGCATGCCACTACCATTCTTACCATCGTAGTATATTGAAAAGATGTGCTTAGAAATAGGTCCCCTCTTCTGAACTCTGAGGTATTTGAAGGCAAAAATATCGTACTAACTTTTTATCCTTTACACTGTTCCTGGCACAAGTAATGTACACAATACATGTATAACTGAATAAACTGATAATAGTATCATAAAAGAACTTCAACACATGTTCCTATTTCAATCACTAGACACACACCAGGTGCTAGGTATATGGAAAGCTACTCAATATATCCTTCATTCTCCATGCAAGTGCCTTTTCCATGTAAAAAATTTTGACCTTTGCAAATATTTAGCACAAGACTATTGTATTGTAGTTAAAATAAAACTTAAAATATTCCCCTACAATCAGCTGTGCATTAGCATGCACTAGCCTAATTAAAAAGCAAGAACTGTAACAGGAGAAAGGAGATGGGCCATACATGGATTGCAGAGAAATAAAAAGAATTAAGTCATACAATAAAGAAGAGACATTCTATATTATAGAGGTCAAGTGAAGATTGTCATACTAGCTTTTCCACTTGGGACTCCTAGTTCCAGAATTGGACATGTAGCATTTTTAAAACCATACATAAATGTATTTTTCTCTTTGTAAAAAAAATCCCTTTAAATAATGGTAAATAGAATGCTTTGTCAAATTGTAGCTTTCAAATACACCAAGATCGCAAATGTCTTATCACTTCATGTATCTTTGGTTGGTATAAGCATTTTCTCAGTACCTAGGATAGGTTTGTCCAAATGTTCTTATTTAGAGTTGTTCTGCCATTTTGTTATTTACAAATTAGATTGTTTGGGAGTATAAGAGGACTGGAGCCTATTTAGTCATATTAGGGAAAAAGTGAGTGTCCCAGGGCAAACACCTTCCTTTGAGGGTAGAATCAAGGGTTCTATGAAGGGGCTTAAAGCTCCATTTTGGGGATTCAAAAATTAAATCACTATTAAACTGTGTATCTATTTATGATAAGAATTTTGGCTTTCATCTTTACATTTAAAAAATACAGTATCCAGTGCAAAATAAGAGCTAAATTACAATATGTTTAATTGTGGCTTTCTTTTTTAAAAAAATTCCAGTGTAGTTAACATACAGTGTTACATTAGTTTCAGGTGTACAATATACCAATTCTAATTGTGTCCTTCCATATTAAAAGGGCAGCCTATGGGAATCTTGAGAAAGAAAGGGTTGTTGTTATTCTACCCTTGAAAACCACAGCAAAACCTTTAATCTACTATTTTTATGAAAAATGACTTCTTTCTGGTGTAAGGGTATGTGGCGGGGCAGGAAACTATTCAAAGTTATACTATTATTATTCCTCCACAGAGGATGATATTTTGGCAAATGATAAACCACTTCAGTTTTCTCCCATCACCCCTATCCAAATAAATCTACTTGTGATCCATCTCAGAGGTGGCCCAAGGCCCTGTTTTAAATAGAACCATGAAGTCTATTTCTGAAAATTAAGGATGCAAGTTGTCTTGTGGCTTAAGTAGGCAGTTCTTTCTTAAATTATATCTCATAAATATGTCCCAGAAAAGCAAGATTATTACCTGATAATCACATCTCCATTTTATCATCCATTTATAATCACTTCTTGTGTTCCCATATCACTGTTGTAGGGCACTATTGACAGTTATAAAGAATTGCAAAAATATACTTTCTGCCATCGAAGAGCTTATGATCTGGTAAGGTATACAGAACAACCAGAAATGTTAATACAAATAATGGAAACTAGTGAATCTCAAACTGGTCTTAGAACTATGTTACACCCTTAACATTATTAAGGATCTCCAAAAGCTTTTGTTTATGTAGGTTATGTCTATACCTGTATCATCTATCAATCTAGTATAAGAATTAAAACAGAAAATTTTAATACACAAGCACACATTCCAGTAGTAATAACGTCATCACACATCATGTAGCCTCTGGAAAGAAAGGGAATGAAAAGATCAATAGCATCTTCAAATTATTATAAAAATTGTTTGACCTCACAGACTCCCTGAAAGGATTGTTGAGACTCTCAAGGGTCCCCAGACTCCACCCTGAAAATCTCTGATGATGTAAGCCCACAAGCATATTCATCATCATTAGCCATAGCTTTGAAAGAACGATGGAAGAGAACAATGTGAATTTCACAAAAAGTAAAAATAAAGATATCTTAGAGGGTAGAGCCAGAAATCAGAAGTGTACAGAGTAATTGCCATATGGAGTAATTAGCAAGCTCATGAATATGACGATCACTCTACTGGTTGCACTGTTATGTGATATCACTTCTCTCCACATCTTTTTTTTTTTTTTAAGTTTATTTATTTATTTTGAGAGAAAGAAAGAGTGTGAGCAGGGGATGGGCAGAGAGGGAGAGAGAGAATCCCAAATAAGCTCTGCACTGAAAGCACAGAGGCCAACATGGGGCTCGATCCCATGAACCATGAGATCATGACCTGAATGGAAATCAAGAGCTGGACACTTAACCAACTGAGCCACCCAGGCACCCCTTTCCACGTATTATATTTCAAATAGTATCACATTCCTTGGAAATTATCCCAGAGAAATAAAAATTTATGCCCATACAGAATCCTGTACACTAATGTTCAAAAAGCTTTATTTATAATTTTTCAAGACTGGAAACAACCAAAGTGTCCCTTAACCTTGAATGGTTAAACAAATCGTGGCCCATCCTTACTGTGGAATATTACACAGGAATAAAAAACAATGAACTATTGATATACCCAATAACTTGGATGATCCATGAGTAAAAAAAAAAAAAATCAATCTCAAAAGGTCACATAATGTATGATTCTACTCATGTAACGTCCCCAAACAACATAATTGTAAAGATGGAAAAGCCATTAGTGGTTGCCACTAACTAGAGATCACATGAGGAAGGGGGGCAGGGTGAGGAGTGTGACTATAAAAGGCAGCAGGAGGAAGACCTTGTGTTGACGGAATGGTTCTATGTCTTGATTGGGTGGTGTTTACATGAATCAGTATATATGGTAAAATGGTGTCCAGCTACAACCCCCAATTTTACCAATGTTAATTTTTAAATTTTATTATTATACTATAGTTATCTAAAATATAACCATTGGGGGCATACGCCTGGGTGGCTCAATCAGTTGAGCGCAGACTCTTGATTTCAGCTCAGGTCAGGATCTTATTGTCCTGAGCTGGAGCCCCACATCAGGCTCTGAGCCGGGCACGGAGCCTGCTTAAGATTCTCTCTCTCCCTCTCCTTCTTATCCCTCCCCAACTTGCGCACACACGTTCTCTTTCTCAAATAAATAAATAAATAAATAAATAAATAAATAAATAAAATAAGCATTGGGAGCAACTGGATGAAACCACAAATTAGACCCTCTCTGTACTATTTCTGCAGTTCCCTGTGAGTTTATAATTATTTTAATATTAGTTTTCTTTAAAAGTTCCTTGAGTTGAAGACCTAAGTATGAACTCATGTGCCTTTAACAGTTTAAGATAGATATGGATGGCTACAAAAAAAGATTTATAGATACGTGTATGGTTATGGGCTGATTTGTGTTCCTTTCAAAATTTGTATGTTGACATTCTAATCCTCAATACCTCAAAATGTGGCTATATTTGGGAACAGGACCTTTAAAGAGATAATTAAGGTAAAATGAGGTCATATGGGTGGGACCTAAACCAAGACTGGTGTCCTTAGGAGAAGAGGAGATTAGTACATAGACATCTTAGGAGGGAGGCCATGTGAAGACACGAAATTAAAAGGCATTTCCTGAAAAACCTCACATCCTCTAAAACTGTTAGGTGACACTAAACATTAGCAGTGGAAGGAACTCCCTGGCACAGAGTCCCAAATCCCTGAAGGAGAATGACAGGTACATAAGCTGGGGGCAGGGACGATGATAAATACGCTACACATTAAAACCCCGCGGCACAGCGCACGACATTCTGACCTTGTGGCTTCCAAGACTTCAGGGTTGACAGATCAAGAGCCACAGGTACAGAGCAGGCGCTCTCCTCTTCCACCGCTGCCATAGGGTAACATCTAGACTCATTTTAACACGTCAAATCCGACCCCACCCCCACCCGCCAGTCATGGAGAAAGGCTGCCATGATGGTTCCCGTACAAACCCTGTAGGGTCAAAAAGTACACCTCCCAGCCTGTGGGAGGAGTTCCCTCAAACAATTGGAAGCAGCCTCCATTGGAGACCACCCCATCGGGTGTCATATCTTCTCCCAGCCCAGAGAGACCCCGTAATATCCAATCCCAGAACAACCTAGGGACTGTTTCCACTTGTGAAACCTGCATCTGATCTTCCACCTTGCGCTTGTACTTTCGCTTTAATAAACTGCTTTGTGTTTGCTACTTTCCTTATGGCTGTCTTAATTCTTAATTCAAGCGCGAATCCCCACTTCAATCTTCTCTTGGGGAATCCAAGGACGGAGCCCTCCATTCATACAACAGACTCTCCCACCGGAAACAAAACAGCGTACTAAATAAAACAAGGTGTAGGGGGGAGATGGAAATAGAGGCAGAAAACTCAAAACTGGGTAGTCTGGTAACTAATGGGATCGGTAACAATCTTTTAAAAACATCGCGCGATTGAAAAGACATGCCAAGCTTTTGATAAACAAAATAATGCTACAGAATATATAAGATGCCACCTTAAGAAAAAGTGATTGTAGACTGAGGGACATGGGTATGGGGAAGGGTTAAGGCTGATATAAATTGTAGAGACAAGATAAATTGCACAAAAATTGGAAAGAATCACTCTTAAAAAACACTCCTAAGACAGCACACAGCCAAAGAGCAAGAGAACTTGGTATGAAATTGCAAAACTGGGCACCTCCCATGGCTTGCTGCTTTCAACCCTGTTGCTTTGTGTTTAGCTGCTGTTATTTGGAAGTACAAAGCATTAATGTGCTCAGAAAAGCTATAAACCCTGGAGAACCCAGCATTTTGTTGACACCATTCCCCTATTTACCCATCCCATATGAGTTAATTTTGTTAATTCTCAGTCAGAGACACACGTTGTAGCAAAACAAACTGGACCTGAAGAGAATTCTTTGTTCCCTTATTCATCTCTAGACTTGTGAATAAATGATCCCATATAGTAATCATTCAAATTCTAATAATTTTTTTGTATCTGATCAAAGCTTCACACCTTATTATATGGAGTCATAGTTCATTTTAATTCAGCCACAACATACTTTTTTTTTTCAAGTTTATGTGTCTATTTTGAGAGACAGAGAGAGAGAAAGGGTGCAAGCAGGGGAGGGGCAGAGAGAGGGAGAGACAGAATCCCAAGCAGGCTCCACACTGTCAGCACAGACACAGCCTGACTTGGGGCTTGAACACATGAACCATGAGACATGTGACCTGAGCTGAGATCAAGAGTTGGACATGTAATTGACTGAGCCACCCAGGTGCCCCACAACATACTTTTTAAGGTTCAATTTGGAAGAACGAGATGACCATTAGATTGCCTCATCTTCTCCTTGGGATTTCTTGTGCTACTGAGTGTTTTGTTTTTTTTTTTTTTAATATTTGAAAAATATTTAGACACACAGATGTGTCTCATTTTTACCCATTCAGGTTTATCCAAGTAACTTTCAAGCTTGAGTTCGAAGCAAAAGTCTTTAATATTTCATTAGTCTTGTTATGTGCTATGAAAGATAATTTTTGTTCTACCTAAATTAAAATTTTGCGTGAAAAAAATAAAATTGCTATACAGTTATTACCAACTTTTTAATGCATTTTCACACCTATTATTTTATCAGAAGTAACCATACTCTGGAGGGTCTGAAATACAAACCAAATCTAGTTCTGCTACAATTTCCGTAGTAATTAGTCATAAGTAATGATTTCTTATGTCAACATTTTATTTCAATAAGTCCATTCTCAGCTAAATGTTCTCATCTTCGGCTACTTTAGGAGTCCAAATGTTACCTTTATGAGCTTCCTTTCTAAGTTCCTTGACCTTTTAAAGTTGTTTGTTTTTTAATCCCCAGACAGGTATACTTCTTTTCCAGACTTTAATCTCTCCTTTCTAGAGATCCACTTCTCTGCTTCATTAAGCCTCCCTGTAATATCCAGAATTAAATCGTATACCTCATTTATTGTTGTGCTTGTGGATTGCTTCCCCCCCCACCCTGTTTCTGATGCAACACTGGAAATGACATTGAAAGAAATGGCCGAAATTTTTCATCATTCAATTTATTTTCATTTTTGCTTCTAGATAACTGCAGAACAAGAATTTTAACCTAAAAAAAGAGTTAGGTGTCAAAAGGTTGGGCTCTAGGAAAGGGATGGGCAATGATGACTGCCTCCCAAAAAGTGAAAGCGTTTGTCATGTGAGAAAGGAATGATATTCTTCTATAGAGTTTTCAAGATAGAACCAGGACCTGATAGAATAAGCTACCAGAAACATATTTCTATTCAGGCTGTCTTAGAAGCAGTAAGTTATTCCCTTCTGAAAGTACTTATTTGGGGGATTCCTGAAATGAATGAGATACTCTACTGAATGAGTTTATAAAATCTAAATCCATATCAAAACTTCTGTGAGGCTTTGGCTGAAGGTCAATCCCAGCAAAACAGAATCATATGGTGGGTTAGAACAAAGACCATGAGGATACAGAACCTGGGTTTAAGTTCCAACTGTGCTAGAGGCAAATATGCGTGATGTTGGCAAGTTTTTTCACCCTCTCCCTACCCCATTTTCCTCATTTTTAAAATGGGAATGAATGTAGTGTCACGGGACTTTTACAAAGATTAAATAAGTTAATATGTGTAAAATATGCCTGACAACTCACATGCATTTTGTGTTAGCTATTTTATATGGATTTCTTCTGTGTTCTTTAAATTTTTCTGGAAATAAAAAATAAAATTTGGGATAGGTTATAATTCTTTTTTTTAAGTTCATTTATTTCTTTTAAGGGAGAGAGAAAGCACAAGTTGGAGAGGAGTGAGAGAGAGAATCCCAAGCAGCCTCCACACTATCATCGTGGAGCCTAACAATGGGGCTGGATGGGGACTCAAACCCGTGAACCACAAGATCATGATCTGGGCTGAAGTCAGATGCTTAACCAGATGAGCCACCCAGGAGCCCCTGGGATAGGCTATAATTTTGAAAATTGCTCTCTTCAGTTGTCCATATATACAGAATGCATTTGCATGAAAATACACAAGATCCACAAGGGTAAGGATCTTTTATTTGTTCACTGATGATTCCCAAGCATTAGAAACAGCTAGCTCTAGTAGACACTCAATAAATACGTATTGAATAAATAAATTAAAGTGTCCAATTGTCTCACATTTTGAAGAACAAATAGATGTATTTAGAATGATTCTTGTTTATGATTATATAGTGACTGATTATTAGTTGTGGATCCTGACGGTCAAGAAAGTAGCCTTGCGTTGTTGTCTTGGTAGATCTTGGCATGGGTATAAAATGGGTGGTTTTCTACTATGATTCCATGAATGAAATCTGTTCCAACCAGATTATGTCTATTCTCCAATCCCTCCTAGTCCTTGATGGATCGATCCCATTTCACCCTTCCCACTAGGGCAAAAGAATTCTGCATTCCCAAGTAAAATTAAATAATAAGTTTGAAAAATCGGGAGTCAAATGTATAAGTTGTATTGAACTTTTTGCACTGATTTTTTCAAAATTCACATATAATACCACAAGATTAACATTCCACAGCTGCCTGAACAATTCTGTTAATGTAGTTAACACATTGCATTTGCCTTTGAGCAAGGGTCAAAATGAAGATTGGGACATCTTGGAAAATATAAGGAAGCCACTCAAAAATATTTCTAGTGCTTTCTAATCGGTTTCTATAGGAACTCATCACTATTCAGGCATTATAGCCTAAAGGTTACAAGAACAAGCTTTGGAATAAAAAAAGACCTAGGCTTACTTTTTCACTTACTGTTACTTGCACTATTTATACTCTCTAGGGTTCAGTCTAGTCATCTGTAAAAGGAAGATGTTAATCCCACTTTGGAGAATTATTATAATGGCTAAATGAGATGATATATGTTCAAAAACATGCTTTATTAACAATCACACCAACCACTCATAATATTTATCAATTTATTTAAAAAATGTTTAAGGAGAGCCAAATATGTGCAAGGCACTGCATTTTACCCTAGTGATGTTGACAGGGACTCCTCTGACTATAGAAGGAAATAAGCTTTTTAGGAAATGGTACAATCAGGTATGCCAGGTTGTGTAATATAAGTCTGCAATGGGTTCAGTGAAAGCACAAAACTTCAATTCTATCCCAGGAGATGGCATCAAAGAGAGGCTAGCTGGGGGCTCCTGGGTGGCTCAGTTGGTTGAGCGTCGGACTCTTGATTTCGACTCAGGTCATGATGCCAGGGTTGTGTTATTAAGCCCCGCATCAGGCTCTGCACCGAGTGTGGAGCCTGCTTAAGATTCTCCCTCTCTCTCTCCCTCTCTCTCTCCCTCTCTCTGTCTCTCTCTCTCTCTCTCTCCCTCTGCCCCTCTCTCCTGCTTGCATGCTCTCTGTCTCTAAAATAAAATAATTTTTTAGTATAAAAAGAGGCTAACTGTATTAATGTCCCAGGGAGAGGTAGCACACTCAAAGGTGTAAATGAGAACAGTTCACTCTAAGGACTATTCACAGAGGTAAGGGCAAGGTTAAGAGAACCAACAAGGATGAAGTCCTGAGGGTGAACAAGAGTGTCCGGAAGTGTTAAACCCATAGACCTGAAGGGATGGAAAGGTTTGTCTCCAATAACAAGTGAGAGTCAGAGCTGTGGGGGTACGGCATTGGTTAGAAGAGCAAAGCCATTGCCAAACCACAGTCCAGCAGGGATGAGAGTGTGCAGAAGTGGAGGGAATAAATATCCAGACCTCCCCCTCCTCCTGCCCTCTAATCTTCCAGTCAGAGCCGCCTCCCACTGGCCAACTTCAATTGCAAGCTGGAGCCCAGGGGAGCACAGTGATGGAAGAAACTTCCCACATCAACCCCTGGGGCACTCAGATGAGTTAGAAAGGATAAGAAGAAGAATTGGAGGAGCAGATAGAAAATATCTAGCAGGCTAACACTTGAAAAGGAGCCTGGAAATGTGAGCAGCTGTAGCTCAGCTGGAAGGTACTTTAGCAGGTAGCACAACAAAAACAAAAACACAGAAGTGTGAGAGAGCCAAACAAAACATGTCACATTACTGGAATTGGAGTGTGGGGTGCAAGGCCAGAGATGAAGCAGAAGTCAGATCGTGGAGGGTCTGCTATATCATGCCAAGGCACTTGAACCATAATCTATATAACCAATAACAGCCTGTGCTCCCAAAATGACAAAAGGAATCAATTGCTAATTAAGCTCATGTATGTGTGTGCATGTGTGTATATGGATGGCTGAGAATAGATCATATTGAGAAAATAGATTCTTCGTCTATTTCCCTATTTAAGACTCTTGCAAACCAAGGCTGCTAATACAAACCACATATGTTATGGAGGACAACGTACCATTCCTAATTATTTTAGGGTGATATATTTAGTTACACACTAAATTAACACTAATTGAAGTTGGAAGAGGTTCAGAAAGCAATTAAATATTACTTGGAATAGAATGGTAGGGTAGGATATGTTGTTCTCTCTATAATACAGACATCGTGTTGAATGATGGCACTGAGTTAAATTGACGTTTTTTCCCCTGAATTCCAGCATGTAATTCAGCCTCCTTCACTTTTTCAAATCACATGGAAAGAAAAGAAAAGATGTTAATGTAAGTACATTTCTTTATTTAGATTTGCCCTTGCATTAGCTATTTAGACTAAAAGCCAAATTAATCTTATGGTGAAGCCTAAAAACTCCAAATCACATATAATGAATCATCTGTTTTGCTTTTTTCCTAATCTTGTCCATGGAAATACAAGGGAAGTACTCAGAAGCTTGTTTGAAGAGAAAATTAAAACATAATGTTTCAAAAGAGCTCTCACACACTGTACCTATTGCTTTTTTTTTTGATCCTATTTATGTCTTTTGAGTAAAAAGAAAGAATACACTAATTTTCTTTGTATCCAAATACATATATTATAATTTGCAGCAGACACTTTTGAATTTTTTTTTTTTTACAGTTGGGATGCCGTCTTGGGCCAAAAGCAATATTTAACCCTTAACTCTAGCTCTGCTGCCTACTAAAACCTGAATTAAAAATCAAACCGATTTCCATGTTTTTGTAAGCATGCTGTACATTATAACTTAAGAGATTACAAAATCAAACCAAGTACCTGACTTTATTTTGACCTAAGTTGACTATTATTTTCTATCCAATTTTAAGGTTTTAAAGACAGCAGATTAGGGGGCACCTGGTTGGTTCAGTCAGTTGAGCCTCTGACTCCTAATTTCAGGTCAGGTCATGATCCCAGGGTCATGAGATCAAGCCCCGTGTTGGGTTCCATGTTGAGTGTGGAGCCTGCTTAAGATTCTGTCTCTCTCCCCCTCTGCCCCTCTCTCCCGCTTGTGCTTTCTCTCTCTCTCAAATAAAAAAAAAGTATATATTAAAAAATTTCTTTTCTTTTTAATGTTTATTTTTGAAGGAGAGAGAGACAGAGCGTAAGCAGAGGAGGGGCAGAGAGAGAGAGGGAGACACAGAATCTGAAGCAGGCTCCAGGCTCTGAGCTGTCAGCACAGAGCCCGATGCAGGGCTTGAACCCACAAACTGTGAGATCATGACCTCAGCCAAAGTTGGACACTTAACCAACTGAGTCACCCAGGCCCCCCAAAAATTTCTTAATAAAAAAATAAAACTTTAAAGACAGCAGACTGTGTTAATTCATAGGAAATATGTGATGGTATGCAAAATTCTATTTACCTTATATAGATTCTGGAATTGAATAAAATTATGTTTTGCTTACTTTTTGCATATTAAAATAAGTGTGTGGCTTAATCCTCCAACCTAGTAACTTATCTACTCAAAGATTTCTTGAGGGTTTGCCAGGAATCAGAGAATTAAGTTACTACAGGTCTCTAGTGTACAATGACAATTTCAGAGGAAGATCTCTTCCCTCTTATGAGGGAGATTTTCTATAGGGAAAAGAACTAAGAATTACAACAACTCAAAGGAAATGACTGCATCAAAGTGGAGAAGGGAAGATTTTACTTCAGAGGAAAGATGATTTATAAAAAGACCAGCTTCTCTGAAGCCTAAGGAAGAAGGAGACCATAGACATTGAAGGAGCATGCCAGAGTGCTGGAAGGAAGTTTGCAGGGAGAGATGACTCTTGAGCTGAGACTTGAAAGAGGAGAAATGGCTTGCAAAGCAGAGAGGAGTCAGCTACTTGTGCTGAGACTCTCCAGTGGGGGAACTATGAGTTCATTCTGACCGGAAGGTAGAGTGGGTAGGGGAAAACTGTGCCAGAATAGGCTGGACAGTGGTCCTAATGCAGCATGCCAAGGAGTATCAGCATCATTTTGTATGTGAAGGTGGGCCATGAGGGATTTCAGGGACAGCAGGGATTTGCTACAATTTGCCTTTCAGAAATATCCCCCGGAGCCATCTGGTCACTTGATTAAAGGGAGTGAGCCAGGAAATATCTTAGTGAATGATGCACAATAGTCATAAATGATATCAACTTGGAATATTCACAGTTAATTTATCACTATTAATTTATCATTATTAAGGAATAACTTCAAAGGTTTTGACTTGAGAACACCAGGCTCAGAATAATTTTTAAAAGGTGAGGTGGGGATAGATTTTATGAATTAGAGTTGAACACAAAACACAAGGCACACACTAGGTTAATTCAAGGGAGTTTTAACAAAAGGACTGTTTACAAAGTCACGGGCAAGATACTGGAAAATATCACAAGTCACTCAGTACCCAGGGACTAGTAACAGTATTGTTACTAGTACAGTATAATAACAGTACAGTTGTTACTACTTGTAGGGCTGAAGGGTGAGGGGAGAGAGCAGCCACTGGAAAGCCAAAGGGGAGTATTGTGGGAGAGAGACCACCTTGAAATGAGCTATGCCCTTGACAGGAGTAATGACTTTGGGTCAAGGGTCACCACCAACCTAAGCAAACCTGCAGGAAACAGCTGAAAAAATAAATACCTTCACCTCACTCCCCTCTACCTTTAGCCCATCTCCTGCCTGGTTTCCTCCTTGGCCAAACCCAATCAGAAACCAGAAGGCAGGAGGGATTTTTTTGTGTAGACCATACAGAGCTGTCTCCAGGAGCAAAGAGTAGGATAGAAAGATGTGGAAAGTGGATGTAGAGGAACAAATGGAAGATATCTAGCAAAATATACCTTTTTTGGCCCCTCAGTATCTTCTCCCTCATCCTTTTGAAAGATTTATGTCCTCAAGCAACAGTACACACAGAGTACTGTCAGTTACTAAATGGTGGCAGGATGCAGTCAACTCTCTCATACTGCCATCTGAACTTAAAATGTTGACCTTGGGGCGCCTGGGTGGCTCAGTCAGTTAAGCATCCGACTTCGGCTCAGGTCACGATCTCACGGTCCGTGGGTTCGAGCCCCGCGTCGGGCCCTGTGCTGACAGCTCAGAGCCCGGAGCCTGCTTCGGATTCTGTGTCTCCCTCTCTCTCTGACCCTCCCCCATTCATGCTCTGTCTCTCTCTGTCTCAAAAATAAATAAACATTAAACAAAAAATGTTGGCCTCTACTAGGTGTTTTTCCAGTAAAGTAGGAGAGAGAAAACCAATTACATTGCAGGAGCATAACTGCTGCTAGTGTGTGTGTGTGTGTGCGTGTGTGTGTGTGTGTGTGTGTGCGCGCGCACACACACACACACACACACGCACACGCACACACACACAGGCACACGTGGTTTAACCTGGTGATGGTAACTGCTTTCTTCCACTACTCATTCCATGTCTCTGTTACCACCTCAGTCCGATGGGCATCTTGACCTGGTAGGGTGACCCAAACCTTCATTTCTGTGGGTCTTGCCTTTATTCATTTGTCTCAGTTTTCCACTGTAAGACTATTGGGAAATGGAATATTATGCAAAAAAGGAGTGCAAACCCCCTAAAAGTAAATGCTCTGGATTCCAGACGTAGTCCTATTCCATGATGCAGTAGCAACCAATTTTCTCCAGTAATCAATTGCCCAGGCATACAGGACCAAAATCCTAGGTGGGATCTTTCAGGCTGAACCAAAGGCAATTACAAGGATGCTCTCTGCAGGCCTGTGGGTGGAAGAACTACTTACTCTCTGGCACCAGAGGTGGTGCACAGCAGGGCACTGCAGCCTCTCGGGGTAGCTGCAGTCTGGGACTCAGAGCCATGCCCCGCCCCCCTCCCTGAGCCCACCATGCTTTTCCACAGACGTGTACTCCTAGCCTAGGAGCCTCCAGCTGGAAGCCTTTTTAAAAACTGCAGCAGGTCTTGGCTGAGAAATTTTTCCGGAGACTCTGCCAAGACCTCCTTATTAGGGGGCCCTGAACACTTTTCTCCCCTTTGCCCAGTATTCAATACTTTTCCACTCTGAGCCCCTCCCCCTCTCCTCCCTGTCTGCCCCCAGCCCGAAGAGCTTTTTGTTCCAGCTCCCTAGAGTGACACAGTGTCACCCCCTCTGCACCGATATGTCTGACCGTTGCCCAGTGCCCCTCCATGGGGAAAATGGAACAATGGACCTTGTCATTCTTTCCTGTTTAGCCTCTTGCTTATACTATCAGAATAAGTGAATAAAGTCTTAATTACTTTCAGTTTGGCTCATTGTCTTAGTCAACCACCTTGACATCTGGCAGCCCTCTCTCTCTCTGACAATAACTACCTCTTCCCCTATCAATTCTGTGGCATGAGGAGGCTAAAAAGATCCTGGGAAAGTCTCTGGGTCCAACTTATTCCCTAGCTTCTGCCAACACAACCTAAAAATCATGACACATCCTGGGGAGAATAGAGAGATTAGTTCAACTGTTATACCCCCATTTATTTTACCAGTTTGGCTCTTGGAAAAAATCAATAGATCGTGGCAAATAAAAATGGACTTTCACAAACTTAACCAAGGTGGAACTCCAGTGTCAGCTTCTGATATTGAATATGCTAGTGAATTCATCCCTTCTATAAGGGATTCTTCATAAGAGAAGAATCAGAAGTTGAGACTTAACTGAGATGGATAACAGATTATATTCATGGTCTTACCCTACAGCTGTCCTGCCCTTTATCATGATATGATCTAAGGGGACCTGGACCACTTCAACATTCCAGAGAATGTCACGTTGGTCCCCTATATTGTTGAGATCATGTTAATCAGACCTGATGAGCAAGAAGCTATAAGTACTCTGGAAGCTCTTGTGTAATAGGTAATTTTATGTGTCAGCTTGGCTGGACTAAAGGATGCCCAGGTAGTGAGTAAAACATTATTTCTAGGTGTGTCTGTGAGGGATTTCTGTAAGATATTAGCATTTAAATTGGTGAACTGAGTAAAGCAAATGACTGTCCCAAATGTTGGTTGGCGTCATACAATCCATTAAGGGCAAAAAGAACAAAAAGGTGGAGGAAGGGCAAATTTGCTTTCTCTGCTGAGAACTGACACATCCATCTTTTCCTGTCCTATCCTGTTTTATTATTTTGTATCAAGGGACACTTTTTGGCACAGGAGCCATGAGTGAGCACATGACCGTGGATTCCATTGCTCTTGTCACATACATCATTATCCAGCACCTGCCAGCCTGATCAAACATTAGAGCAGTCTCTCAAAGGTGAAGCTAAGGTACCAGCTTAGAGATGACATTCCTTTAGGAAGAGGCAATATTCTTCAGGATACGCTATGTACCTTAAATCAATGCCATTATATTATTCTATCTCCGGTAAAATATATGGATTAGAGAATCAGGGAATAAAAACAGGAGTGGCCTTGTCCTCCACTACTCCTAAAGACTCATTTGGAGAATGCATGCTTCCCATCTCTGCAATGTTAGGCCCTTCTATGGTCTGAATGTTTATGTCCTAACCACCCATCTCAAATTCATATGTTCAAATCCTAATGCCCAATGTGATGGTGAGGACTTCCAGAGGTGATTAAGTCATGAGAGAACACTAATTTGCTTTTATAAAAGAGACATTAATGCTTTTATAAAAGAGACTTCAGAGACCTTCCTTGTCTGTCTTCTGCCACATGAGGATACAAGAAGTCTGGAAGCTGGGATGGGCTCTCACCCAAACAGGGCACCATGATCTTATACTTCCAGCTTCTTGAACTGTGAAAAATAAATCTCTGTTATTTATAAGTTAGTCTGTGGCATTTTGTTATAGCAGCATATACAGATTACAACAGGACATGTGTGTCTACAGGTTTGATTCTCAAAGGGAGTGTACTTTTCACTAGAGCACATATTAAGAGTCCCATTAAATTTAATGCTACCACTGGCACCTGGTCACTTTGGGATCTTTGTGCCAGTAGATCAGCAGTCACAAAAAGTTAAAATACTGGAAGGGATAATTGACTCTAATCACTACAAGGACATAGGGTTGCTACTATATAGTCTGCATGGAATAATATGTTTGTCACTCAAGTGATCCAGTGTGGCATCTCTTGCTATTCCTTGGCCATTTTTAACTATTTAAATTTTTTAAATGTTTATTTATTTTTGAGAGAAAGACAGAGACAGAGCATGAGTGGGAGAGAGGCAGAGATAGAGGGAGACACAGAATTCAAAGCAGGCTCCAGGCTCTGAGCTGTCAGCACAGAGCCCAATGCAGGGCTCAAACTTAGGAACTGTGAGGTCATGACCTGAGCTGAAGTCAGACACCCAACCAACTGAGCCACCCAGGCGTCCCCATTTTTAACTATTAATGGACAAACACAATAACCATAATCTGATAGACTCTGCACCACTCTGCAAATAGTGCTAGTCAGATCAATTTTGATAAGGATTAGACAAAGCTGGTGAGCCTGTGCAGCCACTGTCCCTGCCACTACCGCCCGTTAAGCATGCACTGGACTGTCTGGAGAAAGACGCGAATTGACATGGACAGAAGAGTCATCTTTTTTTTTTTAATGTTTGTTTATTTTTGAGAGAGAGAGAGAGAGAGAGAGAGAGAGAGAGAGACAGAGACAGAGTACAAGCAGGGGAGGGGCAGAGAGAGAGGGAGACACAGAATCAGAACCAGGCTCCAGGCTCTGAGCTGACAAGCACAAAGCCTGACACAGGGCTCGAACCCATCGACTGCGAGATCATGACCTGAGCAGAAGTCGGATGCTCAACTGACTGAGCCACCCATTCAGGTGCCCCCAGAATGACTCATCTTGTCCACCTGATTATTGAGAGCCTCTTCCACTATGAATGGCCTCTGACGAGCATTTGCATGAGACACAAATATTTTCATGCTCTTTCCATTCCAAAAACTTCATCCACATACCTCTCCCCACTTTCACATTGTGATCGATATTCCAATAGGGTTCTTTCCAAGTGTCCTGAGTATAAAAATCTTTTATTAACTGCTTTTGAGTGAACGCAGAACTACTTCTCAGGCCATTTCTCCTTCTACACAAAGGGAATGTAGGTACTGCTCAGAGTTGAGCTGACTGGCCGTGGAACTGTGATGCAGTAGCCATTCACATCTTCCTATTGCAGGATACCATGCAGACCCATTCACAGGCCAAGCCCATATCTTCTTTTCTGTTAATGTAATCTAGAAAGGATTGAAGGACAAAAGGAAAACCAGTAAGCAGGCACCAAGGGAGCCTGGACCACTGGTTCTGCTTGGGCCATTTGTTGTGCCTTCTGGACCTACTTGGGTGTAGTCTCGTATATACCAGGGGTTGGCAAACCACTGCCATGGCCCAAATCCAGCCTAGTGTCTGTTTTGTAGTTTACATCTTTGTGAGCTAAGAATGGAATGATTGGGAAAAAAATCAAAAGAATAATATATCATGACTCTTACAAGGATATGAAATTAAAATTCCAGTGTCAATAAATAAAGTTTTATTGGAACACAGCCACAGTCATGCACTTACGAATTGCTTATGGCCACTTGTGAGCTACAGCAGCAGAACTGAATAGTTGCAACAGAAACCATATGGCCTGCGAAGCCTAAAATATTTACTATCTGGCCCTTTATAGATAAAATTTGCTGACCCCTGATATATGCTACTTCTATCTTATAATGGAATGCACTGTGCACATCCAATTTTATGGTTCAGTGAATCAGAAAGCACAAGTGTGGCAATTTGGATATCCTATGGTCAAGCATTCAGTCTGTTCCAAGACCAGCAGCCAGTCAAGGATCTTCTTTTCTAATGAATAGTTGTTGGCGGAATAGACTATAGCCTTATTCCAAAAATCTAGGGTATCTGTTGTGATTCTGTTATTGGGGCTTGCCAGATGCTATATAGCATCTCTATCTGCCACCAGCAGATAGAGCAGCCCATCGGTTTTGCTTGGCCACGGGGTCCACATGGCAAGACTGCCTGAACAGAAGCCTGAACTACTTCAGAGTTCTTTCTTATTTCAGGTCCCACTAAAAACTCAGCTTATGGAGTTACCCAGTAAATGGGCTGGTACAGCATGCCTAATTGTGGTTTATGTTGCCTCAAAAACCCAAAGGGGACCACAAAGCATGAGTGATAAATGGTACAACAGCATCTCTACAAAACAAATTCATCACTTGAGGACTTACTGTAATTTTTGTATTCCTAATATATATTATTGATAAAACAAATCAGCTGTGTAATGTTTACTACAAAAATATTAATGTTGATATGACATATCCTTTATGTTTCTAATTGTATAATTCTACATCCAAAGTGAAATTATTGATAGGATGGCAATGCCATTGTATTGGATAGCAGGGGGGAAAACAGTGGACTCTGATCCAGGAAGAGAGGTGTCTCTTTCGAATTTATCCCAAACGTCACTGGTGACTATGACGTCCGAGTGGATGGTCAAGGGAAAAGGCAAGAACACTGCCCAAGCAGTTCCTGTTTGATAGAGTACCCACAGAAGATGGGGTTTCTTTCTACTGAAGGGATCTTTCTTCTACAATGAACAGTGAGGGTGCTAATTCAGCATTTACCCTTATTTTTATCCCAAGATTTAGAGGAGTTTTTCTACCATTTTACAAGCTGATATCTGGTATATGTAACTTTCAAATATCTATTTCTGTCATTTACAACTAGCCCATTTCATTTCTTCCAGTACTTTTTCCTACAGGACTAAAGGTTCAAAAGTGATTTATTTATAAAGGAAATTTGCAAAAGAAAACATTCCCAGCCATGTGACTTAAAGGTTACCTTGAAAATATTTTTCTTCATTCTATCTTCTTGAAAGACCATGTTTCCTTAACTTTATGTCATGCTCTTTCCCCCACTCACTAAATTTGGCCTGAGTCTGTATTAAGGGCTACATTATTGTCTGCTGACTTCCAGAGAAACTGCTAAGCACCAAGAAAGAAAGCACTTAGCTGCTTTTAGTCATGATCAACAGTTTGCTCATAAGAGCCTAAAAGGATCAGAAGGGGGTGGAGGAAGGATACAGAAAACCTCTAATAGATCACCACAGGACTTTTGAGCTTGTTTATAGAGAGAACACCAGTAATAGTGACTGACAAGTAATGCTCATAATTGATGTTGCTGTAATTCTAGATGGGGTGTAATAGTATGTATATTTAATGTACAATATCTTTATAAAATTTATGTCACATCCTACTCTAATGCCCCTATAAACTGCTGCACAGGAATAGAAGGAAATGATACTTGTGTTCTCTTCAGTCTCTGTCTGGGGCATTAACCTCTGTCTGGGGAACTTCTCTACTCATTTGTCTCTGCATTGGTTTGGGAGTAGCCCTGAGACCACTAGGTGGTATTAAATAAATATGTATTAGCTAGACATTTAACCTATATAGACAAATCTAACTTACTCATTGTTTTTGAATAACATATTTTTGGGGAAGGGGGTGATAATAACAACAATGGCTACTACCATTTATAGGATGAACATTATCTTCTTTAATCCCTGAGGCAGGCATCTTTATCCTTGTTTTACAGTTGAGGAAACTTTGGCCTAGATAACTTAAGTAACTTGCCCAAGAGCATTGAGCTAGTAAGGAATCAAAATAAAGATTTAAGCACAGGCATATCTGACCACAAAGCCAAAAAATGTGAAGAAAATTCTTTTTTTTTAATGTTTATTTATTTTTGAGAGAGTGCAAGAAGGGTAGGGGCAGAGAGAGGGGAGACAGAGGATCCAAAGCAGGCTCTTTGCTGACAGCAGTGAGCCAGATGTGGGGCTTCAACTCACAAACCACAAGATCATGACCTGAGCCGAAGTTGGACGCTCAACTGACTGAGTCACCCAGGTGTGCCGTGAAGAAAATTCTTTATCATAATCATCAAGTACATTAAGGTTCACTACCAGGCTTGAAATTTATTTCAATTCTCCCATAGATTTTAAGCAACTAAAAGACAGATCTGTAGCCCAAGTATCACATCAAAGAATGTTCTGGACAACTGACTGGCTGATCATTTAGTATAACAAGACATAATCCCTGCTTTCCAGGTGTTTGGATTCTAGGAGAAATACTCGATTTGGGAGGTGAACATACCTCAACTAAAAACAATAGTGAAGTGGGTGATGGGCATTGAGGAGGGTACCCGTTGGGATGAGCACTGGGTGTTGTATGGAAACCAATTTGACAATAAATTTCATATAAAAAAAAAAAAAACAATAGTGTACATTCTGAGGTAAATAGTATGATCCAAAGAAGACTCCAGTGACAAAGTCTCCAGGTGTAAGCTCAGTTTTGTTTTGGGAGTGAGCTGAGGTAGCATGGTTAGGTAAAAGGAGCATGTGGGTTAGTCCCACCTTCTTCACTTACTGAATGGCTAGCCTAGGATTAAGACCTAGGTCTTAACTCAGTGACTGTCTTAACTGCTCTGTCCTTACTTTCCTCATACATTTAAAGGGATTAATAATACATACTTCATAGAATTATTATGAGAACCAAAGGAAAAACTTCTTTAAATTTTCTTGCATAGGGTAGATGTTAGTAGATGTTCAACAAGTATTGGCACTTAATTTTTACTCTTTTAAAATCTAATTCAATAAATATTTGCTGAGGCTTCTATTATAGATCATGCAACAAATATACAGGAGGTGGGGTTTTTTTGAAGATTTTGTTTTATTATTATTTTTTTAATGTTTATCCATTTATTTTTGAGTGATAAAGACAGACAGAGAGTGCGAGCAGGAAAGGGCAGAGAGAGAGGGAGACAGAGAATCCCAAGCTGGCTCTGTGCTGCCAGTGCAGAGCCCAACATGGGGTTTAAACCCGTAAAATCATGACCTGAGCCAAAACCAAGAGTCAGATGCTTAACCAACTGAGCCACCCAGGCATGCCTTTACAGCAGATTTCTAAAGTGATTAAGAAACAATTCTCCATAAACTAGAATGGGGACAAATGTGTAAATAGCTACCTGCAATGTGATATAAAAAGTGCTATCTGAACATAATGGACAAAATAGGATCCTAAAGAAAAGAACAGTTTATTCTCCCTTTGGGATGCCAGAAATCTTGTGCAGAATGGAAAGCATTTCAACCTGCATTTGAAGGTAAGGAAAGAAATTATTTGAATTTACAAATTTTCAGTACAGGTAAGGTTATATAATGTTGATTTGCATGACATCTATCCATCCATTCACTCAAACATTTATTGAAAGCCTGCTGTATGCCAGGCACTGTTACAACATACTAGGATCACAAAAATGAGAAGACATGGTACTTCCTTCAAGGAGCTAACAGTGTAGTGATTGATGCAGGGGGATATTTTATATATTTATTTTGAAATTTCCTATCATGTATTCTTTTGCAAAGTATTAATAATATACTTGGCATATTTGTAAAAATGGTCATTGAGGCCATAACTCAGATCGGTAACAAAGTACAACAAAAATTCTAGCAACACCCCCATTCTTTCACAGTAATTTATGGTTTGAAGAAAAAATTGCCTTGTAAATTTCCACTGGTTTTTTTTTCTCTTTTTCTTCTTCCCTCCATAAAATTAAGAGTTCAGTTTAGGTCAACTCTTGAGCTTCAATTGTACGCAATAGATAGATAAACATGTATAAGATACGTCTGCCTTTGAAGAGTTTACAAATTAGTAAGGGTATGAAATCATCTATCTGTGTAGATTATGGCAAAATTCCTTCCCAAGATTTATCATCTATGAAAACTAAAGGGGAAAATAATAGCAAAGTAGAATTTATTAAATTGTTCTTCTAGTGTACCTGCAGAATCGTTTCTCTCCTAATTTCCGCAGGCACACAAGAAAACCAAATTAAGTGTTGGATTTATTGCCTGCTTTGGGCATCCTGATATACTACTGTATAAACTTAGTTCTCCGTTTCCTTGGAACTGTTGGACAGAGGCATCTTGTATTTCTCACTAAGAAATTTTATACCAAAGAGACAAAGGAGATTAAAGCAATGAACAAATTGGAATGCCTTAAGTAAACCTAGCACTTTTCCACAATAAGACAACTCTGTTTCTCAGATCGGATTGTATTTTTTGAAAATCCAGCTATACATTGTTATTAAGAGATACCCCTAAAACACGATAGCACAGAAATATATAAAGAAAGTAATGGAAAAGATATATTAGCCAAATACTGCTGAAAAGAAATCTGGTGAAAGATATAAATATCAGAGAAAATAGAGAGTAAGATAGATAAAGATGGGCAACAGGATAGTAAAAGGAACAAGCCACCAAAGAGATATGACAATCATAAACTTTTATGAGCCTAACAACAAAACAAAAACAAAAACATGCAGTTGCAAGTAGAAAATCATAGTAGGCAATTTTAACAAATCTCTATCAGAAAGTCTTATCAAACAGGGGCACCTGGGTGGCTCAGTTGGTTAAGCATCTGACTTTGGCTCAGGTCATGATCTCATAATTTGTTGGAGCCCAGGATCGGGCTCTGTGCTGATAGTTCAGAGCCTGGAGCCTGCTTCAGATTCTGTTGTCTCCCTCTCCCCTGTTCATGCTCTGTCTTTCTCTCTCTCTCTGTCTCAAAAATAAATAAACATTAAAAAAAAAATTTTTAATAAACAAAATAGAATAAAAAGAAAGTCTTATCAAACAAAAAAAAAATGAGTAGGATAGAAAATATTTCACTGTTGAATTAACAAGCTTGCACAAATGAATGGGTGTAATACTCTCTACCGAACAAATAGAATATGTACATTTTGGAGGCACCTGGGTAACTCAGTCAGTTAAGTGTCGGACTCTTGATTTCAGCTCAGGTCATGATCTCACGGTTTGTGGGATAGAGCAGTGTATTAGGCTCTGTGCTGACAGTGTGGAGCCTGCTTGGGATTCTCTCTCTTTCCCCCTCTCTCTGCCCCTCCCCTGCTCTCTCTCTCTCTCTCTCTAAATAAACATACATTAAAAAAAAGAATATATACATTTTCAAGTATACATGAAACATTCACATGCATTGATTGCAAGTAGGACACAAAAGAAGTCCAATAAATTTTGAAGAATTATGTACTGAACACATTTCCTCACTACAAAGCAACAAAGTTAGAAATCAATAATTGAAAAAGTTATCAAAAGAAATCAAATAATTTAAAGTTCCTTGGGGCAGCTAACTGGCTCAGTTGGTAGAGCATGTGACTCTTGATCTTGGGGTTGTGAGTTCGAGCCCCGTGTTGGGGGTAGAAAATACTTTAAAAAATTTAAAAAAAATAAAATCTTAAAAAAAATAAAAACAAGCTACAGATATTTATAATGTTTTAAATATATTCCTTATAAGCCATCAGTTAGAGACTCAAAATAGAATTTACAAAATATTTAGACCTAAATGTAATTAAGTACTATATGTTAAAATGTGTGGGATGAAGCCAAAATTGATCTTAGTGTGAAATTTCAAGCCTATATATATATTCATTAAAAAAAAAAAAGCATTGAGGGGCACCTGGGTGGCTCAGTCAGTTTCCATTCAGGTCATGATCTCATGGTTTGTGGGTTCAAGCCCCACATCAGGTTCTGCACTGATAGTGTGGAGCCTGCTTGGAATTCTCTCTCTCTCCCTCTCTCTGCCCCTTCCCCACTCACGCTTTCTCTATCAAAAATATATTTTAAAAAAACCCACAAAAACAAAAAGGATTGAAAACACATGAGTTAAGAAATCAACTCAAGAGGGGGTGCCTGGGTGGCTCAGTTGGTTAAGTGTCTGACTTTGGCTCAAGTCATGATCTTATGGTTTGTGAGTCTGAGCCCTGCATCAGGATCTGTGCTGACAGCTCAGATCCTGGAGCCTGCTTCAAGTTCTTCCTCTCTCTGCCCCTTCCTCTCTCTCTCTCTCTCTCTCTCTCTCTCCCTCTCTCTCTCAAAAATAAATAAACATTAAAAAAAAAGAAATCAACTCAAGAGAATAGAAGAAGAACAGAGTAAACCTGAAGGGAGTAAAAGGTAAAGCAAATATCAGAAATTAATAAAAAAGAAAATTTTTAAAAATAATTCAACCAAACCAAAGAAACTAGCTCTCTCAAACAACATCAGCAACTCAGATCCATAACTCTTTAGCAAGATTTATCAAGAACAAAAGAGAAAGATATGACTGACCTATGTTAGCAATCAAAAAAAGGACAAAAGTTTAGATAGAATATATATTTAATATAAGGAGACAAAGAATAGTGGTTACCATAAAATGTGAAACAACCTAAAGTGTCTATCAGTGGAGAATTCTGGACTATTCACGCAATGAAATATATAATAATTAGAAGATTAGAGATTAATGATTAGCATGGTAAATATTAAAAACATGGTTAGCCAGGGCACCTGGGAGGCTCAGTCAGTTCATGATCTCATAATTTGTGAGTCTGAGCCCCACATCGGGCTCTCTGCTGTCAGCTCGGAGACTGGAGCCTGCTTTGGATTCCATCTCCCCTGCCCCCACCCTTTCCCTGCTTGTGCTCTGTCTCTCTCAAAAATAAATAAACATTTTTTAAAAATGTTTTTTTAAACATGGTTAGTCAAAAAAGGAAGTTGCAGAATATGTGTAAATGTGTCACTTACATAAATGTTTAAAACATGCAAAGCAGGATGATATTATTTATGGGCATATACCCATGTAGTAAAAATATGGAAACATTAATGGGGATAACAGAAATCCCAAACAGGGTAAAGATCACCACAAGAAAAAGAAGGAACAAGGGATTGTAAATGGGAACAGGGAGGGAGGCTTTGTCTCTGTAATATTTTTTCTTTAAATACATCTGAAGTAAATAAAGCAAAAAGTTAATATTTGTTAACACTGGGTTGTAGATATACAGTTAGTCATTATATTATTCTCCATATGCTTCTATTATTTGAAACACTTCATAATAAAAATTTAAAAATAAAAAACCAGTTCAATCATTTAATCTTTTGTTCCTTTGGCATTTCCTCTCCTATTTTTCTCCTCTCCCACCCCATAGCGCTAACACAGAGGTCCCAGGCTTATCAGCTTACGTACCCATGAAGTTATACAAATATCAATATATCTCACCCTCACCTGAAGATCTGAAAAACATCAAATCTTCTTCAGGTTTCTCAGGAAATTCCCAAGGACATTTTGCCTCCTTTCTTCGAGCCGCAAACCTTTTGAGGGAGGCTTAGCCAGAATACCCAGCTCTATAAGGTACCAAAAAGAGGTGGACCTGAAAGGCACAAAGCTACCTTAGGTGGGAAGTAATTTCGGATCATGATGAGTAAATGATCACAGGTATCTTTCACTTCAACTACCAACACACCATCCAACGGATAAACTCTTTCTCTTAACACACCCTACTCAAGGCATAACGCAAGCAAATTCCCCTGGGATCACTGCCATTGAATCTGCTTCCACCCAGTCTGCTGTCTGAGCCACACCCACCCACAGCCTGCAGCTGCCCAGCTCAACCCTCACCCAACTCAGCCTTGTAGGTAAGTGAGAAAGGTAGAAGATACTCTCTCCCCAGAGCCCCTGAGAAATAGGTTTCTCTTCTATGATAAATGGGGATCTGTCTTCTACCCAACTGGAAGCAAGTCATTTAAAATATGACAAAATCTAGTACTAAATAATTCTTTGCAAGTACTTCAACTAAAATTCCCATACTTCTACAATGGTCATAAATTGTTCATGGTGAGAATTAAAGTTACTTTACACTGCATTTATAGAGTAAGGTACTTAATAGCTATATAAATATACTTAAGGGCAATAACTTGACTATATTAATTGCCAGCTATCTTTTATTCCTTTCTTGAATCTATGCTAAAACATAAAACAAAGCAAAAAATGAGAGTGAGGGCTCTATCCTTAAGCTACTATAAAAAGGTTGCTTTTTATAACTATTTTAAGGCAATAACATGGTGTCTCTTTAGAGCATAATGGAGATCCAAAGGTAAGTGGTGTGGATGGATGGGTAGGAATATTACTTGCATACAAAAGGACTACTTAGGCTAAAGAGTATCAAAATGGTGGCTGTTCATGTTACTTTATCAAACCTTAAATAAATTGTATTTCTAGAATTTCACTATGTTAAAAAGAAAGAAGAACAACTATTTTTAAAATGACTTTTACATTAATCCAAGAAAATCTCAATAATGTTTCGTAATGAAATACTAACCCAACCTTTCTCAGTATTGTCAGGTGGTGTATAATATAGCCCATGTTCTTGGACCAGTAAACACATCCATTTGATAATCAAGGGGAAAATGTGGAATGTTTGTACTTGAGTAATTAAAATGGAATGTTTGTTGGCTTAAATTAGCTTCTCTATATGTTTGAAGCAATATTCCCACTGGTACGTATTACAGGTGATTGAAATAAATTTGGCAGGGGGTCTCACAAACCAATAATGGATTTCTCAGGATATACGAAATTTTGCATTACTATACCTTCCATGCCAGGAAAAGAAAACTTACTGGCACAAATTTGATTTTATCTCATGATTTCCCTTCTCCTCTTTCTCCCCCACCCTCCCATAAACCCCCCCTTCCTCATCATTTCCCTCAAGGGTTTCTACTTATTCTTTATTGTCCCCACCACCCCCAGTTACACGGTTCTTTTCCAATACCATAGCTCTGTCATCTCCAGGAGGCTTTTTCCTCAGGCACCCCACAGTTCTCCATCTCCTTTGTTCCACATTTACCTTCATTTTCCATGTTCCCATTTCCATGTTTTCTCTCAGTTCCTACCCTATCTTTTACCTTCTCTATCACTTTTGTCAGAAAAGTAATCGGACATTCCCCTCTTCACTTCCTAGAGAGCCTGAGATGGATTTAACCCAGAAGATAATAATCCTGTCTTTTCACTTTTATAGATCGACCACAGAAATGTAAAGAAAGTAGAAAAGCCCATATTGGCCAACTGTACAAACTTTTGTGTTTTTTTTAATCCTGAGAAAGGTGGTGTAAGGGCTCCTGGCTGGCTCAGTTGGTGGAGCATGTGACCCTTGATCTCAGACTTGTGACTTTGAGCCTCATGTTGGGTGTCAAAATTACTTAAAAATAAAAATCTTTTTATAAAAATCCTGAGAAAGGTGGTATAAATTGCTCACTGGGGGGGGGGGGGGGGTGTTCCCTGAAAATCAAAGACACCAAATCTCACATGCATATCAATGAGACCCAAGAGTGGATACTTTAAATAATAGCAAGTTAAATATACCGATGAATATCTTGGCATCGATGAGACTTACTAATAAAAAGAACTCTATTAATTCCTTTTTTTTGGATGGAATTATGACTAATATGAAAAGGTCAAATGTTTTATTAAATTACTTCCATCTTCCCTCCAGATGTGGGATTTGCTTTTTGACATTGTGCAAACCTAGTAGCAACACTTAATTTAACAAACTCCTGAAAGGACTAAATAGACTTCATGAGAATTTTATATTTTTACATGAAATAAGCCCTAGGTAAGTATTCTTGTCCTCTGCCTCCTGTTTCCTGATTTGATCTGAATTGGTGACACTTTTTTTGGGCAGAATAATAGGACATAAGTTGCTAAGATCTCATTTGATTTCCTTAATGTCTTTGAGTAAATACAAATAATAGTGGATGATTCCATATTTTTTGAGTAAATTCTACCCCTGATGTGAGACCTGAGATCAAGAGTGGTCTGCCCTACAGCTGAGCCAGCCAGGCATCCCAGGATGATTCTATATTAAAACAAAGTTTAAAAAGCAACTTTCTAGACTCTGCAACAATTTTGAAGTCAATACTTTCCCCCCCACCATTAGAAAGGTTAAATGTTTAATATTGAATATGCATCCCCAGAGAGTTCAATTCCTTCCTTCTAGCTGAGTATCACTGTAAAGATCAACCCTCAAATATGAGAAGCAATTGAAAACCGCATTATCTTGCATTATAGAGAGAGATAGATTGTATAACCTGGACTAAATGAAATGGAAAAGATCTTGGGAAAGACACATGGCACCAATATTTAAATTGTCTAGCAATGGTGATAATTTATTCTTAAAGATCTCCAAGGAGGAAAACTTGGCAGTGTCTTCCCATGCTCTAAACAGAGATTCACTACTTCAGGGTAGAACCCCTTCTTAAGATGAATAAAAATCTTCAAATTTTATGCAATTACAAATACAGTTTTGGATTTGATATATTTGTGCAAAAAAACTTCTCTGTAGTTAATTTTATTAGGGCAGTTTTCCAAAAATTAAATTGCTGGGTAGGCATCTAAACCCTCATTGAGGGGCGCCTGGGTGGCTCAGTCAGTTAAGCTTCTGACTTCGGCTCAGGTCATGATCTCACAGTTTGTCGGTTTGAGCTCTGCATTGGGCTCTGTGCTGACAGCATGGAGACTGGAGACTGCTTTGGATTCTGTCTCCCTCTCTCTCTGCCCCTCCCCCATTCACACTGTCTCTCTCTCTCTCGCTCTCTCTCTCTCAAAAATAAATAAGCATTAGGGGCACCTGGGTGGCTCAGTAGGTTGGGCATCCTACGTCGGCTCAGGTCATAATCTCACAGTTCATGGGTTTGAGCCCCACATCGGGTTCTGCACTGACCGTGTGGAGCCTGCTTGGGATTCTTTCTCTCTCTCCCTCTCTCTCTCTGCTCCTCCCCCACTTGTGCTCTCTCTCTCAAAATAATTAAATACAATTTTTAAAAATTTAAAAAATAAGTAAATAAACATTAATAATAACAATAATAATAATAATAATAATAAAGCCTCACTGAAAATAACCAAATACGTAAATAAAGACCAATTTACATTTCCACCAACGAGATATGAGAAAGTTCATTTCATCATATCCTGAACATCCAGACTGCTCTCAAGGTAAAAAAAAAAAAAAAAAGAAAAGAAAAGAAAAAGCAAAAGCTTTGTGTAGAAGTAATCTATTAAGTCACTAACATTTAGCAGGAATTGGTGTTTTCACCTTCCTTTCTTCAGATGGTTTGGAGAGCATAAAAACTGCAAGCACTGTTACCAAGGAGTAGCAGCAAAGCCAAAGAAGGACAAACAACCTACTATGAATTCTGCATCACTTGCATCTGTGGGATCCCCCACATATTTCAGTTTATTTAACAAATCTTTGTTTCTCTATTATTATGTTCTAAGCTCTGTTTTAGATTATAGGAAGCAAAAACAATACGCATTGTCATTCTCAAGAACATTACAGTTATAAATGCACTGCTTATCTAAATAGCATATGGCAGAAGTTAAAGCAATCTTTGTACTGGCCTATTGTAAATAATTCTGGGGAAACATCTTGTAAACTATTTCTATTGTTGATGTTATTTCTAAATCATTATTTCAACAAATATTTATTAGCACCTGTCATATGCAAGGCACTTACTTGGGAGGTGCAAGGGGTATATACAAATATACGAGACATTAAGTGTGCCTATAGGGATACAAATCTCCTTGGGTTCTCCGACGTTTCCACACATCTTGCGAGCAGAGGCATTGACAGATTTTGTTTTGGATCAGCTTTTCAAGGATATTTCTATAGTGAACAGCCTTAGAAGGTAAAAGTAATGTCTCCCTTTAGAGCAGAAGGCAGTTTCTGTAATGTCTAATGTAATAATTTAAAAAATAAATAAATAAAAGGGCATCTCTCTCTGGGTAATAGGAAGGTCAGGTTTGCTTGTCAAAGATTTGCTTTCCTAATGTAGGGGTTTCTTTGCTATAACATAAACACACTCTCTGTGCAGCATCCACCTGGGCCACTCTGAGTCACTGCATGGGACTTAGGACAAGGAGAACTGAAGTTCATGCTGCCTGATATACTAAGAGTAATTCTTTGTCTCTGAACCAGGAATCTCCTGTCTACTGCCAACACCCATGAAACTGTGGCAGGCTAACTTGTTAGCCTGCAAATAGGTAAATTCTTAGAACATCACACTTCTTGACAACGCCATCAAGAAATTTACTATTTAATAAACATTTAAGAAAAGCACACAGGGGTGCCTGGGTGGCTCAGTTGGTTAGGCGTCCAACTTCGATCTCGCTGTTCCTGAGTTCGAGACCCATGTCTGGCTCTGTGCTGACAGCTCAGAGCCTGGAGCCTGTTCCAGATTCTGTGTCTCCCTCTCTCTCTCTGCCCCTTCCCCCACCCCCCTCTCTCTCAAAAATAAACATTAAAAAATTAAAAAAAAAAAAGCACACAGATAACCATACTAGGTTATCATTATGGTAATAGTTACCCAAAATACTATAGAAAAGAACAAAACTAATTCTATCCAAGAGAGAGTTTCATGTAGGAAGTTAAGAGAAGGAACTCATCTAGGAAAAGGAAAGCATAAATTATCCTTCTATTCCTATTTCTCCAACCATTCTTTCTCAATATCTTCTACTGATTCCTCCTCTGTTTGGAGTCACCCAAACACTCCAGTGGAGTGTCATTGTCCCACTTCTCTTTGCAATGTATGTTCTTTCTTGAGAAATTTTATCCATTCATATGAGTTCAGCTATCAAATATGCATGTCTGTCTCTAATTTCTTTCCAAGCTCCAGCTCCCTGTTTCTAAATGCTTACTTCACAACTGGGTATTTTACAGGTGACTCAAATTTAAGGTGTCCAAAACTAAACCCATTCTCTCTTTCCCTAACATACTGTTTTCTCTTCCTCCCTATAACTGTTAATGGAAGAATCATTCCCAGAGCCTCAGGCAAGAAACTTGCAAAAAATCTCATTGCTAAGTTATCCACGTCATCAGAGCAAAGAAAGTTAGTTTAATAGTATCAGCCTGAAATACACTATGCTGCTGCAGCCCATTAAGTGTAGGTATTGTCTATAAACACTATGACCTGGGAGCTGTCCTGTCCCTTCAGAGTGACTTCTTTATCTCTACTCTATTACTGGTTGACTTGATAGTTCAACACTATTATTATTTCAACGTTCTTCTTGGTTCCTCATAATTGTCCCTGTGCACTAACCATATGCCTACTTAAACTGGATTCCACACAGATCAGCTTGGTCCAATGGAATCATCATGACTTTGGGAGAGTTCCTTCACCCCATGAAGTGAATGAAGAAACTCTTAATAAGTTTATTACCTCCTTAATAAAATTTAATAGAATTTTATCTCCTTAATAAATATCTTCTATCTGTTCCCTTATTTCTATCTCTGGGAATATATTATCCTGGTTCAACCCTTGGTCATCTATGACCAACTTCTACTGCTTCCTAATTTGCTTCTGTTTGTTCAGTTTTAACCTCTTCAAATTTAGCTTGTATACTCTTTCTCTTCAAACTTTCTTTTCAAAATTCAAACTTGACTAACAGACTCCCTGCTTACGACCCTCCTGGCCCAGTAGCTCCCACCACTAACACCACAGATCAGTTATTATAGGTCCTTTAAGATAAAGTTCAAGTTTCCTCATAGGACAGACAATCTCTCCATGATCTAAATCTTGTCTAACTCTCCAGCCTCATCTTGACCACTTCCTACTTGAAATCTCAAGATATAGCAAAACCAATCTAATTAAGTTCTTCCCATATAATATGCTTCTTCTCATCTCCAAGCCAAGCTGTTTCTCACACTGTTCCTTTTTCCTAGTGTTCACTTCCTAGTCCTCTCTTCATGTTCTGTCTTGAGTTAGCAAATTTGTTTCATTGCATGTTTCTTTAGTTAGTCATCTCTTCAAAGAAGTCCATAGTATTTTCATCCAATTCCTTCCCAAGTAAGAGGATTCTGCTTACACTCTCAAAATACCACTACTTACCTCTAACCTTAACACACTGGATTGTAATTACATGTATTTACTGTGCTTCTGGCTCGCCTACTAGATTAAGACACTTGAGAGCAAGAACTCATCCTTCCATTCCTATTGGCTTGAATAGTTTCTGGCACATAAGTATTCAATAAATATTTATTGAGTGAATGGATAGATAGATGAGTAGATGGATGAATGAAGAGTTGGAGATAAGCTATGAATATTGATATAGAAATTTAATCAAAGTACATTTAAAATTTTAATGAATGGAGAAATGGACAGACTACAGTATAGTGCTCTACTGAAAGGACATTAGTTACTATGATAAACATATCAACAATGGGATAGATATGGCTTCTCTTCCAACAGTTATTATAAATATTTTCTTTTTCTCCTGCTAATCTCTCTCTCTCTCATTTTTTTTTTTTTAAGTAAATTCTACCCACAACGTGGGGCTTGAACTCAGGACTGGGAGATCAAGAATCATATGCTCTACTGACTGAGTCAGCCAGGTGTCCCTATATCCCTGATAAATTAGACACATAATGGATAAAGTGGAACATAGTCATTATTTTCAAAATGGTATCTTTACTCTCTTTTTAAATGGTAAATTTAAAGCATTTATAACAATAAAGTATGTAATAAGCCAAGTTTTATATTAATATTGCCTACTTTGCTGTCCTCCTTTTCCTTCTCTTTCTCCATAGTGATTCATTCCCATTTTTATGAATTCAAAAACAAATGTAATAAATGACTTGTGTCCTTGGAAAAGACTGATGGTACTAGTTCCAGTGTGACTATAAAGTATGTAACAGGGAAGGAAAAAGAAAGTACAGAGCATAGATGATATAAAGGGATAAAATATTTGGAAAATAGTACATAGGAATTCAAGTTGTTGCTGCAGAAGAAGTAGTGAAAACAATAAAGATATTTTAATCATCTGAGATAAACAATAGTACAAGATAAATGTATCTCAAAATAGGGATGCTTGGGTGACTCAGCCGGTTAGGCCTCTGACTTCAGCTCAGGTCATGATCTCATGGTTCGTGAGTTTGAGCCCCACGTTGGGCTCTGTGCTGACAGCTTAGAGCCTAGACCCTGCTTCGAATTCTGTATCTCCCTCTCTTTGTCCCTCCCTTGCTTGTGCTCTGTCTCTCTCTCTCTAAAATAAACATTTAAAAATGTTTTTAAAAATTAAAAAAAAAATGTATCTCAAAATAGAATGTGGATGGGAGTTAGAGAAGGAAAGCAGAGATACTTTTTACAAGTACACAGTCAGAACCTCTGATGACACCTAGAGTTTTCATAATCATTCTAATGGTACCTTCTTTCACTACTTTAGCTTGATAGTGTAGAGCAACGTGGAACTTGGTCTTTCCCTTCTCTAGGACTCCCTAGCATTTATTTAAATGTCATAGGATTCTGAGGGTAAATCAACTTAAGCTATATATGTTTTATCTTTCTATATTGTTAATCTATAAATGTAGATCTGGAACAGAGGCATAATCTTTATATAGCATTTTAATCAAAGTGCATATAAATTTTTAATGGATAACGATACACATAAATATTCTCTTACTATTTCTTTTTTTAAAAATGTTTATTTAATTTAAGAGACAGAGAGAGAGAGAGAGAGAGAGAGAGAGAGAGAGAGAGAGAGCAGGGGACGGGTAGAGAGAGAGGGAGACAGAGAACGCCAAGCAGGTTCCGCACTGTCAGCACAGAACCCATGTGGATGGAGCTGGAACTCACAAACCAGGGGATCATGACCTGAGCCAAAATCAAGAGCTGGACACTCAACTGACTGAGCCACCCAGGTGCTCCCTCTTACATTTCATGTCTTGACATTCAATGGCCTCCTACTGGACTCCAGTCCTTTGTCTGATAATTTTCTTATTAAATTTGGCCTCCCCAAATATCTCCAAAATTTTTTCTTATTCTTCTTTTAATAGGCGTTCTTACTAAATTTAGGAAGAATGTGTTACCCAGGTTCATGCATCTTCTTCATGCATAGGCTCATATGGACTAATTACTAACAACACTCAATTTTTGTCACTTATTACTTGTTCAAGTATTTTTAAAGCTTTTGCCTAATTATGTAAAATGAAAAGATAACATAGTATCTTTAGTTTTGAAGCGACAGAAGAGAAAATTTATACATTTCTGGAAAGTAAATTGGCAGTATGTAAAAAATAACTTTTAAAAAGATTCATACTTTATTTTAGGTTTACTTATTTTGAGAGAGAGAGAGGGACAGAGCACGAACAGGGAATCTGCAGAGAGGAGGGAGAGAGAAAAAGAATCCCAAGCAGGCTCCGCACTGTCAGTGCAGAGCCTGACTCGAGGCTTGAACTCACAAACTGGGAGATCATGACCTGAGCCCAAATCAAGAGTTGAATGCTTAACTGACTGAGCCACCCAGGCACCCTGATCTTAAGCAATTCTAAGTAAGTTAAAGTGACATGTTCTAGTCTTCATAGACCAGAAACCTGAATAATAAGAACGATCAAAGTGGAAAAGTGCGTGCAGTTTGGATCAGGTTGCAGGAGAGGTGTGTAGTATAACCACAATCTTTCTGTCTTTTTTTCACTGCTTACTACAAAAGAGGGGTAGAAACTTATATGATGGCTTTTCTTTAGAGTATTTGTCAGTAGGAATCTAAAATCTCATTATCTTTCTTGAAAAAGCCTTAAAAATGGAAGCTATCTATAACTGCCTCTGACATTAAAACTAAGCGCACCTGGATGGCTCAGTCAGGTAAGCATCTGGCTTCAGCTCAGGTCATGATCTCACAGTTCATGGGTTCTGTACTCAGAGCCTGGAGCCTCCTTCAGATTCTGTGTCTCCCTTTCTCTGCTCCTCCCATGCTCACGTTCTGTCTCTCTCTCAAAAATAAACATTAGGGGCGCCTGGGTGGCTCAGTCGGTTAAGCGGCCGACTTTGGCTCAGGTCACAATCTCGCGGTCCGTGAGTTCGAGCCCCGCGTCGGGCTCTGTGCTGACAGCTCAGAGCCCGGAGCCTGTTTCAGATTCTGTGTCTCCCTCTCTCTCTGCCCCTCCCCTGTTCATGCTCTGTCTCTCTCTGTCTCAAAAATAAATAAACGTTAAAAAAAAAAAAATTAAAAAAAAAAAAATAAACATTAAAAAAATTTTCTAAAAAACCTCATTTGAAGCTTCAAAATCACCAGAATGTCATCAATAAACTTTTACATACCCTGCTAAGATTTTGGCACTAAGAAATATTTAATAATATTAATTATTATTCTGGCACAAATAAAATGAAAGTTTTTCTACCTGTGCTTTGTCACATCATATAAGTTTATTGAGAAAAATCTAAATTATGTCATGAACTATAGACTCTACTAGGTAAAAGAACCTTAGCTTGTCTACTTCATAAGTGATAATAGCCAATTAAGCTACCTATTTCTTTAAACAATTCTTTAAATGTATCATTAAAAATAATTTATTAATGTATTTGAAATGAATAATTAGTGATTAGTTAGTAACCGTGCCTTACTTTAGTAAAGGGTTTCTTGAAACTGCAGAATTGTATAGCTAACCTATGAATCACTTGACCACTCCTTTGGAAAGCCTCGCTCATAATTTACAAAACTACACCAGACCCAGGACCACTACTTGTTACCAGCAGCTTCTCAAACTGAGGTCTTGTGCTTGGTTGAGAGGAAAAACACCATTTACAAAGACTTAGATGCTACATAAACCCAAACTTCTAACCGATAAAGCTATATACATATGCACACATATCCACGATAACTTTGGCAACTTTAATAATTTGCCTTTTTCATTTCAGATTATTGTTGCATTTCATAAGTTCCTACTATTTCAGTCATAATATTCCCTGTTTTGATGAACTATAAACACTTAATGTACAAAACAGTAGTTTTGGGGGCACCTGAGTGGCTCCATTGGTTGAGCATCCAACTTCAGCTCAGGTCATGATCTCACGGTTCATGTGTTTGAGTCCCACATCAGCTTCACTGCTATCAGCGCAGAGCCTGCCTTGGATCTTTGGACCCTTTCTTTCTCTGACCCTCCCCCGCTTGTGCTCTCTCTCTCAAAAATAAATAGAACATTTTAAAAATTAAAACAATATTACTTAAAATAGTGTTTTTAACACTATAGGTCATGTTATAGACCTATAAAATTAGTGGGTCATGACTAATATTAAAAAACTAAATGTAAAATAATAGATTACAAGATCGGGATGCAGTACACATTAGAATTACACAAAAAAGTATTATTTTATAAAATTTTTGTTTCAGTTATAAATGTATGTGTGTACTGGGTCACAATGCGATATGTACGTTTAAATGTGGATCCAACAGGGGCATCTGGGTGGCTCAGTGGGTTAAGCGTCTGACTTCAGCTCAAGTCAGCCCGTGTCGGGCTCCGTGCTGACAGCTTGGAGCTTGGAGCCTGCTTCGGATTCTGTGTCTCCCTCTCTCTTAGCCCCTTCCGTGCTCATCCTCTGTCTCTGTCTCTCAATAATAAATAAATGTTAAAAAAATTTTTTTAACGGGGATACAACATGTTGTGTATTGTTTTGAAAAACAAACATGTCCCACAATACCCAATTTGTAACTAGGGATATTTTTCCTTAATATAGAATACTTCTCCTTAATGTTCCTATTTTGGCACTGTAATGTCTGTATTATTTATCTATTAAAGAAGGTCAGACCCTATATCAAAAGCAAGAAAGGAAAAGATGATAAAATAAATTTCCTAATATGTTTTTGAATCCTTCTTAAAAATACCCATATAGGATATGCTTTTTTTTAATGTTTTATTTATATTGTGAGAGAGAGAGAGAGAGTAGTGGGTGAGGGGCAGAGAGAGGTGGACAGAGGATCTGAAGCGGGCTCTGCACTGACAGGCTGACAGCAGCAAGCCCAATAATGGGGTTCAAACTCATGAACTACAAGATCATGACCTGAGCCCAAGTCGGACGCTCAACTGGCTGAGCCACCCAGGGGCCCCAGATATGTTTATGGGATTTCATTTATCCATTTTCTCAATAAGATAGATAGATAGATAAAAGAAAGACCAATTTATCTGTTTATATCTATCATCTCTCTCTCTCTCTCTCTCTCTCTCTCTATCTATCTATCCAATATCTATTGAGAGACTGTGCCTTCTATATGCCAGGTGCTAGGGATGCAAAGATAATAAAGTAAGCACCTCTGAGGGTAAAGTCCTAGTAAGGGAGACCACAAATTAACGAACAATAAGCTAACAATACACTAACAGTTTTAGTAAATGATAGTCCAAAGGTACATTCCCAGTTCAGTGGCAAAAGTGCAGATCTTGATTTCAAAGAAATTTAAATTTTCAGATGAATGAAAAAAATTCGGATCCAAACTGATAGGAAATGTTGTTGTTTTCTGGACTTGATAAATAATAATTGTTTATAATTCAGAAATGTAGTGACCTATGAAATAATCTAGAGCCAGAGGACGACTCATGACTCAGCTTGTTACTCAACCTGACAAACATTAATTGAGCACTTTCCATGGGCCAGGCATGGTGACAGGAGCTGGAGAAACAGAGGTGACTAAAATACACTTTCAGTGGCCACAGTTAATTTCTCTCTAGCAGGGAAAGCGCACATACGAACAGATAATAAATCACAGTGTAATTAACACAGTTAAAAAGGGGGTATTGCCAGGTACAATGGGAATACAGGAAAAGAAGTGGTCAGCATTTTGCAGGAGGAGACACAGCATTTCACGAAATACAAGTACGATATTCTCTTCTTATCCACAGAGGATATTTCCACGATCCCCAGGGGATGTCTGAAACTGTAGACAGCGCTGAACCCTAGCTCTACTATTTTTTTCCCTGTATGTACACACCTATGATAAAGTCTAGTTTATAAATTAGGCACAGTAACAGATTAGCAATAATAACAATAAAATAGAACAAGTATAACAATGTACTGTAATAAGTTATGTAAATGTGGTCTCTTTGTTTCAGAATATCTTATTGTACTGTACTCACGCTTCTTCTTGTGATGACAGGAGACGATAAAATGGCCGCATGAGGAGATGAAGTGAGGTGAGAGAGGCAGGAACTGAGACAGGCTACTTGTGACCTCTGACCTTTGGTCAGAAGAAGGGTCATCTGCTTCTGGACTGCGGTTAACCAGGTTACTGAAACCATAGAAAGCAAAACCGCAGATGAAGGGAGATCTACTGTAGTTGGAGATGGAATAGGAGTTTCACGGAAGAGAGAGAAAGGGGTACCACACTGAGAGAACGACTTCTTCGTGGCTGTATATTAGCATGGTACCTTTGGGTAATTACAGAAAGATACTGCTACTAGATTCCAGGCTGTCGGAAGGTAGTCAACCAAAATGAGGCTGGGGAGGCAGACTCAGTCACATAAGGGAGGGACTTTTTTAAAATTAAAGTTTATTTATTTATTTTGAGAGAGACAAGACAGCGTGAAGAGGGGAGGGGCAGAGAGTGGAGAGAAAATCCCAAGCAGGCTCCGCGTTGTCAGTGCAGACCCCAATGTGGGGCTCAAACCCACAAACCATGAGATCACGACCTGAGCCAAAATCAAGAATCGGACTCTTAACCGACTGAGCCACACAGGCACCCCGGGAAGAACGTTTTATACCATGCAGAAGGCTTTACATTATATTCCACAGACAGTGAGAATACAGATACCATACAAGGTTTTAGTCAGGGAGTAACTTTTAAGTCAACTCTGGCAATGGTGTGGAAATTAATTGAAAGGGAAAAGAGTTTAGAGACCTAGAAACCACTGGGGCTGTGAACTTTGATATCACAATTGACTGCTAGCATATTATGTGCCCCAGGACACGCTGATATGAGGAAAACCAACATGCAATATTTTTATTTTTCAAAGCTGATAATGCAGGGAATTAACAAGTTACGTATGTGTAAATAGTAGTTTCACAGTTCGGAAGCTGTGAAGCATCCCTCATATGAGTTCTACAGTATCATGTGCCTGATTCACCCTTGGCTTTATCAGCATCATTAGATCAGCATATGAAGAGTCATCAAGGTCACTGCGTGGATCTGCTGTGCAGCAGGGCAGGCTCATGGTGGAGACTCTAGATTTGGGGAGTGAGGTCTCACAGCTGGGAGCAACCACCTGGGTTTCCCATTTGAGGAATGTTCCTCTTCTTCTTGCTAATATAAACTGTTCTTCCCAAATCTAATCATTACCTCACAGCTCCATGTGTCGCCTCATCTTTTCTCTAAAATTTGTCCCATTCAAAGCCAATACTTCTTTTAATAATATCAGTGGATGCTTCCATAGCACTTCCATGTGTCAGGCACTATTCTAAATGCTCAACAGATATTAAATGATTAAATTCTCATATCAGCCCTATGAAACAATGACTATTATTATCGTCTTAGCTTACTCAAGTTCTATAACAGAATACCACAGATTGGGTGGCTTGTGAGCAACAGAAATTTATTGCTCGGACTTCTGAGGCTGGGAAGTCCAAGATCAATGTGCTCTAAGATTCCATGTCTAAAGAGAGACACTTATTGGGGCGCCTGGGTGGCTCAGTAGGTTAAGCGGCCGGCTTCAGCTCAGGTCATGATCCTCACGGCTCCAAGGCTCGTGAATTCGAGCCCCAGGTCGGGCTCTGTGCTGACAGCTTAGAGCCTGGAGCCTGCTTCAGATTCGGTGTCTCCCTCTCTCTCTCTCTCTCTCTCTGCCCCTCCCCTGCTTACACACTCTCTCTCTTTCTAAAAAATAAACATTAAAAAAAATTTTTTTAAGAGGGCCACGTACTGGTTCATAGCCCTAATCTCCTCCCAAAGGCCTGCCTCCAAACACCATCACTTGGCGGATTAGGTTTTAACATAAGACTTTTGGAGGGACACTAACATTCAGCCTATAGCAATTATCCTCATTTTTCAGAGGAGGAAAGAGTAAGTTGCCCAAGATCCTACATAGAAACAGAGGCACTAATCATATCCATGCCATCAGGCTCTGGAGTTGGTATTTTTAGTCATGATAATGTGTTGCCTCCCATAAATCTCAGTTTTATAAAGTACCCAGTAGGACACAAGGGACATGGAATTTTGCTTTACAGAAAACTTCCTGGGTACTCCCTTTTTTAAAAAACTACATAACCCTGTAAGTTTGGCTCCTGCATCCAGTTGTTATGCCTTTATATACACGGTTTGCGTTGGTCCAACAATCTTAAGAAACATACTTCCTCATAAAGTACAGTTCAGCCAGACTGAAAGACTACCTTTCTTAGCTGACCTTCCTCACAGCTTAACTAGAACTCTCTCCATATCACAAATAAAATTTTTCTGTAAGTATTCTTTAGGACATGAGACTTACATAAGAATCTGTGGCTCGTTAAAGTGTCTTCCCTTTAATACTTAAGATTAAAATGCAACCTTTTCTGCTAGGTCAGCAATAAGAGCAAATCTAATGTATGTCCTTTATTGATTAAAAAAAAAAGTTGACTGCATTAATCTTTTAACTTTTTATCTTGTCTCTAGTTCTTAAGTCACCAACCCTTGCATGAGAGGGAACTACAGTAATGCTATTCCCTGAAGCTTTTAAAGAGGATATCATAACAGCAGAAAATGATTTTTAAAAGCTCATTCTATCATATGAGGTTTAAGGATCTACTTACTGGGTGAAGGACCCCAACCCTGCCCATTATTAAGTGTTTCCTATGTCATTTTCGGAGTTTGAACTTTATTTCCAAAAATAATTATTTAGATCATGATGAGCACTGGGTGATATTTGAAACTGTTGAATCACTGTATTGTACACCTGAAACTAATATAACACTGTATGTTAACCAACTGGAATTAAAATTAAACCCCCCCAAAATATAATGTATTTTAAAAAATAATTTAGATAGAAAAAAAATAGCTGGCACTTAGCTCCTTCTTTTTTTCTTCTTCTTTTTAAAAAATCATTACTAAGTAAACTCTATGCCCAAGGTGGGGCTGGAACTAATGACAAGGAGATCAAGAGTCACATGCTCTACCAACTGAGCCAGCCAGGCGCCCCTAGCTCCTTAGGGTTTTAAAAAATTCTTCTTTATATGAGCAAAATCGTGTAACTTTAATGGACCTGTGATTCTGGGTAATATATTAAAATAGTTCCCACTTTTCTCCAAGACTTAAAAAAAAAATGATGTGCATGACACAAAGGTCAGAACTTGCAGCAAAAAATTTTTGTGAAAAGTATTGCCAATGTTTCAAAGTGAGAGGACAAAGGAGGTGTGGTTTTCTGAAAACCTGGGGGTTTTCTTAAGTTGCTAACAGAGTGGTTTATTCATTGACACAGACCTAAGTCGGCCCACTGAGAGGCGGCAGGATGTTTTCAAGACCTCTTGGGTGGGCGACGCAGAAGCAGCTCGGTCTGTTTTATCATGCACCGAACATGGAATACGTGTTGGAAAACAGAGTTGATATGCAAGCCTTCCACCTGACAACCACTCACCTCTCCTGGTGTAAAACTATGCTAAAAAAAGGATTAGCACATAAAAGTCAGGATAGGCTTAAATAAACAGGAATTGAACAGCCACCTCTACTTTCTGAGCTATGTCCCGCAGCGCGCAGGCCATGCTCAATACTGGGGGAAACAGGACGATTTATCCTGGGAAGTCAACTGTGGGTCTGAATCCTAGCACTGCCATCTGCAAACTGTGTAATCTTGCCAAACTACCTAATGTCTAGGTACGCGTGTCTAGAAAACTGGAATTATCCCAACCTTAAAGATCGAAGAGAATTGACTGAGAAGAGCATGTGAAAACAGCTGGCCGCAGAAGGCCCCCAGTAACCTCGTTTGCTCTTTCCCTTGGCGTGTTTATCGGGGTCAGTGGCCTCATACCCCCACGGTCTCCATACAACGAAGGTACTGAACCCAATGGGCACCTTCCCTTCTGTGGGCACTGATCATTCATAATCACCTTTCTCCATCTGGGTGCTTCGGCCTTTTCCAGGCTGCCTAGCAAAGTCTAGACTGGTAGGATTAACTTCCAGCTCCGTTTACAGAGTTGTGAGGTTGGGGGAGAATGGCTCGGCCTCTTGCTCCACGCCTGCCTTTCCCCGCCTGGTCTGTCTGTGGCACTCTCAAGAGGTGAGCACCAAAGAGGTCTCTTCTGTGGCCTTAGCAACTCCGGTGGCAGAGTGAGGAGCAGCAGGGGACCGTGCCCGGCGCCACGACTGAGAGAAAGATTCCCGAGCTTGCTCCGCTCCCGCTGGGCTCCGGGAAGGGCCCTGGGCTGCGAAGAAGTCAGGGCGCGCCGTGGCGCCCGGCGAGGCTGCAGGGCGCCGGAGCGGTCGGACGGGGGAGCGAGAGCTAAAGCTTGCAGAGCGCGCCGAGCCGCAGGCGTCGGCGGCCGCGGCCGAGAGGCTGACGCCCAGCCGAGCCCGCCGGGCCGCGGGAGGCGGAGGCCGAGCGGGAGGCGGAGCGGGCTGCGCCGGGGAGGCGGAGGCGGAGGCGGCGTCTCCCCGAGCTGCGCAGGCGTTGCTCGCACCTTGTTGGTCAGTGCTGGGAGCGCTGCTATGGCGTTTCTCAGACCCGCGGCTCCTCCTCACACGCTCGAGGCGGAGGGAAGGAGGGGTAAGAGGAGGAGGAGGCGAGCGGGCGGCCGTCGCAGCTGCAGACCCGGGGCCAGAGAAGGAGGCGGAGCGGGAGCCGCCGCAGCCACCCCGGCCGCCGCCGCCCGCAGCCGCGGGGCTGCTGCGAGTCCTCTCCCGGCTTGAGGGCACGCCGGGCGTCCCGGCCATGCCGCGTAGCGACAGCTGAGCCGGGCGCGGGCCCCCTCCCTCCCGGCCGCCTCAGCCGCCGTGCCCCCGAGCTGCCCGTGGCCGGAGTGCCCGGCGCCTCCTGCGCGCCCTAGACCGCGAGCGCGAGCAGCGGCCGCCGCCGAGGCGCGGGTGGTGCCGGCGGCGGCGGCGGCGGCGGGAGCGCGGGGCAGGAGGAGGCGGGGAAGATGGACCCGGCGCCCTCGCTGGGCTGCAGCCTCAAGGATGTGAAGTGGAGCTCGGTGGCCGTTCCGCTCGACCTGCTGGTCAGCACTTACCGGCTGCCCCAGATCGCGCGGCTGGACAGCGGTGAGTCTCGGCCCGGCCGCCGGCGCAGGGCAGACCGGCGCGGACCGCAGTCTCGGCATGGGTGTGCGCGCGTGTGCTCGGGAGGGTGGGACCGGGTGGGGAGTGGGCTGCCCGCCCACCCCCGCCCCCACCCCCGGCGCTGGAGTTGGCCCGAGCGGCTGCCGCAGCCCTGGCGCGTTGCTCTCAGCTACCCCCAGCAACAGCTAGAGATGGGAAAATCAGAGCCCTTGCAGTGTAATTAAAAAGGACGCCTTAAAAAAAAAAAAAAAAATCAACATTGGGGAAACCTCTGCAGATTGTAATTTTGGAGGCGAGCTGTCCCTCCCCACCCTCCTGCAGGAATTACTCAACCTGGGAAACCCTGAAGAGTTATCTTAGGCAACTTTCTTACAAAATCATTGTGCTTTGGGTGGCATCTTTATTTTGGATGCTCTCCTTCCTTCTTCCACCCTCCACCCCCCACCCCCCTCCCACCCCCACAAGAAGCAGCAGATTTAAGAGGAAAAGCTCCTGGGTGACCAACTAAAGGGATCACATTTCTCAGAGACCTTTTATTACAGCTTGTCTGTTTTGTTTAACCGAACTGAAAGTAATTTGGGGCTGAGTGTAGAAAATGTTTTTAGCAGAAGTGATGGTATGCTTAAGGTTAATTATTAGCTTAGCACATTTCCAGCCTGGCAAAAAAAAAATTAAGTGACCAAAACCTATATTGATTTGGAACCTGAGCACAGAATTAAGAAATGCTTGTATTTTCTGAAACTGACCACCAGAAACCAGCCAAACATCCCCCAGCTGTTTGTTCTGCAGTGTGACCTCTGCAAACAAGTGCAGTGTCAAGCAAGTAGACCCCTGTCAGTTTGAATTGTACCATGTAAGGTGTCCATTCAGGTGTGTTTTGTTTTGTATTTTCACTATAACTTCAGTTGATTTGGGCTTCATGTGATTTCGGACTGTTCACAGAAACATGCTTGCTCTGCTGTAGGGCTGCGGGAAGCCCTTGGGCCCAGGCTGGCAGGCAAGCAGATAGAGCTGTGGTCACACAGGCCAAGTCAGAAGAGCATTGAGCAGAAAGATGTCATTTCAAGTCACAAGGGTTCGGGTTACTCCAGAAAGGGAGTAACAACAGTGGGTAACGTGAGATGTGTAAATGTCCAAAGGCATTTTTATTCTGTTTCTTAATCTGTGGGGTTAGATTAGACATTTGAAGTACTGATGGGAGAAAGCAATGCAGGAAAGTTCATGAATCCTGGAAAACAATCATGGCATGCTTTCTATCCTTGTTTGGTTGGTCTTGGTAGTGGTGAGAATAAACTAGGAGTTTTCAAACTAGTAATGAAGTGCAGATGAACTCAGGAAGAAGGACAGGTGGTATGTTGAGGCATTCCTGTTTACAGTGGGGGTGGGAAAGTGGTGCTTTAACTATATAACTATATATCTCCAGGTCTGAATTTGTATGTGTGGGTATGTGTGTATTCACAGTTTCATTTCCTCTTCCACTGTGCAAAAATGTGTATATTGGAAGGTTAGGAGTCCTCACCTTTTCCGACCTTCTCTCATCACTGCACACTCTGCCAAAACCCTTAGCTAGGCAGAGAGCATTGATGCATGTGGTGTAAAAGTCACCCAAAAGCTTCATTAAACTGAAAGTTTAAAGAGGCTGAATGTCAGTTGCAGACCTAACTTTTAGCTTTATTATCTGCTGTCCTATCCCTGTCATTCATAAGAAGGATCTGAATCAGCACTGTACTCATCCCACACTTCTTTTTAAAATTAGGACGTGGGTAGCAAGTCTTAACACTGTGCCCTTTCAAGCTGTGGAATGGATTTTGATCACTGTAATTCCAATTCTTTATTGTGAATTTTCGCTTATTACCACTTGAGAATCACAATGACTCACACAAATTTGGAATCCCAGCCAAATACTGCTTTATACCTTGGTTTTTTCACTTAACAATCCCATCTTATTAAAATTTTTTTTTGTTTTTAATAGCTGCATAATATTCCGAGCGGATGGCTATACCCAACAGTCTAGTCCCCAATGGTGGACATGAGCTGCTGTTACAAATTGTGATATCATGAATACCCTTACCCATAAATCTGTTTGTTCAGGTTAGTATATATTCCTGCCTTTCTGAATAAGTATATGTGAATCCTTTTTTGAGTTCGATACACATGAGAATTGGGGGAGCACCACTCTCCCCACAGCCTTACAGTGTTAAATATCCTTAAAAAAATGAATATGATGAGGGGAAAGTGTTAGCTTATCAATTAAATTTGGATAGTCTTTCAAAGAGTCGATCATTGACTCCTTGCTTATTTTTAACCATGTTCCACAGCAGCACCCAGAACATATTAAGGATATGCCGCCATATTTATAAAAGCTGTATGTGAAATCTCCAGTTTTTTTTTTTTTTTTTTTTTTTTTTTTTTTTTAAATCTCCAGTTTTGTGCAGTCCTCATTCTGTGTCTGTCCTTTTCCCAGTTTTAGTACTGCAGGTATGTTTTACACACACACACACACACACACACACACACACCCTATACTTAGCCATGAAAAGTAGTCATTTTCCAAATCACTGATTTTAAAAGAGACCAGAAAGAAACTGAAAAACATGCCACTAGTTGACCTTATGCCAAGAGAGAACTATTGGCTAATTTGAAGCAGTCATTAAAGAACATTAAACGTCTAATTTTATAACTGTTGGTTATTGAATGCCTACTACGTGCTGTACATTTCTCATTGCTTGATGCATTGTCTCAAATACTCAGCACCCCATTTTAAGGACTTTGGGAACCTGAGATTCAGAGAAATTGAGTGACATACCTGGTAAATGTGTGGAGTGGGATTTTCAGCCAACTTTCTGACTCTAAAGAAAGACCTTTTATCTCAAATTTTACCTCCTCATACTAAATGGGAGTAGGTTTAGAGTAGGTCTAATGTCTACTCTAAATAGCCCCACTGTCTCTCTGAGAGTTTGAGGACCGGAAAGTCAATATTTTTCAAACAGTGTAGACACCGAATTAAGTGCTGGCCTCATCCATCATATTTAGACTCCTTTCTGCTTCCCAGAGGAGTGGCTGAAAAGACGAAAGGAGCAGTGGGGAAGAAGAGAGTACGAAATCAGAAAAAGAAGGAAAAACGTGGTGTTTGAGGTGATGGCTTATGTATTTAGATGTGCCTGTTGAAATCACTCCTCAGGACATTTGCCATACTTAAAATATTAACCCCACAGTAAAGAACTCTCCAGTTCTTTGCATTATGCATGTTACTTATGAAATGCCAGTCAGATACACACAGTCAACATTGCATCCCCAGGGGTGAAATTTGTCATCATATGATAAGAGAAATACAGAATAATGAGCCTTCATGGTATTGCCTCATGAATTTTTCTGAAAAACACAAAGAAAAGTACTCAAAAGTAGTGATTCTTCTTACGGGGGTGAGATACATGCTCAACAGGCAAAGGCTAGCTAACCCCAGTCAGCAGCAATACAGTTGAGATCAGATATTTAACCTGGTCATCAATCTTGGAAACTGTTGGCTGTAGAACCAGGTTCAACACATGTGTTTTTGACCAAGAAGAGGGTGGAGCAAATGCTAATCTCCAACCCATCCTAACTCAAAACTAGGTAGGGAAATTGAACATTCTCTGTCTCTTCAATTATTTCACCTTGGAAAGGCTCCAGTGGTTAGTCTAGAACAGTGTTCTTCCAACTTTTTTGTTCCTGTAGCTCCTGAACGATTCTGTAGAAGTTTGTACCCTCAGCATATTTTTAAGCTGATTGCTGAAACTTTTCATCTTAAGTGAAAACAGTTGCAAAGGATGTCATCTTTCAGTATATTATAAATCTTGACCTTTTAAATTGTTACGTCATTAAAAAAAAAAAACTCTAGTAGGTCTATAAGTGATTCCCAGTATCCTTCGTTTTTTAAAATGCATGAATAAGTTCTTCATAAACAGTTAAAATTTTTATACCTTTTTCTCCTTAAATTTATATTCCCATTTTCTTCTGCTACAGAATTCTATCCTAATGTAATGTATTTTTATGTTTGAAAGTGTCTTACGGATCACTCTGTCATTATTTCTGTTATAAAATATGTATATAAATTGAAACCCAGTGTTTTAGATTTCTTTTGACCTTAAGCCTTTTCATATTTGAATATTTCTGGTTGCTTGAAACAAAGAATTGGAAATTCCCTGATTTAGAAAAGGCATTGCTACCCAAATGCTAAAGACTCAATCCTTTACATGCAGTAGGGTTTTTATTTGTTGCTTTGTTAGTTGCCCTGAGGTCTTTACACCCTGGGGTAATGCAGTTAAGAAAGATCTAAAGATGCATTGTTTCTGTAAAGTGGGTGAAGGGTCTTTGGGAAGGGGAGGTGGTGGAGGACAGCTTCTATTCATCCTGGGTTGGACGTCTCTCTGTGATCCCAGGCAAGTCAATTTTTAGACCAGAGAATATTGGGAAGTTGGGGCTCTGGAAATTGATTCCCTGACAGCTGTGATGGGAAGTATTGGCTTTGCATCTAACGTGTACCCCTGTTCGAAGAATGATTGCCTAGATCACTGAAAGATGAGTTTATGGTCCTGTTGACTGAAAGGAAGAGGAAGACTGAGCCTGCATGGAATGACAGGGAGAGAGAAAAAGATAGTAGGAGTTGGAGGCAGCTGCAGTGATCAACAGCAACTTCTCCTTTCCAGATGTGCAGAGGAATCAGAGCTGATGCTAATCCCCAGGTGTGTTGGCACTGTGGGAACTTGGTCCTGGCTTTGTGCTGAAGTGCTTCTCTAACTACCATTTAAGTGCCTGTAAGGCTGAAGGAGCAGAAACATGGACACTGAACTCAGGGAGGCTCCATGTGGCTCTTGCAGATATCAAAGGTGTTTCTAGATCTGTGTTTTATTTTTGAAATTAAGTTCTCAAAACCTCCACGATTGATGTTTTATGTATATATTTTTTCTAAACTAACTTTGTGTGAATCTTGTTCCCAGAAGATGTGCTTATCTGTGGTTTCATTTTCCCTGACATTCTATATTGTAAGAGGCATACATATGCATACATGCATACATATGCATGCCCCAGGTAGGAGAGACAGTAGTTTAAAGGATGCTAGATTTGGGTCTTAGAAACCTCTGTTCAGTTATAGGAGCTGCCATTTCATAGTTATGTGATCTTGGTCAAGTCTAACCCCTTTGATTTGTAGTTTTCTCGTGCAGAAAAAATGTATATTATACTGGTCCATGTATCTCATAGTTTTTGATTAGTTTGTTCAATCAATATTTATTAAGTCCCTGCTGTGTATGAAGCCCTGTTACAAATATGGGGACAATAACATTGAATATAACAGACACCTCTGTGCTCATGCAACCTGCATTCTTGTGTATCTGCTTACTGTGATAATTAAACGCATAATATATGTGAAATACATGTGTATTGCAAAAGAGTGCACATAGATAAGATTAGAGTAATGGAGGTGCAGACCAGTTGAGAGAGAAGCTTCAGAGTGTATCATTTAGGCAACTGAAGTCCACCAAATAGTATTTTATTATTTTTGTAAAGCTAAAGATACTGACTTTATCAGGGTGACTTTAGCCTACCTATTTCCCTCAGAGTATTTGAGATCTAGTAATCCACAGGTTATAAAAAGGTGATGTAAGGTTTTTATCAGAGAGAAAGTGTTGTGAACTAACCCAAGATTGGATTTGGGAAAGAACAGGAAGTTAGGAAAGAAGCTTTTAACTTAATCCAGAATCACATGCAAGTCTGACCAAATGCTACCAACCCACTTGAATCTCTTTCTAGTAGATATTAATCACTGCTTTTACTGGGTTGATGATGATTTTCTGAGCACTTATAGTTATATAACTGTTAGGAAAAACATGCCTTGTGTAATGTGTAATGTTCTGCACCAAATGGGTGATGAAGGAAGTCCCTTGAGTATTCTTTTACATACCATATTATTTTACTTTCCTCTAGTTATCACCTCTAATTCGCCATGCCTACAAATTATGGAAGAATAGGAAAGGACCTTTTAGAAGACCATGGACAGTGATAAGCACTTAGACCCACAAGACAAGATTTGGATATCGCTCTTTCGGTGTTCTTGTTTTTCAAGTAAGATGGCCGTTTTGGAAGTCTTAAGACATTTGGTCATCCGTAAAAGGAAAACTGGTTTGACCATTTGATCAACCATATCATAGTTTAAAGAGCATTCGACTCTCTTTTGCTCATTTGGCTGCCTTATTGAAGTGGCAAGTCCTTGTAGGCCAGCTTGTAAACTCGTTTATTTTTGTTTGAGATTCCTGAGGTATCTGTCTTTTTACTCACTGAGCTGCAGTTCTAAGAAAACTCATAAACTTCCTCTGGTCTTCAGCAGGATTATCAATCTTAAGAACACCAGCTATGCTATGCAACTTGAAAAATAACTTTTATTGCTGGTTTATGTATCATTGTGTTATATTTAACAAAATAGAAAATACTAAAATATTTTAAATCTTATGAGATTTAAGCCTTTTAGAAGACATTTCCACATGATGATGCTCCCCCACATCTCAGCCCCTACCCCTACTCCTAGTGGCACAAAAATGTTTACTTGAATTTCAGGTTAAAGGTATCTAACAATTATTTTTGCTATTTGCCAGCTCCTAGCACAATGTCTGACATAGAAGAGATATCCCATAAGCAGTTAATAAATGAATGAGCAAATCTCAGTATTAAACATTTTCAGGTCCAACACATCTGTATTATTAAAGCATCTGCGACCTCTATAAGTTTGAAATAGAATTTCACTTTTGTTTCAGTTGAGCTAGACATGTGCGTAAATACATAACTTGAAACTAAGATGCTATGTCCTAAAATTAGCAGTAGGGAAAATAAAGACTTAGTTGACCATCATGATGAAATAATGATTCTTAGGATCATTAGTTGTTAATATTTTATTTTATTTTTTATTTTTCTTTAATGTTTTTCATTTATTTTTTGAGAGAGAGAGAAAGAGCATGAGCAGGGGAAGGGCAGAGAGAGAGGGGAACCGCGGATCCAAAGTGAGCTCTGTGCTAACAGCAGCAAAGCCAATATGGGGCTTGAACTAAAACCAGAAGATCATGACCTTCACTGAAGTTTAATGCCACCGAGGTGCCCCAGTTATTAATGTTTTAACTAAATTATTTCTAGAAATTTCAACTCAATTTTAGATTCTTTGGCTTCTTGCTAGTTCTTTTGTTCTGGAATTCAGATGCCTCCTCTACATATTAACATGTAGCTATGTCATTGAATTTCTAATCTTATGTGGACTAGAATACCATAAATCTTTGGAATCGGTCAACTCTTATGCTATAATAAAGAATAGGACTGATTGGATAGTCAGCTAACCATTTAACTATTCAATGTTTCATGTTCCCAGGGTACCAGGGATTTTACTTCTAAGCAAAGTAAGCCACTTGGTTTAAATAGTGTTACGAAACTACAACTGCTAATTTGGTACAGTTGTCATCTTCCTAGAATAGCCCCAAGATTGACTTGAAGCCTTAGTGTCTTAATCCCAGACAGTGAGTTTCCTTTTATGCCCTTGTAGGGATACTGCATGGTGGTAGAAGAAGGAAAAAACAATGTTCCCAAGCCTTTTTCCAGTGTTGTGGATGAATTACTTTATAATTAAAGGGCAAGTCATTTTAATTGATTCTGCTAATTCTTAAGCCTAGTTTGAAGTATTTAAATACCAGTTGGGCTTTGATGACTTAATGGTTGTTTAATAAATTCCAAGTTATTGAATTTAAAGTACAATGTGAAGTCTTATGAAGATATTTGTTACTTAGGTTAATATTTAACATCTTCAGTAAGTTATTACGATTAGGCTAGTTACAGTGTAGAAGGGAATATGAACAGTGCTGAAGGATGTTTCCCTGTAAAGATTTAAAATAAGTTATGTTCTGTTTTTCTCCACTCAGTAGAGGAAAACTTCCTTGCTCAGACATTTTTTAAATATGAGTTTTCTATATACCAGTCTTTAAGGTGTTAGAAGTGAGAATAGGCTCTTGATAATTAGTTCACATTGACAGTGTTTTCCTCTTGGCAAGGAACTAGATTCAAATATCTAAAAGTAACTGAAAAAAGGTAAGTGTTTACTTTTCTATTTTTAAATATTCTGTTAACCTTGTAGGTAGTTAGGAAGCACTCAGTGGTTATAACATTCTGTCATCCATTCAGAAAAAGGTTAATGAAATGCCTGAGGAAGCCCACGTTGGTAACTTAAGGATATCCATCTGTGAAGGTGTTCTATTCATGACTGACACCCTGAATTGCCTCACTCTTCCTTTAGCAGCAATGTATGAGCAAAGGATGGTTGAAATTGAAGAACTGACATCCATTCCATTGTCATTCCTGGTCCTCGGGAAGCTTAGGCTTCAAGGTCTTCACTTTTAGTCTGTTTCAGGTTAATGTTTGAAATAATGCAAGATCCATTTTACCTTGAACCACTGACCCACAAAATCAATCAAGCACCAGACCCAAGTTAAAAACAGTTTAATTAATCTCTAAATAGAGCTCTAGAAGATTCAGAATACCTACTTAAAAATAAGTAAATAACATGAGGCTTTATACAGATATTCTTCTGTTTGGGGTTTTGTTTTTTTTTTCCTTGTTTTCATGTTTATTTTGGTCCCATTTTTTGGGAGACAGGAGAGCCACTGAGAATAGATAGGATCAGAAGAAATTTTCACAAGCTCCTCATGGCCAGGTATATCAGTTAAGGTTAACTTTAGTTGTGTATAATAGGACCAAAAAAAAAAAAATAGTGATTTATACAATATGGAGATTTCATTCATTTCGTATAAAAGGAGTCTAAAGGTATATACTCCAGGATAGATATGGCAGATCCAGAGTCAAGGACCCAGGCTCCTCATGTCTTTGTGCTCTGTCATCCTTCGGAGGTGGTTTTCACTTCATGGCACTTAATGGCTGCTGGAGCTCTAGCTATCATGCCTGCATCTTACACAGCAGGAAAGGTAAAAGGGCTTGAATTCAGACCAGAAGATCATGACCTTAGCTGAAGTTTAATGGCCTTACCACAACTCCTAACACAGCACTTCACTTTCCATCTCATTGGTGAGGACTTACACACTCTTCTGTAGACGGGAAAGTAAGGAACTGGGCACAGTACCCGTGGGTTCTTACTGCAGGAGAGCGGAGCATTGGATGGTAGAAGCTGTTTAGCAGTCTCTGCCACTCAGATTTGTGCTTTGATGCTTTTTCTTCACTTTTTTTTTTCCTTCACAAAACTTAACCGTGCGTTCAGCCCTAATTTCTTGACACCTTCTTGTTCAGGTTTTTCTTTAGCTTAAATAGTATGAACCTCTTGCTCCAACTTTTCTCTTTTCATCCTTGAGCATGAGCTAAAACCTTAAAGCAGTTCTATTTAAAGGCCCTCTATTATATGTGAAAGTACTTTATAAGTAAGCCATGAAAAGTTATGTATTTGTGGGAAATTATTATTATAAGACACTTCTCACTTTCTTTTTTGGCATGCATACTTTTCAGATTTTCTTTCTGATCTGATATACACGATGGGAATAATTGTCCAGTTGTTTAAAGGTGCTTTTCCCCCTGCTTTATTTTTTTTGACAGAGAGGCTTGGTAGTTGTGTTTTAAAAAGATATTTACTGGTTTTCTGCAGATATCATTATTATTGAGAATTTGGAAAACATAGACCAAAAAAATGACAAAAATGAGTATCAGCTTTAATTCCAGAAGTTATATAACTTGTTATATAACCATTATTAACCTTTTCCTATTTTGCAGGCATGGCATGTAAATGGAGACTGTATCTAAAAGTGGGACCAAGCCATATAAAAAACTTTCTTTTTAAATTTTTTAATGTTTATTTATATTTGAGAGAGAGACAGTGTGAGCGGGGGAGGGGCAGAGAGAGAGGGAGACACAATCTGAAACAGGCTTCAGGCTCTGAGCTGTCAGCACAGAGTCCGACATGGGACTCGAACCCACAAACCGAGAGGTCATGACTTTAGCCGAAGTCGGACACCTAACTGACTGAGCCACCCAGGCGCCACCCCCCCTTTTTAAAATTTTTTTGATGTTTATTTATATTTGAGAGAGAGAGAGAGAGAGAGAGAGAAAACTATGTTTTTGATTTTACATGAGATCATGAGCATTTTCCTTCATTATTAATATTCTTTGAAAATAAAATTGTGGGTGGGAATCTATTATTACCAATAAACCACTATTTACTTGACCATTTTTTAGTTGTTAAACATTTGGTTGTTTTGAGTCTCATATTTTTGAGGATATCTTTGTAACTGAATTGGTCAGTTTTTAACATTTAGTTATTTGGGGTTCCTGGAAGTGGGATTATTATTCAGAATTTATTATTTTTAGATTGTTGATATGTGTTGCTAAATTGTATCTAGGAAAGTTTGTACATTAGTAGTGACTGAGTAAGCCAATCATTTTGTGCATCACTGAAATCGTAGTTATTTCTTAGTCTTTGCCAATTTAGATCATTTAAGAATTGGCACTTTTTCTAATTTGTATTTCTTTGATTACTATTAGAATAGCATCAATAATTTTATCATATTTCTTTTGTGAGTTTTATGAGTTCTTTGTTCCATTTTTTGGTAGAGTTTTTCAAAGCTGTAATAAAAAATAAAATGCTAGTATTTTTTCCCTTGGTTTTCTGCAGTGTTTATAAGTAATCTCCAGGTTTCATGTGGGGTTTAATCACTTTTTAAAACTTTCCTTCTATTTTTCCTCAGTTGATGTTCATAAAGAGGTATTCCCTCTGTTCCTGAAATTGGATAATTATGATTGCTTTTATTTATCAACCTGGATATTGGTTTTAAGTGTTATGTTCATTGTTGCCTTGTGGCCTGTCCTCTGAAAGAAGGAATCCTCTTCCATTGCATAAAATAAAATAATCTCGTGAAAGTCTTGGTAAATCCATGCTGTGTATTCACAACTGTGTTTGAATTCAAGTCATGGAGAGGTTCCCACAGCTACTTCATTGTTGAAAATTCCTGTGCTTTGCATGAAATTGAGCTGACAAATAAGGTTCGTCACTATTTGGTTTTCAGGGTTAAGAATAAGTTGACAAGTTTATAAAAATATTTCATTCTTTTTACAGGTAATCCATAATGAGCCCTGAAGTGCTACATTTGGGCAGTTTGAGAGCCTTTTGAAGCTTAGAACCCAAGTGCTGATGTGAGAGAATAAATACTAGAAATTCACAGACAACTTCCAGATAGGGAGAGAAGCAAACATGATGGCTTGGATGTCATTTCATTTCTTCTGTTGAACATCTGTGTAAATGTCAACTTCATTATAATGTCTAAGAGGAAGGGAACCATACACACACACACACACACACACACACACACTCTCACACTGAAGTATTACTGAGCAATAAAAAAGAATGAAATCTTGCCATTTGCAAAATGTGGATGGAACTAGAGTATTATGCTAAGTGAAATAAGTCAGTCAGAGAAAGACACATACCATATGATCTCACGCATATGTGGAATTTGAGAAACACAACCAATGAACATAGGGGAAGGGAAACAAAAATAAGATAAAAACAGGGAGGGAGACAAACCATAAGAGACTCTTGAATACAAAGAACAAATTGAGGGCTCTGGAGGGGTATTGGGTGGGGGGATGGGCTAAATGGGTAATGGGCATTAAGGAGGGCAGTTGTTGGAATGAGCACTGGGTGTTATATGTAAGTGATGAATCACTAAATTGTATTCATAAATCATTATTACACTATATGTTAACTAATTTGGATTTAATTTAAAATATTGTTTTAAAAAAAGAAGGGAACCACAGATAAGAGGGAAAGTCCAGTTTAATTCTCTGTGTATATGCAGTGATTGATGGGGAATAATATACATATATCCCTTTACTAACTAGGCACAGAGAACTCTCTGAATAGTTCTATCAGTGGGTTGAGGTGACGGTTGCTAAAAGTGAAGTACGAGATGACTTTGAGATTCTTTTCTACTGTCAAAGAAGAAGCCTCAAATTAACTTTACAGTAAATCAGGTAGTTTTTGAATTGTTCTCACCCCTCCCCACAGTTTTCTCTCTCTCTCTCTCTCTCTCTCTCTCTCTCTCTCTCTCTTTCTTGACTCAGTTGGGAAGAGATCAATGAGTAGACTGTATGCAGTTGAATACTGTGCAGTAGATACTATAAGAGTTTTATGCTAATGAGTAGAGCCCAGGGAGAAGAGGAGGGAAATATATGAACTAAGTCTAACCTATCTAGTTTTTAAATTGTCACAGTGAAACAAAACTTTATTGCCCTTGATTTTGAACTTAATACATTCATTAAAAAGAATTTGAATACATAAAAATATTTAAAAACTAAAGATAATTTGAGGTCCCTCCACCCTGAGATAACCACCATCAGCATTTGGTGACTGTCCTTTTCATGTATCCTCTGTTCACACATAGACACACATTACAATTTTACGTAAGCGCACATTTTAGGTTTGTTTGGTTTTTTTGCCTTCTCCCTTCACTTCAACCCCTATTCCTCCAATCCAACCCTGCCTACTCACATAATACAGTACATATCCTTTCTATTTTCTCCATACTCACATAATCCCACATCAACATTATATACACATACAAAGGCACATACTGAAACAGAAATCTATCATTGCTGTATAAAAATGGGATTACATTATACATGTCTTTTGGCCTTTTGCTTATATCACTCATGAGAATTTTTCTGAATCATGGGATGTAAAACAAATTCATTTTTAACAGCTGCACAATATTCTACAGTGTGGAAATACTCCTATTGATTGGTGTTCAATTTGTTTCTAATTATTGGCCTCTGAATTTCACTAAACCCCCATATGTATAAGTCATTAATTTGCTCATTGTTTCTATAGAAGTCCATGATTTCTATCTTTTATTTCTTCCCCAAAATATCTTTGATACCACTATCTTACTGATTCTCTTAACCTCACATGCAAAGATCAAAATTAACTCTTTATAGAAAACACATGTGGGGGGGCACCTGGGTGGCTCAGTTGGTTCAGTGCCCAACTCTTGATTTCATCACAGGTCGTGATCTCACAGTTGTGAGATCCAGCCCCTCACTGGGCTCTATGCTGACAGCACGGAGCCTGCTTGGGATTCTCTCCTTCTCTCTCTCTGCCTCTCTCTCTCTCTCTTTCTCTTTTAGAATAAATAAACATTAAAAATATATATATGAGGGAAAGGGGGTCTTTCATCCCAGTATCACAATTCACAGAACTAGAAATGATATAATAGATGTTGCCAAATTGCTATCCAAAAAGTCTGTAACAATTCTCATTTCCATCATTGATGTGTAAGAATACCATTTCTCCAAATCCATGTCAACATTAGCTATTATAAAGTTTTAAAAAAATATTTGCAAACCTAACAGATACAAAATGAGATCTTGTTGCTATGTTATTTTACATTTCCCTGTTAGTGATTTTGTGCCCTTTTTATATGATTACCGCTTAGAATGCTCTTCTGCAAATTGAAATCATACTTTTTTGCTGGTTTTTGTTGACTCATTCTTGCCAATTTCTAGATGCTGTTTGTATATTATGTAAGTTTTCCTTATATATGTTTCCATATATATATATATATATATATATATATATATATATATATATTTTACATATATTATGTAAGTTTTCCTTACTTACATTTATCTATTGACTTTGTTTATATTCTATTTATCCATTCAGAGTTTTTAATTTTTATATGCACAGACAAGTCTCTTTCTTGTGTTTTCATTCTTGGCTAAGAAAGATCTTCCTGACCTCGAGATTGTATATGTAGTTTCTTAGATATTCTAGGAAGATTTAAAAATTTTTTAGTTAAGTCTTCAATCTGTCTGGAATTAATTTTTGCATATGATGTAAGATTTTTATTTTCTTCTAGCCTGTTGTTGTGCCAGCCCATTTACTCAAAAGTATGCTTAACTACTGAATTGAACTATCTTTGTCAAATTCATTTTGCTCTTTAAAAGTAGAAAAATCCATTTCAATCGCACCTGTCTTTCAGGGAATGCATTGGGCTGTGATCTAAGAATACTTACAGTTGATGAAATCTGAAAACAATCCTTTATTTTTTAAAGAAGAGAAGTTGTGGCTAGGGCCACCCCAATCTTGACTTACTCTTCTTTTCCAAAGGCTGTGGGAGGCCTGAAATTTGTTTTTCTAAAGAAAATTTTAATTCATTTTAAAGCCAGCACTACTCTGGTGAGTCTGGGAAATGATAGTAACTTGTTAAATGCCTTCTGGAATATAGTCCAGATGCTTTGGCAATAAGTTTTCTCCAGGGAAGAATTTGTTTTAAAATGATACTTTACTAAGCTGTTGTTCGTGTGTGTGTGTGTGTGTGTGTGTGTGTGTGTGTGTGTGTGTGTGTGTGTGTGAGAGAGAGAGACAGAGAGACAGAGAGACAGAGAGAGAGGCAGAGAATGTGCCTTTCAGAATTCAAGAAGCATTTGCAAATTGCGCTCAACTTTAGACTAGTTAATTTAAAGTACATTTCTTCCATTATTTTTTGGATGAAGGGCACACTTTTCACCATTCTTTTTTTTTTTTTTAATTTTTAAGATTTTATTTTTAATTATATCTATATCCAGCATGGGGCTTGAACCCACAACTCCAAGATCAAGATTTGCACACTCCACCAACTCAGCCAGCCAGGTGCCCCTTTCACACACCATTCTTAATGTACATGTGTGTGTGTGTTGCTTAAGAATTTCATAATGACCTGTGTCTGTTTATTTTTAAAGACAAAGTGGGGTGCCTGGGTGGCTCAGTCGGTTAAGCATCTGATTTTGGCTCAGGTCATCATCTCACAGTTCGTGAGTTCGAGCCTCACGTTGGGCTCTGTGCTGACAGCTCAGAGCCTGGAGCCTGCTTTGGATTCTGTGACTCCCTCTCTCTGCCCCTCCCCTGCTTGCATTCTGTCTCTCTCTCTCAAAAATAAATAAAACATTAAAAAAAAATTTAAAGACTTAAATTTCTCTTACAACGTCCTTACCTCCCACAAAATCTTTGATGGCATTGCCTTCCCAATTCCTCTTAATTTCACATGGCAAGGATTAACATTAAATATTTTTGGGGAAAACAGGGCAACATGGAACCTGTGTATCTCAATGTCAAAACCCAGACTGCATAATAAAGGAAAAATAAGTCGTGTGAGAAAAGAACTCTTAACAGATTATTCTGTGAAGCCTTTTCTTCTGCATGATCTCTGAGTAAAACTATAACAAAATGGCAGTCGTGAACTCCTTGAGGAACTTTATTAGGTTGGAGCTGGGTATGTGTAGAAGTTTTATCACTTCTCTTTTTTAGATATGTCGTTCTAAGCCATCAGATAGCAGGCTGTCCTGGCTTCTCTTCCCATTGCACATTTCACACGGTCTAGCAGCATCTGGCACAGGGCGTTTGGGATACTCCAGTTTATTTCTAAAGTATTTGCAAGCCCTGCCCTACTACACACACAGGTGCATGCCCTGTGTCCTTCACCTTCCAACCTTTTAGCAAGTTCTGGGCAAGGGAAGAATAATTCCAGCAGCCATTCCATCCTGCTTCAGCTCAAGGATTTTAGAGTTCTTCCCCAGTCTCTGACTTCTCAAGTTATCTCCAGCTTAGAAGAGACTCAGTATATGAGGATATGTCTTATTTTAGAACTTCTTGAATTATATTTACATACATTAACCTCGTGGAAAGAAGGTGAAAAATATTCTGAGTCTGGGTGAAGCCAACTCAGCATTAAAATTTGGCTGGAAGAACACTGAGATTTGGTGATAACTACTTAATCAAAAGCTGTTTAATTTGTCCTGATGTGTTGGGTGGATGTATTTGAAAATGGAAATGGACATATTTCACTAATTCTGAAGTGTGCATTTTAATAGCCCTGAAATTGGGATGCATCTTGTAATTAATGGCATGTCGTAGTTTAATCAGCCATGTTTATTCTTTCTTGATTCTTGTGAAGTAATGACTGTATTACGAGTCATGGCATCCTAAATTACGTGAACTATGGTAGTTCATGCAGTATATTTGAGTCAGAGGAATTAAAGGGCAAAGCACACATGTGAAACAAGGACTTTTTAGTGGATGTTCCAATACAATGTGGGACATAATCTAAACTGAAAATCAAAGAACGTTCTCTGAGCTGTCATCCATCTCTAATGAGAAAATATCAGGGTTACATTTAATAACAGATAAGGCAAAGTTCTCTGTTCTATACAACTATATAATTTTCCTTCATAGTACATTTTTCAACTTTAAAGAATAACTTGATTTATATATCTCCCGCCATCCTCCATGAGGGCAAGCACTGTCTTTCATGTTTATCATTGTGTTCCCAGCACCCAGCAGTTTCCAAATGGTCACCTTGGCAACATGTAAGTGTTCAGTAGAGCCTGATTTAAGGACCGTTCTTTGGCACAATCTTTAATACACAGACATACACAGATATCCACAGTGTAGTGGGTTGAATGGTGGCTTTCCAAAAAGATGTGTCTGTGTCTAAATAGCTGTAACTTACTCATTGCCTTAGTTGGAAAAGGAGTCTTTGCAGATGTAATTAAGATTAGAGTGTTAAGATGAGATCATCCTGGATTGCCTGAGTGGGCTCTAAATCCAATGACAAGTGTCTTTCCAAGAGGAGAAAGGCAGAGACTGGAGTGATAACAGCCACAAACTAAGGTTTGCCTGAGCTCACAAGAAGCTGGAAGAGGCAGGGAACAGAATCTCCCCGAGGGCCCTTCAAGGAAGTGCAGCCCTGCCTACAGCTTGATTTTGGATTTCAGGCTTCCAGAACTGTGAGAGTATAAATTTCTGTTGTTTTAAGCCACTCGGTTTGTGGGAATTTGTTATGGCAGCCATAGGAAACTACTACGTGTATATAAATACACACGTACGTGGAAGGACACACATATGAGCACACACACAAGTTTTGCTAGCCTGTAATTTTTAAAAATGACATCTTTTAAAATTAGAAGTTATAAATATATAATCTTCTTTTTTAGATTTTCAAAATAATAGAGTTTACCCTAGGACTCATCAATAGGCTGATGCATAAGGTGGGATTATGGAATGTGGTTTTCATAATGGTGTTCATTTAATAGCTATGGACCCCATGCTTGTTGTCTTATGAGCATAGTACTAAGTGGTGGGAACACAAAGGTGAATAAATGTAGTTCTGATACTTCAGAGGCCTGCTGAGAGCATATTTATTGACAGTTCTTCGACTTAGCAGATTGTCTATTCTTAGACAACTATTAACACGTAATAAGCATAGAAATGCTTCATTCTAAAGGTCAGCTTAATAGTGCCAAGAGCTCTTGAGGAAAGTTTCACAGAAAATGTTAATTGACCAGCAAATTAGTCCCTGAAGAACGAGTAGAGATTTGGTGGGTTCGGAAGAGGGGGAATGTTCTTTCTAACAGAGGTTAGGAACGTCCTGAGCAGGGGCCGCTGATGGAGGGTGATAGGAGATGAGGCCCCAAAGGCAAGTTGGAAGCAGATTTTGAAGAGCTGTAACATGTTGAAGTTTGACCTTTATCTTGTGGCTAAACTGGTGGCTCTTAGCCTTTTGCCCCGCTTCCAGGACACAGATAGCAGAGGGTGTTAGGACAGAATACAGGCATAACTTGGAGATACTGCAGGTTTGGTTCCAGACCACTGCAATAAAGAGAATATCGCCATAAATGAAGTCAGATGAATATTCTGGTTTCCCAGTGTGTATAAAAGTTCGATTTATACTGTGCTATAGTCTGTTCAGTGTACAATAGCATCATGTCTAAACAAACAATGTGCATACCTTAATCAAAAAGTGCTTTATTGGGGCACCTGGGTGGCTCAGTCGGTTAAGCGTCCGACGTCGGCTCAGGTCATCATCTCCTGGTTCGTGAGTTCGAGCCTCGCCTCGGGCTCTGTGCTGACTGCTCACGGCCTAGAGCCTGCTTCAGTTTCTGTGTCTCCTCTCTCTGCCCCTTCCCTGCTCGTGCTCTGCCTCTCTTTCTCTCTCAAAAATAAATATTTTTTAAGTGCTTTATTGCTAAAAAACGCTGACCATCACCTGAGCTTTCAGTGAGTCATAATCACTGATCACCATAATAAATATAGTAATGAAAACGTTTGAAATATTGTGAAAATTACAAAAATGTGACACAGAGACATGAAGTGAGCATATGCTGTTGGAAAAATGGTGCCAGTAGATGTGCTCCATGCAGAGTTGCCCCAATTTTACTAAATGGTAGTATTGAGCAACACATTCTACAACCAGCTCTGTCACCATATATCGATTGGAAGATCAGTGTTAGGCAAGTGACTCATCTTTGTTCCCAGAGTACCAAGCACAGTGCCTGTTTACAAAAGTGTTCCTCAAGTGCTTGTTAATAGTAACAGTGGGAAAATGTCGAAGGGCTTTAAATATGGGAAGTGCCCCATCATATTTCATTTCCAGAAGGATCGTTGTGGTGTCATTTTGGAAGACCATTTAGAACAGGAGAAGTTTAGAATCGTAGAATGACAATATTTGGAAGCTATAGGGTTATAATCAAGCAGAAAGATGGCCTCTAGCCAAAACTAGTTAAGTGGGAATAAAGAGGAAGGGGTGAGTTGGAAATATTTCAAAGGTAAGATTTCCAGGAGTTATGTTTGCATATGGGATATGAGGACGAGGGAAACGTTCAGTAGTCCTGAGTTTACTGGCTTGGCTGCTGATGCTCTCATCAGAGATCAGAACAGCAGGTTGCAGGTGGGTGCACTAGTCCTGGTGGGCCAGGTTAGGCTGAGGTAACAACGCTGCGAGGGCAGTAGTTTAAAATGCAAAGGCTTATTTCTTCCATGTGTTATACATTTATGACAGGTTGGGGGTGGGGCTCTGCTCTGTGTCCTCATCCTCACTGGAGGACCCAGCCTAGAAACTCTTGTTTGTGTTTCTATACCTGTTGAGACAGGAGAGAGAACATGGCAGCTCGTGTGTTGACCTCTTAAAGCTTCTGCCCAGAAGTGACGTACCTCATGTCCCTCTCACATTCCATTGTTAGTGGCAAGTCTCATGGCCACACCTAACTTTCGAGAGGGTAGAGATGTGTAGTCTGTCCCTATACCGGAAATGTGACTCCAGCAATCATTGTGGTAGGAGGTGTGGAAAGTCAGCATGCTAATTTGTGGGAATGTTAAACTTGAGGTCTGTATTTCAGGGAGATTCCGTTCAGAAGGAATTGGAAATCTGGGCTTGCATCTTGACGGAGTTCAGGGCTAGAGAAGTAGTAGTGGAATATTTCAACGTGAAGGTCATAGAACAAGCCACAGGAGTGAATGACATTGATCAGGAAGGAATGGAAGCTGAGCCGATGATGGTAAAGATCAAGGTTAATAAGCTTGTGGTTATGAATATTGCAACCCTAAGCGGTATTTTTTTATAGCAGTTTGTTACAACTTTTAAATAATTTTAAGTAACTGTTGGCATAGGAGTTGAATTAATCACTTAAACAGAATTTAGCGTTTTCAGACTTCAAAATCGCTGACTTGCACTTAGTAATTTAAAAGGTGCCTTTAGATTTTGCAGTAGGATTTCAGCCAATTTCCTGACCCAGCAGGGAGGAAAAAGTATTGCAAAGGATAGCTATTGTAGTTTGATCTGAAGACCAGTTACAAGTTGATTGATACTAAGATCGCTGAGTACTCAGAAAATTAGAATCCTTATAAAATTTCTAACTGGTTGTGGTGCCTCAGACTGAAAGATGCGGGCTTAACTTTGCTGTAATGATACTCTTTTTATAGTTCCAGTTACTGGCAAAGGAGGTAGTTAAATAGCACTTTTCCCCATTGGCCAGTGTGTCTAGAGACATGCTTTTTTCTGTTCTCCATTCTCTTAAAAGGTTCCTGTGCTTTTCCCTGCCCGGCCTCCACAGGGGTCTACACCTGAATCGCTCCGTCTTTAAACTTTTCCTGTAGACATATGTGATTACCCAAAATAAACTTCCCTCCTTTCAAAATTATGTACCTCTCAGGAAAATGAAAAATCAAACTTGGTTTAATGCATATCGCCATTATCTCTTTGAAGGAAATTTTGCAGAATTACAATAGTAGTGATGGTAAAGTGGTAATTCTGGTTTTTACACTTGAGGTGAACAAGTATTCATAGAGCTTCCTACTTTTTGATAGCATTAAACTATGAAGGATTAAAAGAAAAGGAAGCTATAGCTTTCACCTTCTTGACCCAGACCCATAAAACTATTAAAAGTAACTGTTCTGGGGGCCCTTGGGTGGCTCAGTCGGTTAAGCGTCTGACTTTGGCTCGGGTCATGATCTCACGGTTTGTGAGTTCGAGCCCCGCAATCAGGCTCTGTGCTGACAGCTTGGAGCCTGCTTCGGATTCTGTGTCTCCCTCTCTCTCTGCCCCTCCCCTGCTCTTGCTCTGTCTCTCTCTGCCTCTCAAAAATAAATAAATGTTTTTTAAAAATTTTTAAAAAAAGGTAACTTCTGTATTCCCCAAATAAGCAAAGCCATTGATTGGTGTTTACTCCTGGATGATGATTATAATTAGCATTTATTGAGGACTAATGATGGTGCTAGTTATTGTACAACACATTATATACATTATCTCATTTAATTTTTGCAAATACTCTGGCATAAGTTCCCTACAGGGAACAGAGGCTGAGAGAATGGGAATAATTAGCTCAAGCTGGAAAGTGAAGCCAGCAGCCAGTTCTAACTTTTAACGGTTCCTCTAGCCTGCCTGTCCCTATTCTCAGACCAACAGGAGGAGTCTTTTCCCACTCACATTGCACATTACAGAATGAGAAACCCTTTTGTCAGTCATCTTTATTAAAATTGAACCACTGGGGCACGTGGGTGGCTCAGTCAGTTAAGCGTCCGACCTCGGCTCAGGTTGTGATCTCGCGGTTTGTGAGTTCAAGCCCCATTTTGGACTCTTTGCTGTCAGCATAGAACCCGCTTAGAATTCTCTGTCCCCGCCTCTTGTCTGCCCATGCCTGCTCGCACATGTGCATGCTCTTTCTTTCTCAAAAATAAATAAAAACATTACAAAAATAAATAAAGAATCACTAATAGGCAAGGTGCCAAGGATAGGCCTGATCGCATTAATTGAAGTAAAGAGAGCCACAGGGGCCCCACAGAACTGTTAATAGAAGAGGAGAACTGAACTGGACACTAGGAATTCCAGAGGTAGGTTTTCTACTTTAAATGTTTGTCATCTTCCTCTCCCATCCTCCCCAATGAGAAATACTTGGGAGTGGCAGGCGCCTGGGTGGCTCAGACAGTTGTGTCCGACTTCAGTTCAGGTCATGATCTCTCAGTTCGTGGGTTTGAGACCCGCGTTGGGCTCTATGCTGGCAGCTCAGAGCCTGGAGCCTGCTTCAGATTCTGTCTCTCCCTCTCTCTCTCTGCCCCTCCTTCCCCCACTCTCAAAAATAAACAAACATTAAAAAATTAAAAAAAAAAAAAAAAGACAGACTTGGGGTGGAATGGAACATGTAAAATGTGTGTTCCTTAATTGCCTTCAGTCATATGTGCATATATGTGGGATTTCTATAAACTCATGTATAGTAATATGCTTCACTTACCTTGGTGTGAGACTTGGCAAAACTCTAGCCTTCCTCCCAGAGAGGCTCTGCTTCTGATGTACATCAGTCACAAAGCCCACACTTGTAGTCCAGTCAATATCCTCAAACTGAAGAGTAGTATATTGTACAATTACGAAGCGAAACAGCAGATGCTGTGGAATCGAAGCAAATGCTGTGGAAACCAAGATAGGCTGGTGCCCTCAGAAATGACAAGAACACAAGAGACATGATCAGGGCGTGTGGTCATACTCAGGCTCCAACACCAGCAGGCGACCTCCTTCTCCCCCAGTGCCATCTCGACGGGACAGCATTTTCACATTGTGTATTGACTGGAACAACTTTAGTGGTGATTCTTGCTTAACTTTTTGGATATCTGAAGAAAACTGCAAATACACATGTGTATAAACACGAAGTTTTTCGTACGATTGTAGAGGGTTTATTGCCCGCCCCTCCTCTTTCCCAAAGCGGGGACTCAGAACCCTGAGCCAGTGTGTTCAGTCACTGCATAGTATGCGGTTGCCCCCTTCCAGTGGGGCAAATAGGCAAGCACAGTACAGCCACTGATGCCATTAGGAAGGGACAGGCACAACCCAACAAAGTATTATTTTATCTTAAAATGTTCAGTTTACTAGACAGCTTTCAGGATGGGATTTTATCCGGCTCGGGGGTGGGGAAGTGCCCTGGAGTGAGAAGTAGTAGAGAAGGCTTCTCAAAAATGGAAACCTATCTGCATTATGCACACAAGTCTGATTTTGCTCTGCCTGAGCCCCCGCCCCCCCCCCCCCCCCCATACACCCTTCCCTTCACCGACCAAACAGCAATGAGTTTACCTAAGCCTTGGGCCACATCTGGCCTGCTGCCTGTTTAAGTACATGAAGTGTTATTAGAAGACAGCCATGCCCTTGTTATCATATATTGTCTCTGGTTGTTTCTGCACTTACACAGTAGAGTTGAGTAGTTAGGACACAGGTTGTATGGCTCACAGAGCCTAAAATTGTTACTCCCTGGCACTTGACAGAAGAAAGTTGGCAACCCTTGTCCTAAGCCATCTACTCTTCCTCTGTTTTCTTTGAGATTAGTATTGTTTATTTACGTAAATAAAAGAGGTGTCTATAGATTTGGGGAAGCTAATGTGGGCATAGATCAGTGTCCTGTACATTCATTTAACAGTGGGCTTAATGTATGATATCTCTTTGAAAATGGGACAAGAGAAATCCCCAAGCAGTCCAATATACAATCCTATATTGGTTGTATCCTTAGCTGTTTGTGAAGTGCCATAATTTCCATCTCAGGCCAGGTTCTCTAGTGCTCTCTCTGAGTATACTTATCAGTACAAACGAAATTATTTAGTATAACACTACACAGTATAGAATCAAAAGCAAAACCACCTTAGTAATTACACATGATGAATTTCAGCAACATAAATACTAAACCATATGGTTTCCTGGATTATCCACAGTACCTCTTTTCATTAATGTCACTAAGAACCGCATATAGAAATAAAAATAACAGCCTTGGGAATGTGCCTGTGATGTGTAAAGCAAATGGGAGGCACAAACAAGTGTAAGTCCCCTGCCCTTAAAATTTTTTTAATTTAGTACTTTATCTTTTAGTGCTAGCAGTATATCTTTTTTTTTTTTTTACAACTAGTCCAGTAGATTTGGAAGATTTAAGAAGAGAACTGCATTTTTTACCAATCCTGAGAAGTGGTTATTAAAGTGTTCATTGATTCCTGAAAAACAAATAGAGTTATCTAGACTTCATCACTACATTGATATATGATAAAGAAGAAAAAGTTGCTTTAATGTATATTTCCTCTTAAAAAGGTTACTTTTCTATGAAGACAAGGAAAAGTTTTTGTAATATAGAGAGAAGTATATATCATAATATCAGTAGGACTTAATGACTTAGAAATTTATATGATGAACGTTTTTTAAAATTTTTTTTGATGTTTGTTTATTTATTTATTTATTTAATGTTCATTTACTTTTGAGAGACAGAGAGACAGAGCATGAGCTAGGGATGGGCAGAGAGAGAGGGAGACACAGAATCCAAAGCAGGCTCCAGGCTCTGAGCTGTCACCACAGAGCCCAGTGTGGGGCTTGAACTCACAAACTGAGATCATGACCTGAGCCGAAGTCAGAGCTTAACCAGCTGAGCCACCCAAGTGCCCCTAATGTTTATTTTTGAGAGATAGAGCATGAGCAGGGGAGGGGCAGAGAGAGAGGAGGCACAGAATCTGAAGCAGGCTCCAGGCTCTGAGCTGTCAGCACAGAGCCCGACGCGGGGCTTGAACTCACGAACTGTGAGATCATGACCTGAGCTGAAGTCAGATGCTAAACCGACTGAGCCACCCAGTTGCCCCGATGAACAGTTTTACTTAATAAGCTTTTAAATATGCAAAACTAAAATTTGAAAATAGAGAATTTAGTTGAGTGTTTTGATACAGCTAAATTAACTGATTTCTTATTAGAGTTATACATACTAAATTCCAACCAGGAAAAAAAAAATCTCTTAAATTTGGTAATGCATATTCAAGGATTCTTTGGCTTAAAATGTGGAGGGATAATTTGTATTGCAAATGTAAATGAATGATCAGAAACCCACCCACAGCCTCCTACTGAATGTGAACTCGATGTTGACAGTTAATCTGTGTGAAGCCCTTTTGAGTGTTGTTGGTTTATGCTTGTGGTTGGAACAGCCTATATACTTGTAAAAGCAGCAAAGTTGCCTGGACTCCGTGCTGTCTATGTATACAGTACAATTAGAGCCATTGATATCTTGTGGCAGTTGAGCCTCCTGAGATGATGTATGTACAGTAAACATCCCTTAATAAGATATTGCTACCCTGTTAACTGTTGGCCGATTGTGCTCGGTAACACTCACCAGGGCTAGGTTTTTCTGTTTTCATTCTGCACTCTATAATGTTTCATCCCCCTAGTGTCTTGAAAATTTAACTCCCACATGAACTTACTTAGCATAATTATAGGAATTGCAAGGGGATCTGAGCAAGTGTTAGTGGAAGCAATAATAATCAACTCAAGAAGCCTGCATAACTCATGTTGAAGAGCTCACGATTATAGCAATATGTGAAACAGAAGCACTGGTACTATGTTAGTTGGCTTCCTGCTGATTTTTGCTTTGTTTTGGAAATTGTTATTCTTTTGGACCCCACTCAGACATGGGTTTCAACCCCTGTTGACCCTGTGTGTAAATTTGGGAAATTAAAGAACATTTCTGATTCTGTTTCCTTATATGAACGATCCTGGTTTGCCTAGGATAGTCCCAGTTTGTACCTCCTGCCGCACCATAACTCTTAATAGTGCCCTCTTCACTCTTAGAAGTGTCTTGTTTGGACAGTATGTTATATGGAAAACCAGTTTCTAGGTGAAAGAGATAATACCCCCCTCCTGGCCTTGTTGTGATGTGTGATGATAATATGAAATTAAGTGAAAATGAAGAGCATGGTTCTTTTGGTTTATAAAAATAAAACCTCTGTTTATAGTAGGTGACAGTGAACTCTAAAATAAAGGTGATTGATTTTATTTTACATATGTTATATGTATATGTTACATATACATATGTTACATATACATATACATATGTTACATATATATGTTATATGTTACATATGTTATATGTTATATGTATATGTTATACATACATTCCATGGGGAAGTTGCTGAGAAAGTGAGAAATGGAAAGTCTGGGAAAAGGAGAGAATATTTGGGTGACAATTTTGAGTGATCATTATGTAGTCATTCTGTATTTTGAAAGGAATTATTGTATTAATGTCATTAGAAATTTTTCGTGCACAGTCCTGTGTATCATTGTTTCAGTATTCCCATCTATTACTGAATTAATTTGAAGGCTGTGGTACCCTTGTGACAAAGCATCATTTAAAACTTAGAGCCGTTCTTTTTTTTTTTTTTTTTTTAATTTTTTAATGTTTATTTACTTTTGAGAGAGAGAGACAGAGACAGAGCACGAGCCGGGGAGGGGCAGAGAGAGGGAGTCACAGAATCCGAAGCAGGCTTCAGGCTCTGAGCTGTCAGCACAGACCCTGACTCGGGGCCTGAACCCACGAACTGTGAGATCATGACCTGAGCTGAAGTCAGATGCTTAACGAACTGAGCCACCCAGGCTCCCCTTAGAGCAGTTCTTTCGATGAGCCCCATACATTTTACCTCAACAGTATATTTCCCAGGCTACATGGTTTTGCTACTGAAATAATTTGTGAGAGTAATTTCTGTCATCTGCTATGGTCTTAATATATTTTTTGTTAGACAAATGAGAATATGATTTGATTCTGGAATTATTATATATGCTAATTAAATGTTTGGGATTTACCACAGAGGAGGGCATTTTTAGGAGATGGATGTCATTTGTTATGCTATAGTAAGATGATTGTGCATTAGAATCCTACAAAACAGACTAAATTGTATTTGTGCACAGAACTTGGACAGTTTTAACTAGGAGTCTGTATCTTTAGCCATTCAGCTTGACTTAGTTATCTGTTGTCGTGAAATTTCTGGTTTATATTCAAAGGCAATAAATTATTGATTCATGAGTTCTAAATATTACCATATGCAATCATTTGGACAAAACTTTTTATTGATACCATTCTTTTTCCTTTTCTTCCTTGTTTTTCAAATAGCAATGTGAGTGATGTACTAGGGGAATATATACAATTAACTCTTAAACAACACAGGCTTGAACTGCTCGTGTCCACTTATGTGGATTTTTATTTTATTCATTTTATTTTTTACAAATACAATATAGTACTGCAAATATATTTTCTCTTCCTTAAGATTTTCTAGTAACTCGTAAGAATACAACAAGATATAACGTACATAATATGTGTTAATAGATTGTTTATGTTGTCAGTAAGCCTTTTGGTCAGTAGTAGGCTATTGGTAGTTAAGTTTTGGGTGAGTCAAAAGTTGTACGCAGATTTTCGACTGTGCGGGAGTCAGTGTCCCAAGCCCTGTGTTATTCCAGGACTAACTGTAACTCCATTTGAGGAGCAGACTGCTATTAAGCATTTCTGATGTATTATTTTACACATAAATAATAGGTATGCTGCTTCTGAATGCATCCTCTTTGGTTCCTGAAAGATGCTCAGGGAAATCTATAATACGGTTTTTGGCCTTGTGTGTGTGATCCTGAGTGAAAGCTATATATCTTTTCAGAAAATTCTTTACTGCATCCTTTTTACTAACGTGTATAGATTTTTCCACCTGCGTCCATTAGTCTGTATAGATGGTGATGCCATTCTCCAAAATGAAAAGTAAGAAAACAGCCTTGGGGTGGGTAGTGGAGAAGACCAGATGATAAGGTCAGGGATTGGACGTGCTGATCCTGAGTTGTTGGGGAGACCTCCAGGTGGAGATGTCCTCCAAACTGTTGCTTGTGTCCGTGCATGGGCACAGATGTTCCAGGATGGCATAAAGGGAGGAATTGGGAATGGAGGTTGGGGATATGCTTCCAGGAGGAATTGTTGCCCCTGCTGAGTCTTGAAAGCCATAGGAATTAGCTCCCTGAAGAGGGCTGTTTCTCTGTCTCTTGAACACCTCTTACCTGGATGTGGCCTTCTGTTAGTCTTCAGAAGTTATACCCTTTTAGATGTTTGTTCCATATGAACATATACATTCGGTATAGATTTTTTTGAACAAGTCCATCTAGGTAAAAGGATATAGGGAATTTTTCCCTTGCCAGTGCTAGGTTAATTTGTCAGGGCAGGTTGGAAAGACCTGGGGTGGCAGCTGGCAGCTATTGGGTGGTTGGGCTTTCCAGGGGTGGCTTGGTTCAGCTGATTTTACTGTTTCCTTTTTGATCTTTTTTTTGGTTTTGGAAGTATTAATTCTCTTGACAATTATGCCTCGTGTGATGACTGTACCTTAATTAGGATAGAATGAAAAATCTCTAGTGACTCCCAACGAGGCAGTGAGATTGTTGCTGTGTTTTGAGACCTGGCATGATCAGAGATCACCTGGTTGAAACTGGGGAGGGCCTTCTATCCTAGAGCACAGGTCAAGCAGTTGACACATATAGAAACTAAGGCTGAAAGAGCCACTGGCATTTAGCTAGCCTGGGGACATACACGGAGCAGGATTTGAGGCCCTTACCTCGGAGGCCTATGCTATTTGCACAGCGTAGATGACTTGTAAAAAAATTTACTAACAGCTTTATCGAGGAATAATTCACAAACCATAAAACTGACTCCTTTAAAGTGTACAATTCAGTGGTTTTTAGTATGTTCATGGAATTATATAACCACCGCCACTATCTAATTCCAGAACACTTTTATTGCTACCCGGAAGAAACCTTGTATCCATTAGCAGTCACTTCTCACCTTCCTTTCCCTAGCCTCCGGGAACTACCCCTCTACTTTCTGTCTGTATGGATTTGCCTGTCTTAGACTTTTGGTACAAATGGAATCATATAATATGTGGCCTTTTGTGACTGGCTTCTTTCACACAGCATCATGTCTTCAAGGTTCATTCATGTTTTAGTGTGCATCAGTACTATTCATGTTCATGCCTGAATAACTGTCCATTGTTTGGGTCCATCTCATTATATGTGTCCATTCATCCGTTGACAGACATTTGTGTTGTTTCCACCTTTGGCTTTTATGGATACTGCTGATAATGAACATTCATGTACAATTTTTTGTGTTTATGTGTTCTTTTCTCTTGGATATATGCCTGGGAGTGGAATTGTTGGGTCATGTGCTAACTCTGCGTTTAATCATTTAAGCAACTGCCAGACTCTTTCCCAAAATGTGTGTATTATTTTACATCCCCACCAACAATGTATGAAGGTTCTAATTTCTGCACATTCTTATTGTCTGTCTTTTTGATTTTAGCCATTCTAGAGTGTGAAGTGATACCTCATTGTGGTTTTGCTTTGCATTTCCCTCACGACTAATGATGTTGAGTATCTCTTTGGTCATTTGTGTATATTCTTTGGAGAAATTGTTTATTGAAATTACTTGCCCCTTTTTATTTGGGTTATATTTGTCTTTTTGTGGTTTAATTGTGAAAGTTCCTTGTGTATTGGGGATACATGCCCTCTTCAGATATGTTTTGAAAATATTTTCTAGCATTATGTGAGTCATCTTTTCACTTTCTTGATGCTGTCCTTTGGAGCACAGAAGTTTTAAGTTTTGATGATTTCTAGTTTATCTGTTTATTTTGTCATTTACACTTTTGGCGTCACATATAAAAAACTATTGCTTAATCCAGGGTCACAGAGATTTACTCCTTTGTGTTTTTCTAAGAGTTTTATAGTTTTACATTAGGGTCTTTCCACATTGAGTTGATTTTTGTATAGATTACTTTTAAATGGTGGCTTATCCATGTTTTCCAGCTCTTTTATTTTTAAAATATTTCTGGCGTTTCAGTCCACCTGAAATTACATAAAAAGTTTTCAGAAAAACTCCAGTTTCCACTCTTTTGTGTCTTACGTTGATCCTTTGGGGGAGTCAGCTTACTGACATACAGTGATTAATTTCAGTTTTTTTAAGCCTAATGCTATTGTGAGCTGAAGAATACCCATGTTCTCTTTTACAGTAGCAAATACAAGACAGTATAGTACTGAAGACTCTTGCTCTGTTAACCTGAACAGTTGGTCTCTGTTCTAGAACAATATCTTCATTTTCTGAGAACATTTGTTTGGGATCTTTTAATGAAAGCATCTCTCTTCCCATCAGCCTCTTATCTGCACAATGAACAAAGCTACTGAGTGGAGGGCAAAAGCTTAAGACATGCAGGTGACTTGGAAACTGCCACATCCCATATGCTCTAAGTGCAGGAAATTTACATCCATACCCAAGTTGAGCTTGGGAAACTTCACCGTCTATTCTGCTCCTCAAATAATATGCCTCAAAAGTTTTTTATAGAGTCAGCTGTTATTTTTATTTTTCATTAAACCAAGATGCCTTTTAGTTCTGTGATACTGCTTATTAGTTCAGCCATTCAGTGATACTGCTCTTTTTATAAAGGACATGTTTTAAATTTCAGGGTGTCAGTATCTCTTAAAATGGACTTTATATTTCAAAGAGCTTCAGCTTCCTTGAAATATCACACATTGAATGAAAAGCTGAAATGGAATTTTTGCACTGAATTCATGTTAATTGGTTTGTATTCTTTACTTATTATTTTGGTGTACTTAGCTTTTCAAGTTGTTAAAAAATTGTGTTGTAATAAATAGCTTTCTTTCACACATTATGGCAATGAATATAAAAATGGAAAGCTCTCGCGTTGTCTGATACCGTCATACTTGTGATATAAAGGGTAATGGGTACCATACAAATCGTAGAATAGTTTACTTAGTATGAAATAGAACAACAGATTTTCAATACTGATTTTTACTTTTGAATGATAGATCAATAATAATAATAATAATAATAATAATAATAATTTTCAGGTAACCGTTCAGTAACTTAGTATTTGGCAAAGCTGCTTGAGCCACTTCAGAGGGACCTCTTCTGCCGAAAGAAATTACCGTTTGCGCCTGCCTGGAGAACTGGTCGAAGCAGTGTTCAGCCACATGGGGTTGTGCTCTGGGGCTGGTTGTGAATTGCTTCCAGTGCTATTACAGTGACCTTTCCGAGGAACTTGGTAGGCTGCACCAGGGACAGGAAGTTTGCTGTATTTTGGAATGCAAGCAAAAATATTGGCACATTGTCTCTCCAGATGACTTTAAGAGCACTTTTCTTTCTGTATGGGGTTGGGAGGGTGGGGCTGTGCATGGAGAGGTTTGCCATGTGGGTTGGCTTGTGTTCGAAGAAGGAACCCTTTCAGATCTGGATGTGATTATAGAAACAGAAATAAAACTGCAGCGGGGGCTGCTTTTGTTTCTGGATATAAGGGAAGGCTCTGTCTGTTTAAGAATTGCTTGTGTCTGGGTGAGCAGTCGTTACATAGAGAACGTGATCACGGAAGAAACCTAAGTCATGTGCTTGAGTACAACAGGTAGCAGCATTTTTTCACCTGCACCTTCTAGTTTTTGGAAAAGCTGTCTTTTCTGGACTGATGGCCAGGGGGAGTAGCTAACATTTATTGAGTGCTTAATCTGTACCGAGTGGTATGCTTTCTTTAGATGGTTTATTTAATCCTTACAGCACCAGCACCAGGTGAAGGACTGTTGTCAGCCCCGTCTTCCAGAGGAGAATGGGAAAGGAAGGTTGTCCATGGACTTCGGCTGCCGGGCCCAGATACTTTGGTGAACTTTGGGAAAAAGTTTTAGGTACTCTTAGTTACAAAAGATACTGCTTTCCGTATATTGACTCATATGATTTGAGAACTTGTACCTGCACTTCTGGGCTTCCTCAGAGGATCTTTTCCCCTCTCAAAATATAGGAGCTGGCATCCTGAAGTCCCTTAAGTCTCTGAGACACCTTCCCCTAGTTATGGTTTATCGTTCTGTGTTTTATTATATCTTAGAAAAGCATCAGTTGTCAGAGGCACTATTATTTTATATATAGCTAAGAAAGGAAGGAAGGAAGGGAGGAAGGAAGGGAGGAAGGAAGGAAAGAAGGAAGGAAGGAAGGAAGGAAAGAAGGAAGGAAAGAAGGAAGGAAGGAAAGAAGGAAGGAAGGAAGGAAGGAAGGAAGGAAGGAAAGAAGGAAGGAAGGAAGGAAAGAAGGAAGGAAGGAAGGAAGGAAGGAAGGAAGGAAGGAAGGAAGAAAGGAAGGAAAGAAGGAAGGAAGGAAGGAAGGAAAGAAGGAAGGAAGGAAAAAAGGAAGGAAGGAAGGAAGGAAGGAAGCAGGTGTCCAGTAAACTCTAGCAGTGCTTTTTACCACCTAAAATTCTATTTTATACTTGTTAATATGTGCCTTGAGACTTCCTTAGATGTAGACTTTCACTCTTGGGCCATATAAACAAGAAAATATATGGGAATTAAATTCAGGTGTTTCTAAGTCTTCTTTGCCTTCCACGTTGAACTCTCCCCCTTTATTTTTTCCATCCATAAATGCCCATGTTTTTTCCATATCGTATGGCCCTCTGCGCCAGCAAGAGCATTGGTGAGGTTTGATAGCGTTCCTTAGGAATGTTCTACCGTTGTCTCCAGGACTGTCTTCCAAACTACAAGTTCTAATAGGTATGCACAAGAAATGAGAATGTATCACAGCCACCAACTGGCCAGCAGTGACTGTGAGATTTAGCCCAACTTTGGAGATTGATTGTAAAATTAAAATATAGTATTGCAGTATTAGAAGAAGATGCAAAATCAAAAGCTTAGCTATCTTAACTTCATCATGTTTAATGGGGTTCATTTTGTCTCTTGAATGTGCGTGTTTTAATTATTAGTCATGATAAGTATAAGGGCGATGTGCTACGTATTAATATTAAGTAAGTATAAGTGTTAAGTATTAAGGCAAGTATTAAGCATGTTGGCTGGGAATTCAAACTGGGATCTGGAACTAAAATATCATGATGTAGAGAGGTGCCAGAAGCCCATTATAGCCAAGCAGAAGCTGTGTGATCTTAAGGAAGTTGCTTAACTTTTCCATGCCTCATTTTTTTTTAATCTGTAAAAGACCCATAAGGATGATAGTTTCTACCTCAGAGTGTTTCTTTTTTCTTTTTTCTTTTTTTACTTTAGAGAGAGTACATGAGCAGGAGAGAGGGGCAGAGAGAGAGAGAGAGAGAGAGAGAATCTCAAGCAGGCTCCACACTCAGTGGAACCAAAATCAAGAGTCACATGCTTAATGGACTGAGCCACCCAGGCACCCCAGCCTCCTCAGAGTTTTTTTGGTTTAATAAGTTGATTTCTGTAGTACCTTTAAAACATCGCTCTATATATTGATAAGTGCTATTTTGTGTTAAATAAATTAGTGAACAAACAAATAAATGACTGATATAATCAGGAAGTTGGGAACCAGGTATAAGCAGAGGCCAGCCAACAGAGAGAATGGAGCAGATGTGCAGAAACTGCAGGCGAGGGCCCATGCTGGCCATGAGGGCCTCCTTCCCTACTGGAGGAGCCTAACAATGGGAATCCCATGGTAGGGTTGGGGACGAGGGTGTGGGAGGCAGTACTTACACCTTAGTTTACACAGCACATTCCCTGAGTGTAAAGGTCACCTGTGTGTCAGAAATGTAGGTGGGTGGCTGACGGAGACTGTAGGGGAGCAATGGAAACCCCGGGTGTTGCTCTCATTCAATCATCTCAACCACTGACTGGGAACATTCTTATCAAAAATAACCCCTCCGGGGCGCCTGGGTGGCTCGGTTGATTGAGTGACCGACTTCAGCTCAGGTCATGATCTCACCATTCCTTGGTGGGTTCAAGCCCCGTGTCGGGCTCTGTGCTGACAGCTCAGGGCCTGGAGCCTGCTTCAGATTCTGTGTCTCCCTCTTTCTCTGCCCCTCCCCTGCTCACTCTCTGTCTCTGTCTCTCTCTCTCAAAAAGAATAAATAAACTTTAAAAATTAAAAAAAAAAAACAACCCTCCAATTAAAGTCTTGTTTTTTAATTGAAGATAGCTTGGTCATTCGTGACTTTGCAACCAAAGGATTTTTACTGCTTTTCCAATATCTTCTGGTTCAGAAATCTGGCCCAGGATCAGGGCCAACCACAGGTTTGTAAACCTACTGAGCCCTCGCAGCTGAAGAGGTTTTATAGGACTGGGGAAACCTGATGCATCGCCTTATCAGAAGTAAATTTACCTGAACAGTCATGGAATTTCTCCTTTCGTGGTTTTCCTTCTTTGGGTTCTTGATCTGTGAGCCAATTCCGTGCTTATCTGCTATCAGCCTAGGGCAGAACCAAGGCTCTTATTTCATATAATTCTACATTCTTCTTCCGTGTCCTTCTGGAGGAAGAACTCTACTCCTCTACAACTCCTCATGTTCAATAACAGAAGTTGTCACCATGGGGCAAAGAAAGTGGGCTTTAGGATTCTGTGGACTTGCTTTCCAGTGCCTGGCAATCTTCCAGAGCCTGTTTTGTTGTCTCTCAAATAGGAGTACTGGTGTTTCCTCCAGAGAACTGTAGAAGGATTCTCGGCAGTCCTGTAGCTTAAACTCGCCGTCTTGCAAATAATAGTGTCTGTTCCATAAAGTTGCCAAAAGTTAGTCACATTTAGATATCCCACCTTTGTGTAAAGCAGGGTTGAGTGCGGGATTAGGGATCAGCTGGGGGCATTTCCCACACAATATATCCTCGCCACCCCACCCCACCAAGAGTCCTTACATAATGGGAGTGTGTTGGGTGGGAGACAAAAGTCAGAGCCATGCTTTTTCCCTTTCTGTCCTCCATCCTGAAGCTCAAGCTTGGAGGACATCGTGCCTCCAGATTAGTCACTTTGTGAAGCTTAACACTTATTTTATTGATAATTTCTTAAATTTTTTTTAATTTTTTAATTTTTTTCCAGTATATGAAATTTATTGTCAAATTGGTTTCCATACAACACCCAGTGCTCATCCCAAAAGGTGCCCTCCTCAATACCCATCACCCACCCTCCCTTCCCTCCCACCCCCCATCAACCCTCAGTTTGTTCGCAGTTTTTAAGAGTCTCTTATGCTTTGGCTCTCTCCCACTCTAACCTCTTTTTTTCTTTTTTTTTCCTTCCCCTCCCCCATGGGTTTCTGTTAAGTTTCTCAGGATCCACATAAGAGTGAACACATATGGTATCTGTCTTTCTCTGTATGGCTTATTTCACTTAGCATCACACTCTCCAGTTCCATCCACGTTGCTACAAAGGGCCATATTTCGTTCTTTCTCATTGCCCTGTAGTACTCCATTGTGTATATAAACCACAATTTCTTTATCCATTCATCAGTTGATGGACATTTAGGCTCTTTCCATAATTTGACTATTGTTGAGAGTGCTGCTATAAACGTTGGGGTACAAGTGCCCCTATGCATCAGTACTCCTGTATCCCTTGGGTAAATTCCTAGCAGTGCTATTGCTGGGTCATAGGGTAGGTCTATTTTTAATTTTCTGAGGAAACTCCACACTGTTTTCCAGAGTGGCTGCACCAATATGCATTCCCACCAACAGTGCAAGAGGGTTCCCATTTGTCCACATCCTCTCCAGCATCTATAGTCTCCTGATTTGTTCATTTTGGCCACTCTGACTGGCGTGAGGTGATATCTGAGTGTGGTTTTGATTTGTATTTCCCTGATGAGGAGCGACGTTGAGCATCTTTTCATGTGCCTGTTGGCCATCCGGATGTCTTCTTTAGAGAAGTGTCTGTTCATGTCTTAAATTTTTTTTTAATGTTTATTTACTTTTGAGAGAAAGAGCAGGGGGAGGGGCAGAGAGAGAGAGAGAGAGAGAGAGAGAGAGAGAGAGAAAGAGACTCTGAAGCAGGCTCTAGGCTCTGCGCTGTCAGCACAGTGCCCAACACGGGACCTGAACTCACGAACCATGAGATCATGACCTGAGCCGAAGTTGGCCGCTTAACTCACTGAGCCACCCAGGCGCCCCAGTGATAATTACTTCTAGATTCTTACTGGTAGCCATATAGATCCCGAAAGCCATCTTGTAAGATGTCACCATTCTGGTTTTCACTTCACAGATAAGAAAACTAAGATTCAGTAGTTAGATAATTGCCCAAAGATAAAAGATAATTTCCATTTTAAACGTACAAATCCTTCACAGTCAGTTCCTTGTCATGTTTCAGTGTCACTTATCAGGATGAGGATTTGATGGGCTTTTGTTCCTGATACTCTTTTGTTCCAGGTCCAGTAAAGAATGGAGGGCTGTCACTGTTTCAGACCCCCTTTCTCAGCTGAAGGTCAGGCTCCCTGAGGGGAAGAGTGAGTTTGTTAAGGGGTTCAGCTGCCTCTAGGGCAGAAGGGGCCTCTTGGAGGAGCACTAGCCAGCAGTCATCAGGGAGCCAAGCAGGGGGCCAAAGTGAGGAGAGTGTGAGGGCATAGCTAGACCATGGAAGGAAGTTCACGGATGGAGCCCTTAAATGCACAGGGCAGGTGGCCATCCCAAGACTGCTGGCTTGCACGTGAGCCTAGACCAGAGCAAACAGGCTTTCTGTGCCAGATAAAGCATGTTTATTTTTGTCTCTTATTTCATTGTATGTTATAGGCCTTCTTCCTTATTTTTTTCTGTATGTAGAAATGGCAGCTGAAGTTCATTCCTTTCCAAGCAAGAAAGAAAGAATATAGAAATAGGGGACGGAAGGGGTCGGTACATGTTCCTCACATTTTTGGTAGAAGCAGCAGTTTGTTCAATAAACTGTTCTATTCTAGTCTTTAAGACTGCTGAATTTTGGTTGTTTCGATCTATTGGACCTTAGTTTACTATTTTAAAGAGACCAATCCAGTCAATTTTAGATGAAGCATGAAGGTAATAAACACTGCGTAAAAGTAAGTTCAGTTTGCCTAGTTTAAGAATGTGAAGAGCACAGGAACTGAATAAAAGTGCATTCCCAAATTTAAAACTGAAATGTTCTTTAAAACATCTGTTTGATTATTTGTATTTAATTTTTAAGATGGAAGCAAATATAGCAACTGAAGTATCATTCTTTTTCCTACTTTCCTGTGTAACCCCCACCCCCACCCCCATTTGCTGTCTGACTATCAGTAAATCTGTCCTCACCACAGAGGTGGGATGGCCTCGACTTTTCTGGAACATTCCACCTGGCAACCTGTTTGAAGGTGTGATCATCACGGACCTTCGTGATCTCTGATGCTTGCTCTCTTCTTGGCCTATAACTACTGGAAAGTCTGTTTTCACCAGCATCTTTGATTGTGGAGTTTTAGACCCAAAGAGCTTGGGGTAACCTGTGGAATGCTTGCAGACAGGCAAATTGCTTCCTCCTTCTTCCTTTCCCTATAGAACTCACATCTGTCAGTTTTTATCCCTTTCTCTCACTCAACTCTTTTCCAAGCCTGCCAGTAGAGTATAGCATGGACTTTGATGCTAGGAGGAAGTGCCAGGACCGTCCCAACCTGTCCCCTTCATATGATGGAGGAGACAGCAAGAAGAGGCTGGTGCAAGAGGTTGCATACTCACCTCGAGGTCACTGGCTGAGCAGTAGTTGAAATATAACTAAAGCCCATGTCTCCCGCCTCTGTCTGGTGCTATTTTAACCAGAACGGATTGCTTTGGTTGGTTCAACGTGTTTGTTGCCCAGCTGTCACTTTTGTCATTTGAATGATTGTATATCATTATAATGGTTTAAAGCCCACGTGTGAAATGAAGAAGCACGTGATATGGTTACTTTTCTTTCAAAGGCTTGCTACATGCAGATGCAGGGTTGAGATATACACGGTATTTCTGGTTAATTCCATGAGGATCTTCAAAGTAGGCTTCACATCTGTTGGCTCAAAAGACATCTTGCTTAAAGGCCCACAGCTAGGATTTGAAACTGTTTCTCTGTCTTCCAAATCTCTGCCCTTTCAGTACCCCACAGTTACATATTCAGCCTAATAAAAGTCCTCACATGTGAGATTTCATCAATTATAAATCTGAAAGTGTCTCATCAGAATAATGGGTTTTTCTTAAACTGTTATCATCCTGCTCTGCTTTAATTTAAAACTAAATTTCAAGGGAAGCTGTTGAAATGTGTTAAGGTGATGCATTTAAATGGTCCTAATAATGAAAGCAGTTTGAAGTTCCAGAAATCACACTGGACTTTAGCTGCTTCATCAGGTTAACTGGTTGGATAAGAAATGACATGGATATTTGGCTGAAAAAAAAAAAAAAAAAAGAGAGAGACCTTGCTTTAATTTTATAAACCTTTACTCAGAATTTATGTTCCAGCTTTTAATTTGAAGTATTATGTTAGAAAGATGTAAGTAAATATATGGCATATTCTTACTGGGGTATAAAACAATCAAAGTTACACACACACACACACACACACACACGCATACGCTGAATGAATAGGAAAGCAGAGCCACAGGAACTGCGAGAGTGCAAAGCTGTACTGGCTCCGTGTTCCATGTTGCTCTACTTCCTTGACCTTCAGAGGTTCTCTGGAGAACAGCTCTTCTGTAGGCTTGTTCTGCACAGCATCTCTGACATCCCTTCCCATCCCCCAAACCTGTGGCTTTCATGTGGGTGGGGCGAATCTAAAACCTCTTCCACTCCTAGCATCCTTCTTTTATCAGTTAACACTTGACTCGTTCTGTCTTGATTCTTTTATGATCCTCAGCTCCTTTGGTGCCTTTCCTTCTCAGCCGCTGAAGACGTGCCCTTTATCGGAAGAGCCTTACTACGTTTTCATTAGATGCAGTACATTCAGAGAAAGGGCCATTGAAATTTATCAGACCTGAGACCAAAACTTGGTTCTGCCACTTCCCTAGCCACAAGACCTGTGACATTTTTTTTTTTAAAGTGTGAAACAGGGCCAGCAATACCTTCCTCACAAGGTAGTAAGAAAGATTGTCTAAACTCATGCATGAAAAGCACGTAAAACTGGGCTTGGTACACCCTAGGAATTCGGACTTGACACTCTTCACTCATCCCTGTCTTTCTCTCCCTTCCAGGTTCCCTTGTGAAGTTGGGCACATTAACTCTTTCTTTTTAAATTTTTTTTTAATGTTTATTTATTTTTGAGAGAGAGAGAGACAGAGCATGAGCAGGGGAGGGAAAGAGAGAGACAGAGACACAGAATCTGAAGCAGGCTCCAGGCTCTGAACAGTCAGCACAGAGCCCAACACCGGGCTCGAACCCACGAACTGTGACATCATGACTTAGGCTGAAGTAGGATGCTTAACCAACTGAGCCATTCAGGCGCCCCAAGGGCACATTAACTCTTAAATGCTTTCATGAAGTTGTACATCTATAACAACATCTGTCTCTTTAAATGTACTGCTTCTCATTATGTAGCAACATGTTAAACAGTTTTTTAGTCTGTGTCACCATTATCTTTAAAAAAAATTTTTTTTAATGTTTATTTTTGAGAGATACAGAGACAGCATGTGAGCGGCGGGGAGGGGCAGAGAGAGAGAGAGACACAGAATCTGAAGCAGGCTCCAGGCTCTGAGCTATCAGCACGGAGCCCGACGTGGGGCTTGAACTCACGAACTGTCAGATCATGATCTGAGCTGAAGTCGGACGCCCAACTGACTGAGCCACCCAAGCACTCCTGTGTTACCATTATCTTTAATTACTCCCATTATAACTACACTGATTTCTCCTCATATATTAAAAAAAATCCATTATTGGTTAAATAGACTTTGTGGGATATCCTGTAAGCCTGTGAAATGTTTCTACAAATGTTAGAAACAAAACTGCTGCCTTGTTTTTTAACTTTGTGTTTTCAAGTAAGTTTAGATTCATAGGAATTACAAAAATAGTATTGTGGGTTCCCATATACCCTTAGCTCATCTTCCCCTAATTATTATAGTGCAGTTACCAAAACTACAGAATTAACATTAGTTCAATACTATTAATTAAACTACAGCCTTCATTTGGATTTCACCTGGTTTTTTTTCACTGTTGTCCTTTTTCCATTCCAAGATTTAATCTAGGATCCAACATTACATTCAGTTGGGTGGCTGGGTGCCTCAGTTGGTTAAGTATCTGACTTTGGCTCAAGTCGTGATCTCATGGTTCGTGAGTTCAAGCCTGGAGTCTGCTTCAGATTCTGTGTCTCCCTCTCTCTGCTCCTCCCCCACTCGCACTCTGTCTCTCTCTCTCTCTCTCTCTCTCTCTCTCTCTCAAAAATAAATAAACTTTAAAAAAAATTTTTTTTAAAACATTACATTCAGTTGTTCTGTCCCCTTGGCTTCTCTGATTTGTGACAGTTTCTTGGTCTTTCCTTGTCTTTCATGACCTTAACACTTTTGAAGACTACTGGTCATTTATTGTGTAGCATGCTTCTCAGTTTGGGTTTGTCTGATATTTTCTTTTGATTAGATTGATTAGTTGTGTGTATTGCGGAGATGGTGTTCTCAGTATGTTATGTCAGAGGTACATGATGTGGATATAGCTAATTACAGGTGATGCTAACCTTCATCACTTGGGGAAAGTGGTGTTTCCCAGGGTTCTGCATTATAAAGTTACTATCGTTCCCTGTGTAATGAATAAATATTTGGGTGGAAATGCTTTGAGACTGTGCATATATCTTCTTTCTCTTTTTGCCCACTCATTTTTTTTAAATTGAAGTATAGTTCACATACTGTGTAGTGTTAGTTTCAGGTGGACAGCATAGTGATTGGACAATTCTGTGCATCACTCAGTAATCTGTCACCAAACAACGCTATTATAATGTTATTGAGTGTATGCCCTATGTTGTACTTTTTATCTCTGTGACTTACTTATTTTGTAACTGGAAGTGTATACCTCTTAATCCCCTTTACCCATTTTGCCCTTGCCCCCATCCACCTTCTTTTAGCAACCATAGTTTGGGTTTCTGTATTTGACTCTGTTTGTTGTTGTTGTTTTTTTTTTAATGTTTATTTATTTTTGAGAGAGAGAGAGAAAAAGAGTGCACGCATAAATGGGGAAAGGGCAGAAAGAAAAGGGGGATAGAGGATCCGAAGAAGGCTCTGTGCTGACTGACAGCAGTGAGCCTGATGTGGGGCTTGAACTCACAAACCGTGAGATCATGACCTGAGCTCAAGTCAGACGCTCAACCAACTGAGCCACCCAGGTGCCCCTTGATTCTGTTTTTTTGTTTGTTTGTTCTTCTGTTTTGTTTTTTAGATTCCACATGTTAGTGAAATCATATGGTGTTTTTTTCCTGTCTGACATTTCACTTAGCATAATACTATTTAGGTCCACCCATGTTGTTGCAAATGGCAAGATTTCATTCTGTTTTATGGCTGAGTAATATTCCACTGTAAATACACACACACACACACACACACACACACACACACACACACACACTACACCTTCTTTAACCAGTCATCTATTAATGGACACTTGGTTTGCTTCCATCTCATGGTTACTGTAAATAATGCTGCTGTAAACATAGAGGTGCGTGTATCTTTCTGAATTAGTGTTTCCATTTTGTTTGGGTAAATATCCATTGGTGGAATTACTGGGTTGTAGAACATTTTTATTTTTAATTTTTTGAGGACTCTCCATATTGTTTTTTTTTCCAAAGTGGTTGCACCAGTTTATATTCCCACCAATAGTGCAAGAAGGTTCCCTTTTCTCCACATTACGCACTCATTTTAGATCTGTGGATCTTGCGAGCAGCAATGTTACAGTGGTGTTTTAATGGTGGTTTCCTATTTCCCTCATCACTTCTACATTTATGAGTCAGAATTCTTCTGTAAGGATTCTTCTTCTCTCATTTATTTATATACGGCCATTAATTTATATCAGCGTGGAATCAGATACTTGTTTTATCCTTTGTGTTATGATCCCGTATTGTTGCTATTTACTTTGTTGCCCGAATTTTTCTAACTTTGGCCATAGGGAGTTCTCATGTTGGCTTCTGTGTCCTTCAGTGTGCCTCCATGGTTTTTTTTTTTAAGGCATTTCTTACTTTCTGACACTACAAGATGCTTCAGACTCATTTTCTATTTTCTCTGCCTCAGCCTTGGAATCCAGTTCTCCAAGGAGCCCTAGTTCATTTTAACGAAGGTATGTGTATTGCTGCTGGAAGTGTCGCTGCTTCCACGTCTCTCAGCAGATAGAGTTTAGAAATATTTGTATGTAAACAAATGTGTGCACACATACATCTCTACATACTTCCATATCTATCTTTATATGACCTGGGGAGTCCATTTGTATAACCTCTGCTTGATCTCCAGAACAAGGTTCATTTTAACCTCCCTCTTTTGCTTATTTGTGACTTGTTTTTCCAATATAGAAACTACCTCTCATGATCAAGAACCAGTTGACCATATCTGTCTATTTTTGGGTTCTCTGTTCTGTTCTACTCATCTTTGTATCTGTCCATTCACCAATACCACAGTCATGATTGATAGTAAGTCTTACATCAGGTAGTGAGACTCCCAATATATTTTTTTACTTCAAATTGTTTTGTCTGTTCTAATTCCTTTGTCTTCCCCTATAAATATTAGAATCAGCTTGTCTGTATTTACCAAACAAAAACCAAACTTTTGCCAGGATTTTGATTGTAATTGTAAGTCTATAAATCATTTTGGGGGGAATTGATATTCTTAACTATAATGAGTCTTGCAATCCAAGAACCTGCTGTGTCTCTCCATTTATTTACGTCTTCTTTTTATTTCCTTCAAAGGTTTTGTAGCTTTCAACATAGAGATCCTGTACATGTTTTATTAGATTTATATTTAAGTGGGTTTTTTTTGGGGGGGGAGCTATTGAAAGTGATATTATATTTTAAAATTTCTGTTTCCAATGTGTCCATTGCTACAATACAGAAATGTGATTGACTTTTGAGTTAACTTAATATTCTTCAACCTTTCTTATTCTAAGAACCTTTGTGGATTCTTTATCTGTGTAGATATTTGTTCTCTGCAATTAGGAGCAATTTTATTTCTTCCTTTCCAATCTGTATGCTTTTTATTTCTTTTTCATACCTTAATTGCAGTGGTTAGGACTTCCAATATTATGTTGAATAAAAGTAGGTAGAATTGATTCCTCACCTTCTACTCAATGGATTTTAGAGGGAAACCATGTATTCTTTCACTATGATGTATGATGTTAGCTCTGGATTTTCTTTATAGATGTCCTTTATCAGGTTAGAAAGATTGTCTTCTTTTCCTAGTTTGCTGAAAGTTTTTATCATGAATGAGTGCTGAATCTTGTGAAATGCTTTTTTTATATCAGTTAAAATAATCGTGTGGGTTGTATATTTTTACAGTCTATTGATATGCTGAATTATATTAGTTGACTTCAAATATTTTTTTAACCTTTTTAAAGTTTATTTATTTATTTTGAAAGAGAGAGAAACAGAGCAAGCTGGGGAGGGGCAGAGAGAAAAGGAGAGAGAGAATCCCAAGCAGGCTCCACACCGGCAGCATGGAGCCTGATGCGGAGCTCAAACTCACAAACCGTGAGATCATGACCTGAGCCAAAACCAAGAGTTGGATGCTTAACCCACTGAACCACCCAGGTGCCCTATTGTTGATTTCAAATATTAACCTAGGCATGAATTCCCAGCATAAACTCCAGTTGGAAGTAGTGTGTTTCTGTTAATGTTAATGTTTTATTGAGGATTTTAAATTCTAGGTCGATGAAGGATATTGGTGTAATTCTCTTTTCCTGTACTCTCTTTGTCTTGTTCTGGTATCATGGTAATTCTGGCCCCATAGAATGAGTTAGGAAGTATCCTTCTCCTCTGTTTTCTCAAAGGAATTATAGAATTGGAGTTATTTCTTCTTTAAATGTTTGGTAGAATTTGCCAATGAAACTATCCGGGCTTTGGGATTTATTTTCGGGAAAGATTTTTCTCACTACAAGTTTAATTTATTTAACAGAAGACTAATCAGGTCATCTGTTTTCCTTCACTAGTTTGTGATTTTTGAGAAATTAGTCCATTTCATCTAAGTTGTTAAATTTACACGTGTAGAATTGTTTTTAAGTGTTACTTTTTCCGTTTCATGCCTGCTGGGTCTTATTGATACGTCCTTGTCTGATACTGATAATTTTTGTCTTTTTTCTAGTCAGTCTGGCTAGAATTTATCAATTTTATTGATCTTTCTCAAAGAACTAGGTTTAGGTTTCATTGGTTTCTCCCCCCTCTGTTTCTCTGTTTTTAATTTCACTGATTTCTGCTCTAATTTCCTTCCTCTTTTTAACATTTTAAAATTTTCTGTTCTTATTTCCTTCCTTCTGATTGTTTTGGGTTTATCTCACTCTGCTTTTTAATTACCATTACTAATCACTTCTGTAGTAGCAGCTCAACATACAATGAGATTTTCAAAACACATTGTTATAATTTTTTGCTCACTTAGCCATCAGACATATTTTACAAAAATTAAAAGGAGAACAATAGTTATTATAATTACCTAATTTTTACCATTTTTGTTGCTCTCCTTCATTCCTGATGTTCCAGGTTTCCTTCTGGTGCCATTTCCCTTCTGTTTAGAACTTTATTTACCTTTTTTTTTTTTTCTTAAGAGTAAATCTACTGGCAACAAATTTTCTCTTAGTTTTTCTGAGAATGTCTTTATTTCATCTTCATTTGTCAAGAGTATTTTCTCTGGATGTAGAATTCATTGGGTGGCAGTTCTTTCAGGACTTGAAAAATATTGCTCTCTTTCTGGTCTCCATGATTTCTAATGAAAAGTAAGTCACCATTTTAGCCATTGTGTTTTTAGGTAGTGTGTCACTATAATTGATCTGTTTTCAAGATTTCTGTCTCTCTTAAGTGTTTGGCAGTTTGTATGTGTCAGGGCATGGATTTTTTTGAGCTTATCCTGTGTGGTATTTGCTGAGGTTTTGGAATCTGTAAATTTATATCTACAAGATTTTGAAACTTTTCAGCCATTTTTCAAACATTTCTTTTTCGGCATCATTCTCTTTCTCCTCTCCTTCTGAGACTGATGACATAAGTTATAGACATTTTGGTATTGACAATGTGTTCTTTTTTTTTCAGTCTTTTTTTTCCCTTTTCTGTTGGATAGTTTTTATTAATTTATCTACAGATTTACATGATTTTTTTTTCTGTCATCTCCATTCTGCTATTGAATCTACCAGTTAATATTTGATTTTGGTTACTGTGTTTTCAGTTCCAAGGTTTCTGTTTGTTCCATCTTTCTATTTTTTTTTAGGGGGAGAGCAGAGACTTTTTACCTATTTGTTTAATGAGTGTTCACTGTTACTTCTTAAACGATAGTTTTAACAGCTGCTTTAAAAGTCTTTGTCTCATAATTCCAATATTTTAATTGGTGTCTGTCTTCTCCCTTGGAAGTTGAAATTTTCCTGGTTGTTTGTATGCCAAGTAATTTTGGTTTTAATCTGGACTTGTTAGGTGTTCTGTTCTGAAACTCAGGGTCTTGTTTAAATTTTAAGCAGAAAATGGATTTTTGTTTTGCTCTGTGTTAGCAGGCATTCAACACATTGGGTTCAGGTAACAGGTTTCAACCTGCCTTTGTGGGCTGTGGTTCCAATGTCAGTTCAGTTTTCACAGCCTTTGCTGTGATAATTGGATCTGACCTCTTATGCCCCACCCCTTAGCCGGTTCATTTCTCAAGGCGTTGGTAGTTTGTTGAAATTCAGATCACGTGCAGCTGGGAGGTGAGCCCGTGAGTTCTTTACAACTTTATGGAATGGCTCTCTTGAGCCCCCTTCCCTCTGTGATCCCACTGCCATGTTCTGGCTCCTGGGGGCACTCTTCCCAGTCTACTAGCCCAAAAATTCCAAACTCTAGTTTTTCCTGTCTGCCCTGCACTTCTCAGGATTGCACCTGTACCCAGTTGCCCATGTTGCAAGAGGATAGGGAAACAAAAAAGCAGCAAGGATTTGCCCATCCTCTTGGGACCACCACTTCTCTGGTGGGAGAAGATTCCACTCCTCAGAATTTCAGGGATCTGCCCAGCTCCTGCTACCACTGCCACTGCCGTTAGTCTGCTTGAAGCCTCGGTGTTCTGCTGTGTCAAAATCATGTCCCCTTCTCCAGCCCGCCTGTTGATCACTTATTTTTCAAAGTCCTTAGAATCCTGTTCTGTGTATTCTGTCCAAGATTTGTAATTGGATTCAGCGGAGATACAGAGTGGCATTTCTTATCTTACCTGGAATCCAGGAAGGCTGTGGCTCTTCTGAGAGTCCCAGTGAGGCTAAGGCCCCCTTGCTTGTTCAACCCGTGTGTGTGTGTGTGTGTGTGTGTGTGTGTGTGTGTGTGTGTAGAAGCGAGAAAGAGGAGTTTCTAAGCCCACATTCCTGTGAGAAACAGATTTTGCCATTAGAGTACAATATTTGCGTATAGGTCTTTTTTTATTTAACATTATAATACCAAGTCAGGAACACTGCCTCCAAAGCTACCTGGGTCAGCTCCTTACATGCCTTCACTGTATTTATATATACCATTCTTTTGTAATATAGTCAGATTCATTTGTTAAGACAACATTTTAAAGGTTGGATTTCACATTTTTAAGAGACCCTGAAATACCAGCACACTCCAACATGGCTGTCTTGGGTCTGTTTCCTGGGTGTGAAGGCATGCAAAGTTATACCTCAGTGTTCCTTGTTTCTTCCAGTTACTACCCTCCTCTCGAGTTTGACCTCACTCAGCAGCAACTGTTATCCATTCTGATGGGAGTACTGTAGTACTGGTATGCAAACAGTATTCTAGGACTCGATTGGTGATTACGCTGTGACATTTGACCTATGATGTTTTTGCCAACAGAAGAGCACCAGGCATTTTAAAATTTCATATGACATCCTCTGTACTTCAGATTTCAGATGAAGATAGACTGGGACACGGGTTTTGAAATGAAATTCTTGCTTTACCGTGTTCCTCAGTTGGATGTTACTGGAGCGTCCATGGCAAACCATGATTTTGGGTCTTTTATGAATATTTTAACCAATCCTGGTATGCAGAAAGTGGCCAAGTATGTATCTGTTTTTTTTTTTCTTGCTTTCTTCCATGCATACTCTAGGCCAACAGCAGTAAAAATTAAAGAATATCATTCTTCCCTTGCACCAAAAAAGGGTGAACTGGAAAGGATGTTCGTTGAGAATTAAGGTTGACCTCTGGTTGCATCAGTGTTTTTCATTAAAGATGTAACTTGTCCTTTATCAGCATAGATTAAAATGTTATCAAGAACCCAGGCTGGAAACACAGCTGGCGAGCTGAAGCACTCTCTGGCTTCTCTCAACTCCTATCTTTACGGCTTGAATTCACTTTTAGAATTTGACAATACTGTGTTGCAAGGTTCAAACATATCATGGCAACACCAGAATTCAGAATGGCATGCGACCTCTCCTTTTGAGGTGACTGTCTACCTTTGATGAAAGGATTTGTTTTGTTAGGAAGAAAGGTTTAGGCTTGGTCATTGAGTGCTGGTAACAGTGATTCTGGGCAGGTGAACATTATTATCCAGAATGCTGAAGTTGTTATTTATATGATGGTTCTCATGATAGAAACAATCCTAAGTGGTTGATCATTGGTCTCAAAATCACTAAATGACTTGGAATATCACTGGGGAGGTCCAAGAGGAATAAATTTCTCATAGCTAGTATAGAATGATACATTGTTTTAATTAACTTCATTGTTACTGTGTACATAAAGCTTAATGGTGAATACAAATTTGAACTGGGGCATTTCCCTTTATTCTTTCATGGAGATCGTTAATGGCAATATGGTCACTAGATTCGAGATCCCCAAACTTGACCTTGTTCTGTTTTTCCCCTCTAATGAAAGGAAGTGATCATTGCAGTCTTCATTTTTTGAGAGTTATTTTTTTCAGGGGATGGGGCAGTGCACAAAGAGACAAAATTTATTGTATAAATGGTTTTGAAAATGTAAAATTTTGCCAGGCTTTGCAAATGATAAAACAAACTCAACGTGTTTAATCAAAGAAGAATACAAGAGTCTCATGGAATCCAAAGGTAGGAATGCAGGAAAGGGCTGAATTGAAAAGATGGGAAATGTTCTGATTGGTTCATGTTGAGTGATGTATCCACCCATGAGCCAATCAGTTGTATCTGGGAAGTTGGGCATGGAGTCCAAATGTCACCTCTAGGGTTCTTCCTCTGTGGAGGAAGAGTGACATTTAAAGGTGAGGGGTTAAACTAGACAACTCCCCCAAAGTGATCTATTATAAAACCATGTTTAAATTTGCCTCCTTATTATAATTAAAACCTCTAATGGTGTGTGGCCTTTAGGAATGTTACAAAATTCATCAAATTGCAAGTATGATAAGTTTTTCAACCATTTTCATTCGCAAGCTGTCATACTGTTCTAACAATTTTCCTCCCGGTGACTGCTCTGTATCTCAGAGATCACTGCATTTCTAATGATATTATATTTTTTAAAGGGATGATTTCCTTTTCCTCTTACATAATCCATCACCATTTTTAGAACTCTTTAATATACTTTCCCTCCATATATAGTCATAATCTTTCATGTAACTTTTTTAATTGTACTGGACTCCTTTCCTTCCCTTTCCTCATGCTGTTGTGTGTTGAAATTTTTTTAAGACCTAAGAAATTTAATTTTCAAATTTAGAAAATATAACTTTCATGTATCAGTAAATGATGTGGCATTTTTGAAAGGTCACATTTTTTATGGTTGGAAAGAAAATCGGAAATATTTGTGAGTCATTTTAGTTGTCTAAGTGAGTTTAATGCCAGTTTTTCTGTAAGGTTAGATGCTTAATTTAAATGCAGAGTATCACTTACTTCCATATGCCTGACTTTAATTTTTGTGACATGACAGAATATAATACTACAGCCCTTTGGAGTAGAAATTTCCATGTGTGGTTATGAGTGGAAAGCATGCTGCTTCTATCAGTTTTTCTGTTTATTCTTCTGGTGGTATTGGTGTTACACCCAGACCACAGCTACCTTCCATATCACCAACTGAGGACTGAGCTCTTGATTTCCATGTCCAACACTGGAAGGCAGGCACTATTGATTCTCTCTCCAGCTCTGTCATTTATGAACAAGGTGACCCTGGGCTAATTATTTCACTAATTTCAGCTGTAGTCTTTCTCATCTGTATATTCAGAGAAAAGAGCTTATAGAGCTACTTGTCTTTAAAAACGATACTTATCATAGTTCCTGGAAAATAATCATTGCTCACAACATGGTAATTAGTACTAATTTTTAATAAAGGAGATGTTTCTGAACCAATGAAAAGCCCCTATCCTGCTTTATTTGATACCTACTTTGTTGCTTTGCAGAGGCAATTGTATATGGCTCTCCAAAACTTGTAGTTCCCAGGAACTCTCCTGGGAAGTTGGGTAAGTGAGGGTAACAGACTTAGAAGTGAACTGATTGAATAAGTGGCAAGATCAATAGCTATTCAGGTATTATTGAATTGAGTTGATTAAATTGTGAAAGCTCTAAGTAGAATTAAAAGATAAATTCCTTATAAAAAAAAGAAAATAGTGATGCATTTATCCACTACGTAGGAGGAAGTCAAGAGAACAAACTTGCATACAATAAAGTGAAGTAGAGGTTGAAGTGAGAATTGCAGTCGTGTGTGTTCTACCTTAGGTCCTGGGACTCACATTTCAATATCAATAAAAGAATACAGTGTGGTCTTTTTTTTTTTTTTTTTTTTTTTACAATCTTTAAGAATAGTAAAATAATCCTGCTTTTGCCCCTTGTGGGCCAAGCCATTAGTAGAACATTTTATTTTCTCTTTTGGACTCCACCATTAAAGAACGGAAACTGGAAAGGATCCAGAGAAGAGCAATGGAAGGAACCAAAGGACTATTAAAAATTAAGGCCCATGAGGAAGGGGTAAAGGAGTTGTGAATCTTTCGTTTGAAGAGAAGTTCAAGAGGCCACTTAGTAACTGTCTTCGAATATGTGAAGGGTTGTACTGACGAGGATGCTGAGCAGTGTGTCCTTTCTCACTGCGAACTGAAGGGAAATGGTTCACAGAGACTTAGAAGTACTTCTTGCAAAGGAGAGCAAGGCGCGAAATCTGTGGTCAGACTGCTGTTCTATACATCTTTGACTGGACTCGACAGCCCGGGGTTCTTGGCTCGCTGTGTCCTTATGAAGTCGGCTACATGCCTTCCCTGAACATCTCTGACTTAAAATCTCAGCCCTAAAGTAGCACTTTACATGGTACTCTCTTATATTTCTTGGATACAATGGATGGATGGATGGATGGATGGATGGATGAGTGTTAGTCTCTCTCTTTTGCTTCCCCAACTCTCTTCTTTCTTCTCCAAATTATAAGGTAGTACAGAACACAAAACAAACTCTTGTAGCCACTGAAAGAGACTGTTAGCCCTGAGCAATTAGCAGACTACTCAGGCAGATTTTTCTCCCCCCAGTGTTTAATCAGAATCATCATCACTTGGAATCATCCTCGCTTCAAACAGAAGAAAATTCCATTTAAAAATAGAAATTCTTTTCTTGGGGAAGTTTTCACAGTTGTTAATGGGAAAAGTCTCCAAAAAAAATGTTGTGCCATGATATAGTGTAGTAAATTGGTATAGTAACTGTCTCCTATCACTAAATATGGGGAAAGTTCTCTTTTTAAAAAAAGGTAGGAGCTGCCGAGTTGATAGAGTTTAAAAACGAAATATATAGAAACTCCTAAGCACATTTGTAGTGGAATATGTAAGTGAGTAGTAACTAATTAACGTATGCCAATCCAGTAGGGTAAAAATAGGGGAGTGGAGGAGCTGAGTGATCATTTGGTTGACACTTCACTCAATCACAAACACTAAATTGGGACTGGTACAGAATTTTAAGTGCCTTTTTCTTGGGCCTTACTGTTGTGATCTTTCTTTAGAACAGTTCTGATATACCCTTTGGAAGGCTGGCCTGTGTGGACGTTGTCTGTGCCAAATTACGACACAGAACAAGGGACTGTTCTGTTTCATTTACTGAGAATAGTGCTTAATAAGTACTATTTGACAACATGCTGAATTAAGGGAATGTTATAAGGATGTTTCACAAAGGAAAGTGGGTAAAACATCTGATGTTTACAAGTTCTATTTATATGTAACTTGATAGCAGTATAAAGGCATGCTTAAAACTTTATTTTTAAAATTTTAGTCGATATGTATGAATATGTATTCTGAGAGAAAATAATGTTATCTGGTTTCAAATACATATATCGTGGATGCTATTTCAGAATCCAATTTTTTGCCTTGTTGGTTTGAAATGTATCAGGCCCTGGTAATTTGATTTGTATTAACCAAATTCATGCAATGCTGATATGTAACATGGGACACATTCACAATTACTTCCTTTTCTCGGCTTTGATCTTATCCCAGTATCTTATCTTAGTTTATAATCTTAAGTAACTATGTTTTTCCCCCCTAAAAATGGAATCCAAGTGGAAGTTATACTGTGTGTTTATAGGTTTATGTATCTATACATAGGCAAATATAATAAAGGTCAGTGAGATTTAATGTCCAAAGGGAAAAATAACTGGCGAAAATTTTTATAGTACTATTTCAAAGTCACAAGCTAAGTATATATCTCAAGTTTAATTTGTCATAGATTTTAGCGTATGAAACCTATGAAGTTAGCATATGAATGTTCCATGGGACATCCAGACATAGTTCTACTTAATAATAGACAAATATAATCTATAGTCAGGTACAACCTATAAAATAATTAACGTGTTGAAATGTAAAATAGTATAATTTATGATTTTTATTCTAGTTAGGCTTCTCACTTAAATATGCTTTAAAGAAAAGATAAGGTTTAGATGATTTCCTAATGCCCCTTGCATTGATACCCTGATGATTCTAGTCTTCACTGACATCGAAATTGTGTGAGACCTTTAGTCTGTCTGAATATAAGTAGCAATCTGTGTTACACAGTTTTGACTATTTATATACTTGTGGCTTTATTTTAAAAAGATACTTGTATAATACTCTCACTGCCGGTAGAGCCTAGGGAAAAACCTGAATTTTTGCATATTCAGGTAATACCTACCTTTCCTTTCTTACTTAGGAGCTAGTGCAGTTCTAAGGAGCAGAGCAAGTGCCAGAGTAAAAAAAAGAGAGGATATAAGGCATAAGGATAAACGATAATGAACTCATGATGAGTTTTCAGTGCTAAAAAACAAATGCAGTGTAAACTAATACCTAACCTTTCATTTTATTAATATATAGCAATTGTGTGGCATTTATGATTCATGGAATGCACTCATCGATGTTCTAATTTAATCCTCACAACAATTTATGAAACAGACACCATTGTTCGCATTTGAGTATGAAAACTACCTTCAAGATTAATGTGAGTTAACTAGGATCACACAACTTGTGCTGTGGCAGGATTCACACTCTGCATTCAGACCTCTTTTTTTTTTAATTTTTATTTAATTTATTTCTTAAATTTACATCCAAGTTAGCATATAGTGCAACAATGATTTCAGGAGTAGATTCCTTAGTGCCCCTTACCCATTTAACCCATCCCCCCTCCCACACCCCCTCCAGTAACCCTCAGTTCATTCTCCATATTTAAGAGTCTCATAATTTTATCCCATCCCTGTTTTTATATTACTTTTGCTTCCCTTCCCTTATGTTCATCTGTTTTGTATCTTAAAGTCCTCATATGAGTGAAGTCATATGATATTTGTCTTTCTCTGACTGACTAATTTTGCTTAGCATAAAATCCTCTAGTTCCATCCATGTAGTTGCAAATGGCAAGATTTCATACTTTTTGATTGCCGAGTAATACTCTATTGTATATATATACCACATCTTCTTTATCCGTTCATACACTGATGGACATTTGGGCTCTTTCCATACTTGGACTATTGTTGATAGTGCTGCTATAAACAATGGGGTGCATGTGCCCCTTCAAAACAGCACACCTCTATTGCTTGGGAAAATACCTAGCTGGGTGTAGAGTGGTTCTATTTTTAATTTTTTGAGGAACCTCCATATTGTTTTCTAGAGTGGCTGCACCAGCTTGCATTCCCACCATCAGTGTGAACGAGATCCTCTGTCTCCACATCCTCACCAATAATCTGTCATTGCCTGAGGTGTTAATGTTAGCCATTCTGACAGGTGTGAGGTGGTATCTCATTGTGGTTTTGATTTGTATTTCCCTGATGATGAGTGACGTTGAGCATTTTTTCATGTGTCGGTTGGCCATCTGGATGTCTTCCTTGGAAAAGTGTCTGTTCATGTCTTTTGTCCATTTCTTCACTGGATTATTTGTTTTTTGGATGTTGAGTTTGGTAAGTTCTTTATAGATTTTGGATACTAACCCTTTATCTGATACGTCATTTGCAAATATCTTCTCCCATTCTGTCGGTTGCCTTTTAGTTTTACAGATTGTTTCCTTCACTGTGCAGAAGCTTTTTATTTTGATGAGGTCCCAATACTTCATTTTTGCTTTTGTTTTCCTTGCCTCCAGAGATGTGTTGAGTAAGAAGTTGCTGTCACCAAAGTCAAAGAGGTTTTTGCCTGCTTTGTCCTCGAGGATTTTGATGACTTCCTGTCTTACATTTAGGTCTTTCATCCATTTTGAGGTTTTTTTTTGTGTATGGTGTAAGAAAGTGGTCCCAGGTTCATTTTTCTGCATGTTGCTGTCCAGTTTTCCCAGTACCACTTGCAGAAGAGACTGTCTTTATTCCATTGAATATTCTTTCCTGCTTTGTCAAAGATTAGTTGGCCATACATTTGTGGGTCCATTTCTGGATTCCCTATTCTGTTCCATTGATCTGAGTGAACCAGCTGTCTGTCTTTCTGTTGGTTCACAGAATTCGTCTAAGCTGGGTTTGCTTTAAAACTATGCTGAGACACACAATGTAGGTGAACTGCATATGTGTTTGTGTGAAATCCGAGCATCACATTTGTAGAATAGGCAACACAGTTTTCCTTTACATCTGGCAAGAGGGGTAGAGTGGCTTAAGACTAAAACAGGAAGTCTGCTTCTACTCTTATGTTGATACCTGATTGGGAACCCTGTGTACATTTCCTCAATTAGAAATTGAAGGCAATTGGCTATTAGGTTCTCCAGACTCCTTTTAGTTCTAAAATTCTTTGATTTCAATTTTAATTATTACTCTTCCACTCAAAATTGTTGTTTTAAAAAAGTGGTTTGCCTCACATGATTAGTCTATATTTTTGCACTAAGTTTCTCCTAACAGTCTGTGCCAGGAATTGATAAGCTTTGAGATTTGGATAGTGTAGCAGCAGAATCCCTTTGTTGTGACTCTGAGAAAACTTTTTATATGCCAAAATCTGTTCTGTAAGAAATAGTGTCACATGGTTAAGACACTCATCCTGAATTTGAAGAGTGGAAAATGACAACAGAATGCCAGTTACACAGGAGTTCATTCAGCAAATGTAAACTGAGCATCAGTATTAAGTACTTGGGCTGCCAAGACCTTGAGCTCCCAGCTTAGCATGGAAGCCAGACACACAAATATTGAAATGTCACTGTAATTAGAAGGACCCTGGGAAAGATGTGTGCAGAGTGCCAAGAGAGTAACAGAAGCAGTTGCCTCTGTGGAATGGAAAATAGGAGAGATGCACCAGGAAAGACTTCAAGACTTTTTGTACCCATGGCACTTTTCGTTACATGATCAATCATAGAATTTTCAATATGATACATACACGCAGATCCATACATTAACCGATTTTTTAAACACCTCCTTATATTCCTAATTACTATAATAATCTTAGTTACTGCTAACAACCTACTCCAACTGCTCATCGGCTGGGAAGTAGTAGGAATTATGTGCTTCCTACTTATCAGATGATGGAACGGCCATTTTATGTACAAGGAAGCATATACCGAGGAACGGACAGAAACCTTGAGGAGATTGCTGCAGAGAATCTCTGGTAGTTCTGTTTATGTCACCTATTAGAGGCAGATGACATGCCGAAGTAATGTGTATCTAGCTTGGGAAAGTCTGTATGGACTTGAGACCATCCTAAGCATTAAGGAGACATTTTAAGAAAGTAAGGAAGAGCAGCTCCCTTGCAAAGAGGCAGAGGAGGCAGTGTTAGACTCTTAAATTTCTAGTTTGAACACCATGGAGAAAGGACGTTGTAGGCAACAAGAGTGAGGACAAAACCACGAAGAGCCAAGATAGAGAGTAAAGGGGATTGTGCTGTTCTTCATCTGTCGGCCCTTCTTTGGCCATCAGACTTTCCTGGTGTAATTGCTTTGGAAGCCCAGGGAGGGTTTCATACTGTATCCTATGGAGTTTGGTCTTTTTCTGTGAGCAGTGAAGAGCCATTAAGGTTTCCAAGCAGAATAATAATGACAGCAGATTTGCTTCTGTAAGACTCTAATGGCAACAGAATGGAAGCTAAATTACAGGGCCCAGGATCTTGGCAGAGACCCTCACAATACTACTACTGAGGACTGTGGGAACCTATATTAAGCCCAGAGCAGAAGGGATGTAGAGAAGGGGATGGAGCTGAGAGTCACTGAGTTCCAATAATGACAACAATGATATTAGCTGAGATTTATTGAGGGTACCAGATGTCTGGCGTAAGTTCCTTATATTTACTAACTCATTGAATCCTCACAACAGCCCCGTGAAGTGGGCACTATTATTATTATCTGCATTTATAGATGAGAGAACTGAAGCACAGAGACATTAAATAACCTGGTGCCAGTGAGGGCAGTTTGGGAATGTGAACCAAGGCAATCTATTTCGAGCCCACACTTTGTAATCGCCATATTGTCTTGCCTCTGAATCAGTAAGCATCTGTAAGATGTGGTGAAGTGTTGGATGTAGGTGATGAAGGGAGAAGAGCCATCGATGATAACTGCTAGGTGGACCAGGAGGTTGGAGATACCACTCACTGAGATAGGAGGACAAGAGGCATCTTGTGGAATGATAATTTTGGGAAAATACCAAGTTTCCAGGTTCTTGTGGGGCATTCAGCTGGTAGCATCCAGAAGGCATTTGGATATACCACTGATCCTTGAACAACCTGAGGGTTATGGGCACTGATCCCTCACCGTGCAGTCAAAACACCTTGTATAACTTTTGAGTCCTCAAAAACTTAACTACTAATAGCCCACTGTTGACTGGAAGCCTTACCAATAACATAGTTGACTAGCACGTACTCTGTGTGTTGTATGTATTATTTACTGTATTTTTATAATAAAGTAACCTAAAGAAAAAATGTTATTCAAATCACAAAGCTAAGTCAGTGAAGCATCTGACTTCGGCCCAGGTCATGATCTCATGGTTTGTGAGTTTGAGCCCCCCATTGGGGTCTCTGCTGTCAGCGCAGAGCCCACTTCAGATCTTCTGCCTCTCTCTCTCTCTCTCTCTCTCTTTGCCCTCCCCTGCTCATGCTCTCTCTCTCTCTCAAAAATAAATAAAAACATTAAAAAAAAAGAAAATCATAACGAAAATACATTTATAGTACCATACTGTTAAAAAATCCACCTATATATGGGCCCACACAGCTCAAACCTGTGTTCTTCAAGGGTCATCTCTGACCCTATCAGTTAACCCTTCAAGGGTCGACTCTGGACTTGGAGCTCAGGATGGGTCTGTGCTTGGCAGTGATGTATAACGCTAACTACAACTAGTTTTATTAGGACAAACTAATGAATTGGCGAAGCCGAATTTGTTTTTAGTGACCCTTTCATCATCATCCTCTATCTGAAGGGCTGGGTAGAACTTTATGCCCATTCTGCATCTCTGTATAGGTACATGCAGCACATATATTGGGGAAGGAACTCCTTTATCAGCGTGAGTGGGAATAGTCCAAGGAACCTCAAAGTTGTTGGATTTTTTGTAATGAAGACAGCTCCACAGCATATAACATCCACGTTTACAAAACGGGAGTGATTAAATACTAGCATCTCTCTTGCATCCAACTTTGCATTCCATTTTATTTACAATTAAAATAGAAATGTTTGGGGCACCTGGGTGGCTCAGTCGGTTAGGCGGCCAACTTCCGCTCAGGTCATGATCTTGCAGTCTGTGAGTTCTAGCCCCACGTCGGGCTCTGTGCTGACAGCTCAGAGCCTGGAGCCTGCTTCATATTCTGTGTCTCCCTCTCTCTGACCCTCCCCTATTCATGCTCTGTCTCTCCCTGTCTCAAAAATAAATAAACGTTAAAAAAAAAATTTTTTTTTAAATAAAATAAAATAGAAATGTTCTCTGCCTATCTTTTCCAAGAGTGTGGTTGCCTGATGGTCCTTTGAATTGGATGAACAAGATGGTGGTTTCAACCCTAGCCAGGGTGACATGATCAGGAACATGGGATCCAAAGAACAGAGGAGTCACTGGGAGCCCATGCCCACTGGTAGCAGGAGGCATCATCCTAAGAGGTAGGGAGGCCCAGGAGTTTAAATGGAAGTACATGTTTCCCCTCTTGTCAGTAATAAGCACTTCCTTTTCAGAAAAAAGAACTCCCTCTCTTCTTTCCCCCCTCTAATCTAGGGTTTAAAAATACAGCCAAAGAAGCATAGCAAAGAAGTGTGGAGACCTAAACATCATACACAGAGTATTAATTTTGAAACTATTTAAATCTCTGACAGTTATGTTCAGTTAACTTTAAAAAGCCAAGTAGGGGCACCTGGGTGGCTCAGTCGGTTGGGCATCCGGCTTTGGCTCAGGTCATGATCTCACGGTCTATGAGTTCGAGCCCCGGGTCAGGCTCTGTGCTGACAGCTCAGAGCCTGGAGCCTGCTTCAGATTCTGTGTCTTCCTCTCTCTCTGCCCCTTCCCCACTCACACTCTGTCTCTCTCTCAAAATAAAAAAAATTTAAAAAATAAAACATAAAAAACAATAATAAAATAAATTAAAAAAGATTAAAAGCCAAGTAAAATTGTTGGAAATTACTTAAAACTCTGTTCTTACGTATAGACTGATAAGTTTTTGCTATATTCTTTTTTTTCAATGAAACTTATCTGATTGTAAGATTCTATTTATCTCAAGTCTAAGTGAACTGTGTGCTTGTGGCCTACTTGAGATGTTAAAAATAAAGCTGAATTGCACTCTTATTTGGCTCCTCCACTCACTTGGGGCAAGGTAACAACTGTTTTCATACCTGTTATCTCAAAGTGTAAGTTTTGATTGCTCTTAGCTATAAAATCTGTTTGGAATTTAATGTTTAAACACAAAGTCTGCCCATAACACTCAACTTAAATTCTGTATCTGTTCTCTCCTGGAATAACTGGCTTCCTTTCTATATTCCCTTCTGTGGTAGACACGATTCTAAGATGGCCCCTTGATTGCCACCCCCTGGTGTTATACTAGTTTATGTCATGTTATGTGGCAAAGGGCATTTGCAGATGTAATTAAGGTCCCTAATCAGTTGACTTGATTATCAAGTTATCAAGTTGACTTGATTATTAGTTTGGGTGAACCCAAACTAATCAGACAAGCCCTTGAAAACTGAGAGTTTTTTTCTGGCTGGTTACAGAAGTGAGGTCAGAGATAATTCAAAGCATGAAAGGGATTCAAATGTGAGACAGGTTCTCCATTGCTCAGAAAAGGAGGGGACCACAGGCAAGGACCTGTGAGCGCCCTTAGAAATTGAGGTCAGTCTCCAGTCAAAAACCAACAAGAACACAACTTCAGTTTTACAACTGCAACTGAATTCTGCCAACAACATGAATGAGCTTAGATGAGGACCCTGGGCTCCAGATGAGAACCTGGACAGCCAACAGTTGATTTCAGCTTAAGCAGAGAACCCAGCCATGCAATGCAAGATTTCTGTGCAATTTTTAAGCTGCTAAATTTGTGGTAATTTGTTATGTAGCAATAGAAAACTAATACTTCTCCCTTGCTCCATTTCTCTCTACTGATGCTAATTATTAGTCTTCAGAGTTGCAGCGTTACCGTCTCTCAAGCTTGCATTGGTATGTTTTCCATTTGTTCTCCTAATAGCCATTGAATTAAGGAGACTTCAATTTCTTTTCTCCTTTTCTCTTTTAAAACCTGAGCCCAGTCTTACTGGTTCTGTCTTACTGGGATTCTTGGTATAGATTTCATCCTCTGGGAAGGAAGTAGGGAAGGCTCTAATCTCTCCATGTTTATACTGTTCAAGTATCATGCTTAAAGTTTCTGTTCCTTTTCATTTTAATGACGTAATTCTTGGTGATGTTATACCGTAGATGTTTCTCGTGTTATCCATTGGACTGGGTCTGTTCCCATTTCACACATAGAAAGTAACCGAAAGAGCTGTATGTGGCTCTGCCATAGCAGAGGTGGAATTGGGACCTAGAATAGAAGGAGATGTGTGGAATGTGCCGGTGGGTGTTTGTAGTACACAGCAACAAGGGACAGTTGACTGGTCATGGATATTGGAATCTCACCAGTGAAGTCTGTAAGCATGCCAAGAAGAAAGCATCTCAATGTGACAGTCTCACGTTGGGGAAAAGAACAGATTATATGTGTGTGATAGTTCTATTTTAGTCTCTTTGGTTACATTTGGATCCTCTACCTAGTATTTCTCTTGCATCTAGAAAAAAACATTGAAATGGAAGGAAATAGTCTCTCGTTTTAATAAGTCATGAAATCACATTCTGGATGCTGGTCTACTGGATAATTTGTAAAAAAACAACAACAACAACAAAAACAAAAAAGTTTTGTTTTTTTAAATTTCTTAGACCTGAAGGGAGAAGGGGATGGAGTAGCAGGCTTTTTTTATTCATTTTTAATGTATCCACGTTATTGAGGTAAATTTCTTTAATTAGGTTTGCCCTTATCTGTGAAAAATCTAATATATTTACATACGCTGCAATGGATTCCAATTATCTGTCTATCTGGGCAAGCTTATAACACTTTGACTCATTTTGGTCACTTTCACATAGTGGCTCGCTATCAGGCCTTGGTCAGGGACACCCTGTCCCTGCCCCCTGCCCATGTGTTGAGGCTGTTCTATCCCTTACTTGTCAATGTCTGGGAAAACCTTTTTAAGATGTTATTAAATGTGCACAATTTAAACTTTGCAAACACAGACCTTTTTTATCTATAACTGCCAACATAATTCTGGTCCACTAAAATTTTTTATTTTTAAAAAGTATAGGTAATACACTTGAACTCTTGCAACTGTATCTTGCCTCTGTTCAAGTCAGCTAAATATTCCATGTCTCACATTATGTATTTAGATGGCCCTGTATACAGAGGATTCGATGTCAAGGTAGTTTTCTTTGTTACATTTTCCCATGGAAAATTATATTAATAATTTATCTGTAAGCAGTATAGTTGGTTAGGGGATGTAGGTAACCACAGTACCAATTTAATTGATGACGTCTTCAGGTCAGTGTCTATAAACTACTGGTGTTTGGGGTTTTGAGGTTTTCTTGACATTTTTTGAAAGAACAGATTTTTAAAATTTTGTTTTCCAGTTCTATTTTGAGAAGTTGCACCTTGCTTATCAGACATGCTTTGCATTTGTTTTAAGCCTACTATATCTTTATAGACCTGTCTATAAAATTTGGTGATCTGATTTTTCTTAAGTCTTTGTTTATGTCTCGTATTTTAATGGGAGTGTTCTTTCATATTGAAGTTTTTTCTGTTTGTGTATTGAAGTGATAGAGGCAAAGTATGGTGTGGCTCTTGCCTTCAGGGCAACTTACCTGGAAAAACTAAAACCTCGGGTGTTATCTGTATTTTTCTTATTAACTCTCTTTGATTTGTACAGAGAATATTAAAATTCACTGTTTTTGTGTACTGATACTAGAAACATGATGAGAATATCAGCAGTGGCATATGTGTAAATCTTTGTTTCCCTTTTTCCAAAATCCTGTTTGGTTTTTTGTTCTAAGGCTGTGCGGGATTTTTGGAAATCCCTTAATATGAGAAAGTTCTAAAAATTGCCAAATACGTCATTCAAATTTTTTTCTTAAGAATATATCTTCTGTAGTGCCTGAGTGATTCAGTCAGTTAGGAAGTCTGACTATGGTTTCTGCTCAGGTCATGATCTCATGGTTCATGGGTTCGAGCCCCGCGTCAGGTTCCATGCTGTGCACAAGGTTTCTCTCTCTCTCAAAATAAATAAACTTTAAAAAAAAAGAACATATCTTCTGGTGTAACTTCTATGACATTCTATGACAGTGAATCATTTTTAAATTTGATTCTTTAATATTGTATGTTTTATTTGTCACATAATAAAATTCAAGGGGATCTAAATCAAATTTGAAACTAAAAATGACAATGAAAATCCCATTAAGTTGACCTATGGCTCAGTTTATCCTCTGAACTACAATTGTTAGCTTTAACATTATATTTACATGGTGAATACCATCCCTTTATTTTGTTGAAGTAGAAGTGAAGCATAAAATACAAATGATTGTACATCGTGGAGTATTTTCTCATCGGACAAAGAAACTGTATTGTGTACCTGAGTCAGGCTAATAAGGGAAAGGACACTTACTGAAGAAGAAAATAAAACCAAAGTCATATTTTTCCTGAGCCTTTTATCTACAGGGTACTATCCCGAATTCTTTATATTTATTCCCCTTCAATCATTTCAACTTACTTAGTATTATTGCTATCATCGTAAATGTGAGAACACCGTTGCTCAGAGAAATTAGGTAATTTGCTCATGGTCATACAGTTCGTGAGTGTTAGAACCACAATTACCTAAATCTGGTTCCAAACTTGAGGTTATCTTTGAGATTTCACACTGCCTCCCACTTAACGTATTATAAATTCATTTAAATAAGTGGAAGCAGAAGGCTGGGGACAGTGAAGGGGAGAAACGTGCCTGGTGATTTGGCCTTTGCCCTCTCAGGTAGCTTGATGTCTGGGGAGATCCCGAAACAATGCTTGCCTTGCTTGTCTGGTTCTCTCAGTGCCTTTTTTTGGTGTGAACGTCTCCTCACACAGCGCGATAAGTACATACATCACACCAACCAAATGCATCATCCTACATTCACTGTCCAACACTGGAGGACACACTGGATGTGTGAGACTTATTGAGAGAGGAATGTCAGTTATTGTCTTTTATGGATTGCCCAACAGTAGTTCTCCCGTGTCGGCTTTCTGATGTAAATCTGAGTCCCCTTCCTCGCCTGCCAGAAATGTGATTCCATGGTATGTGCCCGGGCGCCATGCTAGATTTCATGTATTTTAAACGTTTGAGGAAATACTACAATTGCTCACCTGTTTTTCCAAACATCACTTGACATAGAATTCTTATCTTTCAAATGTTAGGTTCGTTTCACCATTTCAGAGCATAACATTTCAGATTTGACCTAAGTAGGCATACTTCTGTTTCATACAGCAGGGGTCTATTATTCCTGGTCAATCTGTTGAAAAAGGAATCCTTTGTCCAAGGGTTCACTGGAAAAAAAGGTAATAATATATCCCTAATCTCTCTTTCTCGTTTTAAACATCTTTCTCTTTTGTTTCATGCATTCCTTTTTTGCTTAGATTTCCTCATGAAGTTCTTTGACATCATTAGCACTTAGTACTTTGTCTAAATTAATCTCTAGTTCCTTTTCTTCTTGTTGGGATTTCATAGTAAACCATAAAGCATAAAATACAACAACTCCTTCACTTGCTTAGAACCCAAGACTACAGTCTTTGGGCCTTCGAATAGAATATTCATCTAAAGATGGGATCTTAGGCAATGTAGATTTCTGGATGTTTGTGTAGGGTAGGAAGACATCAATAGGAGATACTAAAAAAAATAGTCTTTTCTAAATACTCTGCTTTCCTCGAAGTGTTTAAATGTTAAATAAAATCTGAGTGCTTAATTTATACTTACACGTATTTGATGTGAATGCTCACCATTTTCTACCCAAGACTGTTCATTCATAAAGCACTTATTATAGACCTGGTCTATGCCCATCAGTCCTTTGGAATGTAAACATGATCTAGTTGGGGAGACGAGAAGGTGACCTAGTTGTTCCATGCATAGCACTCAGGTGAAGACAGGTGTTATGGGGATTTATTTATTTTTTAAAAAACCAGCTCTGGCCAGTTTTATTAAAGAAAACTTTTGCATGATTCACTTTTCACCAGTCTGTTCTGGCATGCTTCTAATGATATCTGAATCACCTGGATCAATGATAGCATACTCTATATGTGTGCATACTCTTCAGTATTTCCCACGTGCTGTGCCCTGTTCAGGGTTACACTGTAGTAATCGACACCAGTCTTGGCCGACATGGTGTAGTATTCTATTTAAGATTTCCTCAAGGCTGGATGGTTGTTGGTGAGGACACCAGTTTTGCTTTGCCATGTTTGCTCATTTTCAAAGTCTGTGCTATCCACTTTTCATAATGAGTTGGAGGCTAGAGCTGATCGACTCTAGAAACTTTTTCGCCTTCTTTGTGGTCACCATACCATGTGCCTTCCTGCCTTAGGTTCCAAACAGCGTCAACCAAAAGCAGCTGCCAAAATGGCTGAGAGCGAGAAAGGAAAGAGTTGCTAAGGGGATTTAAATACTTAGCATTTGTTTTATCTTTCTGAACTTTTGATACTTTTAGTCAGTAAAGGAGCTGGAAACCACTTTTGGATTAGTCAACGTGGTATGACAGCACATATTTGTTTTAACTTAATCAGAATATTTTCCCAAAATAAAAATATCCTGGAGGCTTCAAAGGAAAGAAAACCTCTCTGATTGAGTTGGCATATTATTGTAGATTATGATTCAAAGAATTAAGTTGCTTTCTTTTACATTCGTACACATTTTCAGAAGACAAGCAGCTACTTAGCAGAAATAACTAGAGTTTCTGTGCTGCAGGTTCATAGCCAACGTGAGATGCAAGGGAAGGAGTTGAGAGGTAGTTACTGGATCTTTATTCGTAGTAATGGTCAACTGGATACAAAACTGGCAGGCTGTGGAGTGATTTCCTTTCTGTGGTACTCTCCTTGTGATATCACTGAAGTACTCAATGCTGATACTAATTCTCCTATTGATGGTTAATTTCAGGGAAGTTGTTTCATCTGTATTCCTCATAACCTTTTTTTTTTTTTTGCCATTAATCTAAAAACACATTATTTTTCTCTCTGCATTCGGATGCTCACCTTAGAGCCATGTCCCTGATTTGGTTTCATAAATAATTTAAAGCCAAAGCTCATAATCTATGTTAATGTAACCATCCAAATGTGAGTTAATATATCATTCCTATCTGTAATTAGATACAAATAAAGAGGCCTATTAAATGGGTGATAATGTTTTTAGTGTTTTTAAAAAATTTTTTTTAACATTTATTTATTATTGAGAGACAGAGAGACACAGAGCATGAGCAGGGGAGGGGTAGAGAGAGGGGAAGACACAGAATCTGAAGTAGGCTGCAGGCTCTGAGCCGTCAGCACAGAGCCCGATGCGGGGCTTGAACTCACGAACTGTGAGATCATGACCTGAGCCGAAGTCAGTCACCTAACCAACTGAGCCACCCAGGTGCCCCTTTTTAGTGATTTTTGAGTAATAATTATGAAGTAAACTTGAGTGGTTGGTAATATAGCCCCTACAATCACAGAGTTAGGAAGCTTGAAAGAAATTATCAGAAGCATAATATTGAGGAATGCTATTCCTCTAAACTCTGTGGCATTATTTTGAAGTTAAAACAACAACAAGAAAAGATACCAGACATTGTTCAGATTTTACAACCAGGAGCCAGGCTTAAACAGTACTTCCTTATATAGCCACCTTTAATACTATTGGTTTTTTCTAAAAAATCAAAAATTCTTTTCTTTTTTGAAACTAGTCCATATATTTTGATTGAATAATGCAGGCACCACAATTCTTACTTTATTCTAATACCCCTGCATCAATTTGGGCTTGGGTTTGGCTGTAAATCACAGAGACCCAAAAACAAAAACCATAGGTTGGCATGTTGCCCAGGGTGGCAGGGACCCAGGTTTCTTTTCAATTGTTGCCATGTCATGGATTCAGTTCTGGTCCTAAGTTCCCTTAAAAGTCCCAAATGGTCGTACCATTCCAGCTCCAGTAATCACATCCACAGTCCATCTATCAGGAAGAATAAAGGGAAGAGAAGGGCACATCCTCTCCAAACATACATCATGGTTGCCACCTCAGTGTCGTGCTGGAGATTCTAGCCAGAGTCATTACGTAAGCAAAAGAAAAAAACATAGCATCCAGATTGGAAAGGAAGAAGTAAACTTTCTTTGCAGATGACATGAACTTGTATATAGAAAACCCTAAGGAATCTACAATAAATAAATAAACAAACAAAAGCTATTAGAACTAATGAACAAGTTCAGTAAGATTTCAGGTTATAAAGGATTAATATACAGAAATTAATTGTGCTTCTTGCACTAGCAATGAATACTCCAAAAATGAAATTTAAAAAGTTCTATTTGTAATACCATCAAAAAGAATGAAATACTTAGGAATAAATTTAACAAAAGAAATGCATGCCTTGCACACTGAAAACTACAAAACCTCATTGAAATAAAGATCTAAACAAATGCAAAGACATTCCATGTTCATGGATCAAAAGAGTTAATATTGTTAAGATGATAATCCTCCCCAAATTGATAGGTTGGACACAGTTACTATCAAAATATCCCAGCGTGGTTTTTTAGGGCCAAAAATTTGACAGGCTGATCCATTAAGTTCATATGGAAATACAAAGGACCCAGAAAAGCCACAACAGTCTTGAAGAACAAAGTTGGAAGACTCACATTCCCAATTTTAAAACTTATTACAAAGCTACAGTAATTAAGACATTCTGGTACTGGCATGAGGATAGAAATACCCTTACATTTAAGATGAAATAAACCCTTACATTTAAAAATAAACCCTTACACTTACGGTCAATTGATTTTTCGACAAGGAGACAAGACAGTTCAATGAAGAAAGTTTTCAATTGGTGCTCAGACAGCCGGGTATCCACATTCGAAGGAATGAAGATGGATGCCTACTCACAACATGCACAAAAATTAACTCAAAATGGGTTACAAACGTAAATATGTAAGAACTAAAGCCCATAAAATATAGGCATAAATCTTCATGACCTTAGGTTAAGGCAACACTTTTTCACATCAGACACCAAAAACACAAATGACCAAAAAAAAAAAAAAAAAAAGACTTCAAAAATTTTTTAATGTTGTGGTCCAAAGGACACTAGCAAGAAAGTGAAAGGACAGTCCCTGTAATGAAAGAAAATGTTGGCAAATCATGTATCTGATAAGGAACTTGTATGCAGATTATACAGAAAACTATTAAGAATTCAACAGTAAAGATAAATAAACAAATTTAAACTTGGGCAAAGGATTTGAATAAACATTTTTTCCAAAAAAGATAGAGGAGTGGCCAATAAGCACGTGAAAAGAGGCTCAGCATCGCTCATCATTTGGTAAACACAAATCAAAAGGACAGTGAGACATATGTCACAACCACTAAGATGGCTATAATAAAAAGATGGGTAATACCATTAAGTGTGGGAGAGTATGTGGAGAAATTGGAACCCTCATTCTTTGCTGGTGAGAATGTAAAATGGTGCAGCCAATTTGGAAAACAGTCTGGGAGTTCTCAAAAAAGTTAAATATAGAGTTACCACGTGACCTAACAGTTCTACCACTAGGTATATTTCCAAGAGAAATGAAAACACGTCCACACAAAAACTTGTACACCCATGTCCATATCAGCAGCATGCTCTAACTACCAAAACTGTAAACTGTCCAAATGTCCATCATCTGATGAGTGGATAAATAAAATATGATACATCCATACAATCAAATACTATTTGGCCAAAAAGGAATGAAGTGTTGATATATGCTACAACATAGATGTACCTTGGAAACATTATGCTAAGAAGCTGGGCACAAAAGGTCACGTTTTATAATTCCATTTATATGAAATGTCCAGAATGGGTAAATTTATAGACAAAGAATAGATTAGTGGTTGCCTCAGGCTGGGCTGGGGGAGTAGGAAATGACGTAATGGATATAAGGTTTCTTTTGGGGTGATAGACATAGTCTATAATTAGATTGTGGTGTTCGCACAACTCTGTGAATACACTGAAGCCATTGAATTATAAATTTTAGTTAGTGAATTTTCTGGTATATGAAAGCTATTTTTAAAAAATACATCTTGGAAGTTGCACATTTCCACTATATCCTATTGACTATTACTTAGTTAACAGTGTTATAACCTACTTGCTATGCAGGTGGGAACATTATTCTGTATTCTGGGCAGCCATGTGCCCAGCTAATATAAGGGGATTATTACCAAGGACAAGGAGTGAGTGAAATATTGGTGGATATCTAGTAATTTCTGCCACTTTCTAATTAGAGTTGAATCGTGACAGAAAAACTGCTACAAGTTCTTCTCATTAAGTCAACATTCTTGATGAAAAGCTTCCTAGTAGCCTGAAATAATAACCTGGGTTTTTAAAAAAAATTTTTAATGTTTACTTATTTTTGAGAGAGAGATAGCACGCAAGGAGGGAAGGGACAGAGAGAGAGGGAGACACAGAATCCGAAGCAGGCTCCAGACTCTGAGCTGTCAGCACAGAGCCCAACGTGGGATTTGAACCAGAGCCGAAGTCAGATGCTCAATCGACAGAGCCACCCAGGCGCCCCAATAATAACCTGGTTTTTTAAAAAGGCTTAAATACAAAATGAAGTCTGAGAAAATAGAATTGCCCTTATTCTTTATGGTGAAATGAAGACAAAGAGGAAAATACCTTTAATTTCATCTGCTAGCTCAATGTGTCAATTTGTGGGAACTTAATAGTTAAATAACCATGTCAAATAATCATCAGTGATGCTTTTACTGATAACAGCTGGGTGTATGACCCTGGGCTGGTAAGAAAACAAGAAAAGTCCTTGCCACCCAAAAATGTCACAGTCTAATTGGAGAAATACAATGTGTATCCATAAAATGCTAAATAACACAGGCTACTTTTTAATTACTGCAAAATGCAAAAACTATATAAAAAAGCAGACAATACATGCTATGCAAGTGTCATAGCCTGAGAAAATCCTGTAACGTTAGGTATCTGAGGATAATAATAGTAATTGCACTTTTGGAGAGCTTACTATGTGGCTAATGCTTTGTAGCACCTGATAAGTTTTATCTTGCCCCCTTCTCACAATAGGTGCAAGAAAGGAGTCCCCGGTGGGTGATGTCTCCCCAGGGCCTGTGCACTTAACTGCCTTGGTTGTGCTCTGAACCTGGGCTGCACAATAGGATACCCAAGGAAATTTCAGGACATGCAGGTCTCTGGACTTCACTGAGAGATTCTGATTTCAGTGGTCGATGTGTTGCCCTTCCCCTCCCAGCCACTAGAGTTTTTACAGGTCCCCAGAAGATTACAAGGGCTATGTGGCCCAGGGTCAGAGCCAAAGTCTTCCTCAGGGCTGTAGGTTCCTCCCGTGACACACAGAGGCAGGACTAGAGAAGCAGACATGCTCTCAATTGAGAAGTGTTTAGAACTGGACAGCAGCTAAGCTCAAGTAAATGCTGTTGTCTACTGTTCCCACCCCACATCCATCCACAAGGCTTTTCTCTGTTCCACAAGATGCATCTTAGCGGTCATAAGATGCCATCGCCCAGAAAAGGACTGTCCTGTTGAAGCGGATGAATGTGGAGATGCAGGTGTGTGCCCGTCATCGGAGGATCGTTCTGTTGTTCAGTATTTGGAGTAGGGGACAGTTATAGGTGGCTAAAATTGTTCATTGTGCCTGCCCAGGGGTACGACACCCATTGTCCTTTGTGTTCTTGGTGTCTGTGCCAGCTTTATTTTTGTTTACTCTTTTCTATGAGTTTTGAGAAGCTCTTATCAAGTGACTTCAGATACCTGTATTTGATTAATACCTATGCCTGATCCTTCCTGTCCTGTCCTTCTCTTTCTTATAAATACTTCAGCCATTAAGCTAAAAACAGTTTCTTTTCTTCCTAGAGCTTTCTTTTCCACAGATTTCAAAATTATTACCTGTGCTTTAGTAATAAAGCACATAAAATAACCACATCCTCCCTGACCCTTTTATATTTTCTGTCTCTTGATTAGTTACTAATTAGTTAATTCTTTTAGGATTTTCCTTCCCTTCTATTACTTTCTCATTGGAACACCTTACTGCTTTTTCATTGCAGACAACATTTTAATTTCATGGTTTCATGATTGTTCTTTAACTGTCTTAGAGCAATTTGCTACGACATCATCTCTTCTTCCTCCTTTACCTCCCCACCCCCAACCCCCATATCCTTTTTTTACTTACCATGTCATGTCATTTGGATTGTAGTTCTTTGGGACAAAGAACTCTTTTTTTAATTTTTTTTTAATGTTTATTTTTGAGAGAGAGAGACAGAGTGTGAGCAGGGGAGGGGCAGAGAGAGGGAGTCACAGAATCCGAAGCAGGCTTCAGGCTCTGAGCTGTCAGCACAGAGCCCGACGTGGGGCTCGAACTCATGAACCGTGAGATCATGACCTGAGCCGAAGTCGGATGCTTAACCGACTGAGCCACCCAGGTGCCCCTGGGACAAAGAAACATTATCATAGTGCCATGTTCTCTTCTCACAGTAAATATTGCTGGTTTGGAAAAAACACCTAAGACTTTACATACTGACAGTGTTTGAGGATGCTAAGTAAGCAGCATTAAATTATATCCCTCAGCTTATGGGATAAGATGTAACTAAAAGAATGAGGAAAGGAATTTTTAGTCTACATCCAAGCCACCTTGGCAAATTCAAGTTTTGTATTTCTGAAGAGGACTTAGAAGGAATAGCCTCTGTAACAAAACCTTTGTGATCACTATAATCGGGAGTCTTTGCTGGTGTCGAAGGTCATGCATGTAGATGTTTTAGTTAACGTAATCTAACCACTGAAACGAAAAAGGAAAACTACAACACATCACTGCCACGACATCCCAGTCGAAGTTTATTTCTCACATCCCGGCTCAGGGTGCGGTGAGGGCACGGGCAGGTGGTTGGCTCCACTGTGTGTCGATTCAGGAGCCCATACTGCCGGCAGCTCTGCTATCTTCAGCTCGCTCCGAGGTCTTCCTTGTAATCAGTATTCAGCCCTTGCCTGAGAAAAGAGCATAGAGGATGGTTTGTAGGCATTTTTCACGGGTAGGGACAGAAAGTAGAAAATGTCATTTCTGCTCACACAGGGACGTGGCACCCCTTAACTACAGGAGGAGTCAGAAGAAGAGGAAACCTGGCTGGTACTCAGCCCCTGCTGTTGAAGGTATTTTTTTTTTAATGGAATGGGGACGGGGGATTGGAGGAAAGTGGTCAGAAGGTACACACTTCCAGTTATAAGAAAAATCAGTGCTAGGGATGTCATTAACAACAGGGAAGTTGTTAACACAGGAAGAAATGTTTTTTCTTTTTATGGTATCTACATGAGATGATGGATGTTAATGGTCATTTCACAATTTACGTACATCAGACATCAGTCTGTACACTTTAAACTTACATAGTGATGTGTGTCAATTATTTTTCAATAAAACTTTAAAAAAAGAGTTTAAGTTGCAAGAGAAATGCAGTGGTTTGAGTGTATGACTGACTCAGTAGGGTTCCTGTCTACATGAAAAGGATTATAAGATCAAGTAAACACCTAATTAAAATTAAACAACACTGTACGGGGCGCGCCTGGGTGGCTCAGTCGGTTAAGCGTCTGACTTCGGCTCAGGTCATGATCTCACGGTCCGTGAGTTTGAGCCCCACGTTGGACTCTGTGCTGACATCTCGGAGCCCGGAGCCTCTTCAGATTCTCTGTCTCTCTCCCTCTTTCTCTCTGCCCCTCCCCCACTTGCACTCTGTCTCCATCTCTCTCAAAAATAAACACACAAAAAATGAAACAACACTATTTGTTAACAATGAGGAGGTAAAGTGCTGTGTTGTCACTTGACCAGCTTTTCTTTTAACATTAGTAAAATAAAACAATGCACCACTGCTAAATTAGATTTGTAGTAAATAGTAACAGATACCATAAAACGTATTAATTTACCCATTGTTGATAGATTTAGCTACAACATAAGGAGCAGTTTCTATCCAAACAGATAAAAACGATCCCAAGTTCAGTAAATCTGATTCTCATTACACGTGTATTAACAAATCAGATTATTTCAATGGGGCTTCATTAATCAGTCAACAAATACATGAATATCCACCACAGACACGATTCTCCTCACATGCTGAGAAGAGACCATGCTAAATGAAGATAAAGCCATAGTTTAAAAAGAAAGATAATCAGCAATATAAGATTATATGTTTGCCATGCAAATTGGAAAGTCGGGTATTCTGAGAGTTGAAAGGATTAAAAGTGCATGCCTTCTGTGGAGATACAGCCCCAAATTGCTGACCAAACGTGTTACTCTGGTGTGAGATGCCAACACTAAGAAAAAGAGAGACAAATGTGGAAAATTAAAAAAAAAACACTTTAATATAAGAGCTGCCAAAATCACAACACAACTTAGAGAATTGTGTAAAATCACACATTTGTTCTTTGTGCCATGAGGATAGCAAAACACCAAACCAACGTGGGTATGTGTCTGTGTTGTTCTCAGCCCAACTTTAACAGAAAATCCATCAGCAGTAAATTGACAGATTTAATATTAAAACATTATACATTGTCATCCAAGTACACTGTGCTTCATATTTAAAAATAAAAAAGCATTTAATAGAAATTTGGATTCTACTGTTATAGACATTATACAACTGTTTGACTTGATTGAGATATATTCTATGTAATTCATATATAAAGGCACTGTAGTCATATACTGATTCAGTATATTCAAATATAATCAATTTAATTACAAGTTAAACAATGCTAGAATAGGTACAAGCTGCATAAAAACATAAGATTCAGTGTCTATGGGAAAATATTCTAAAATTTTTTTTTAATGTTCTTTATTTTTGAGAGCAAGAGAGACAGAGTGTGAGTGGGCGAGAGACAGAGAGAGAGGGAGATACAGAATCTGAAGCAGGCTCCAGGCTCTGAGCTGTCAGCGCAGAGCCTGATGCAGGGGTCAGACCTGTGAACCATGAGATCATCACCTGAGCAAAAGTTGGACACTTAACTGACTGAGCCACCCAGACGCCCTGTGGGGGAAAATACTCTAAATAAATGTAAACATTATATCTGAATATTTAAAAAGCAAAATAGAACCGTGGGGCAGCGAATCTGGGCCACTCCATGGCATTGCTGTGGATGCTAGTAAGACCAGGAAGTTTAGAGAGGATCTTGTCTATCAGTCTTTATAGTCTTGAATTATCCTTGTACTTTGTCCTTATAACCGTGATTCTCAAAATTGACGAAATGTATATAGACCAATTTCAAAAGGAAAAAAAAATGCCTATAATTCCTGTATAGTTAAATTATTTTTATTATGCCATTTAAACATACATAAACATTAAAATGTCAGAAGTTTATAAATTCGGCATAGAATATTAGCAAAATTACAAAATTGCCGCATTTTAAATGGAAAATATTAGGATTCGTATCAGGAATGCCTTCATGAAGGTGGCATTTGAGCTGGTCTTTCAAAAATGAGTATGATGACTAGTGAGTAAATGAGGATTGGAGATAAGGCTCGGACCAAGGAAAGAAAGCGAGGGGGCCCAGGTGAGTGAGACTGCACTGTGTGTGTGGCACAGAGAACAGGTCCTTTGGGCTCTAGTGTATGGTGTGGGGATATAGGTCTTCTATTCTGATGATCTCCCAATATTTTGATGATCTACAATCATGAGGACCTTGAGTATTGAGCCAAGGAATTCAGGCCTCGTTCTGTATGAATGAGAACCACTAAAGGCAGATGTCAGTAGAAGAATCAGTCTGATGAGCCGTGCTGTATTCTTGGAAGTTTAATCTACAGCAATATTTAAATGAATTGAAAGAGTGAAAAACGGTGATTGAAAGCCCAGCCAAGAGGTCAACTCCATGAGAGCAGGTACTTAGCTCAATACTGTATCTCCAGGTTCTAGAACATAGCTGGTGCTCAGTACGTGTTTGTTGGATGAATGTAGGATGGCTGAATGAATCAGCATGGGGACATCCAGGTAGAAAAGTGTAGAAGATAAAGCCTGGACAAAGAGCGCTGCATACAAGTTGGTAACTGAGAGCATGCATTTGCGAGTTGTCCGTAACTAATTGAGTCCGTGCGGGGTGTGTAAGATTGTGAAGGAAAGAGAAATGGTGAACTTGATTAACTCCTACAATTATAGCTAATGTGTAAAAGGGCGGGGGGGGGGAGGGGGGGGGGGTGAACCATGAAGGTAACAAGGAGAAATCAGAAAGGTGCATCAGGAGATTATAAAGGCCACCAGCCACAGGAGGAGAATTTATGCATTTCCAGCTTATAAATACTTATTTATAATTTTTTATTTGGTTTTTTTTTAAAGCATACTTAGAAGGATTCATGGATTCTAGTTTTCCTAGCATTAAAAATAATTTAAATAGGTGTGTAAGACTTAATGTTGAGGGGATCAAGGTCAAACCAGGCAAATAGAGCATATCCCAGAAGCATGCTAGATGTGGGGAAGTTTCAGGATGGCAGTAACATATTTTGGAATTTAACACACATTGCTTTTAGACTTCTTGTCACTACATCTTTGAGCTAAATATATAAGTTTTAGAATGTTATATATAGTAGTTAAGCAACAGGCTAATTATGTCACAAAAATGTTTACTTTATGAATTCATTTAATGTAGTGCCTCTCTTAGTGGCCTCCCCTAGGACATTTTAAGTGATTATATTAAGTTTTACTTCTAGACAATTTTTGTGAAACTTATTTTGCCTGAAGCAGGCAGTTGTTAAAAAAAAACAAAAAAGACATAAGCTCAAAAACAGGCCCTGGTTTCTTACTACTTTATAGCTTCGAAAATCATTCTGAATCCTCTTGACAGACTGTTTACTAGCAGCTAGCAGTAGGATTTAACATTAAATTTTCATTTTGATTAACTTGACTGCAATTGTTTCTTGGCTGCCTCTTTAGAGCCCACTGTGGAATAAAATTAAAACAGTTGTATGATATAACTGTTTAGTTGCGGAAAACGACATTTCTTTTTTCCCCGAATGGTGGTGTGTTTTCCCTCTGAGTTTCCTGCATACACCCCGTGGCTCTGTTTTCTCCCTTCTCCGATCCAGCTTTTATAGTATTGCCAGGTTAATTTTCCTAAAGCGGAGCTTTGGCCGTTCTCTTATCCCAACCCCTTCTCTGACTCCCCACTGCCCACCTCCTTTCTGAGCCCAGCTCATCCATGAAGGAAGGACGAGCCCCAAAACTATATATTCCTCTTGACATTTTCTTGGTCTTCTCTGCTAAAGTCCCCGTCTCCACTCCAGATTTCTTATTTCTCTTGCGTAGCACCCAGCCTGTCCTACCTTACATAAAATTACGTGTGAATACATCTCGCCAAGAGAATGTCAGCTTCTCGAATGCAGACACCACGCTGTCTTTCCATCTTTGCCCACTCTTCCAGTGCTTTGTGCGTGAAAGAGCCTCCATAAATAAATGTTTGACAGTCATCTGATCATACACATTAAATATGTGCAGTTCTTTGTATGTTAGTTATTCCTCAAGCTGTGTTTAGAAAAAGCTAAACAAATAAGCAGAGACATGTTTGTTGGGTAAATGAATATCTCAAAATGATGACCGTGCAAAACTCTTCTTTCTTATATACCGTAGTCCTGATTCTCTTACCCTTCACTTTTTCCATTTCCCATAGCACCTTTCACTTTCTAATGAATTCACAATTTAATTATTCATTTTTGTTGCTGATACCGTCTCGCTTCTTCCTTGGATCGTAAGCATCCTGGATGGCAGGGGTCTCTGTTTGTTCACAAATGTTTCCCAGGTGCCGGGAACAGTGCCTGTCATACTGATTCAGTGAATGAGTGAGACTTGGAGCTGAGGGTCAGTTTCTCCCTGTTGTTTGGATTATCGTTGGCCGTTTTCAAGGCAAAAGTCCATGTGGTGTGGAAAGAACAGGGAGAGAGGTAGAGGAACCCCAAAGTCCGTTTCTGCCACAGAGTGATAGGCAAGTTTCCTGACTTGCTCTGAAGGTCATTTCCTCACCTGTAAGGGGATAACACGACCTGAATTAGAGTGTTAATTCTAGGGAGAAAAAGCTTACAGTAAATGAGATTAATAGCCGATGTTTCCCAACCACTCCTAACATAATGTGATAGATTTGGTGCTACACATTTTCCACGTCTGTCACTGTGTATCTTCACAACCACTCTGAAGTCGGAGGGTTTCTACCCAAGACCACAGAGTGGTGAGGAGCAGAGCGTTGACTGGACCAGATCTGTTGGGCTTCAAGGCCTGTGCTTATAATGCCTGCCTGATGTCTGTGTGCCCTTCCCACCTGCCTGCCTCCTGGTGGGGAGCCTTAAGGGTGGCTCCTATGGAGCAGCAATTCCAGATCTTTCTTTCCTGCCCTACCATGCTTGAGGGGGACACAACGGGCTCATAAGTACCAGCAGTCTCCTCGAGAGCTGTCTTTATGAACCTGGTGCCCCAAAGTGAGAGGGGCAGGGGAATCTGGTTTGGAAAGTTCCCCCTGGTGAATTGGACCTTCTCGTTCCTACTAGGATACCTCTGTTTCCAGATCTGTTTCTTCTTCTCCCATCCCATTTGTATCTCCTGCAACAACAATAGAGTATTCTTGTATGAAGACTTTTTTTTAAAGACTGTGGCCTTACTGGATTGGGAACAAATTTGATGGCTTATGATTGTGGTAACCAAATTGATCATTACAGCCTCCTCTACTTTTTTTTTTATTATAGAAGCAGTGAAACTTTTAAGAATTTTTAAGTGAGCTATAAATTCCATTTCAAAACATACAATTATATCACTGACTCTTGATTATTACAATATAATAAGCATCAAAAATAAAAAAGGCTAATTATTTTCTGTATAAAGAAATTAGCCTTTTCAGGCATTATCTGAGCACTTAGAATTACTAAACCAGGATTCATGAGACGGATCATTTATTTCAGCGTCTTAAAAAATGTCTTTTAAGTTTCAGGGGATGGATTTTTCTTTTGAAATAACTTGTCATTGGTTCAAATGCTAAAAATGTACCTCAGAAGATATCGAAATGAAAAATAATTTCATTTGCATTCTATAAAGCTTCATTATTTTTAATTGATTGGGAAGTTTGGTAGGGGGCCAGAGAGAACTGGCAAAACACACAAAATTTAAAAGGAGATTCTGGCATCTAATTTCAACCAGTATTTCAACAGAGAGATAGGTTTATTATGTATTTTGGTGGTTGTATTTTAACGATTAAGAGCATAAGCTTTAGAATCAGTCTGACCTAGCCCCGAATCCTCACTTTTCTGCTTATTAAATCTGTGAGCTTAGACATATCACTTAACATTCTGAATCTTGATTTTTTTCCCACCTGTAGAGAGGGGACAATATCTACCTCATAATATTATTGTATCACATGAAATAATATGTGCAAAGCATCTAAATAGTGCCTAACACTTTGTTGGCACTTAATAACTTTTAGTATCCTTGCAAACAGTCATTGAGATAAAATGAGGTTTTGAAAATATCTTTGCAGATAAGAGGGAAACATTTTTATGGAATCCTGTGTACAATTGTCAGCTTGTTGTGGAATGCCTTCTTACTGCTAATTCAGAAGCAAACTTATGTCATATTAGGATGAACTGCCAAGTTCCGCAGTAGTGCAGTTTTAACCCATGAAATTTCACTGCAGAGTGTGGAGTAAGCAGATGCTAATTCTAAGTTTCTCCTATAAAATTATCTTTTCTAGGAGAATGCATAGAAGGGCTGCGGGAAAATGACTACCTTCTGATTCATTCGTGCCGTCAGTGGACCACTATCACTGCCCACAGCCTGGAGGAGGGGCACTACGTCATTGGGCCAAAGATAGAGATTCCGGTACATTATGCAGGTAAAACTTCTCTCGAGGGGCAAGAAAAGGCAGAAGAAGGGGACTTGCATATGCTAACTTTTTCCTCCACAGTGAGAAAATAGGACTTGTCTATAAACTAGAATATAATGACATAGAAAAAGAAGAATCAAACACTTTTTGTGGTGACTTTATCAGTGAAAGCTCAGTTTCATTTTGTCGTAAGTACTTCTAATCAACGCATGTAGTTACATGTGGATTCTTATCAGCTATTTATAAAATGAAAATTTTACAAATACAAAGAACGTCTCCATGGTCTTGGGATGGCAGTCAATATGTGTAGACAGCCTCTGAGCTCCAGTGTCTCTGAGTAACCCTGGGTACAACTTAAATGTTGCTTTTGTGACTGGCTTTACAAAAGCCTTTCAAAGGCTTGACAAGACTGCCTTTTTGTTTTTGAGTGAAACCTCTACAATGCCCAGAGAGTTGCCTATCAGGAAAAGGGACCTTGCTGTACTTCCATTGTCTAGAATGGCGGCAAATGGTAAGTGTTCAATATTTATTGAGTAAATGAATCGTTTGGCCCCTTCTTTTGTTCCTAGGAGTCTTCCAATTGCCCGTATGACCTCGGGATCACTCAGCTTCTCAGATACTCCTATTAAAAAAAAATTATAAGAAAGAATTTCTCTAGCCTGAAACTTTGTCCCCTAGAACTTTATTTCCTGGCCATAAGAGTAGCCTTCATGAAAAAAGGAGGAATAGGTAGCAGCAGAAAGTACTACAACTGTGAAATTTGGAGCCAGGCCAAAGGGACAAAGACAAGACCAATCCTGCATCCTGTCCACTCTCTCCTGCCAAGGGGTCCCACTACAGGTGGGATCCGTGCCGTTTCTAGGAAGCCCAAACTCCTGGTCTTTTGTGGAAAACTGAAAGGGAAGGTATAAGATTGTGCTTCATCACATATACAGTTTGATCTAACGTGCACGTTCTTCTCATAGTAGATTGAGTTTTAGTCTCTCCCCTGACCGCACTGTGCGTAGCCCATCAAAGCAGTCTTCCCCAAGGAATGCTTGCATTTGGTCCTTGACTCAAATCTCCTTAGAGACCCCAAACTGCCACCAGACTCCTTGGCTTGTTTCTCAAAGCCCTCAGGGGCTGGGTCTAATCTGCTTCTCCAAACTTACCTTTTCTACTCGGAAGAAGGAACCTTCCATCCAGCTAGATTGGTCCCCTCACTATTTCCTGGACATACCGGGTACTTTTCCATTTACACCATTCCCCAGCCAGAGTTAGGCTTCCTCAGCCTTGCTCTTATCAGAGCCTGTCCGTGCATCAGGAGGGTACGGGCATCCCTACTGTGCCTATATGGCCTCCACATTTCTTGTGTATCACATTCACCGAGCACATGCCCCCAGTCTTCATTCACAGATACACACATATCTTCATTTGCCAGTTGAGACTGTACATTCCTCAACAAGTGAGACCAATTCTTCTTTTTTAACTTTAAAAAAAAAATTTAATTCCAGCATAGTTAATATATAGCCTTATATTAGTTTCAGGTGTACAATATAATGATTCAACAATTCCATACATTGCTCAGTGCTCATCAAGATAAGTGTAGTCTTAATTCCCTTCACCCATTTTACCCATTCCCCCCACCCCCTTCCCCTCTGGTAACCATCTGTTTATTCTCTATAGTTAAGGCAGTGAAACCAATTCTTTTTTTTCTTTCTTAAGTCTATTTATTTATTTTGAGAGAAAGAGAGTGTGAGCAGGGGAGGGACAGAGAGGGAGAGAGAGGATCCCAAGCAGGCTCTGCACTGTCAGCACAGAGCCCAAAGTAGGGCTTAAACTCACAAACCGCCAGATCATGACCTGAGCGGAAATCAAGAGTCAGACGCTTTAAGTGACTAAGCCACCCAGGCACCCCAAGGCAGTGAAACCAGTTCTGAAACTCCTTTGTGAATCCTTTGGATCCATACATAAAAGATATAATTCTTTACGGCTATAGATGCTTGATCTAGGGATCTCATACTTACCTACGCAATGGAATGACCTGGAGAGCTTTAAAAATGACCAGTGCCCAGGTCCCATCTCCAGAGGTTCTGCTTCAGTTGGTTGCCAGTGTGGGTTGGGCATCAGAATTTTGAATTCTATGGTTAAATTATGCAGCCAAGGTTGGGACCCATTGCTCTGGGATGGGCATTCATAGTGTCAGAAGAAAAGATTTCCCCAAGTATTTGTAAATGTTTTATTGTTTTGAACATTGTTTTTAAATTAACAGCCGGGGCGCCTGGGTGGTTCAGTCGGTTGGGCGTCCGACTTGGGCTAGGGTCATCATCTCGCGGTCCTTGGGTTCGTGCCCCGCATCGGGCTCTGTGCTGACAGCTCAGAGCCTGGAGCCTGTTTCAGATTCTGTGTCTCCCTCTCTCTCTGACCTTCCCCCATTCATGCTCTGTCTCTCTCTGTCTCAAAAATGAATAAACGTTAAAAAAATTAATTAACAGCCATTCAGCTTCCACTGGGAAGAAAGATATGGTATGTTCAATAGCCCCCTCTTTATCTATAAGGAAGATGACAGTACACTTAACTGGGAATCCAGGCACCGGAGGGAAGGTAGGTGGGTGATGGATGAGATAGGTGATGGGGATTAATTAAGGAGTGCACTTGTCACGATGAGCACAGGGTATGTTGAATCACTCTGTTGTACACCTGAAACTAATATAATACTGTATGTTAACTGTACTGGAATTACAGTAAACCTAATTTAAATAACCTAATTTATAAAAAAAAAAAAAAAGAAAACGATACTTTTTTTAAATGAAAATTTGAGGTGCCATGGACTCTAAGATCATACCACTTTACACAAAAGGAAAAAAAAATACATTAAAGGAAAAAAAACCTTGAAATAGGACTGTCTTAGTTCAGGCTGCTATAACAGATAGTTGGGGTAGATTATGAACAGTTCAGTTCTCCCAATTCTGGAGGCAGGAAAGATCCAGTGTCTGGTGAGGGTCGTTTTGTCCTTTGTAGGTGGTAGTCTTCTCGCTGTGTCCTCTCTTGGTGGAGTGAGAATTCCACCATCTCTCTCCTGCCTCTTCTGATAAGGGCACTATTCCCATTCATGAGGATTACTTTGTGATTACTAGGACATTTGAAAGGAGGAGTGGTCTTTCTCTAAATCACCCCACCCCCACTTCCGCAGCTATTGATTTCTGTCTGATCTGGTTGTTACCATGAAGGTGAGAAAATGGTACATTTCTAATTTAACTCCACTGTTCCTCCTCCTCTTTCTTCTTCTTCTTCTTCGTCTTCTTCTTCTCCTCCTTCGTCTTCTTCTTCTTCTCCTTCTCCTTTGTCTTCTTCTCCTTCTCCTTCTCCTCCTTCTCCTTCTCCTTCTCCTTCTCCTTCTCCTTCTTCTTTGTCTCCTTCTTCTTCTTCTTCTTCTTCTTCTTCTTCTTCTTCTTCTTCTTCTTCTTTGTCTTCTTCATCTTCTTCTTCTTCTCCTTCTTCTTCTTTTTTTGAGAGAGAGAGAGGGACAGCATGAGCAGGAAACAGGGGCAGATGGAGAGAGGCAGAGAGAGAGAATCTTAAGCAGACTCCATACTCAGTGCAGAGCCCAACATAGGGCTTGATCCCACAACTCTGGGATCATGATCTGAGCCAAAATCAAGAGTTGGAACCCCCCTGTTACTTGCTCTACTTGTTAGTTGTCTTTCTGCCATTTGTTTACTTACTCCCCTATTATGGAATTATGGATTCTTACTTCATTCAGTGGGTTATAATACATTTCTTATTTATTTTGATGTTCATATTGTCCTAAAGTTAGCCATTTGGGGACAGCTAACCCATGTATCTCTGTGACATGTGCCCCCTTCGTCTTTTCAAGCATGTACTTATTTTCTGGCCTATATAGCAACCATTCATTTCAGTCAGTGTGCTCTTCATTTGAGGCCACTGCACTGTCCTGTTCTAGGCATTGCTCCTCACTTTGTGTAAATAGCGTCCTTTGGAGTTGTGTAGTGCACAGCCTGGGCAGCTGTATGCAGCTCTATTCACATATATTCTAGAATATAGTAAAACTCAGCATTTTAAGGAAATCACGATTCAGACTGCCTTTCCCATACCCTTCATCAGAAATTTTCATGAAATTCCTCATGTGAGAAGAAATAATTTAATAAAATTGAGAAAAGATAAATAGGACTTGAACTCCTCAGAACAGCACTATGGATGGTAAGGAGAGTTACCTTATTCTGAATTCTAAAATTATTAGATGTGCTCTGGGGGAAAAAAAATAAAGACCTCCCTCATTCTGGCAAAATAAGTTTTTCATTTTGGATAAGAAAGAGTTTTCTTGGTATAACAAATAATTGATTCCAACAGAGAGAATGTGTTCAGTCAGCATCACATATTTTGCTAACAGCGGAGAAACCACTCAAGAAAAATTGGCATAGTGTTTAGAAAAGCGATTGCTGCTTTCACACAAGTTTTATTCAGAAGGCATCACAAATAAATTGTATCTAAACTTTCTAAGTTCTCACTGCTCCCAAGAGGGCAAAGATTTCCTAAGGAACATGCAATGCAGAACTCAGAATTTTTCTGCATTCTCAGACCATGTAAGCTACTGCTTGGCACTTTATCAAAGCCTGCTCATTCACCCTGCATGTGCCACCCCCCCCCCCCGCTCCACCCCTTTCGCTGCCCTGTCTCTCCTGACATACTGAACTGAAAAACAAATCTATTCAAAAAAACTTTTTTAAACCTAGTGAACTGCATTATAGCCAAGATTTTCTAAAGGTGAGTGATTTCCATTTTACAATTCGCGTTTCTGTTCATCAGATTCCTTTGTCTCTATAGCTTGGAGTGGTCAGTCAAGCAGACACAAGTTGGTTACTGCTGAAGCTCATACATCAGGATTCCTTATTTATGCTGACCCCTTTAGGGCATTAAACCAAATTTAGTACTCACAATTTGACTTTTTTTTTTCCTTTAAAACTAATATAAACTTCAGGCTCCACAAAAACCTGGATATGCCATTGCCTCTGGAATTTAATTTATCTTCCTAAGGCTCCGAGTTTCCAATCTGTAGAAAGGAGATTTACTTAGAAAATGTCACGAAGATTCTTTATGATCTAATGTGTGTAAATGACTCAACGCTGTGCCTGGCACAGTAATGAGTACTAAATAAATGTTACTTCCTCATTATCACCTGTCTCATGAAAACCGACCCAGAATAGCTGTCTGCAAAGACAAAGCTTTGAGAAACCAAATGGGTCAGAATGTGACGTATCTGTGTGTCTCTGGTCTACCAATTTGAGAAGTAGTAGGATTCTGAGAGGGTTTGTGAAAATTTAAATCATTTAATGGAATGCTTGCCGTCATCATGGGTGAACAGATTGCTACTTGAACATAAGCATCAGAGATAAATGGCAGCCACGTTTGGCTTCTATTTTTAAATTCTCATCCTCCTGCAAATCCGGTGAATCTATAACAAGCAAAAATGATCTCATTACTTCCTTACTAGCTACAATATGCACAGAAATAAGTGACACTGAAGCATAAGGTTAGTGTAAGATTTGCTTAGGAAGTCTGCAGGGCTCTTACTCAGCAAGCACCTGGGTTGCTATCAGCAATGCCTGTTTTTAAAAATGTGGGTGTGCAGTCTGTCTCTCAGGCAAAATTATAGTAATGTGGTATCTACCTAACCTTGGAGTGTAATTACTGAACAAAAGGAAATGTCGAAACAAGCTAATTTTATTCTCCCGGGTTGCAAGTTTAATTAGCATGAATCATCCATTTACAAAAGTAAATGCTAGCATTGAACAACACTTTGTGTACTTTCTGTATTACATGAGATATAGCTCATGTGTTAAAATGGGAATAACCAAACTTTCTTTCAAAACGACCTGTGGACTAATAAGAGTATAACAAGAAACATTATCCACCCCCCCCCCAGTTTTTCTAGTAATAAATACTAGATTTATTTATACTTAAGGAGTAACCACTTTTCATATTTGAATCTTTAGGTCACAGTTTGAAATCACTAAAATTCATTTAGTGCTATTTTCTAGATACTTTGTTAACTCAACATTTTACTTTGATTTCTTCATGGAACTTTCACAACAAAGCCAGGAAGTGGGTTCTATTATCTGCATTTTTCACAAGTACAAATTGAAGTTCAAAGACGTTAAGTATCTTATCACACCTACTAAGTGTGATTTGAACCCAGGATATGTGACTCCAGAGCATGCTTCCTCACTATTATTGCCTGGAAAGTGCTAGAAGGCACTGTCCACACATAAGGCATTCTAACTATTGTACAGAAGAGAGATCTATTAGAATCAGCCAGTAAGGGGGTGCCTGGGTGGCTCAGTTAAGTGTCCAACTCTTGATCTCAGCTCAGGTCATGATCTCACGCTTCGTGAGACTGAGCCCCATGACAGGCTCTGCATTGCTTGGGATTCTGTCTTTCTCTCTGTCTCTGTCCTTCCCCCTGCAACCCCTTTGCATGTGCGCACACTCTCTCTCAAAATAAATAAATCAACTTAAAAAAGTGGAGAGAGAGAAAGAATCAGCCAGTAAGGTGAAGAATGCTTTCACTTTCCTCGCCTTTTACACACAGTTCACTAACTGTATTCTGACTCTAGGGGGAAATTAAGTAAATATGTATTTATCTTGACCTTTTCCAGATTTATAAGTCATCCGCAAACAGGTGACATTCTCATAAATTACCAGGAAGAAGCAAAGACAGAAGAGCTTCCCAGGGAGCCCCTTGGACTTGGAGAGGGTGGAGAGGGCGATGTGTGGGGAGCCTGCTGGGAACAGGCAAGTTGAGGCCTGGGGAAAGCATGTTTTAAATGTGGATAAGGAAATTGTCAGTCTCTAAAAGGTGGATCTCAGTGAGTAAGAGCAAGGCAATTAGATAACAAAGCGGGAGTAAAAATGAGTGGAAGGAAGAGCAAGCTTGGAGCGATTACTCTTGTCAAGATGGGTTACAAAGAAGCCAAGAGAGAGGACATAAAAGCAGAACGTTTCTAATACTCATTTTTAAGAATAATGGAGTCTGAAGAATCTTTCTAGGCTAGGGGGAATGAATCAGAAGAGAAAAGAGGGGGAGATTATTTAGGTAATATCATAGCCTAGTGTCTGGGAAATTGTCATTGCCATTTTTGTCTCTTGAAAGTTGTCTGTTCCCTCTTTCCCTCCCCTCCTTTACTTCAGGAACTCATCACTGTAGCTGTTATAACCTAGATTCATAGTCGGAAGTTTAGGAGGATGTATCTTCTACACTTCAGCATTTACCCTGACACTTTAATCCAAAGCAAGGATAAAGAAATCATGTAAACATCTACCTTTGGTAGAACTATGACTCAAGCATTTTTGCCATCCTTTGGTATAGCTCTCTCGTGTCTCTTCTGAACGCTTAAGAACAATAACCCCAAGGAAATTTGAATATGAGTGATCTTTGTGATGAGATGATATTAGGGAAATATTTTGATTTTGTTAGGGGTGATACTAGTTTTATAGTTATGAAGAAAATATCTTTGTTTCTTAGAGGCGCGTACTGAATTACTTAGGGGGGAATGTGATTATAGTTTATAAAATGCTTCGGCAAAAACAAACATAAAAATAGATGAATGTAAGACAAGCTCTTAAAGTTGTTAAATTTTGGTGAAGGATAGATGGGGTGTTCATTATCCTAATTTTCTGTTTGGAAATTTTTGTAATTAAGAAAAAAAAGTGGGGGGGGACCTTGACTTACCAGCCAGCAGCAAAGTTAATCGTAATATAAAACTCTTAAGTGGTGGTCTCACCAAACCACTCTGCCTCAATCCTTGAGTCTTATTTATAGTCTTAAGTAATTTCTGTTAGGAGTGAGAGTTCACCGTCCACTGGGTGGTTTTGTTCCAGTGCTGAGTGTTTGTGGAAACAACCCAGTGAAAGATGAACTCGGGAAGAAATGATTCCATCTTTATAGCATGGTAGCACCATCCAGTGACTGCCTTCCTAAGAGGAAAGGATTGCTCTCAGCATGGGCTAGCTTCCAGGGGGTACCCCAGTTCGTGGTAGTGATTTAAGGGAAGGGGCAAAAAGGATGTGTGTAAGATTTGGGAAGAAAGGAAAAATATTTTATTAGTTTCTTCTTAAGAGCCTTATGGGAGATAGGCAAAGGGGAAATGTATGAGCAACTTCATGGAGAGGTATTTGGTGTGGCTTCTCTTGATCTATAAATGCTAGTAAAATGACTTTAATAAAACCTTGAGAATCCCTCGATTGCTATTTTCACATTTCAGCCCGTTGACTCTCCTTATAAATCATACACTGACTCTACCAGCAGAAAATCTAGGATCAAAAAATTAAAAACTCAGGCGCAAAACCGGGATGGGCTTTGGGGTTTACAACTCTAGACTGCTGTTTTCTACATTTTTTCTACTTGTATGTTGGTGCTGAGTGGAAAGTTGGTACTTGAACGGGATACCTCCAGTTCAAGTATAACTTAACCTATGAGATAATGCGATTAACATCAGGTGGAAAGTTTGAACAAGTTGCCTCAAACCACACTGTTAATGGAGTGTTTATAGCACTGGGGATGGACTAGTCTCACTTCATAATTTGATTTCCATGTTGGATTTGTACCTCTAAATGAGTACAGATCTTTTTTTAAAAGGTGACCTTTTGAAAGGTTCCTTTTCAGCTTTTAGGAATTGTTTTGAGTTGTTTTTTTTTTCTTTACAGAAAACAGACTTAATAATATTAACGTTCCAAAACTGATTGCAGTGCTGGTAAAACTTCCGGAAGTCACTCCACTCTGTTGCTTAGAACTGGAATCACTTACCTTTTGGACTCCCTCTCCATGAGGCTGAGTGCTGGCCTTCTGGTAAACTGCTTCCCCATCTGTCCTCAGGCATCCTCGACACAGAAAAACAACGAACCGCGGGGTCCAGGCCGGCTTTTTTGACATTTAGGGCAAGAGGAGAGATGATTCAGACACATTCATGTGTGTTTTTAGTGAAGTCTGCATTAGCAGGGCCTCCAACTTGTTGGGACTGGTTTATAGAACATCATGGGGTTTGTCCCCAAGAGTGAGTCAAGCCAGTGAGTGAGCGTGAGACAAGCAAAATAAACACAGAGCTTTTATTTTCTAAGTGTTAGAAATCATTGTAGGTGGGGGTGCCTGGGGGGCTCAGTCGGTTAAGCGTCCCACTTTGGCTCAGGTCATGATCTCACAGCTCGTGAGTTTGAGCCTTGCCATCAGGCTCTGTGCTGATAGCTCAGAGCCTGGAGCCTGCTTTGGATTCTGTGTCTCCCTCTCTCTCTGCCCCTCCCCCCCTCAAAAATAAACGAAAAATTTAAAAAAAAGAAATCATTGTAGGTAAATGAAATGTTGTGGGTACATAAACACTTGAAATATTCCACGAGTTTAATGCCCAGTGGCAATTATTGTTTTCCTTACAGCTCTTCACACCTTTTCATCATCTTGGCTTTCTTACTTCAATAAGCTAGTCATCTTGGGTGGGAATTTTAGTCTTCATCCACCTCTTATCTCTGAAGTTAGTGTGTGTCCGGTCTTGTGGATGCTATCTCTTCAGTCCCTGTCAAAGCTGCTCTCACTTCCCAGCTATCCTCACTGGGTCTCACCTGCTCTGAAGACCCGAGAGTCCCCTCTCCTCTTCCAGTCAATCTTCGGTGCTATTGCCAGCTTCTTGTGCCTCCATCGTGGCTCTGTTGCTCGCTGGCTAGGACTTGGCAGAGGTGTCCCCACGTGGGTGCAGACTCTTGTGTAACACAGAGCCTTTCTGAGGCCTGGTGTCCATTGGACTAAGGACCCTACTACCCATAGACACCACACTGGGTACCAACTCCCCTGTGCTGTTCGTTGTTCCCCTGGCCCCACCTGCCTGGCCTTGCCCCCCTTTCTGTATCTAGTACTTGGGGGGCTCGCCCATCAGAGTCACCACCCAACTGTGAAAACCTGCCTCAAACACCACCTTCGTCAAGAAGCTTTCCCTAATTTTCCACACCAGGTATCTGGATAAGGGACTTCCTCTTCTTTCCACTTTGGAATCCCTGTAACAGTTCATGCCAAATAGTGTTTCCATCTTTAACAGTTTGTGCCCAAGAGTGTTTTCGTCTTGCCCTTACTCTCCTCTCTGCTGACGGCTTCTTGAGGACAGTCCTGGCTGTCATATCACAAGCTTGAAACTTCAAGGGCTGAACTAAATATTTTTGACCTAACTGAAATGGATTCGTCTTTAAAGGACAAACTTTTTTCATCAGGTTGACGGAAGATGCTGAAGAACTGGCCTAGTCTCATATTCCCTTGGAGCAGGCAGATAGAACGCTATGCCCCTACATGGTTAGAGGAAGACAGTAAGCATTTGCCCTACTAGAGGCACAAACAAATGGTGATGGGCTGTTGAATAAGGGGAGATCCATGCTGTCTGGGAGTGGCAGGTGAGGGCCTTCACGTGAACCTGGGAGAAAAGTGCATTCTGGACATACCAGCTTGAACAAAGGTTTGGATTGTGGGCAAGAGTGAAAGTGATTTCAGGACTTTGTGGGAAGAGAGAGAAGGAGTACTTGGGAAATAAGTTTAGAACAGGTGGCAAAGGGGTTTGAGTTCTGGAATATTGGGAGCCGTCACCTCTGTGCCTGGGGAGCACTCACAGAATCTGTTTCTAAAAGATTCCGAGAGGCTGCCTTCCCCCACACTCCACCACCTACCCCACTGATCCAGAAAGAAGGATGAGAAGGTGAGAGAAAACCAGATAAGGAAGTTGTTGAAATAGACCTGATGAAAGATAATGAAGCCCTGAAGTAGGCTGGGGGAAATGCTGATGAGCTAGAAGTTGATACCTTGTTGCAAGGAACAAGATAACAGGAGACACATAATTCTGAGATTTTGTTTGGGGGGGGGGGTCCCATTTCTAAGGAAACAGACCTTTTAAATTTTTTGACCTCCCAAGCATCGGCATTTGGTCGTGCACAATTTTTCTTAATGGGTTTAATTTATTTCTATTGTTCTCTTTTTTGCTAAAACACCCTTTTCCCTTAAAATAGGTGTTGGCAACAACAAAAAAATCTTTCATGTTCTTTGTAAAAATAAAGAGAGTAGGAAAGTAAAGATTTGGAACTTTCTAGCAGAAGATTCTCCTCATCTCAGGTGCTGAGCCTCCTCCTAATGGGGAAGAATCTCTTATCCTTTTAGTTCTGATGCCAGGTACAGCAGAGATAATCCCACAGCAAAGTATGTTTGGAGTCTTACTCCAAATTGTAGGTTGACTTGTTAAGATCAAAACTTCTATTATGGAATTGATCACAGTTCTTAATGACTCTGTTACTTCTTTAAGAAGACAAATGATTGTTTTCTTTCTTTACGGTAGACCAGTGGTTCTCAACCAAGTTGAGAGTTTGCACCTCTTCATCTCTGGGACAAACAATGTCTAGAGACATGTTTGGTTGTCGCACTGAGAGGAGGGAAGCTACTATCATCTGTAGGTAGACACTAAGGATGCTGCAGAACATTCTGTAATGCACAGGACAGCTGCCAAGACAAAGCTTTCAGCCCAAAATGTCAGTGGTGTCAAGATGGAGAAACCCAGAAATTATTAGTCTTACTATTATTTTTCTCCTGGTAATCAGTATCAAAAATTCTCACGGGGCGCCTGGGTGGCGCAGTCGGTTAAGCGTCCGACTTCAGCCAGGTCACGATCTCGCGGTCCGTGAGTTCGAGCCCCGCGTCAGGCTCTGGGCTGATGGCTCGGAGCCTGGAGCCTGTTTCCGATTCTGTGTCTCCCTCTCTCTCTGCCCCTCCCCCGTTCATGCTCTGTCTCTCTCTGTCCCAAAAATAAATAAAAAACGTTGAAAAAAAAAAAATTTAAAAAAAAAAAAAAAAAAAAAAAAAAAAATTCTCACTATTTGTACAGAGGTCGCCAGACAAACGTTGTCTAGAAAGCCAGTGTCAGAGTTAATTTCTAAAACATAACACAGCGTTGCCCGGAGTAAAATTTAAAAAACAAACATGTTACACGCTTTGTGAATAGACATTACTTTCTGCATACAGTGCATCAGACCAACAGGAACTGTGAGTGTCATGGCAGAAAAATTCAGGGGGCAGCAAAGGCGCAATCTCATTAGTTGCAAAGCTTTGTTTATCCTCCACACTACTCTGGCTCTTTCCTTCTTTTGTATTAAAAATGGGTATATCTGTAAATGCCTGGAGTAAACAGAAATAAAACAACATTGTAAAACCTGATGTTCCTGCTTTAGATTGCGGTATACATCCTCATAGCATATGGTTCTAAAATGATGTTGAAACTGGGGTACCTGCGTGGCTCAGTTGACTAAGTGTCCGACTCTTGATTTAGGCTCAGGTCATGATCTCACAGTTCGAGGGATCCAGCCCCGTGTTCGGCTCCTTGCTGACAGCACAGAGCCTGCTTGGGATTCTCTCCTTCTCTCTCTCTTTCTTTCTCTCTCTCTCTCTGCCCTTCCCCCACTTGTGTTCACTCATAGACGTGTGCTCTCTCTCTTTCTGTCTAAATAAATATATAAAACTTAAAAAAAGTAGAGTGAATAAATGCTGTTGAAATTAAGAATTTAATACGGTGTATCTGTGTGGGGTCAAGATCTGGGGGCCCCTCTCCCAAACTCTCTAAATGGAAATGTATCACCATTTTTCTTTTATTGCTATATCTTCTCCCTTCTCTACATTTTAACAGCAGCATCTTCTTATTACATCCCAGCAACACATTTAGTGTTCAGATCTAGAGGGGAGGCACTGAAGCAGTGCTGTTGGAGCAGGTCTGTGGAGATTTTTGGATATTGACTGAATAACTGAATACCTATTACCCACTGGGCAATGGGTGCAGAGAGAAGAGAGACCACTGGGAAGGAGGGAGCGTTGTGGCTCTTAAGACCCACAACAGTGAGCGCACAGGGACCCCCACGGTGTGGTTGCTGGGCCAGGGCATCACACATTTAATCATAGAAGCTGTCCCTTTCTAGATGAGGAAACCAAGGCTTTGGGATCTCAGCCAGGGTCCTACATTCAGTAGGTGAAGTTGAGATTCAAACCCAAAGCCATCAGCCTGTGAAGCCTGAGTACTCAACCTGCCTCCTGCCACAGTGGGTAGATCACAAAGTTCTTCTGAATCTTCTGGATTTGGATTGTGTCTTGTCAGCAGTGAGCTCACTCCCGTGATATTATATTTGTGTTTTAGAGATAACTCTTTGGCAGCAAGTGGGGGGTGGCCCATTGTGACTCGCAAATTGCATAAGGAAGGTGGAAATAGCAAATAATACGTTCCATTGTTCTTTGGGACTGCTTCTAAGTCTCTTGGGCAGGCCGGGTGAATCATGAAGAGGATATAATCTCAGGTATGAGAAAGCATTTTGATTGAGGCTGTAATTGTCCTTTTTGTGTTTTTCTCTTTCCTTTACCTTTAACAAAGCTTCTTGTCAGTCAGCAGACCTACACACTGTTCTTCCCCTCATCTAGTCTCTTCCTTCCGCTTGTCTAGCGGAAAAGCTCACGGATTCGAGGACTTTTTGTTCCTCTCTCCCATTGGAGCACCACGCAGAACCGTTTTCTGTGTGTTCCCAGGGTGTAAACTCCTGGGGAAAGAGCAGTCCTTTCGTGTGAGCAAAACTCCACGTCTGGATGAATAGGGCAGACAACTATAGAAACTTAAAGAATAAAGACATTTAAACTGAACTACAGACTTCCTGGCCTATATAACTTCACTTCACCTCTGTCCTGCTCTCTTCCTGAGTTCACATCTATTCATATGTTGTTATTTAGTGACAGAGTAGTCTTTTTTTGTCAAGTGATAGAGGGAAAGCCAGATGATGCATTTTACCTGTTGCTGGAACTATTAAGAAATTATGTTCTCTTTGGGGCGCCTGGGTGGCTCAGTCAGTTGAGCGTCCAACTTCAGCTCAGGTCATGATCTCACAATTCATGAGTTCAAGCCCCATGTTGGGCTCTGTGCTTGACAGTTCAGAGCCTGGAGCCTGCTTCAGATTCCGTGTCTGCCTCTCTCTCAGCTCCTCGCCCACTCACACTGTCTCTCTCTCTCTCTCTCTCTCTCTCTCTCTCTCTCTCTCTCTCAAAGATCAATGAATATTAAAGAATTTTTTTTTTTAAAGAACAGAAATGATCTTCTCTTTGATACTGTGTTCCTGGTGAGTTTTGTCATTCCCAATGAGCGTGTTGCTGTTTGGAGAAACAGTACCCACTTGCTGCTGGTCTCCAGTCACCCCTGGACCACTGTCTTCACGCTTGACCAGCCAGACAGTGCCACACTGTGATTCACTAGTCACACTAGACCTTGCATGACTCGGGCTGCAAGGTGTTGAGGTGGATCACCTGTGGATCAGCAGCTCTGTGATTCCTGGCAGACTCAAGTTTATCGCTTCTTTCCTTGCGGCAAAAACAGCAGTATGGAAGCAGGAATGAGATGAGGGTTCCCACTTTCACATTTACTTTTGTGGCTGTCTTGGTCTTTTGGGGCTGCTATAACAAAATACGACACATTGTGTGGCTTATAGACAATAGAAATTTATTTCTCACAGTTCTGGAGGCTGAGAAGGCTAAGATCTTTGTGCCAGGTTGTGGCAAAGGCCCTCTTCTGAGCTGCAGATGGCTGGGCACACCGTGTCTGCACATGGTGGAAGGGGCTGGGGAGCTCCTTGGGGTCTCTTTTAAGAGCACTTCATGGCCTAAGCACCTCCCAAAGGCCCTACTTTCTAGTACCAACACATTGGGCTTTAGGATTTCAAGGTATGAAAGGTAGTTCATAGCCGTGGCCTGACCAACTTGTAACTTTCCCCCCAACTAGAGTAGTTCTGTACATACCAAAATAACAATGAAAAAAGGTGGTTCATTGACCTGGTTCAACTGCTTAGAGGCTATGCGATCTTTTATATAGGTTACCTAAACTTTCTGTGCCTCAATTTCATCATTTATAAAATAGGGATACTAATACCTATTTCATTTACTTCCTGTGAGGCCCAATTGAGCATATATATATATGTAGCTAACAAGTTTAGAAGAGCACTGGCATATCCCGAGTGTCTCTCTGTGATTAGTTTCTGCTGCTGTTGCCGTTACTGTGTAGTTTATATTGTTAGACACAAAGGAAACAAGATTCCAAACGTTGGAAAGGAAGAGGAAGATATCTTACGATTGTCTTCCTAGGAAATCCCAGTAAATCAACTGAACCAAAGATTATCATTAATAGCAGAATTTAGTGGTCAAGTATAAGATTAAGTTATAAAAATCCATAACATTTCTAATAGTCGAGAAATAACCAAATGGAAAATGGATTTTTTTGCAAAGTTGTACAGAACAGCATCCAGAACACATTATTGTTTCCATTGTAAGAGATCTTTGATCTAAATGAAGATTTAAGGTTAAGCCTTGAAATGTCAACACATCCATTATTCAGTAAGACAAGTGATTCTTTGTTGGCATGTGAAAACATGTTAAATGTTATGTATAGATTTGTTTTAATATTTAAAATATCCTTCCTACCTTTACCTGAAGGATCTTATTTACAGATTTCTTCCAAATAACCTATTTTTAGATACCCTGATTAGTTTGTGACATACTTCTAATTCAGCCATTTGTCTGAACGTGGTGAGGTATGATGAGACCACTTCTTTAGATTATTGGCCAGATTTTTTTTTATTTTTTTTAATGTTTATTTATTTTTGAGACAATGCAAGAGACAGAGTGCAAGCAGCGGAGGGGCAGACAGAGGGAGACACAGAATCCGAAGCGGGCTCCAGGCTCTGAGCTGTCAGCACAGAGCCTAACACGAGGCTCGAACTCACGAACTGTGAGATCATGACCTGAGCTGAAGTCGGACGCTTAACCGACTGAGCCACTCAGGCGCCCCATTGGCCAGATTTTTTTTTAATTCCATTAAGTATAGGTAGAAATTAAGGTTCCTGACAATCCACATGTGGCTACACAGTAGTGATTATGGCCTTACTCTGGGATGGCCATATGAAGTCAGTACTGAATCTTAACAAAATCTATTTGATCATTTTCCCAAAAAGTACATGTAAATTGGATTGAAAGCCAGACATGTGCCACAAATCTATTCACTGTTAGAATCAATTCTAAATCACTGGATCTAACTATTGCCTTTAATGAAATGATTTCCAGTTTGACCACCTATAAGGATAGGCAGGATATTTAGCATGATTATGCTGTGCCTACAGGAAACCTAATTGAAGGAAAATATTACTCCATTTGGCAGCTTTTGAATGGATTGAGTTTCCCAAGTGATTCTTGACTCAGTTTAACTGGTCTGAATGAGTAAGATAGGGAGGCTCCCCAAACTCAGACAGATCTGTGAAAAAACCCATATAGTTTAGGATTTGCATTTCCACCATTGTTTAGAATTGCTCTTTCCAGGCACCTGGGTGGCTGAGTCAGTTGAGGGTCCAACTCTTGGTTTTGGCTCAGGTCAAGATCTCATGGTTCATGAGTTCAAGCCCTGCATCTGGCTTTGTACTGACAGTGTGGAGCCTGCTTAGGATTCTCTCCCACTCACTCGCTATAAATACATACATACATAAATGAATGAATGAATGAATGAATGAATGAATGAAAATAGAATTGCTCTTTCAAGTGTGCAGACTCTTGGGTGACTGTGTGAGGTGCAGTGGGTTTTAAAGTTGGAGTCAGAAGCCATATCTTCTAGTGCTTACCTCTGTAATTTATATTAATGATCTGTAACATCAAAAAAGTATCTTCATCCTTTCTCAGGTCCCAAATTTTAAAGAATGATAATAATATTTATGATATTAAACGTATTACACATAAAAGTTCTGCAAACTATAATGAACTATACTTTTGTAAAGCATTACTTTTTGTAGAACTAGATTTTCCTGGTTTTCCATATACTTGGCACCTTCTTTAGGAAAAGTGCGTGTCTTTTGTGCTTAGAATAAATGATACCTGATTTTGAAGCTCTTTTAAATGCCCTCACCTCAAATGCTGTTTTTGAGAGGAAAGCTGTTTCTTCTTGTAAGTCTCATAGCACTTTATTGAAACCGTGTCTGGTGCTCCAGGATATACAATGCCTTTTACCTGTACTGGCTACTTTATTATAAGCTCTTGAATATGGTAGTTCGTTTTTCTTTGCATTCTTCATAGTCCCGTGCAGTTTGCTAGGTACATAGTAGATGTTTAAATGGTTGAACAAATGAATATGTGAACAAGTATTAGATTGCTACATGTCTTATTTACCATTTAGAGTTGTTCTCAAAGGCAAATGTTTTACAAAAATTTTTATTTTTAGAATCATCCAAGTATTTTCTTTTCATCTTTCATCCTTTACTTTTCTGTCTTCCCTTACGATATATGATTTATTTGTATATATAAATATAAATATATATATATATATATATATATATATATTTCTCCAGAAGTACTGCTTAAAACTAGTGCTCAGTTTACTTTTGTTGGAGCGATATTGTTTTGCTTGAATATTAAGAAAGAGTCTAGCATAAGGGGAGTATTATTAGTTCTTTGTATTTGGAGGTAGAACGTTATCGTATGGGCATGTGCACACAAGGGAAATATCACTTGCAGGGTAGGTGCAGAGTTAAGTCATTGATCCAAGAACTCATAAACTTGTATTTAGAAAACCAACCTGCAAATTAAAGGAAGCACTCTAATTATCATACAGAGCAAGAAGTGGAGTGGTGTGTAATAAGTGAATACCCTGTATGAAATTGGCCAACTGTCTAGAAAAGATGAGCGTGTGACCTCCCTTTACCTTCAGCAGAGTGTCGTCTTTCTAAAATTGACGTGAATGTTTCCTATGCCTTTTTTTAAGTTTATTTATTTATTTTGAGAGCAAGAGAGAGTGAGCATGGGTGGAGGAGGGACAGAGAGAGAGAATCCCAATGCTGGCCTCAGGCCTTAGTGTCACAAACCGTGAGATCATGACCTGAGCCAAGATCAAGAGTCGCAGGCACCCCCTTATGTCTTTTAAGATCACGTTTGAAACATTTGATAGGAAATAAGTAGTGTGAGCACTGGGTTCATATTCTTCAGCGGGAGCTGAAGCATTTCACGTATAAGAACTCAAACCAATCTTGTCTCTGTTATTAATGAGAGCAGCTGAAATCACACACTTGGTTTAAGCAAATCAGTTTATTGGCAAAATGAAATCCATGAGCACATTCTCCATCAATCATGAACACTGTGTTTTCATAGTTTATTTAGGGTGAATCCCAGTGGTATCATTTTAAGGTTTATTTTTCTCGAAATTCTTGTCTGCAGTTTTATAAGGCCTTGAAGACTAATTTACAAAAATAATTATAAGAGGCTTCCCATAAATGGACACCATGGACAGTAAATCTGATCCACTTTAAAGCAGATGATGGAAAATTACCAGGTTCTTCTATCTCTGAGGGTTGAAAAACAGAACAACACACAGTGACCGACCTTAGCAATCTTATGGGGATATTTGTGGGCAGCAAGAACGTATTATATGGCACCTGTTCCATTTTGGTGTCACCTTCTGGATGCCTTAGTTTCAGGTGGCTTTACTTGTAAAGGATATACCCTGAAGACTTGAAAATTCATGTCGTCACTGTTTCTTGTCAGAGTCGTCTTTTCCTGCAGAAAATGTGCAGGAAGAGAAAAATATAGGTGTTTTTTTTTCCTTTTCTTCCTTTCTTTTTTTTAATAATCTGACCAAACCAGAAGATGATATCAAGTACTTGTTTCCTGAATAGAGAAAGCTCAGTTTATGTTTTACACCATTTTCCACGCGTGTCTGTGAGTGAAGGTAGGTGAGGGACATGGGCACCTGCGAGTTCTGCTGTTCCCTGAATTCTGTGATCTGCCAGCGAGAATAGGAAGTGATGTGCCCAGCAGGAAGTGCCTGTGATTCACTGTCCCCTTCGCTTCATGCCCCCTCCCGTAAGAACATGTTTTGGGCTTTGAGTTCCACCCAGTCTTGTCTACTGTATCCCAGGGTTCGATTGACTTTATACCTGTCTCTGTTCCAAGGTGGTAGAAAGAAATGCCCTCTCCGCACAAATGGAACCTAGTTTTTACCTAAGTAGATAAAATGCCCTTTTATTAAAACATGTCCAGAAAGAGTTGAGTTTTGACATTATAGGTAAGAAACAGTATTATCTTCCAAGTTGATAGAGCAATTTTGCATGTCTCCTCCAGCTAAGCTATTTGATGGTTTGGTTTTTCATTCTCTAATTAAAAGTAAAAATTCAGATATTTATCTACTGTTTAGGGAGATGTACCATTCATTAATGCTTTTAAATCTTTGTGCTGTATACAGACTAGAGAGAGTAAGTAATACAGAAAGCTTTATCAGACCTGTTCCTTCTGGTAACCGCTAGGAAAACTTCTACAGGAGGGAAATTGGCATGCGAGCAGTAAGTGTAGGAGTGAAAGGGAGAGGGGACAGAACTCTAACCAAAATGAAACTGCTAGGAGGCCGTGTCCTGTCCTAAAAACTGGCACAGCGCTCAGCTTTCTGCAGTAACAACCCACGTCCTGCTTTCTTCTCTGGATGTCCTTGGGGGCTACCTTTTTTTATGTTCTAATTCTGACTTCTTGTCCCATTTCCTGGTAGAGTGAACCCAAGCCAAATCCAGTGGCTCTTCAGCCAACTGGGCCAGTTTAACCAGTATTCCCAGCTTTGTTGACATTGCAACACCACAGCAGAGAGCTCTGTGTGTGATTCTTTTTTGTCATGGTGAGACAGAGGCAGGTGTGGAAGCTTCGCAGGGTGGAACTTGCCCCTCTCTGATGACTCACTGGGTGTCACTCTTTGGGTGTATATTATCAGTACCCCCTTGCTAGGAGGTTGTTTGCCCACAGAGGTAGAGCTCCTAGGGCTCTACTTCTAAGATTGTATCTTTAATCCCCTGGAAACATTCCAAGTGGGTAATGGCTCCCTATCTTCTAAAAATCAATAGGATTGGGTGTGTCCATTTCCTATGTTTCTCAGAAGTAAGGAACATTTGTTTTGTCAAAGGGTAGAGTGCGTCACATAGAGGACTTGTGTTTTGATTTAGCAAGGAGACTGTACTTCCTTTTGTGTATGTATTGGTGATTCTCATAACTTAAAAGGTGGTTTAAATATAAAGATATGATTTGTTTTATCAGTATCTAATAATCTTGTCAACAATAAATATTCTTTATATCTGCATTCTGTGCATATATGTGTGTGTCTATATGTATTTTTATATGTATTTTACATACACATATGCACACACCTGTAGACACACACAGAGGAATGTTTGAAAGGATGGTCACCAAGATGTCAATATTGGCCATCTCTCGTGGTTAAGATACCACCCGATTTTAAAAACCAACCAACCCAAACCCCTTCTTTAACTCTGTGTCTCTGTTTCATACTCCTCCACCAAGCATCTTTACCCTTCATCTCTCATTTACCTAATAACTCGTGCTCTGGCTTTTGTTCTTATCACTTTATTGAAGTGGCCTTTACAAAGATCCTTAGTGCATCCTACTTTCTACTTACCGGACATTTTCCAGTTCTTTGGTGGCTGGACGTTTCTACCACATTGAAGACTACTGTTTGTTTTGCTCCTTGGAATTCCGGACCTCCAGGCTGCCGGGACGTCACCACCCACTCCTGGCTCCTCTCCGAGCTCTCACTATCAGCCCCCCACACCTGGTATTTGGTGTCGCCCAAAGTGCCATCCTGGCCCACTCCTCTCCCTCCCTGACATTTGTCTTTAGGAGCATCTCCATCAACTCGCCCTTCAACCTGCTCTTCTTCCTGTATCCTGTTTGGTAGCACCACCACCCAAGCCAGAAATTTGGTAGTCTGCCCACAACTTCATCCCCCACATCCTGTGATTAAAAGTCCACTGATTCTATCTACTCTGCATATCAAATGTATCCTTAGGAAAAAAAAAAAAAAAATTCCTGCTGCCCTCATTCAAACCCTCTTCCTTTTTCATTTACAGTGGCCTTTGAACTGCCTCCAGTTTTATTCCCCCAAATTTGCTACCCACACAGTAGCCAGAAAGGTCCTTGGTATTTAAAACACATGAGGTGCCCCGTGATGTGGTGTAGTTAATCAGGAAGAAATTAAATAAGAAGTCCTTATTTGAAATGATACCTGACCCAACACCCAACCTCACAAAAAAATTTTGTTTTCAACTGAAAGTTTTATCAACAGCCATACACTTAACCATTCTGTCATTTTAAAAGAGATATATATATGTCTCTTTTAAGAGATATATATGTCTCTTTTAAGAGACATTTAAGAGATATTATATATATATATATATATATATATATATATAACCTGCAACAAATAACATTGTCAACAAAGTACCTCTCTTTATTAGTTCTGAAAGTGGAAGGAAAGAGTTCCAGATCTGTAAACTGGTAGGCTTTAAAAAAATTCTCTAGAAGGCCAATTTCTAACTGTCGTTTCTTTAAAGTATAAAAATACTTAAAAAGTATATATGTAAAGTATACATTCATATGCTTAACAAATGCATACTTTAACTAATTTGGTTCATTGTCCAAATTGATGATGTGAAAGCCATTCTGCATCTTGTAAAGAAGCATATGGCCCTGAAATGTGAATGTACTCTCGGAATTAGTTTTGACTTCCACTCATTCATTCTCAGGATGTCTGATAACTTAGAGCTATGCTGGAATATAATCATCCCTAAAGCTTATTTGTTGGAAAGGCAGTGTAATAAAAGTAACATTCAGATGCCTGTGCCGATCTGTCTTCACTGAGAGCAGTGGCATAGGTGTATACCATTCAGATCACATGCAGACTAATTGTCCACCTTCTGAAAGGACAGTTACTACATTTTATGTTGAATCCCCAAGTGGATTTTTCTTGGTTGGCTATATTTAAATGAAAGTGCTGAGCAATGCCTTTTGTTTGTGTAATTTCACTGTTCTTTATTATTGCCGGGGAACTGGGTTTCTCAGACTCTTGATCAAAATGCACAGCCTGTTTTTGAAAAGCCACATTCATATTGTGTGTGCATATGTGGGAGAGAGGGAAGGAAGGGGAAGGAGGAGGGGAAGAGGAGAGAAGTATGTGAAAGGAGGAGAAAAAAATGACCAGGAATGAGTTAGGAAGGTAATAACTAGGGCTGGGTTGGGAAGGGTCTTTATGGATCCACTTCCATTCATTAAAATGAATAATTTAATCACTTGGTACTTAGCATCAGGGTCTGTAGAGATTCTATGACCTTAATATATAAAAGACAGAGTTCCTGCAATCTAGAGGTTATCAGTAAGGCAGTGGGAACAATGACTCAGAATATAAAAGGAAAATGGTGTTTTTACTAACTAAGGAAATTCATTGAGACCTCTCTTTCAATTCTACTAAGTAGCTTTTTTTTTTTTTTTTTTTTTTTTGCCTGATAGTCCATGAAAATTACTTGACCACCCCTGACACATTGCTAACAGATATGAAGATCTATTGGTTAATAGAAGTGTGGTCAAATTTTGAAATAATAAATAGCTCAGTATTGATCATCGGTCCTCATTGGCTGCATACATTTCTTAAGCAGTTTTTTCCCGTGGAGGGCCAAGCAGTGGTGATATGAGGAGGATGATGGGAGGCAGTGAAAATACCCTGTGTGATACTATAGTGGTTCATACTTGTCAGCATATGTTTGTCCAGACTCATGGAATGTACGACACTAAGAGTGAACCTTAGTGCAAACTGTGGACTTGGGGTGATTATGATGTGTCATTGCAGGTTAACAAATGTCCCACTCTGGTGGGGGATGTTGGTAACGTGGGAGGCTATGTTCGTGTGGGGGCAGAGGGTATATGGGAACTGTCTGTACTTCTCAATTTTGCTATGAACTTAAAACTGTTCTAAAAAAAATAAAATCTTAAAAAACGTAAAAAGTAAGTGGCTGTGATTTGTGTGGAGTGGGAGATTAGTGTAGAAGGAAACACCTCAAACATATCAAGTCTCTGTGTGCCAGAAATGCCCTTCTCGCTATGCATCCTTGAGCCCAAATTAATGTCACTTCCCATGCAGAACGTTGTCTGGCTCCCCTAAGCAGTTGGTTATCCCTCTGGTAAGTGAATTCCTTCTGCTTACTGCCACCTAGCCTTTTACTTCATATGGTTATTACATTTCATTTGTGTCCTCCTGGCTTGCTCAGCGTTGGGACTGGACCCTGAACATCATCCTTGTATCCCCCACACCTAGGAAGAGTGCCCAGCTTGGAGATGCTTGATAACAAAACAAAACAAAATTTGGACTTTGGCCATGAGGACCTTACTCATAGATTGGTCTTCCTGTTTTGTCTTGTCAGGTAATTTCGAAACTAGATGAAGTGTAAGAAATTTCTCAAAGGAGTATGTTTTCTGTAAATCCTTGGAATTTGGGTTATTTCTAGATACTATAAAACTATCTTAGGAGAAGAAAAAGGCATAGTCTACATCTTAGATTCAAAGTTATAGTCTTAGTTTTAGACAACCAATTGATTGCCTCTGAATTTATAGTAAGAAAACACATGCTTTTACCCATATCAGCTGGTATTATATGCTTATCTACTAAGCAGGGTTCCTTTACCAGTCAGAAATCAGTATCTGATGTTGCTGCTGCTGGTTAATGGTTAATGGTAGTCTTTTTTAAATACTGTTTGAAAACAGTAGTTGATCAGTTTCACTTAGATGGAGACTACTTCCTGGGGCTTTGCAGAAAATGAAGGGATTTACATAGATACATTATAAAAGAAAGTCGGCTTTTTTTTTTGTTATTGTTACTGGTTTTATTTGACATGGATCCATTTGAAAATGTGAAATGCAAGTTTATAAATTAAGAACATTAGCACTGCTAGATGGCTGTAGGAGTAGGGAAGGCTTAGGGGAGATTAAGATGGTTAAGTAGATTCCTGCCTTGCCCTTTCCATGTAACCTAACTGACATCAATAACTTCACTCCATTTTTTTTTCCTTTTAAAAGTTTAAATAGGGCTATTAGGATTCCGTGCTTTTTTTTTTTCCTTCTTTTAAATTCAGGGTATTGAGTGTGAAGCACATGACTCCAGTATGATGATACTTGGTTTCTCAACTTTGCGTTTCACCTGTTGACAGTAAAAGCTGTGTTACTGAGGACCTGAATTCCACCCACTGGTTTTTCCAGAATATTTGTAGGACTTTCTCAACAACTAAAAGCTGCCAACCCAGTTTTGGTATGTAGACCTCCCAGCTAGCCGGAAGCAAAATATAATTTCAATCACTCTTCTTTGTTGCATAATTGCCAGTTGGCTCTGGTACTTAGTTTTAGTTAATAGTTTTAACCAAAGTTTATCTCCTACTTATGACATTGTGAGTGGACTTTCTTATAAAAATGGATAGGGAAGATGATTAAAAGCTTCATTGCCACAGCTTTCTAGTCTACCAACCCTTTAGGTTTTTGAATGGATAGATCTCAGTGAACAAGAATGTTTCTCTGATATATGCAAGTCCCTTCCTATAAATATATAAAAATGTTTATTTAAAAATTTTTAATGTTTATTTTTGAGAAAGAGAGAGCAAACAGGGGAGGGATAGAGAGGGAGACACAGAATCTGAAGCAGGCTGTAGGCTCTGAGCTGTCAGCACAGAGCCCTGCGCGGGGCTCAAACTCACAAACCGTGAGATCATGACCTGAGCCAAAGTCAGACACTTGACTGACTGAGCCACCCAGGCGCCCCAAAAACGTAGTATACTTTTAAGACCTATCTTTGGCATCTGACTTTAACTCAGGTCACGATCCCGTGGTTTGTGAGTTTGAGCCCGCATCGGGCTCTGTGCTGTCAGTGGAGAGCCTGCTTCGGGTCCTCTGTCTCTCTGTCTCTGTCTCTCTCTCTCTCTCAAAAATAAACATTAAAAAATAAAATAAAATAGAGACATATCTCTTTCTTGCCTTCTCTTGGAGTAGCCCTTGCCATAACTTTATTTATAAATTCATCTATGCAGCAAATATTTATCGAGGACTCTTTTATGCCAAACACTGTGCTAGTCACTGAAGCACAAGGAAATCTTAAGCTTGCCTGAAATACTATTACAATGTAAGGCAATACAGAGCACTAGAGAGACAAACACAGGTGTTACGGGACCATCTAGAAAAGGCTTCTAACTAAACTAGAGTAGAATTGGTGTAACTACAGGGTGATGTTCCTGCTGGGTCACAGGATAGCAAGGGGAGAGGATTATTACAGATAGGGAGAGATAGGGGTATATTTCAATGAAATAAACTTGTACATTTGAAACTACTGGAGTCAACAGTTTAAAGATGGAAAAATGGGGAGGTGGAGCTGAATTGGTAACCAGGAGGCTGATCTGGAGGACCATACATGATTTACTAAGACTTTCAGCAACATCTGAGGAATATTATTTGAAGGGGTTCTGGAAGTCTTCAGCCACCTCCATAAATCCTTCCCTGCCTTACACTGAAATTCCTCTTTTAACTTTTACTTATGAAATTGCATTATATCCATATGTTTAACTCCTACTGAAAAAAAAATTACACTTCTTTTTGCATTATCTTAATGGTGTTGCTTTCCTTCCAAAATGAGCCTGAGGGAATTAGGATTCATGTTGAGAAGAAGACCTTTGGATGAGGGACTTTGGTGGCATGGGTGGTAGATAGCTCAAAGGCAATTGGAGTATGAAGCAATGAGATTTAGGGAGGTTTTGATCAACCTGCCTCCTCATTTACACTTCCCATTTCCCCATCATTATATATAAAGGACATTTATCTTATATATAATATTTGTGTATAGTGTCCATATTTGTTGAACTAAAAACTGAAACCATGATCTTATAACAAAAGTTTGTGTCACCTCCTGTAAGAGATTTGGACCCTTGACTACTGGATTTACAGGAAATCTCCATTGATACGTTTGTACAGTGACCAGAATATTTGAAATCAAGATGGTTTCTGTTACTTTAGTGTAGCTGTGGGTGTGGAATGACAGTATTTTGTGATGATGTGAATGGCTCATATTTTTTTTTCCAGTTGAATAAACTAAAATATCTCTCATTGCCAAAATGGTAGAACATCAAAGTTAAAGCCAACTGAAATGATGTTTGTTGTTTCCCAATGAAAATAAAATTAATTTTGTATATATAAAGATTCTGTTTATATTTGAAATTATTGTTTTGAACCAACATTCTTCCTGAAGGCTGGGATGTAAAAACAATTCCATCTCATTGCCCTGTGCCTATTTTTAAAAACTCCTATAAATGACTTAAGGACACAGATTTTAAGTAGTCTTGGGTTTGAGTTTTTGCTTTGCCATTCACTACTCTGTGGTTTCATTAAGTTAATGCTCTGGAAATCAGTTTCCTCTTTAATTTTCTTTAAAAAAAATAATATATATAAAAGGCTTGATGTTTTTTGTGCTCCTATAAGTGTCTGGCACGTGGTATATTTTCACATTTAAAAATTTTGATCTGATTTTCTTCATCTCCCGGTGTACTTATGTTTTTCTGCTTCTGTTAATATTTGCTTTGTGTTTATAAAGTAGTTTTCTTTACATCAGTCTTGTGAGCTAAGATATATTTTACTAACATTAATGTATTCGTGAGCTAGAATGTTTGGTAACACTAGCATACCAGACTTTTAAAAATTCAATAAATATTGGGGCACCTTGGTGGCTCAGTCAGTTGAGCATCTGACTTGGGCTCAGATCATGATCTCGCGGTACATATTGGGCTCGCTGCTATCAGCCTGTCAGCACAGAGCCTGCTTTGGATCCTCTGTCCCCTTCTCTCTGCCCCTACCCCACCTGTACTCTCCCAAAAATAAATAAATATTTTTTTAATCAATAAATATAATGTTCTTGCTTTTAGATTTTGTTTTTCTATCACACATACTGTTTCTGTGTTGCATGCTCTATGTTGGGAAGGAGAGGCCTAGGATAAATGCTTATGGAAGTGGAATGTTGAAGTTATACTTTTGTGGTACCAGAATGATAACCTTGATCAGAGTATACCTTAAAGTCAGATCTGGCAAGGGCTTCTCCTTTGGTTATTTCAGAAAGTTTCAGGAAGAATACCTGAGCCTCTTTAAAATGACCCTCCTTTCTACATGTTGTGACTGGAAATCCACCAACTGTGAGGCTTTGTCTCTTTTGAAAGTTCAGGATGTTCCAGTGTTCCTAGAGTGGGAATAGGGGCATTGGGTTAGCTCATTAAGCTTTTTCTTACACTTGTGCTTGAAAATATGCAAAATTTTCAAATCTTTTATTTAAGCCTGGTTTGTTAGGAATAAAGACTGAGACCCAGGCTTTCAGTGCCTGAATCAAAAGGGATCTCCCACCAAGAATTGAAAATCTTATTAAATCAAGGAAATTTTGGGGTGCCTGGGTGGCTCAGTCGGTTAAGCGTCCGACTTCGGCTCAGGTCACGATCTCGCGGTATGTGATTTCGAGCCCTGCGTCGGGCTCTGTGCTGACTGCTCAGAGCCTGGAGCCTGTTTCAGATTCTGTGTCTCCCTCTCTCTCTGACCCTCCCCCGTTCATGCTCTGTCTCTGTCTCAAAAATAAATAAATGTTAAAAAAACATAAAAAAAAATCAAGGAAATTCTAAAACAATTTTATTTATGTCACTTTTACCTGCTACAAATAATATATAGATGATCACTGATAATTCTAACCAAGATGATTAACTATGCAGTTTTAGCACCATGTTCATTTTATAAAGAAACAATGGCAGGGCACCTGGGTGGCTCAGTCGGTTGGGCATCACACTTTTGCTTGAGTCATGATCTCACGGTTCATGGGTTCGAGCCCCACATCGGACTCTGTGCTAACAACTCAGAGCCTGGAGCCTGCTTCGGATTCTGTCTCCCTGTCTCTCTTCTCACCTGCTCATGCTCTCTCTGTCTCTCATTGTCTTTAAAAAATAAATAAACATCAAAAAAATTGGCAAAGTAATGTTCAAAAAGTAACATTTATCTTTGCAAAGGAATGGAGCCATGGATGAAAAGTTAATGGTGAGTGGTTAGGCAATTGTTTTTAATAACCTTAAAGTAAGTCCTCAAGTAAGATTGTTTTGCCTAGAGACAGGAATTTTTTTTCCTTAAGAAGCATAGGTATACTTTTGTGGGGCACATGGGTGGCTGAGCTGGTTAAGTATCCAACGCTTGATTTTGGCTCAGGTCATGATCTCCTAGTTTGTGAGTTAGAGCCCTGCATTGGGCTCTGCATTAGCAGTATGGAGCCTACTTGAGGTTCTCTCTCACTCTTTCTCCCCCCGCCCCCTCTCTCTCTGTCCCTCCCCTGCTTGCACACACACACACACACACACACACACACACACTGTAAATAAATAAATAAATAAATAAATAAATAAATAAATAAATAGAAGCAGCTTAGGTATATTGTTGTGATAATCATGAGGAAAATTGTGGTATATCCAACTTTTCAGGAGTATTTATATTTTATTAAGACAGGCCCATCAATTTTGATTCAAAAGCAAACCTCTCATATACTTTATTGACAAAGTAGTTGTATTCCACGATCCCAGTTTACCTCCACAATTTAAGCAAATTTAATACGTGAATCCAGATATAGAGGTGTTTAAACTAAATGGTTATACACGTGACATATTTGCCAAAGGATTCTTTGGAAGAGCAATCTTGGCTAGTCAGTATAAAAGTGATTCAGTATAGATACAAACTTACAGTGTTACAGAGAGGTACACAAATGGGCAACTGTACAATCAGTGGGATATTACTATTTTAAAAATGCAATCTCTGCTGATAAATACCTCTTCTCTCATTAGAATACACTTTTGTTTTGATAGTTGAAAGTATTTTGAATTTGGCCTTTTGAAATTGACACTGAAAGAGTGGATTAGAGTATAAATAGATGGTTAGGCTATCCTTGTGATGTCTTGGGCAGTGTGCTTTATGCCAGTAAGCACTAGCTTGGCCATCATTTGGTCAAACCATGTAAATTGGTCTCTTTCGGTTGATTTATATTTGACTGTTTCATGTTCCCAAGTAATTTTTCTGTTCTGTAATTGGCCTTTATCAGCTGATTATGAAAAACCGAGAATATCACACATTCAGTTTTTCAATTATTGATTAGCTACATATATTTCCCCTACATATATTTATATTACATATTTATATTATAAGTGAAAGAATACAGTTTCAAATATTATTAATAGTTTACAGTACATTCCAGTGGATGTTAGATCATTAACCTACTAAAATTCTTTAAAAGGTTTTTTACCAAGGACATGTCTTAACTTAGAAAGTGACAGGTTCCAGAGAGATCTTTTTGAGTACCCAAAGGGTAAATGTACCAGAATGGAAAGGAAGTGTGAATAGTGAATACTGATGCCAAGATGAATGAATGAGAGACTGTGTCCTGCAATAGGAATTCTTGGAACCAAGAATTTGGGAGGTTTGGGAGATACTGAAGATCATAGCTACGTAGTCAAATATTGAGGATTTGCATAATTATTGTACCTCTGCCTTCTGCTTTTTTCCCACTCTTGCCATTCCAGTTGTAGTCATTTCTATTAGCTGTTGAAGGTGGTAGAAATGGTTAATAAACTTTCATTTTTGTACCATTGCTTGATAGTAGTCATTTTTTAATGTAATAGGTGATTACACCTAAAATGGAGAGATATACACTAATGGAAAGATATGCACTGTATGCAACATCTTAATTACTAACCTGACACATGCCTTCAAAAGACAGATGAATAGACTCAAAAGAGAGATTCCATTCCATTTTCTACCTTTTGATTCCACTTCTTGATTTTATGTGAGGTAAACATAGTATATTTTATAAATTCTACTGAAGAATAAAAACAATTTATACATTTTTCTAAATTAATTGACTTAAACAGGATACTGGGAAGTTATAAAATATGGATGTAAAGTCTTTCATAGAATGTCTTAATGCCATTCCCCGTTTGTTGAGGGCAGAGGAGAGTCAAATTTTCAAATACTCTTGCTTGAAAATCATTTTCTATCTAAACTCAGAACCTAAAGAGGTTGCCTGTGTACCCAAATACATTTTCAGGTAATCATTACTATTAAAGTTTGTAAGATCCAATTGTTCAAAGGTAGTGTTTTGTTTTGTTTTATTTACTTTTTATTTTATTTTTTAACATTTTATTTTTAAGTCATCTCTATGCCCAGAGTGGGGCTCGAGCTCATAAACCCAAGATCAAGAGTTGTGTTCCCCATTGACTGAGCCTGCCAGGTGCACCCAGAAGGTAGTATTTTTGTTGATTCTCCTTTCTTAATTTCATTGCAGGGAAACACATATCCAAAAATATTTTAACTGAATTTGAGGATATTTTTATATTTTTGATTGATTTTTACAACAGATTTGCCTTTCTCACCACGGTTGGATGGTTCTAACATGAAAAGTAGCCAGAGTCCTTAGACTTGTGCCAACAAAAAGTAAATGAGGAAGTAGGCCAGTTATATGCAGTCATAGGGGTATCTAGGATCTTGAGATTTTGAGATTATCTGTAGGTGACCTTCAAAGTAGGTCATCTGTGTGTGAACACATTACTGTATGAGTTAATGAAGGTGGCAGTGACAGAGAGGAAAGAAAAGCTCCCCTGCCCAAGAAGACCTCACAGGACTGTGCCTTTTTTTCTTATGGTTTCGCAGCAGGATCAAACAATTAGACTGAAAAAATCAGAAGCCTGTCATCTGTGAGCATTTTAGTATTTTAAAAGTAATATTCAGGGCGCCTGGGTGACTCCGTTGTTAAGCATCTGACTTCAGCTCAGGTCATGATCTCACAGTTCATGAGTTCAAGTCCCACATCGGGTGAGCCCTGCTTCTCTCTCTCTCCTCCCACCCCTCTCTTCCTCTTCCCTTCCTGGGATTCTCTCTCTCTCTCTCTCTCTCTCTCTCTCTCTCTCTCTCTCCCCCTTGCTCACTTGCGCCCTCTCTCTCTCAAAGGAAATATATATAGAAGCAAACAATAAAGTCTGAAATAAAGGGAGAACTCTGTTGAAAGGTGCAGAGTCAGCATGGGTAGTTAGTATTTGCTCTCTCCCCAAACACAGGAAAATGAAGTAAAGGAACACATATCTACCCTTAGGAACAAACACAAAAGGAAAGGATGTAACAGAATGAAAGACATTAACAAATCTCTAGAATAAGTTAAGGAAATTCCACCCATAATCTACCAAGTTTTCAGTGGAATGGGCCCATAGTGAAGTGTACTAAAAACAGTTCTATTGAAGTCAAACCACTCGCTATAACTCCCAGGCAGACCCCTCTTCCACTTGGCTTTGCAGTTTACTGGTCAGGTATAATTCTTCCAGGCAGGAGAGTTTTGCTTTGTTTGTTTTGTTTTGTTTTGTTTTGTTTTGTTTTGTTTTGTTTTGTTGAAAAGTGATTCCCCCCAGAAGGGTCTATGGATATTAACATTTGGTCCCCTAATGAAATACAGGTCTTGAGCTGATCACCAGTCAGTGGAATTAACCAGTCAGCAAGCCCTTTGCTGCACACAAAACTTCCCATTTGAGTTTTAGTGCCTCCCTTATAAGTACAAATTGGCAAACAGTAGCATTAGGCCTGTGAGGAATGTCTGCAACGTGACCATCTTGAGAAAAAATCTTGGAAGAAATACCTTCCAGGAAGCAGAAGAAAAGTTCCTTAAGTGCCTCAAAGAGATGAGCATGTAGAGGGGATTTATTAAGAAAAAACAGGATATATTTTTTTAAGAAGCAGTCAGAATAAGCAAGTTCTTTGGGAAATTAAAAACATACCAAAATAGGGGCACCTGGCTGGCTCAGTCAGTAGAACATGTGAGTCTTTATCTTAGGGTCGTGAGTTCAGGCCCCACACTGGGCATAGAGCTTACTTTAGAAAAATAAAATAGGGGTGCCTGATGGCTCAGTTGGTTAAGTGTCCAACTTCAGCTCAGGTCATGATCTCACAGCTCATGAGTTTGAGCCCTGTGTTCTGACAGCTCAGAGCCTGGAGTCTGCTTCAGATTCTGTGTCTCCCTCTCTCTCTCTCTCTCTCTCTATCTCTCTGCCCCTCCCTCAATCATGTTCTGTCTCTCAAAAATAAATAAACACCAAAAATAATGATAATAATGATAATAACAAACTAAAAATAATAAAATAAAAATATCCTTCAAATAAAGAAATGTAGTGGAATGATTGGATAACTAAATATGAGGAATTTTCCGAAAAAGTAAAATTATCTAAAGAAGAGGAGTGTAAGATAGTGCAGAAAAGAAATTAGAGAATGTCTCCCTCCACAAGACTCAGTGGTTGAATAACAGGTGTTACAGAAAAGGAATGGGCAGACATGATCTTAAGCATTTTTGTTTTTCAAGAGAGAACTGATTGATTACCTGATGTGTTTAACCATATATGGGAAGAGTTTTCATACTTTGGATTAACAAGAACTAGTGATAGTTACTTAAAAACCAAAGCGTCTGTAGAAATGAGGCGGTCAGCCCCCGAGGGAGGTGGGGGGATATGAAACATTGCACAGGAAAAGATATGTGATCCATTTGGCTCCACTGTGGACTGAATCATATATGCATTGAATATTGATTACAATCCCCAAACAGACGTGGAACCAAATTGGCGAGGGGAGGATGTGACATGAGTAAAGGTGGTGTAATATGCCTCCCACATAACAGGAAATCAATACATGATACACACAAGTCATACGTATTTAGAATCCCGGAGACAAATGTCAGAAGAAACTGCTCAGTTAAAAACGTACACCTCTGGTGGGAAGGAGGCATCCAGTTGGGAGACGTGGGGCAGGAGGGACGGCTGTGTTTCTTTTTCCATTAAACGACACTCAGTACCATCTGACTGTTAAAACGATGAGCATGTTTTTACTTTGGTTAAAAAATTAAAGAAAGCAGCAAAGGGGATGGTTGGTTTGTTTTTGCAACAGCCTACCGCATACAGTTTTGACACAATACATAAATGTTTCAGTAGGAAGGATGTGAACCGAATGCACGCGGGAAGTTTGGGGATGTTTATCTGGTTCATCTCAGGTCTGGCTTCGGGGACTTGCATCCTGTGCTGTCACAGAGGCCCCACGTTTGGTTTAAGGTTCTACCCTCACTGTTTCAAATTCTTAGTAATTTAGGGACAGGGGGCCCCACATTTTCGTTTTGCACAAATTGTGTAGCCAGACCTGCTTCAAATAGATACATTGTTTGAATTCTCGACTGACTGAGGTTGCAACTACTTCCTTTGACCCTGACCTTCTAGGGCCTGTTGTTTTCAGAACCCAGTCATGACAGGCCACAGGGAATGGAGTAAATAGACATTTCTCACAAGGTTATTTGGAAGTCGTATATTACGTGACACCCCAGAAAATTCTTCTGTCATCTTTAAGTTCATTTTTTGTTCTTTTATTATTTATTTTGAGAGAACAAGCAGGGAAGGGGCAGAGAGAGGGAGACAGAATCTCAAGGAGGCTCCTATGTGGGGCTCACACGCACGAACTGTGAGATCATGACCTGAGCCAAAACCAAGAGTTGAACACTTAACTAACTGAGCCACTCAGGTGTCCTCATCTTTGTTCTTTTAAATAAGACCTTTGACACAGGGGATTTTGCTAATAGAACTTATTTTTTAGAATGTTTCTAGGTTTATAGAAAAGCTGAGAGGAAGGGATAAAGATTTCCCTTCCCAGGGACCCCCTGGGACCCCCTGTCCCAGCACATGCATAGCCTCCCCAATTATCAACATCCCCCACCAGAGTGATAACAATTGATGAACCTATAGTGATATATCATTATTACCTCTGGAGTCCATAGTATACAATAGGACACACTTTTGGTCATTGTATTAGTTCTGGCTGTTATAACAATACTATAGATTGAATGGCTTATCAACAACAGAAATTTATTTCTCACAGTTCAGGATGGGAAATCTAAGATCAAGGCATTGGTCTGTGTCCCCACATGTCTGAGAGGGTAAGGGAACTCTCTAGGGTCTTTTTTATACGGGCACTAATCCCATTTGTGAGGGATTATGATGTAAGCACTTCATAAAGCCCCCACCTCCAAATACCATCACGTTGGGGATTCTGTCTCAACACAGGAATGTTGGGGGAACACAGACATTCAGTCTATAGCAGATTGTACATGCTGTGGGTTTGGACAACTTTATAATGACATCTACCCATCATTATAAATCATACAGAGTAGTTTCACTGTCCTAAGAATCCTCTTTGCTCTCTGTGTGCCTCCCTCCCTCCCCCCAGCCCCGATCATTTTTAATTCTGAAGTACGCACTGAGTACAGTGGGTTTCATAGGAAAGAAAATCAGTGTCCCCCAGCGGAGTAGTGAGAAGCTATGCTTGCTCCATTTGGGGAGAAAGACATGTATGGAAACTCCGAGGTGTGAAAGGACTCCCACCAAGCAAGGACACAGAGAGGACTGAAATCTGGCCCCTTTTGGCCGATGGGGAGACCTCACTTGGCTTCCTGTAAGGAGCAACACCCTCTGCAGTCAGTTCCCATTTCCTGGCTGGTCACTAATGGCAGCGTGTGTGCCCCACGTGTGTCCTTGACAATGCCAGTTTGGGGAAGCACTCGGTCTGGTGCGGTCTCTGAAAGGGTCTCTTCTGTCCCCTTCCTCCATAGGCCGACCGAACCTGTCAGATCTGCCTCGAGTCTTTATGCTCCTGGCCAAACGCCCATGCGTTGGGGGATGGGAATCATTCAAGCTCAGTGGTGGGGGCTAAGCTGAGGGTGTCACGCCTGCATGGGAGCAGGGGGCAGACAGTGCCAACTAAGGGATAATGACTTGTCACCATGAGGTGAGGAGGCAGAATTTCTTGTTTGGTTAGTAAATTGATTTTAAAGGCAGTTAGCAGAGAGGAGCTTTGGCAATGTCTAGAGCAGTCGTAGTGTTAAGGCAGCCATGGCACAGCCCCCAGAACGATGCATTCGAACGGCAGCTGATTTGGATATATGTGTTCTGCTGTATTTCTTCAAAGGATTTATTTGCGGTTGTATCTTATTTATTGTTAAAATTATTTAAAATTGCAGTGTTCTAGAGGTAGCTGTGTTTAGTATAAAGAGATGTTTGTGACTTGTGGCTTAGCTGAAATCATCTCTCTTTACATTTTGTGGAAAACAGTTTTTTTAAAGGGCGACAGCTCCCACGCAGGTAACATTCACTCGGGCACGCCTGGGAATAATACTAGGTGAAGATGACAAAATCATCAGAGGCCTTTCTTCTTCCCAGTCTGTAGGGGCTTTTCTGGATATCTGTTTAGGTCACGTGCCCGACACTGTGCTAGACGCAGGAGATGCAGGTTGGATGGGATAGTCAGTCTCTGTCTTGGGAGAGTTCACAGTCCAGGGAGGGAGAGATGCTAATCATTACACATGGAGATAAAGCCAATAAATAAAAAGTTCAGGATGTCTTGAGAGCTGAAAAGGAAGAGCTAATTTAGGTTGAGTTCAGGCAATGACTTGTAAGCTAAAGGATGAGTTAGGAGAAAGAGTATTGCCAGCACAGGGAACAGAATGTGCGAAGCGCTTGAAGCAGGAGTAAGCCCTTTGTGTGAAATGAATCCAAAGAAGGTCAGTATCTCCAGAGCTCAGAAAGGAAGGCGTAGAGTAGCATAGGGTTAAACTGCGAAGGCAGGGAGGGGCCACACACAGCCAAGGCTCCAGCAAGGTGTTCGTTTTAAAATTATAGATACAATGGAAGCCATTAATACATGGGGAACGGTGAAACTAGACGTTTTGGATCATCATACATCCAAGGGGTAAATAAGGGTAGTTTTCACACCTTGGTGGAGATTTTAGGCTTCGTCAGATAAACCTGGGTTCAAATCCTGCGTTTGCTCTTTGCTAGCTCTGTGGCCTCAGTTTCTCACTTGTAAAATTGACATGATAATACCAAATACCATAGTAGAGTTTGAAAGACATGCAAGGCATGTGTACAGTATCTGACCTCTAAGAAGCTCTCAATATCTAGAGGTAATGGAATTAATAGTAGTCTTCTTTCTTGTTGTTAGGATGTATTTAAGGAAACCAGTGTAAGTGAGCAGAGGGGCAAAGGAATAAATAATTAAACTCTCTGGCCAGTAAGTAGGATAGGGATAAATAGAAGAGTCTGTTCCAAGAACCAAAGAGAGGAACCCCCCACACACACATTAACATTTATTTAATTGCCTTTGTGATAGGAAAACTCAGAAAGCCTGGTGGTGGAACCTGAATAATTTCTACCAGTTCTCGTCCTGGCATTTTTACTTTGTGGAATCATAGTTAATTAAACAGCTTGTATGTAAGAGGTTAGAAAGCAAACATGAGAGATTTGGTGTGAATGGTCATTAGACATATTTGAAAATCCCTGAAAATTTTTCTCACGGAAAAATTTTCTCACGGAAAAATTTTTGGAGACTATAACTTTTTTTTTTTTGAAATAGGAAAGAATTGCTAACCTGACCTGCTTCATGGTGATTCATTCTTTTCCCATTCTGCTCCTTAAAACAAACCAAGAAGCCAGATGTTTAGTTGCCGAAGATGAAAACCATTTCCTTAGAAATCCTGAATGAAAGAAAAAGGGCTTCTCTAGAATGGCAGGGTCTCTTTAAAGGTAATCATGACCTGATTCAATAGAATGCGGTTGTAAGAATGTTGCTCATAGCAACAAAGAGCACTTACAGATACATTCATTTTCAAAAATAAGCCTTCTCTAATAGTAAGTCGGTGTGGAATTTTCCTGTTCACTGTTCTGAGTGTTCTTTTTTTTTTTTTTTCAACAATTGTGTGGACTTAAGTCATATTCAGTTTGGTAGGCTTATAACCTTTTAAGTGCTTCTGTTTGCTTAAAAATCCACCATTCATTTTATGGAATATTTTTTACCTATTAACACCCTCTTTTTCTTTCTGTGAATTTAAATCAAACTTAAGAGTGACAAGATACTAGGAAAAAAGTCCTTTGTTCCCCCATATTTATAAGTATCAGGATGAAATCAGTGATTTTTAGTTGTTAGTATTTAAAAAGGTAAACATGAAATAAAAAATTTCTAATACGTTTGTATATTTTTTAAATTTATTTCCTCTGACTGTTAGTGACTTGAAATGTTGAGTGTAATGCTTCAAAACAAGAGAGTAAAGCTAGTAATTTTGGCCACTTTTCTCTCTATTCTTGGTTTCTTAAAGTAGAATTTATGAATAATTATTATACACAGAAATCCAGATAAAACAGCCATGCCTAAAGTTTATCTATTCCAAAGATGCAAAATAAGATATTTTTATTTATCCAGAGATACAGTTCTAAGTTGCACTATTTTTTCCTTCATAATAGGCTTCTTGTTTTGAGAGTTTGTTTTTTTTTTTAAGGAATTAGATGTAGATCTGTAAAATTGGATAACCGATCAGTAGTTTTGGAAAAAACATAGCATACCATGGTTAGACGTGAGCCCTTCAATATAAAGATGCTGAGGCTGTCTTCTCTTAAAATTTTTTTCTTCCATCTCTCAGGCCAAATTTTCATTCTTTTAATGGCCTATAAAGACAATTTTGTTTGTGGAGTTTTCTGGAACAGAGTTTTTTTGAAACAGTGATCGCTGTGGTAAATTTATCGTCAGGCGAGTAGAGTAGTTTCTTCCCTCATTCCCTCATATCTTGCCTGTGACTTCTGGTGTCTGATAAAACATTCATGAGACAAAATACTGGATGGAAGTCATCAGGAGTAGAATTGTAATTACTGCTCTGCTGTGTGACCTCAAGCAAATCATTTAACCTCTCTGGGCCAAGTCTGAGCAATGAATTGAAAGACTTGGACTTTGCTAACTGAGGTATCTTCCGAGCCCATTCTGGGATTGATTAGAATATCAATCCTGATTTTGTGGAGGTTTAGAGAGAACTGTAGCTTGTTTCTCTCTTAGCTACAATGTGTTATTAAAGTCTTAAATTTGCATTGTAGGTAGAAAAGAAACAAGTTTTCATGTGGAGGTAGTGCTGATGGCAATTCGAGTTAATTCTGGACTCTCCCAGATGAAAACTGCAATTTTTCTAGCTATAGCGATCTCGCCTTTGTCTCACACTCATTGCCATGTAACAAATATTTATTGACCTAATGTGCCAGCCATTCTTTTATGCACCAAAATAGAATGTATTATATAATACAGGTGTTTTAAACTTGGCAAATATATATATATTTTAATGATTTTTTTCATACTTTCAGACTATGCTATTCATATTTAGAGGGGTGCACAAAGTCTATGAAACTCACATAATCCTTTGCTAATTTTGTTTTGCTTATATTGTTAAATAATATTTTCATCACTAATAGGAATTTCAGTATAGGGAGCATACAATATAAATGTGGAGCAGAAAAGGCATAACCTCTGGTATGAAATGATTCTTTTTTACTGCAGCCTTATAATGCTGATGAATTTGTCGGTTTTGATTATAAGATGGTTTACACCCTGTTATCTGTGGTTCCTTTGGCTTCGCTGATAATTATCAATTTCTTAACATAGACTCATATAGGACATCTTCTCTTTGTAATCATTTATTTCTAACTAGTCGATGTATTAATAAAAATTGTATAATCTTTCTAAGGTTAGAACTTTGTTTCCTTGGCTTTGGAGAGTTTTAGTTGTCCCTTCTTCCCCACCCCTCCCCAAATTCCATTACTCCCCCTTCTCCCTCTATTAAGCTCTCCCTAGCCTACTAACAGGTCTAAATCCTGAAGGTCCAGTTTTCACTGGCCAGTGTTATCACACACTCAAAGAACAGCATAGAACCCATTCACTATCAGAGAGTCGGTTAAGCATCTGACTCTTGATTTCGGCCTGGGTCATGATCTCATGGTTTGTGAGAACGAGCCCCGTTTGGGGCTTTGCAACTGACAGCGTGGAGCCCGCTTGGGATTCTCTCTCTCCCTCCCTCACTCAGGCTAGCACACGCACACACTCGTACTCCCTCTCAAGATGTTTATTTTGAGATACACATTAAAATAAAAAACGAAAACACTTCAGAATCCACTTGCCAAAGGTGATATGATTTCAGCGTAAAGTAGTCAAATTGATGAGTCATTTTCTCCTTCCGTGACTCCTCTTTGTCTGCCTATTCCTAATCTGTTGGTAAACTTTTTGTTCCTTCTGATGTACTTTTACCTAATGTAACTCCGAAGTTAAAGAGGAGAGTTGAAGATCCTGATGTAATCAAAGAAAGAAATTCAGTAAACTGTACCAGTGACTTGAGAACTTACCAAAGTATAACAAATTCTTTCAACCTTTATAGTTGGGCCAAGGTCAAAAAAGTTGGCCATACATGAATGAAACGGCTATTATGTAAAGAAATAGTGGTTCTCAAAGACCAGCTGCAAGTTGAGATACCTCCTTTGTGGCAGCATTGTCACTAAGAAATAAAAGTAACACTTAGAACTTCTCTGACCCAAACAAACTGAGGGCTGCTGGAGGGGAGGGGGTGGGGGTGGGGGGATGGGCTAAATGGCTGATGGGCATTAAGGAGGGCACTTGTTGGGATGAGCACTGGGTGTTAAGGGAGGAATCACTAAATTCTACTCCTGAAACCATTATTGCACTATATGTTAACTAACTTGGATTTAAATAGGAAAATAAAAAGAACTTTTCTGACCCAACACTGCTCTATCCCTACACTGAGAAAATACCTGGTATACAGTAGGTCCTCAAAAGATATTTGTTGAAAAACACGAATCTTCTGACTTTATCAGTATCTGATTAGAACTTTTTTTGTCCATTTCTTTCTTTTTGTTTTTTGTTTTTTGAGAGAGAGAGAGAGAGAGAGAGACAGAGTGTAAGCAGGGGATGGGCAGGGAGAGGGAGACACAGAATCTGAAGCAGGCTTCAGGCTCTGAGCTATTAGCACAGAGCCCAACACAGTGCTCGAACCCATGAACCGAGAGATTATGACCTGAGCTGAAGTTAGACACTTAACCAACTGAGCCACTCAGGTGCCCCTGTCCATTTCTTTATGTGGGGACATTTAAAAATATTAATTCAACATAAGTGGAATAAAAGTCAGTGAAGAAAGATGGACATATAGGTTCTCATTCCAAATAGAAACTGAAGTAACTTCTATTTCCATATTAACATCTGACTCTTCTAAATACTCAGTATTCTGTCGAAAACAACAGACGATCTAGTTGGCTTCTGGAAATGTATTGTTGAAAGATTAGTGTGAGTTGGTCTGTTACTAACAACAACAACAAAATTCATTGAACCGCTTTGGTACTTAAAATATTTTAATTCCCTTTGTGTTCTCAGTTTATACCATTTTATATTAATAGCAGCTCCAGAAAGGAGGTAGTTGGGAAGTCTTGTATCCCACAGCCACACCTGGGGAGTTTTTGGCTTCTACAGACCCCAGCTCAGCCTGGATGTCTCTCTCACACCCCTCCTTCCAAACCCTTCTTCCATGGAGATTCTTGCCTTCTCTCATAATCACAGATGTTCACAGGTCTGGTCTGTTTAATCTGATCCCGGAGAAAGAGGACGTAGATCCACAGAAAGAAGAAGGGAGGTGAACTTTGGCTCACGTCAGTCCTCACTGGCCTGTCCTGAGACCCCACTCTACTCTTTCTGTTCCACTTTCCACTTCTCACCGCTTTCCCCCTCTCTACATCCCTCCATGTTCCCATTCAGCTTGTCATCCCAAACCCCCAGCTCTGCCCCTCATCTCCTGAAACTATGGCCCTCTTAAGGCCACTCCCCAGCCCTGCCTTATGGAGCCTCCACCCACAAATCCTCCAACAGTGACCGGCAGTGAGGAGGTCAGGATTCCCACTGACAGGTCAGTGTGGCAACACAGAGAGATGGGCTCCTTCCACCCCGTGTGGGATTGGCCTGGAATGCATTTTCCCAGTGTCCTAGAACTCTTGACCCTGCCTTAGTATTATCATAGCTTTAATCGGGTGTTGTGTGCTGATCTGGCGACTTCATCCCCGATTGTGATCTTGTTTCCCTGGGAAAATGATAGAGTTTTGAAGAACTGACTAATAAATGAACTTTTGGCATACCATAAGTTTGTAAATTGGTGCCTGCCTGTTTTCTGATAAGCGTGTACCCTGCAGCTGCTCAAAAGGGCTTTGTTTGGGGTGGGGGTCGAAAGGGAGAAGGGGGTCGTTGGTTTTAACATTGAGAATATTTAGCTCTAAAGGCACTTTTGAATCATCTTAATTTATATTATTTCTCCATTGAAGCTTGGGTATTTTAGACATAATGTAATTTGCAGAGAAAAATATGTTATTTCAGATACATATAATTCCATAACTGTACATATCAACAGCTGTGTACCTACACTGAGGAAAAGATTCTTTTCCACAGGCATTTCTTCATGGCATGGAAACTAATATTTTAATCCATCTTTTCAAAGAAAGTACTGAGACTTTTAACATGGAGTAGCTGGGGCGACGTCAACTGTGGTATCTATTGAGTCATGCTGAGCAGAATTTGGGGGTTTTGTGTCACTGATGTTTTCTGTTTAAGTAAGAGGCCTGATAAAAAGGGAAAGTATTGCTTCAGAAACACTTACATTTTCATTTTTCAAGATACTGAAATATTTATTACCCAGGTTCTAGGCCACTGAATGTTCACGGTCATCCTTGAAGTAATCTCCACACTTTTCTTGCTTAAACTTGCTAAATGAAGGGTGTCTTCATCAACTTGGTTGAATTGTATGAAACTTGTGTCATACAGGCCCTTTAATCCACACTGTAAAGCTTTTTGTGGAAAATATCTGAACCTTTATTATCATATTATTTATATCTGAGGTAAATTAGGCCCCAAAACTGTCATTGTTGTTCTCTTACTTGCATCAAGAGTTTTACATAAGTCTTCTCCACTGAAAAATTTGAGTCAGATTAATGAGTAATAAATCTAAAGATAACCTTTCTAAAACTGTTGGAGAGCCAAGAAAGTGAATATATAATTGTGATTTAAAAGGATATGTGACGAAGGCGCTCATGGTGCTTGGGAGCTTCTTTCCAGTTGAATGCAACTGAATGAAAATTACTTCTTAGTTATGTTTAAAACAGCATCATTGATTACTTTCAGTGTTTTTTTTTTTAATGATGTATGGAAATACAACAGTGCACCCTAAAAGCTAAAAGTTGAGAAGACAGAGTACCACAAGTTTAGCCAAAAGACAAAGAAATTAATTTAAGATACAGACACCTATGTAAATGTTGGTGTTCACTTCCTCACTGACTGTTTTGCTGATGTTTGCTCTCTTTCCAGTTGAAACTAGGCATACCATTCAAAAACATAGTATGTTCATCAGAAAGTAGGAACTTATCTAATAAATTGTAATTTTATTAAAACATCATGCTTTACATTCCTGATGTGCCATAAAACTTAATGTGGAACAGAAATGTAAAACCTTGACTAGTTGGATTTCATGTGGATTGTGAAACCAGTAGGCCCTTGCTAGATTTGTTTCTACAGTATGAATTTTGATGTTTTTATAACTCATGTTATCCTTTTATTGCATAAATTAGAAATGAAAACTCTTCAAGTTATAGTTTGCTAAATAATGAAGGACAGACGTCCAAGTAAGAACTTTAAAAAGTGATCCCACAACCTACAAGAGTTGATCTGACACATAAAGGTGTTTTTAAACTGCATTTCAATGCTGTTTTCAAATTTCCTAGAGTGAAGGGGTCTTGTGTTTAGCTGGACCACATCTATAGTCAGAAATATTGACATCCACAAGTTTGAGTAGAAATGTTTGTCCTTCCTTAAACCTAATTTAATTGTCTTTGGGTCCAGTTTTTAATATCTTTAAAGACCATGGCTCTATTTTTAAAGGACTTGGGGCAAGAATGTTCTAATATTAGCCAAAATCCTAATCAGTATAATGTAATAGTAGTTCTATTGAGTTTGAGCTGTTATGGGTTATTTTATTTCTTACTTTCCAAACTGTAAAGTGGTTATATTACTTTCATAAATAGACTTATTTTTATGTCTCCATGTGTATATATATTTAGGGAGGAGAGAGACTCTGAATGACTCATTCTGAACGGGGCAGCCGGGGGTTGGGGGGGGCGGCTAGTCTTTAACTTTTCAAATAGCTTTCTTTCTTTTCATTTCTTCACTGAATGTTGCCAGATACCATACATAAAAAGTGTTCCCTTTCTTTTAACTATCTCTCCTTGTTGCCAAGGTGTAAATCTGAAAGTCCAAGTTTCTTTCTCCCGCTTCATAAACAAGACTCGTTGGGTTCTGCTTCAGACACTTGGAGCCCTGCCAAAGTTGTCGTGATGATGTCAGCTTACCAAGAATGTTCACATTTCTCATGCTGTGCTCACATTCCCTGGACTGGAGCAAATGTCCTTTTTGAGCTCATTGAAGTTTTAGGGTTAGATTTGAAAAGCATGCATTGTTTGCAATACTTGATTCTACCTTTTTCAGATCAAGGATCCGTTTTGAACCACATGACAGTTAACAGGCCCATACGATACATTTTGTATCTGTTGATTAAGGAAACACAGAATGGCCAAAAGTTTATTGGGTGGTAGAACCAGCAAGATTTGTTAATCTAATAAATGGAAATTTTATTAATTTATAGAATTCCCTCATTCAGCAAATATTTTATATCTATGTTTATAATATATTTTTGTATTGTTATTTATTGAATTTTACGTTTTTATCAATAACAATGGCATCTAGCTATTTTTGGAAACAAATACTTAGAAGTTGCTCATGGTACAGAATTTTCAGGTATCTTCTGATACTTCTTTGTTATTGGTTAGCTTACTTGGTTTCTACATTAGGACAGCTGGAATAAATATGATCAATTCTGTGAAATAACGTTTGTCCTCAGACACAATTCTTTGTAAATACCAAAGAGATGATGTTTATATGACTTTCTTAGAGTTAATGACCTAATTATCCTAAAAAATAAAATGCCAGTTAATAGTTATTGATATACACATATTTGATTTCTTTTATAGCCTCTCGTGTGAGTTGGCAAATTACATATTTACATTTGGGGAAGGAAGAAGGCCTTGAATATTAATGTTTAAATTGAGTTTTGGTTGACGTTCTAGGCTGATGTTGGATATTAACCACCACTCATCTCTCTTATGGCAGTGTGAGGTATAGTTTTCTTTCAGTCGCCAAATTTTGATTCATTCAAAATAATAGAACTTCTTGAGATAGATTTACTAGCCAAAACTAAGACAGGTATTGTTAATCATAGTGACCACCCTGGCTCTCTGCTCTCTGTTCTCATTGAGCAATAGAATATATCCTTTTGATAATTTATTTGTACAGCATTCCCTTGTGGCTTTTTACAAAAGTTTCAAAAGAGGCTTAAACTAGATAAATTAAAATCTAGCATGAATTCAGAGATTTTTTAAATCTCTATTCTAAGAAACAGTTGCAGATTCCAAAAGTAGTTTTCAAATTAGGAAGGAGGCCTCTACCAATGTTTTACTCCTGTATTAGAATCTTGGAGTTTCAAGAGTGAATTTGCAGAGCGAGAAAGGGACCTGAAGCCCAGCAATGTCAGACTTCCAGATCTTACCTTCCCTGAAATTAACTCATGACAGTGACAGCTCAAAATTAGTGCGTGCTTAAGGTATACTTAAATAGTGGAATACTATAGAGGTCTTTAAACAAATGAGATAGTTACATGGCATAAAAGGCTGGGTTTGCTCCACTAAGCCGCACAGGTTGTTGTTTGTTAGATATTACTACTGTTTGCGGGCAAGAACTGTCTTGTAAACCCTATTATACTCCCTTTTCCCACTTTTACATATTATACAAAGTACATAAATTTTTTTCATTGACCTTGATTTGGTTTATCTGTGATTTTGAGTTAAAGCTGTTGTTTATTCTGTACCACTCAAGGCACTTCCTAAAGAAGAAAGATTCCCTTTCTTCCTCAAGAAATCTTCCCAAATTGATACAAACTCATTCTCTATTGTCCAGTTAGTACAGTTCCCTCAGTTCACATTTGAAGAGATTGTTCTGCTAAACTTGGTTCCATTTACTATTTCTCGCTGCCTTATTTCCAATATGAGCTCCTTTTTCCTTCCTGCTGTTTACGAGCAGCCAGTAGAGTCCTGGGAGATCCTTGCTCAAGAAGGACAGGAGGCTTCCTTCTTTGTAGAGCAATGCATTCCGTAGACCAAAGCTGCAACCACGTGTTTGTTGTAATGTTCTTGTTACTAACCTTTAATCCTATGTTGTCTCAACTATCCTATTCTTTTTATCTCTGTCTGAAAATCACTTCATCTTTTATTATTGTATGTACATTGCCAGCAGCTGGGGACACAGGGTATGCATATTGCTATAAATTGAAGGCTTCAGACCCGGCTCTGTCAGGGCGGGTTTATGTTCAAACTTCACCACATTCTATTTCCAAATAGAAATATAGTGTAAACAGAGCGGAGACTGAGATCAAATTGAACTGAGACGCTGCCGACACCGACCCCCTGTCTCCTCCCTTCTTTTTAACCCTGGTGATGACCTCCTTCCCTGTTGTGGGAAGTTCTTTTCAGATCTGCTGCCTTCTGTGAGGCCTTTTCTCCCCTGCAGTTCCACTCTGCTTTATAAACATTCTTCTGATGTTAAGTTTGTGTTTGGGGAACCTTATTCTTGAATCAGATGCTGTTAAGTTCCCCAAGATCAAATGATGCCATGTCCTTTCACTTTTCACCTGGTTGTCCGAAACAACCAGGAATAATAAGTTGATCATTTTTCTGATTCCCATAACACTGACACAACAACAACAAAATAACCAGAACAATAAACCATTTGTTCTCCTGCCACCAAAGGAGAATCTGGCTCCTTTGATTTTATTGGACTTTTATTTCTGTGTATGGTCTGAAACAAAGAACCATCAACCAGGGCTTGGACGCATTCTTCGTATAGCAAGTTAGCTCTAATGATATCCATTTTTATGAGAGGATTTGCTTTATATGGATGCTTTATAGTGATGAAGCATTGCAGGATACATAAATGATTTCTCATTAAAAAATGGTCCAATTGTATTGGGAGTTTGTATGGATAGATCTAAGCCAGTTAAGTCAGTCATTTTGTTTTGTGGGAATGTTTGTATCTTATTGTTATATTTAAAATTCTAGGGGCACCTGGGTGGGTCAGTTGGTTAAGCGTCTGACTTTGGCTCAGGTCATGATCTCATGGCTCAAGCCCCATGTTGGGCTCTGTGCTGACAGCTCAGAGCCTGTAGCCTGCTTCAGATTCTGTGTCTCCCTGTCTCTCTGCCCCTCCCCTGCTCATGTTCTGTCTCTCTGTCTCTCAGAAATAAACATTAAAAAATTAAAAAATAAAAAATAAAAGTCTATACTTGAGGCACCTGGGTGACTCAGTTGGTTAAGCATCTGGCTCTTGATTTTTGGCGCAGGTCATGATCTCAGTTTGTGGGTCAAGCCCCATGTCAGGCTTTGTACTAACATTGTGTGGGAGCTGCTTGGGATTCTCTTTCTCTCCCTCTCTCTCTCTGCCCCTCCCCCACTCATGCATGCGCTCTCTCTCTCTCTCTCTCTTTCTCTCTCTCTCGGCTCTTCTCTGCTCGCTCTCTCTTTCAAAGAAATAAACATTAGAAATAAAATAAAACAAAGTTCTATACTTGCCTGACTTTGCTTTTTCAGTTATGTTTATGATTAAGCAATATGTTGATGCTGATATTGTCAACGTTCGATAAACATGGCAACATAAATGTGGGGACTCCCAGACTTTAACCTAAGTCAGAGTTCAAATAAAACCAGCCTAGAGGGTAGTAAACTTTATATAATCTTAGTGGGAAGCACATCCAGTGTTTAGACCCTTGAGAAGATTAACCACTGGACCACACGTGGTCTGCTTTTGGCTGGCTGGACCCTTCCTCTGACTACCTAAGTCAACAGTGCCATCATCATCTGAATCTGAGACCCAGGTCAAGTTGCCCCCAATGTCATTTTCATCAACTTCGCAAGTAAATCCCAGCCAGAAATTCATCAATTACCTTTCATCTTGAGAGTTAAATAAGCCTTTGCTTATTTGAGCAAATTTAACCAGAAACTGCTATTTCCTGTACTCATTGCCAATTTAACCAAATTAGCATTGCCTTATTAAGGTTGTAGTGAGAGACTTCTTAAAGGTTTCCTTATTTTTCATTCTCTTGAAGAACTCCATATAGATTAAAATGAAATTATTTGTCCTTTATCTTTTCCATATCATGATTTTTTTTTTTTGTTTTACTGGTTTACCATTGAATGCTATTTCTAATTGTCAGTTTAAAAACTTGTGAGATTTTAGTGTCGGTTCAGATTTTAACAATTTAATTAGATGAAATGTTATTGATGGATAAGACTCCCTGTGCTATGGTAGCAATACTGGATTCCCAGCAGTGGTCTTCTAGTACATAGACATTTCACTAATTTGTTTTCATTTTAACCTTTTCACAAATGCCATGACTTTGCATTTGGTTTGTCCCTAGATAATCAAAAGTTAACTGTCCTCCGTGCATATATTTGATTTGCTTATACATTTTTCTGCTCTGGTTTGCTTATAAGACTATAGATTATTATTTTACTGTAGGCCATTTACTAGCTCTCTGACCTGCCATTTCATTACTACAATTTATGCATAAATATTTGCATGTGTTTTATCATTTGATCATGATTTCACAGTTCATGGGCTCTAGCCCCACATCAGGCTCTGTGCTGACTGCTCAGAGCTTGGAGCCTGCTTTGGATTCTGTGTGTCTCCCTCTGTCTGCCCCTCCCCTGCTCACGCTCTCTCTGTCTCTCAAAAATAAACTTTTTTTATTTTTAATCTTTGAGCTTAGAGGCGCCTGGGTGGCTCAGTTGGTTGAGCATCCAATTCTTGATTTTGGCTCAGGTCATGATCCCAGGGTTGTGGGATGGAGCCTTGCATGGGGCTTAGCACTAAATGTGGAGCTTGCTTGAAATTCCCTCTCTGTCTCCCTCTCTCTCTCTGTCTTCCCCTCCCTCCTTCCCTTCCTTTGCCCCTCTCTCCTGATCGCTTTCTCTCTCAAATAAAAAATAATTTTTTAAAGAAATCTTTAAGCTTAATTTTTACCCATTTAATTTAATTTCCAAAAAATTATTCAAGTAATTAGACATTTCTAGATATAGTAAATTGCTGTTTATTCAGAATGAAAAGTGGTTGCTTTTTTTTTCCATTTAGCATGATTAGACATAATTATTGATAATGTCTGCAAAGACGTCAGCAGTACAGGCCCAGGTTTTAACAAAAATGTAGCCTTTCCAGCCTAAGTCTAGTTGGATATCTGGGTCCAAAAAGAGATCAAATCCAAGAGAAACAAAGCCTGACAGATGGGGTCTGGAGGTGGGACGGGGGAGGCAGCCTAGTCGTGTGACTATAATACAGAGGTGATATTAATACCAGTTACCAAAAGGCGTTTCCAAGACTTCCTCCAAGGTAGGATGTGAGAAGACCAGAACAGGATGCACACAGGCCCCTGGTGACCTGAACCCTGCCAGAAACAGTGAGAGATGATCCAAAGACTGCCTTTGTGCCCAGGAAGGAATTGGAGAAACCCCCTGGCCCAGTGCTTGGAATGGAAGGGAACCAGGCAACAGCTCTGGATGCAGGCGTTGAGCAGAAGAACTACGAGTGGGAGGTACCTGTGAATATCCTGGACTGCTGCCCCCAGCAGGCTGCTGAGGGGTGGGTGGCTTGCTGACACTGGATGTCATTCTAAGCGGAAATGGATCTAGATAGCGCTGGAGTTGGCAACTACTGTTTCCTATGGAGATGATGTAAATGCGTGTTCGGGAAATGGTAATACGTTACACTAGAATATGTAATAATCTGGAACCTATGACATTGATTATAATGAAGCACAGGTTTGCTTTGGTTTTCTTTTAACTAGCTTGGTCTAAAAGTGCTCTTGTGAAAAATTCTGAACTTCGTGTGGAACCACAGGGGACAGTCAATAGCCAAATAAGCCTTAAGAAGGAACAACAAAACGGGAGGTGTATCACACTTCCTGATTTCACTAAAAAGCCACAATAATTAAAATAGTTTGGTACCGGCACAAGGACAGACATATAGACCAGTAGAACAGAATAGAGAGCCCAGAAATAAAGTCACACATAGACAATCAGTTGATCTTTGGCAAGGGTACCAAGAGTACAATGGAGGGAGGACACTCTCTTCAACAAATAGTGCTGGGAAAACTAGGCATACCAGCAAAATAATGAAAGTGTACCCTTATACCATACCCAAAGCACAACTCAAAATGGACTGAAGACTTAATTTAAACACAAGACCTGAAACTAAAACTCCTAGAAGGAACATAGAGGCAAAGCTCCTGGACAGTGATTTCATGGATACGACACCAAAAGCATGGATAACAGAGGCAAAAATAGACAAGTGGGACTATATCAAATTAAAAACTTCTACATGGCAAAGGAAGCCAACAGAGTGAAATGGCAGCCCACAGAATGGGAGAAAACATTTGCAAACCGTGTATCAGATAAAGGATTCATTTCCAAAGTATACAAAGAAGTCTTACAACTCAATAGCAAAAACACCCAATTAAAAATGAGCTAAAGACTTGAATAGACATTTCTCCAAAGGAGACATACAGAAGTCCAACAGGTATATGAAAACATACATAGTGTTACAGATCAGAGAGCTACAAATCAAATCCATGATGAGAAATCACCTCACACCTGTTCAGATGGTCGTTATCAAATAAATAAATAAATAAATAAATAAATAAATAAACAACAAGTCTTGGTAAGGATGTGGAGAAATTTTTAGAACCCTTGTACACTGTTGGTGGAAACGCAGATGGTGCAGCCACTATGGAAAATAGTGTGGAGATCCCCCAAAAAGTAAAAAATAACATTACCATATGCTCCAGCAGTACCACTTCTGGGTATTTATCCAAAAAAATTGAAGTGAGGATCTTGAAGAGATACTAGCACTCCAGTGTTCGTTGGAGTACTGTTCACAATAGACAAGATATAGAAACAGCCTAAATGTCCATTGATAAGTGGATAAAGGAAATCCTGCAATATGCAACAGTATGCCCAGAGAATTTAAAACACAAATCTAATGGCGTTCCTTCTGTGATGAAAGAAACCAACTCAAGTGGTTTCCTATTGCCCTTAAAGCAAATGATCAAAATTTCTCTTTTTGAAGGAAAAAAGAATTCAAACATATGTTGATTCTCTTTAATCTACTTGCTTTTATGTATTTGTGCACAAAAGAACTTATGCAAGGGTATGTAAAACACTTTACATCAATTCTTTAAGGGAGTAGGATTGGAGATGGGCCAAGTGGTGCCCTTAGCACAGTGGCTAAAAGCGGGACTCTGGGTCTAGACGACTTGAATCCCTATCCAGCACTCACGTGCTAAGTGTATGACCTTGGTTACTTAAACTTAACCTTTTTGTACCTTGTTATGGATGTTATGTAATGGATAATAAGAGCAGGAAAGCGCTTGGAAAGTGCCCAGCAACTAGTAAGTGCTATGTGTTTGCTGCGGTTATTTCTTCTTCTCTCCATTGTTGAGATGTTCAAATAAACGTACTTTGCTTTTACAATGAATTTAAAAATTTAAAAGTTTTAAAGAAAAGGGGAATGAAGAGGCTCAAAAATATCTGGGTGAAATTCACATTTCTGCCTACAAGGCTATGAGTGACAGGCACCTGCGTATTAGTAACTTCCATCTTGTTCTGCTTTTCTTCCACTTCCTCTGCACCCTTTTCCTGAGGCCCCGAAACAAGGTCAGATGCCGCTGACTCCCTAGCACTTTTTCTTTACAGCATTTATCCCGGTTGTGATTCTGTATTTCTTTGGGTCATTGTTTAAAAACCGACACCCTGTCCACCCGCATCACTTGGCTAAAACGTACGTCTAAAGGGCCAACACTGTCTATATGACTCACCGTTCTGTCCCCAGTACTTAGCACAGCATTTTGCCAAACTGAGAAGGAAAAGGGTGTCCACAGAACCAAGACTGCAGGCAGGTGCGGAGAGACTCTGGGCTCTATGAAAACTTGGCAGAAGTGATGCTGGAGAGGAGGGAGCTGTTACATTTTGGAGGATAGTGTCATTTCTGGCAAGGATTTTGAATTGTATGCAGCTATCTTTGAGGAGCTTGTCAAGGATTTTAGCCAGAGCCACGACTATAGCATTAGATTGCATTTCAGAGCTCTTACTCCAGCATCAGTGTGGTAGATGGATGCGTGGGTGGAGTCTGGAGTCACTAGAGATGAAAATCATCGAGAGGCAGAACTTAGGCAGCAGAGAGAGGCTTCAAGAAATATTCATAAGAACAAGTAATACTACTGTGTGATGGCGTAGATGTGGAGCCATGTGGCGATGGATGAAGGTGACCTCTGGATTCCTGGTTTGTATTCCTTTATGGATTTTGACTTTCATTTGAGAAGAAACGGGGTAAAAATCAGATTTAGAGAGAAATTTTGTACAATGAGATTTGTATATGTTAATTGTATGTGAGGCATCCTCAAGGGATTGTCCAGGGGAGGCTGAGGGCAGACTGGGCTCGAGAGAGAGATTGAGAAGATACAGGTCTGTACCAGGTAGATGCTGAAGGTGTAGATGGGGTAGTTCAAGCAGCAGCCCTCTGCATGGGCCCAGCCCAAGCCCAAGCCCAAGCCCATCGTCTTCTGTGAAGAAAACTTCCGTCTCCAGGGATTCCAGTCCTTCTGCCTGTTTTGCCTAAATTGTGTAGCGTAGGAAATACCGACCTGGGCTGTAGATATTTCGTAAGTTTTATGTGCCCCAAATCTAGCTCCTCAAGACTCTTTCATTTCAGAAGCTTTTCTTAGAGGCCTGTGGAGAATGTGTCATATACAACGATGCCGTTTCTGCCCTCAGCGATCTCCCTGCAACACGGGGCCCGTGGCTTCACAGAATAGATGTACATGAATCCTACATAGTAGCCATGCTTCTTTAGCCGTTCATCATGGGCATCTACTTCAACAATTGGAGTGGAAGCAAAGGACAGTCTGAAATAAATTTTTATGGTTTAGTGTTAAAACTAAGAAGGGTGAAACTCAATATATTAGGCTTCTCCAGAGAAACAGCAGTGGGGTGTGTATGTGTGTGTAGAGAGAGAGAGGGAGGCAGATAGATTGATTTCAAGGAATTGGCTCATACATTTGCAGAGGCTGGCAAGTCCTTCAGGGTAGGCCAGCAGACTGAAGATACAGAGAAGAGATGCAGTTTAAGACCAGAGGCAGTCAGGGCCCCTGGGTGGCTCAGTCAGTTAAGCATCTGACTTCGGCTCAGGTCATGATCTCATAGTTTGTGGGTTCGAACCCCATGTCGGGCTCTGTGCTGACAGCTCAGAGCCTGGAGCCTGCTTCGGATTCTATGTCTCCCTCTCTGCGCCTTCCCCACTCGTGCTCAGTCTCTAGCTCTCAAAAATAAATAAACATTAAAAAAAAACAAAACACAAAACTTTAAAAAAAGACGAGAGACAGTTTGTTGGGAGAATCTCCTCAAGGAACCTCAATCTTTTCTTAAGGCCTTCAACTGATTGGATGAGGCCTGACCACAGTGTTGGGGATGGGGTGCAGTCTGCTTTACTCCTAGTCTACTGATTTAAATGTTAATAGTATCCCAGAAAATACCTTCACAGAAATACTTAGAATGGTCTTTGACCAAATAACTGGGAATCATGGTTGAGCCAAGTTGACACAAAATTGGCCATCACACCTATTAAGCTGTCCTTGCCTGTGCCATTAACCTGCTGCAGGAAAGCTGTGGAATACTGCAGATCCCTTTGTGGGAGGTCCAGACTTTAGCATGATCATCCAGAGCTTAAATGTGAAGTGCCCAAAACATTCAACATTTTGAGATCCTTAAAGAACCAGAGGCCTTTTGTTACTTATCCCAGTTCAGGAGCTTTGCTGTTGCTTTAGAGGTATTTAAGCATCAAAGTTTCCTTGTTCTGTTTTGCAGTTTGCATTGCCTCTGGAAAGGAAAGCACATACACTCATGCATACAATCAGTAGTTCATGTGGTTTTCCATTTTACAGATAAGAAAACTGAGACTGGCAACATTAGGTTCCCTGCCACATGGGTGGCTATTAAGTGGCTGGGTTGAACCCAGGTCATTTCACTTAAAATTGAATGTTTCCCCCCACACCTCCCACCCCCAAAACTTATTTCTAAGGGGAAAGAAAACTGAGCACAGAGAACATGAACGAGTATGAGAATGAATATTGACAGAACTCTTACCTGAATTCACAGTAGGAGGGAAAAAATTTTACCAGATTATATGCCTTACTTGGTCCCTCTGGGGTTGTGGGTATTTCACTTTAGAAGAGTTTAGGTTTGCAGTTCATTTCTTTCTAATTCTGCATTTTTGGTGACTATATTTGTGGATGAATAAGATTGAAACTGTAAAGAAACCACCTCCTTCACTCTCTGGGTCATCCTGCCCACTGCCCCGTAGCATCGGAGCGTGTTTTCACAGTCCTCGAGTCCGCCAGGTTTCAGTCTCGTGTTATGCCTCCTTCCAGTTTGTTTGCTTAGTTAGCTAATGTGTTTTGCATTCAACCAAGGAAGTTGAAAATACTGCCTCTAAGAGAGCCAGCTAGGGTAGAAGTGCCGTCCAACTTAAGAGTGGCAGACTGGCTGAGTTCTCTGGGTGATGATTGAGCCACCCACTAATTTTAGGCCGGGAACGCTTGGAACACAGATTGAGTTTTCAATAGAAAATAACATCCTGCTAAGAAATTCTATAACCCTTGGAAATATCTTCTGGCTGTCTAGCTCTTGGCCATTTTGAAGGTTCATGTCCCTACTCATTCTCACATTAAGTGTGGTAAAGACTTTAGTTTTGAAAATGTAACTTTCTACCTTAGATCATCTGGATCTCAAAGGTTATAAAAGCGAAGTTGTCTTTCTTTCCTATGACTAATGTCGATGGGAAGCAGTGAGCCTTGGGCCACAGTCTCACCCATAAGTGGATAAGCTGAGTCCTAGCACACAGGCCTACAGAATTGTCCTGAGTTACCCCTCTCTAGCTTATAAACCAGATACCGAGTTGTAGTACAAAATGTGTATTAATTGGCCATACCTACATTCCTGTCGTAAGTTTTCAAAAACTTTCCTTGTGTATATCATCTACCTTGGTTTGTATGAATGAAGTTTAAGTTTATAGCCGGAGCTCCGTTTGGTCTTGCACGACAAATTACACGTGGCTTCGTTAGTTTCATTTTGGCACCTTTTTGAACTTTTTGGAGCTAAAAACCAAGCCATTAAAAATGTTTTCCAGGGATTAATTTCCCAAAGACAATACCAAAATGTAAAAATGTCTGCCTTGAATATAGAGTCGGTTTTTAATGTGTCATAGGTTTGAACTTCCCCCTAGATTGTCTCATTGGATTTTCATAACAAGTCTGTATAGTAGGTGCAACAGCTGGTGTCATTACCGCTTTATAAAAGAAGTAGAATCAGGGGAACAGCATTCCCATAAAGACCCCCTGGACGGTATATTTTTAGCAGTTCCATTTTTAGTCACCTGCGTTGAGTCAGGGCACTGATTCCAGCTGGCTGCATTGCATACATCTGCTAATGCTATTTAATCCTCATAACTACCTGTGAAGTTGCTGGTAGGGTTCTCACTTTATAGATGAAGAAGGTAAGTTTCTGAGAAGTGAAGTAATCTATCCAGGGTCTTGCTGCCGGCTAGTGAAACTCCTATAGAAAAAGCCCACGCTTTTTCTAGTCTTCAGGCTTTGCTTCATTACAGTGTTCACATTGATGTCGTTAAGTTCTGTGATCATGTATGACCCATACTTGATTTTTAGTTCATCAGAGTATCTGAGTGGAAAATCGATCAGAGCCAATGCAAATTTGATTTGTCAGATCCTGTGGTTGCTATATGCTAACTTTAATAATGAAGTGCAATAAATCCCTGTGTGTGTGTTTTTTATGGCAATGAAGATGTTTCAGCTAAGAAGAAAGTATAACATGAGGAGATTAAAATATTTAAATCCAACAAGTATTTTTAGAGCACCAGTATTTGCTAGGTGATGTGATTGGTGCTTTCATACATACTTATTTAATATGATCTTTATAACATTCCAGCAGGCCTCAATTATTGCTTATTTACAGATAAGGAAACTGAGCCTCAAAAAGAATACAATCTTTAGGGAAGAGTACACAGCTAATAAGCAGAGCAGGATATGCACTGAGATCTTTTACCTTCCTGTCCATTACTGTTTGTCCAGTGTTAATGCTCCCTGCTTACAACACGCTCTGTTGCTACTGTGGTCACTCTGCTATCCCTCAACCCACCACCAGCCCAACCCAGTCCTTGATATTTGCATACCCTCACTTGTGAATTTCAGATAACTTAGGCAGAAACCCAGAGAGCATTTCCTGAATTGTAACTAGATTTGTCTATGGGAAATCAGGCATCTAAAGAAGGTACTATATTATGCAGTCATTAGCATCTTGTTTAGGAACCTCTGTTTTTCAGAATTAATTTCACAGAAAGCAATGGAGTTATCTATCAAGCATTTCTGAGAAATAAAGACGAGAGATGGATACATGTAGTTCAAATCAGGACAAGTCATTACATCTGCAATGGGTATTTAAGGAGTCCTGAGATAATTGAACATGGTAATTGTGTTGCTGTGTCTGAAGGGTTTCACTGACACTTGTTTTTGTTTGTGTTTTGCCTGAGCCCATAATTGCAGAAATATTCTCCCATGGTGATTAGTTCCCAATTTAAAATAGACTGTTTCATTAAAGGTAACTCCATAATGAGACCAATGAGGACCCAAGCTGTGTGCTTTAATGATAGTAATTCCCTCTCTGCTTGCAGCTTGACCATGTGCACACAGAAGATGTGAGTCAAAGCCTTCATCTTAAGTCCTGCTTGAATAGCAAGAAAAGAGGAGGTCGAATTACATTGCCTCTAAGGTCCCTTCCAGCTTTAGCATTCTGTGATTCTTTGGAATATTCACCAAATGGAAGTTCAAAATTGATTCTGCTTTCACACTGAGAGGGAAGAATGCCCACAATTGAATAAAAGATTAGAAACTGTGGAGAGGAAATCGTTGTCTTGAGTGAGTTCTTTTATTGGAAATCAGCCTTGTACTACTGGACAGGAAATTAAGTTCTTGCCTGGGTCATTAATCATTGTGCCAATTTGAAAATTGCCAGTAGGGGGGAGGTGGCTATATTTGAGGAGGGAGGAAGAAGTGGGCGAAAAGGGCGTTCCTAAAAGCTCCCCAGTGTGAGGGGGCATTAGTGGCAAAAGGGTGCTGTCAGCCACCCTCTCCTGTTGCAATTGTCTCCAGTGTCCCTGTCGTTCTCCGGCTAGTTCCCACATATCTCCTACCCAATCCTGTTCCCACCTCCACCGAGAGGAAGGAAGTAGAATTACAGGACTGTCACTGAGAAGGAGCAGAGACGTGAGAGTCTAGTAGACATCATATTCCCCCGGTTAGCTCAAGGGAGATATTCTGAGGGACGAAGACAAGATTGGGATATCCTTAGTTTTTGTCAAAGTTAACATTGATGATAGACCAGAATACCAGCCAAAAATACCAGTAATAGATTATCCCCTGTCAGGACAGCCTGTGCCCTTTGAAACGACTCCATGTTTACCATTTTCCTACCTCCTTTGTCACCCTCTTCCCAAGTGGAACCTCACTCAGGGGGAACTGCCTCCTGCTTCATGAGGTTGGAGCTTCCTTCTGCATATGTTAATCGGGCTGGAAAAATATCAAGACCATTCTTGCTTTCACTTTTCCATTCTCCCGCCAAAATGGGACTGTTCTGGTGTAATTACAACTTTCCATTTATTTTTCCTTTAAGGTGAGAAGTTTGGTAAATAAAAACTTGGCAGCAGGGTTTTTTTCCCACAGAAATAACAATTGTGACATCTCAGGGTGTCATCTGTCTCAAAGCTGTTCCCAGTGGAGTCTAAATATATACCACTGGGCTTTCTCATCACTCATCAGAGCTGCCTCGGAAATTTGCACCCCCTGGGGTCTGACTGACTAAACCCTCTATAAAGCTCTCTCTTCTCTTATAGATTTTTCTGATGGAAAGGTGGCTAAATTAGATTGGGAATTGAAGTATTTGGCTTGGTTACAGTCTGTGTGGGTTTTTGCTCTTTCTCCCTGTCTCCAGACACCTGCTTCATTCTAACTGTAATTTCACTATGTTCTTAACTGCTCAGTGCACAATATGGTCCTTAGCATCCCTGATGAATCCTGCCCTGAATCATCCTCCTGAGCACCGCAGGGGCTGGCCTGTGTGGTTATGGCTTCATGCTCATGTGGCACAGAAATAGACTTTGCTCTTCTGTCTGCAAATCACACAACAGCCTGCGTAGAGATCGGAGTCTTTTTCCAGTGCACCACTGTTCCCCATGCACCCCCTCCCCCCACATTATTTACACCAATGATGATCACCTAGAAGTAATTTCTAAAATTAAAAAAAAAAAAAATCAACACCAGGTCAAGTGTTATTGCCAGCCAGGAAGAGTATTCGGAGCAGCTAATGATGCAGAGGATGAGATCTAATGCCATGAGCCAGCTGCCTCTTCACAGGAAATCACATAGGCTTGCAGTATTGGGGGCTCTTTCGAATGAAAAAGAGTAGGCTAGGTTTCCACTTTATTGGAGTTTGTATACGTAGACTGAGAAATAAGGTAAGCTACTCAAGAACTCTAGAAGTTCTAATGTAGAGAGTGGATCACAGCCTTCTGTAGGCGCATTGGTCTTCTCAGTCGGCACTTCCCCCTTGAACCCTGGCTCCTGAAGTCGCAGTGACTTCCAGTTGTCAGAACCACGGTCTTTCCCATTTCTGCTCTTTGACTCTGCAACAGCAGGCAGTAGTGGGAGCTGTCCTTGAAACTCTTCTAACCACGCTTCCTGATGGCCCACTTCCCTCCATCTTCTCAGTCCTTTGTCCTTTTGGCTCACCCCTACTTATGTTGACCGTAAGAGTCAGTGCCTGTCCTGTCTCCTCATCTCTGCAGAAAACCTAACTCTAGCAACTTGCGCTGGTACCTCCTGTAGGTTTCCCTTCTTGACTTCTCCCATTGCCAAGTTCAGCTGCCTCCTGAATACACTTCTGCTGTCGTATTATCATCTCAGCCACAGATTCTTCAAAGAGAAAACAATTTTTTACCCTCTAATCCGGATCCTTCTCCTGCTGTGTCTGTTTTTGTCGTTGTCATTTCAGTCCATGTCCTACACCATATTGATGACTCATCGTCTTTCATTCCAGTATTCTCAAAGGCCCAAACAGCCTTCCAGGGCTCAGGTACAAGGGGACAGCATTAAGAGCTTAGACTTAGTAGTGTCCATGTGTGAAGCACTGAGTGCCAAGTATTGCGCTCAGCCACTTATTCCTCACAGCTTCCCGTCAGGTGGCCCATAGAGAGAACTGTGCTCTATTCAGAGATGGGAACAGCCGTCACTCTTTCCCCTCCTCCTTCCCAGACATCACAGGACTGATGCAGACTTCAGAATGGAGGAATGAATGGATTAACCATCTAGGTTGCGTAATGGGGGGCAACTCCCTTGGGGATTTTTTTTTTAAGTTTAGTATTACTTATTTTGAGAGAGAAAAAGAGTGTGCGTGTGCGAGCGGGGGAGGGGCAGAGAGAGAATCCCAAGCAGGCTCCATACTGTCAGCACAGAGCCCGATGTGGGACTTGATCTCACGAATCTTGAGATCGTGACCTGAGCCAAGATCAAGAGTTGGACACTTAACTGACTGAGCCACCCAGGCGCCTTGGGGATTTTATGACTGGGGACTCAAGTGCCTTCCTTCCCTCCCTTTTTTTCTTCCCCCTTTTTGGAGTGGTAAGACTTGGTTCTGGTGTGCCTTCCCTGCACCCTGCACCTTTGGCTCTGCCCAAGGTGGGATGAGAATTACAAGGTTTAGCGTAGGCTTTGGCACTGAGTTCTAAAGGAGAGCCATAGAGGGAGCCAGGAAGAGTTTGTTGTGCCCTGACTAGCTTGGGTGTGAGGTCCAGCATGCATGCTCATTCATTCAATATGTATTTACTGTGCAAAGCTGTGCAGGGTAACATGCCAGAAATACTGCAGCTCCCACATATGATTGAGAGAAATATGCTTTATACAACTCCTTTTATGAATTAATAATTAAAGGGGCACCTGGATGGCTCAGTCGGTTGGGCATCCAACTTCAGCTCAGGTCTTGACCTCGCAGTTCATGGGTTCAGGCCCCGCATCAGGCTCTGTGCTGACAGCTCGGATCCTGGAACCTGCTTCAGATTCTGTGTCTCTCTTTTTTCTCCCCCTTCCCTGCTAATGTTCTGTCTCTCACAAAAATAATAAATAAACATGAAAAAAGTTTATAATTATTTAATCAGAATTGTGGTAAGTGCTACAAAAGCATTGCAGACGGGCTGCAGCCCTCACTGGTGGGGGCTTTTAGCTGTCCTGTCCCCAGCTTCACATCTGAGGGTAGCAGCTGGACACAGTGGGTACCCAGTGGGCAGGAGGGCTGTCCAAGGTGATGGTTTGTTCGTGTCAGTCCTCTGCTCACAATGTTTCAGTAGACTGAGTTCACCCACCTGCCTTCCTGCCTGTCACCAAGCCCATCAGGCTGTCCCTGCTGCTTGTCATTTCCTCCCACGGCTCTACCTGCACTCAGGTACTCTCATCACCTCCCTTTTTGCCTCCTCACTCTCCCACCTCCACATTTTCTAATATTCCACAGCCCAGCCCACCTTCAGGGTGTCCCTCGTGTCCCAGTTTCTCCTCTGTCCCAACAGTGCCATTGTGATCTGTCTCTTCTCCTCGTTTGTGCCAGTTCTCTTATAAGCCGTTACGGAATTCTCGGGGTGGGCACAGCAGTAGCAGTATCAGCTGGAAAGTCCTTAGACACTTGAGTCTTAATCCCCACTGCACACCCACTGAATCCAAGACTGGGGTGGGGCCCAGCACTCCGTGTTTTATCAAGCCCTGCAGGTGATTTGGATGCATACCCATTGGAGAACCAATAGCTTATGTGACTCCTTTAGAATGTAATGATGTGTTGCTCTATTTTCTTATTTCATACATTAGTATTTTGCTTCCACAGTGAGATTATAAATCCACGATTTTGCCCACATTTGTATTTTTACACAGTGTTGTGTAATATACATTTGGATGCATCCCTGAAAGCTGTTCCAATCGATTTTCACTTACTGCCACAGGACTAGTCATCTCTCATTTTGATGAGGAATCCATGGTAAATGCAGAGTGGTGTTAAACTCTTCACAGCTTCTGAAACCAGTTGAGAAGCTCCTGTTGGTATAGAGAACACTATAATACAAGAAGGGTTAGCTCCAAAACCATTCTTCATCTTTTTAAATGTGAGGAAGAAATGTTCTACCCCTAAAATGAATGGAATACAATTGGGGAGGGGGCAGGAGCTAAAGTTTTCTATATGGCATTAATTTGGTGGAAATGGTAAAATAATAGACTTTTTGTGAACTAAAGCACTTGGTTAGGTTGGGAGATATTTCCCATTCTCTTCAAAGGGGAGGCTGTAGTGATGTCAGAGTATATCCCTGTGGGGGCCTGTCTGGAATTTTGAAGAGAGCGCTGGAAGGCAGCTGTTGTTTCAAGAAAGAATATTTTAACTTGTTGGTCAAACCCAATGCTTGGCCTATAAGAAAACTCAAAATTTTCCCTTCTTCCTACCTTTTATCCTCCTTCACTCATTTTTCTTCCCTTTCTGATACATTAAATAAATGTTTTAAATACTCATGATAAAAGTTTCCTTTTTAGAAATAAATGTGTGGGGGAGGATTTTATTTTATTCTGTTTCATCCTGGTAGTGCATTACCCTCCCACCTTCCCATATGCAGTTATTTAAATGTCCTTATTGTGCCTTTTAACTTTGGATGTGTTCTTCCAACACTGCAATGTTTTGTGTGCAAATATTTTAAACTTACATAAATTGTACTGTCTTAAATCTCTTATTTCTTTTTTTTTTCATATTGCACTGTGTTTTAGAGATACACTGTGGGTTTTTTGGGTTTGCTTGTTTTGTTTTTTTTTGTGTTTTTTTTTTTAATTTTTTTTTTCAACGTTTTTTATTTATTTTGGGACAGAGAGAGACAGAGCATGAACGGGGGAGGGTCAGAGAGAGAGGGAGACACAGAATCGGAAACAGGCTCCAGGCTCCGAGCCATCAGCCCAGAGCCTGACGCGGGGCTCGAACTCACGGACCGCGAGATCGTGACCTGGCTGAAGTCGGAGGCTTAACCGACTGCGCCACCCAGGCGCCCCAGCTTGTTTTTTTTAATTTTAGAAAGAGAGAGCACAAGCAGGGGTGAGGGGCAGAGGGAGAGAGGGAGAGAACCCCAGGTAAACCCCACGCTTAGCAAAGAGCCTGACGGCGGGCTCTATCCCATGAACCATGAGATCATGACCTGAGCCAAAATCAAGAGTTGGATGTTTAACTGACTGAGTCACCCAGGCTCCCCAAGATACACTGTGTTTTTAAAATCCATTCTTATTGCTGGATATTTGTATGATTTCCCAAGGGTGGACAGCCAGAATCGTGCGCAGTGAGCATCTTCCTGCATTCCCCCTAAGCCTTGGGTGAAAATTTCTTTGGGATACAGACACAGGAATGGAACTGCCGCTGAGACTCAGAAATAGGTAGAGTTAATTTGACTAAATGATGCCAGATCACTCTCCAGAGAGGCTGCCCCAGCCTCACTCCCACCACCCTCTGCGAGGAGACCCCCATTAGGAACTTAGTTTTGCAGTCTAATAGCTGTTAAGTAATAGCTTGATTTGTATTTACTTGACTATATAGCTTCTTTTCACATGCTTGCTAGTCTTTAGGCTACCTCCTTTGTGAATTGCCTGTTCATGTTAGTGGTCCATGCTTGTACTGACAAGGGTACTTTTTTTTTTTTTTTGTAAGTTGCAAGATTTCATTGAATAGTTCAGATATCATCTTTTTTCAGTTTTAGGCTTTGTAAGCATCATGTGTTCTATCACCTGTCTGTCAGCTTTTCCCATAATATCCTTTACTGAATTGAAATCCTTAATTTTAGTGTAATTGTTGCTGTCCTTCCTTACCCAGAGATAGTGCCAGGGAAGGATTCCTTTTTAGTTTTTCTCTATATAGTCATCCAGTTTTACCAACGCCAAAGACTAAATAGTCTTTTCCTGTATTTGTCCTATAATGTAAAGATTTTTTTCCATTTCTCTAACCCTCTCTAACTTCATTGATTCCACACATATGTTTGTATAAGTTGAAATAACTCAGAAGGTTAAAGGAAAAAGCTGCCAGTCTACGACTAGTAAGAATAACATTCATGAAAACAATATCGACCCACTCTATCCCAGCCTTGGAAGGTTTCAGCTGGACCCTAAGTGGAAATACAGTGTAATTGTTAAATGAAACCTTTAATTTGTTGACATTGTCTATTTTACCTACAGGATGTCAACCATTTCATCCAGCATAAATTAGGATCCCATTTCACTGTATCTGTCAGTGATTCAGTTTATCAATTATCCCATTATTTTGGATTTATGAATTAGTTGCAGGGCATGCAAAAAAACATGCTACCCTAAATCATTCACATCCTAGAAATTGGATAGACATTGGAAAATTCAAACTTACATATAAATGAAAGAGGAAAAAACCCCACAGATTTGTAAGTATTGTTCTGCCCAGTAATCTCTGAGTACCTGAAATGTCTTTAGCACTTGGCACACTGTCATGAACAGAGTAAAAAGTAAATATATATGCTTTGAATTGTTGGGTTATTTTGACTAATAGTAAAATAAGGAAGAAAAATAATTTGGCCCTTACCTACAGTTCTCTTATTGAATCTTGATAATAATAAAAACAATATCAGTCATCTCACTATTAACCAAGCGTATACTGCTTTTTGAGAGTATTGTAAATCCATGGTCTCATCCAGTCTTTGCAAAAATCCCATGAAATAGGTATTATCATCCCAGTTTGATAAGTGAAGATACTGAAGCCCAGAGAGATGTCCTTTTCCCAAAGTCACAGATTTCCTTTGGGACAGGGCTGAGATTCCACCCAGGTTTTTTCGCTCCTGGGCTGGGCTCTTGTCCACGACTCACACTGCTTACCATTAATGCAAATTAAGCCTAGGTAATATTTGGCTAAATGAACATGTGGTTTTATTTACACAAAAATATTTCACTAGCACACTGTACATTTCATACCAAGCACACCAGTTCTGACATGGAATGTCCATCACTATATGTTGTATAGTCAATGTGTAAATAAAACCCATTAACTTTCTAGTCATTCTTTCCTTGCCGGTGTCCAGTTTCAGGCATTATAGGACCTGTTTGTTTTACTGATACCTGTTTTCTTCATTATGAGCTGTCATCACCTCAGTATAGTGAATTGTCTGCATATACTCCTGTTTGCAAAGCTAAATATGTACTGCCTTTTCATCACTGTTCCTATGGACCAAGTATTAATGAAGACAGGGATAAGACTCTGTATCAACATGGATACAATTTACTGATTTTTCTGATGATTACATATCTTATTAACTGATAAGCTATTAACCATAATTTCCATGCAGCATCTATGTAGGTTCTTAAATGTTGTCAATTCTTGGAGTACCTGGGTGGCTCAGTCAGTTGAGCCTCCGAGTCTTGATCTCAGCTCAGGTCTTGATCTCAGGATCATGAGTTCAAGCCCCATGTTGGCCTCTGCGTTGGACATGGAGCCTACTTTTAAAAATTGTAAAAAAAAGTGTTATAAGTTCTTAAACTTGCCTCCTAATGTCCCTGGCACTTTAAATGTTTTGGGTTTTTATTTTTAAAGAAATAAAATTCTATCACCGGAAAATGAAAGTCGATCTCCGTAGTACAGCTTCAGAAATAATAGTTGCTGACTCAGTCCTTATTGGTTGTTGTTGTTTTCTTTTTTTAATTTTCCCTGGTGATTTAGGTTTATTCACAGGCTGGTCTTACATTAGAAACAAGAATATTTTTGTTTGAAATATGTCTCTGTGTCCTGACAAAGTCACTGCTCCCAGAGTGCTTTTTCTCTCCAGCCTTGTTTATCCCATCGGACGTTCCTGCCAGAAGCAGCCTGTTTACATAACTGCCCTTGTTGGATGGAATATTTTACTGAGCACAGTCCTACACTTGCACCACAGCCTGTTTAACATGGAATAGGGACAAAACCTGAAAGGCACTAGAGAATGCTCAATAAGCTAGATCTGTGGGGAATAAAAGTGGAGGCCTTTGGATGAAAAGAAAGTATTGGAAGAAGGTTGCTGAGCAAGAGCAGGAGCTTTCTGTCAGCAAAGACTAGAGAACACAAAAGAAGAGAGAATGGCCCTTACACCAAGGGGTAGAGAGGAAACCATTCGCTGGAAGGGTAGGACAAAGGTACTTATTACTGTTGGAAAGCATGTTCTTTCGTTGAACACGTCAACAAAAAATGGAGCCCCCAGTCTCAGAGCGACAGCATGACCATTGCTTGTTCATTTTTTAATTAAAAAGATTTGGCAAGAATGAGGGCGTCTCTGTCTTGTAGGGCCTTTTCATTTTGCTTGAGTTTCCATCCTTTACTGTAGTGTTGACTGACTCCTAGTAAGCATAGGACTCCATCCACAGTGGCTGTGGTCAAAAATATATTAATTATATTTTAAGCGTGAGGCATTTTCATTAGAGTTGCTCTTCCTGGAGCAGAGGGTTAGGGAGGCAGCTTGTCATAGAAAAGGTAGCATTTGTCATCCCCTGCTGTCTATCTTTCCCAGAGCAGGAGTCTCTTACCAGGCAGCAATATGCCACCCCAAATCCCCATCTTCTGCATTTCTCTGTCCTCTCATCTTCTGTCTACCTGATGACCAGTTGTGTCATTCCTTTAACTATATTCAGTATAGAAGACTTTTTTTTTTTGAAGAAACTGGTTTTCCACTTTATTCTTTTTTTTTTTTTTTTTTAATGTTTATTTTTGAGAGAGCGCGCGGGGCAGAGGATCCCGAGCAGGCTTTGCGCTGTCAGCACAGAACCCAACGCGGGGCTCCATCTCGTGAACCGTGAGATCATGATCTGAGCTGAAGTTGGACGCTTAACCAACCAAGCCACCCAGGTTTCCCAGAATACTTTTTAATGGCTCCTCTCTGGAGTTTTCTCAAGAGCTAATACTTTCTTCCTAAAAAGAAAGGAATTCAAAAACTAGTGATTCAAACACTCCTTTTCACTCATGACAAGTATATCTTTGTCACATCAGTGTTCATTGAGCCCTTATCATGTGCCACTTATTGTATTAAGTCCTTGAGATATGTTTTATCCCAATTACTGATATTGGTTTTATTGCCCTTGTATTGTAGTACCAGGAGACAGATGGAGGTGTAAAAGGTTATGACTTAACCAAAGTTGCACAGTAGGAAGGAAAGCCAGGATTTCAACTCTAGAAGTTCACTCACGAACTGCTGTGCGAAGGAAAATGTGGAGGCAAGAGTCACCAATGAGTACATGGCAAATCAGGAGTCGCAACCCACGTGCTGAGCCTCGAGGAAAAAAATGTGCCTGCCTTTGGGAGTGTTATACCTCAACTCTGCTCTCACAGCAAATGCCAAGTCTTTCAGGAGTTACCTTGCTTTTTTTTATTTTAAATACTGAATGTTTTAGAGCAAGCGTAGGTCCCCAGCAAAATTGAGAAGAAAGTACAAAGATTTCCCACCTACCTCATGCCCCCACACAGTGTAGCCTGCCCTGGTGATCAACATCCCCCACCAGAGTGGACAGTGGTTACAGCTGATGAGCCTGCACTGACTGACACATCATAATCACCCAAAGTCTGTAGTGGGCTTTAGGGTTCGCTCTTGGTATTTTACCTTCCATGTGTTTGTACAAGTGTATTCACCATTATAGTATCATGCAGAGTGATATTTTCACTGCCCTAAAAATCCTCTGTGCTCTACCTTTTCATCCTTCCCTCTCCACTGATCTGTGGAAACCACTGATCTTTTTACTGGCTCCATAGCTTTGCCTTTTCCAAGATGTCCTAGAGTTGGAATCATACAACATGTAATCTTTTCAGATTAGCTTCTTTCACTTACGTAATGTGTGTTTCAGGTTCCTCCATATTGTTTTACAGCTTGATTACCTTGCCTTTTGTAGCTAAAGAATTTAGTGAAAACGTATCCCTGACCTTTACGACAACGAAATTTAGGACCCAGACGATATGTTTTGATTTCGTGTCTTTGCCAGCTTTCCCATATCCAAGTCCATGCATTCGGCCAAGGTGGATGTCCCGATTCAGACTGCCCTCCCCACTCTGCTTTGATAATGCTGAGTATGCTCTACATCATACTTTTAAGAAACCATTCATGTTTCTGTATACGGAGTTTTAATCACTTCAGTTTGGACCGAAAGGTTAAAAACTAAATCCCTTATAATCAAGGCACTTTTTTTCCTAATGAAAACCACAGCTTGAACAGCTGCTTGTATTATTGTCTCTCCTCTGTGGTCCCACTGGTGTGTGGGAGTTTACTGTTAGGCTGTGGAAAAGGGAGCAAATAAGAAGCCAAGAATGGGGTCATGTTTCAATAGAGAAATAATGGTGGAATGTTAAAATCCTTGAGTGTTTCCCCCACACACACACTTTGGACGTGCAGTTTGGCTCTCTTTTTCCTTTTTAAATACTTCCATAAGGCATGGGAAAGAAGCACATATCATAAGAACTGTAGTCTTGAACACTTCGAGACCTCTGCTTTGATTCTATACAGCATGCTTCATCTTGGCCTGTGGGTGTAAACAGCATCAGGGTTTAACGTCTGGCTGTGTTGTTACATCCACACTTTGCCCGTCTGCGTTGGTGGGCACTTCCTTTCCCTTGTCTGCGTTGAAATTGTGCTTATCTGTGTCTAACATGTTTCTCTTGTGTCAATTTCTGTGTCCCATTTCTTCTTAAATTCTGTTTCCCTATCTCCCTTTCTCCTCATTTCTCTTCCCTGCCTCCCATTTTCTATTCACCTTTCTTTTTTGATTCTTCACTTTTTGAACTACATGATTTTAAACTAAAGCCAGGTGCCTGGCTGGCTCAGCTGGTAGAGCACACAACTCTTGATCTCGGGGTCGTGAATTCAAGCCCCCCGCATTGGGCATACAGCACACTAAAAAAAAAAAAAAAAAAAAAAAAAAAAAAAAAATTAAAGCTTTATTTTGCTATTCTTTTTTTTTAATATGAATGTTTCTGTTTTATTTATTTATTTATTTATTTATGAAATTTATTGTCAAATTGGTTTCCATACAACACCCAGTGCTCATCCCAACAGGTACCCTCTTCAATGCCTATCACCCACTTTCCCCTCCCCCCCATCAACGTTCAGTTTGATCTCAGTATTTAAGAGTCTCTTATGGTTTGCCTCCTTCCCTCTCTGGAACTTTTTTTTTTTTTTTTTTTTGCTATTCTTAATTTCTTATATGGATAGACTATTTTATATCTCTCCAAAAGCATCCTACCTCAAAGTTACTTTTTACTTACTAGAACCTTGATTTTTCTTTTAAAATTTCTTTTAAAGTTTATTTATTTTGAGAGAGAGAGCTAACAGGGGAGAACAGACAGAGGGGGAGAGAGAGAGAGAAGCCCAAGCAGGCTCCGCACTGTAAGCATGGATCCCAATGCAGAGCTTGAACTCCCGAATCGTGAGATCGTGGCCTGAGCCTGAACTACTCAGATGCCCGAACTTTGATTTTTATTTTTTTTACCATAGGCGTCTGATCCTTAATAGATACAACTGTTCATCCTGGTGATGAGTACAATGCCAGAGACTAAAAAGAGTGGCTGGGGGGCACCTGGGTGGCTCAGTCGGTTAAGCATCCGACTTCAGCTCAGGTCACGATCTCACGGTCCGTGAGTTCGAGCCCCGCGTCGGGCTCTGGGCTGATGGCTCAGAGCCTGGAGCCTGCTTCTGATTCTGTGTCTCCCTCTCTCTCTGCCCCTCCCCTGTTCATGCTCTGTCTCTCTCTGTCTCAAAAATAAATAAATGTTAAAAAAAAAATTAAAAAAAAAAAAAAAAAAGAGTGGCTGGGTTCTGATTCCACAGAACGGGGTAAATGATCAGTGACATTGTTTCCATGCTTTGGTCACCCTAAGTTACACTTAGAAGACCTGTTTTGTTATTCACCCAATTGCCAAGGTCATTATTCAACCAATTGCCAAGGTCATTATTCAACCAATTGCCAAGATCTATATGCAGCAAAGCTGCATATAGAATTAGTAAATGATCCTGCTAACTTCAGGATATTTTTTCAGTAACACACAAAGCATAGCCAGCTTCTTACCCTTTGAGCTCATCCTAAAGAGGGAGGTATTGCTAGTTTGGGGAAGCAGCAAAATAAAGGTGAGCTTAGGGCAAGAACATATGAGTTCCCATCCTTGATTTGCTATTGACTTGCTGTGACCAAGGCACAGTTCTTAATCTCTGCCAGCTTCAGTTTCCTCATAGGTCAAGTCTCCAGTAATCCCCACCCCCGCCCCATGGATTGTTGAGTGAGATTGTGTGTGGGCGTTGTTGTGGGTGTGGGCGCACACACTAGTGAGAAGAGAGAGAGAGACTGGCTGGGAAGAGGTGTCCTGAGATCCTGAGATGGCTCAGGTCCAGAGGCTCAGACCCCTCTTTCTTTTCTGTTTTGTCTTTCCATATCCTGTTGAGTCTCTTTCTTAAGAAGCTGGTCATTTGGTATGTGACTGTCTCTTCTCATCCTTACCAGTGCTGGCATTTAACGTGTCCTGGCATTCAGAGGCAGACAGGACCTACCATTCTTTATTACGTTTTCAGATTGAGTGTATTTGTCCGGGCAGGAGTAGGAACTCAGGATATGTCATGACAGAAAGCTGTCAACTTACACGAAAGCTGTCAACCTACACGAGCTTGCTCATAACTCTTACACGGAAAGCTGTAGAGAGGCCTCTCAGTAAAGGTCATCATTTCAGCGAGAAATGAAGCATTCCAAGAGCCTAGACTTCCCACCTAAATTTCTTGAACATTTCCTGACCAATATTCACATACTTACATACAGCATCATCTAGACCAGTGATGTTATAAGCCCTTGTTCAACACAATAGCCATACCCTCCTCTCAAAAATAGAGAGTAGTGTCTGCATTAGAGGAGATTTTTATTTGAGCCAACCATTAAAAACCATTAAAAATTGGACATGTTTACATAAAAGTCCAGATTTCCTGCCTCTGGAAATCAGCAGGTGCTAGAGCTATCAGATTACCATCTCCACCTTTTTATCAATTTTACCAGTTTACAAGACTTTCCTGGTCATGTAAGTACTTGATCTTCAGACTCCAAAAAATATAATTTTTTTTTTCCTGCTTATAAACACCTACTCTTCAAAGCAAGCATTTGTTATGTTTGTAGGGTGGACTCAAACTGTGCTGTCAGAGAAGCAGAAGACACGATTTCTGCTCTCGGGGCACCTGTGGTCAACTAAGAAAACAATACAAAAAAAGGTGAAATAGGTGGGGAATAATTAAACGTTAAACTCTGGTAATAAAGACAGATGAAGATCAGCATGGACTGAGGTTGTCAGGGAAAACTTCATGGATGACTGGGTTTGAACTAATGCTTCAATTCATTCCCTCATTCAGCCATCATTTATTAAGTACCTACTATGTGTCCTGCACAGTATTGGGCACTGGGAATAAAATGGTGATTGACACCTCCCCTGCTTTCTTTAGAGAGTTTAGTGTACAAACATAAACATGTAAGTAAATAAGGACAATATAAAATATCATACATGCTTGGATAAAGATCTCTGAGCAGATAATAAGATCACTAAAGAGTGTGGTCAATTATATACCTGGGATAAGATTTTTTTTTTAGAGAGTAGGTGGTGGGTGAATTGATTCTGGATAAATAGAGAAGCCAAAACCAGGCAAAAGAGGAGAGGCATTCCATATGAGGAGTTCAGTTTGAGAAAGAGGCATAGTTCCCTATGGGTGGATCTCGTTGGGTTTTAGCATGTTGAGAGGAAAGCGAGGGCCAGATCTTGGAGGGCCTGTGTATTCATTAAGAAGTGAAACTTAGAGTAGATAGAGAGCCACCAAAGTCAGAGGATGGAGGAGCAAACATCCCAATCCATTCTCTGCCACCCCAGAGGATGACCTGTAGGGTTGAATCACCAGACTTTCCTGCTCTTTGATTTCCAGATAAGTTCAGCCAGTGGCTAGATAGCCCCAGCAAGAGATGGGCAGGAAGAAAGTGAGGTCCAGGTCTTTCATTCTCTGGCTTTCTCCCTTGAATCACCAGGAGGCAGCTGTGTCTCCCCTTCTCAAGGTGACCTGGTTTACATCACTTTCTCCTTCCAGTATCTAGGCCCTTCCCTTGTCCCTACACGCCTATGGTGGTACTTCTCTGACACCGTTCCCAGGTTATCACTGTGCTTCCCCTGCAGCCCACCCACGCACCCTTAGCAATAGTCCCATTGCAAATAATATCCTCTGCAAATGATCCTCACTTAAAATATGATTAGATTTTAATTGGAATCAGTAGTGTAAGGAATGGTTTCCTAGAATGGAAGTCAGGGAGCAAAGCAATCAACTAGAAAATTGGCCAAAGTGGGAGATGGTGCAGTTGGGAACTTACGGTAGTAGTGGAAATGGAGAGGAACCGATTGACACGGGAAGGGGAATGGAGTTGAACTGACAACAGTTAGATGTGAGAGATTAGGGAAAGGGAGGAGTCAAGGATGACCACCCAGGATTCTCACTTGGGTGGCTGCCTGGTTCAAGAAGTGAAAAGATGAGGGGCGCCCGGGTGGCTCAGTCAGTCAAGCAACCAACTTCTGCTCAGGTTATGATCTTGCGGCTCATGAGCTCGAGCCCCGCGTCGGGCTCTGTGCGGACAGCTCAGAGCCTGGAGCCTGCTTCGGACTCGGTGTCTCCCTCTCTCTCTCTCTGCCTCTCCCCCGCTTGCTCTCTGACTCTCTCTCTCCCAAAAATAAACAAACACTTTTTTTTTAATTTAAGAAGTTAAAAGGATGCGTTCAGTTTTGCATTCTGTCAATTTTGAGGTCTTTGTGGCAGAGCCGTTGAAGATGCACACCAAGTAGGATGTAGCATGATGTGGAATTCAGGCTAGGTCTGGCTGGAGGGAAGGTTGGTGTGTCGTTAGCCTTCAGGTGGTCCTTGGAGCCAGGATGATAGAGGGGTTCCTCCAGGAGAGCTGAGAGGGCAGGAGAAGAAGTAGAATAAGGGAGGAAGGTGGTCGTGCACAGAACTTAGAATGGCACCAAAAGGATCCATAGTTTTGCCCTGACTGAGAAAAAAGCATGAAAAAAGGCAGAGAGGGAGGGAATGATATTGATTGCCCAGGTGGTGGGGGAAACGCTTGCAGAAGCAGAGTGGAGCGAGATTATGGAGGGACTTGAAAGCTAAGGCAGAGGAGCCTGAGTGGAGCTAGAAATTGAAGGGCGATTACACGTTTATTTATTCTACAAGTGTGCATTGAACACTGAGGTTCTTGAGTGAGATGAAATCCATTCAGGCTGTTTTAAGATGAGCAAAGGGATACTACAAGGGCAAAAATGAAGATAGCCTTAACACCTGAAGCTATAATACTAGTATGCAGTGATGAGGATCAAAGCCAGAAGAGTAGCAGTGAATGCTGAGGGGAGAGGGATTGCAAGGGACGAAAGAGCAAGACCTAGGAGAAAAATGATAATAGAAAAAAGCTAAAAATGACTCCCAAGATTTCCACATTAACTGGTCAGCAGCCATGTTCAAATCTAAGACCTTTATAGGTTCCATCATGTTTACAGTAGTGGTGCCCCAGAAAATTTCTGAGAATTCTGAAGAAGCAACTGGCCAGTTAGATACAATGAAAAATGCAGTTTTCCTGTTTTCAAAACAATAGGGAGACCATTTGTCTGGTGTGAAATAGAATGATTTCAGTTTTGAATCCAGGTCTAGTTAAGTTCAAGGACAGTTTCAGAATTGAAACTAATGGTCTGACTACTTTGTGTTGTATAATCTTAGGTAGAGAAGTAAATAGAAACACCTACAGATAATTTATGGTGAAACTCATTATATTTTGGCTAATGATTTCTTTCTGTTCTTTGGCTTTAATCGCTATTCTCTGTGGTTTTATGTTTTGAGCCTTTGGGTTGATATTCCTTTTCCCCCAATTCTATTTCTACTCCCACCCTCCAAAAACATGATAATTTTAGGAACTAACTAGAAGCAATGTAGGAATTGGATTTTAGAACAGGAAAATGCTGTGTTGTATTTCAAGTTTGTGTTTTTGTTTTATTAATTATGCTCAAGATTAATGGAAATTTCAAAAATTGATAATACGAGAGAGAACAGAAAATTCACAGAATATGAAATATAAACAACTTAATGATCATAAAAATGAGATTCACCTTTATAATAAGAAAAATGGAATTAAAATCCCAAGAAGGTACTATTTTTCATCTACCAAATTGGCAATGACAAAAAATTTGGCAATAAAGTCTTAGGAAAGGTATGAGGAACCACGTTATTGGTTAGAACTGTAAGTGAGCACAGTCTCTATGAAGGTTAGTTCTGCAGTATCTATCAGAAATAAAAATGCACTTACCTTTTGGCACAGCTATTTGACACTTAGTTATTTTCTCACCAATGTACTTGCATTAAGCATGCAATATGACTTTGGCACAAGGATATTAACTTCAGTATCATTGGCTGCAAAAGATTGAAATAAATCTGAATATCCGTCAATAGGGGACTGGTTCAATTAGTTATGGCATTCGCACGTGGTAGAATATTGTGCAGCTCTTAGAATGAGACAGATTTTTGTGGAATGATGAAGTAACTGTACTGAATGCTACCATATGTTTTGAAAAAAGTGACATTGTGTGTATAGATAGATTGTGTCAAATACTGTCTCTGGATGATGGATGTACAAGAGAATAATAGCCCAGCTTCTGCAAAGAGATCTGAGAAATAGATCGGGAAGGAGACTTACTTTTCACCCTATATCTCTACCCTCTGGTGCTATGTGCATTTTTTGACAATTACATATATTAAGTAACCTGTAAAACTCTTCACCTTACTCAAGAAACGGGAAGCTAAATTATTCTCGAACGCTAACGGTTTTGGTGAAGTGTTTAAGTAAATGACTTTTCATACATTGTTAGTGGAAGTAAACATTTACATAAAGTTTTTAAAGGGCATTATATTGGTTGGTGCAGTTCAAAATAATATACTGCATATCATTTACCTGGCAGTCCTACTTTTTACATTTCAGTCCTATGGAAACTCCAGCCTGCATGCATATGTACAGATAAAAATACAAGAGTATTTGTACAGTTAAATCTTGAGTATAAGTGCAGATTCCTGACCAGGTTTATTTGCTTCCTGAAAAATGGCAACTGGTTTATTATTTCTATCACTGGAGGATTGTTCATTCCTTCATATTTGGAAATGGTCCATTGGTTTTTTTTGTTTGTTTGTTTTTTTGTTTGTTTTTTTTTAATTTTTAATGTTTATTTATTTTTGAGACAGAGAGAGAGCATGAACGGGAGAGGGTCAGAGAGAGGGAGACACAGAATCTGAAACAGGCTCCAGGCTCTGAGCTGTCAGCACAGAGCCTGACGCGGGGCTCGAACCCACGGACCGTGAGATCATGACCTGAGCCGAAGTCGGCCGCTTAACCGACTGAGCCACCCAGGCGCCCCGGCCCATTGGTTTTAAAGTTCAGGTATTTGAACCATTTAGATTGTGTTTCATTAGCACAACAGACCTATTGAAAGCAGTTAATGTTGCTGGCCTGTCTCTGAAAGAGGTAAGAGAAGTGAGAAGAATATATTCATTCATTCATTCATTCATTCATTCATTCACTGTTTAATAAGCACCTACTATATACCATGTGGGTTCGGTGCTAGGGATGCCACACTGAATCACATCGATACAGTCATGGCATCAACCTTCCAGGCTTCCGTTTTCGTAGCCATTTCTGCTCATTTTATCTGTTCTAAGGTTGCTTTGATGTTCTGATGCCAATTTTGTTGCTTTTGTTTTCTGTTTTATCATTTTGCACCAGTTTATGCAACTTTTTCTGCTCCCAGAATGAGGGAAATGTTCTCTTGACTTATGGTCCCACAGATGGATACTAGAGAGGCCTCAGCTCTCATTCCATTTCTTTCTATTTACACACATAAAGTTGACCCCTGTGCCAAAGGGGTGGTGAACAGTAAAACCTTAGCTGTAAAAGAAGATTTACCACAGGGCATGCTCGTTGTCAGCAATTATGGAGACCCGAGAAGCACGAATCACAGGGAGCCCCGTCTTCACCAATGGCATAGAACTTCTTTCTCTCTGATCATTGATCATAACTTCCCTTCCAGTAACAAACATGACAGACCTGAATTTGACCACCTCTGACTCCCCGTTATCTCTGTGCATCTCAGCATTATTGCTTTCTCTTCTTTGTGTGTTTCCATTTTCATTTGCGACAACTGACCTTTTCCCTACAGGCAAAGGAGAATGTGTCGTAGTATAGCTTCTAGCATCCTACAGGTGCCTGAAACTTAGATGCCTCCGGGAGGACCTCTGGCCTCTTAGCTGTGCTTCACATCTCATCCTTTGAGATCAATCACGGTGATCATCTTGAAGGACACACCCACAGAAATGGATATTTTCTCGATGACAGTTCTTCTCAACATATTAATTTTGCAGTATAGTTTTAGAAGTGTATCGTGAAGGCAGTGCAGTTAGTCCCAGTCTTTGCATTTTCAATATTATCATAAATTTATTTAAGCTATAATTGACGTGCATGTCACTGGTGTTGAATTTGTTCCTGCGAGTTTCAGCGCTCTGAGCCAGAATGCTTCTCACAATGGAGACGTTTTGAAATCACCAAAGCTGTTGAAAAACAACACAGTATTCCTTCCTCTCCAAGACCCAAGTTTGACAGTAACATCTCAGAACAGATGTTTCGACAATCTCCAAATGTTTTTATTTGGTGGCACAAAGACTCTGTTATTCATGAAACGGTCTGTTAAAAAATTAGTTCCTTCGTGTGGGGGTTGTGGGAATATGTGCTATGTAAATCGATTTCACATTTTGGCAGGGAACTGGCTCTTCACTCTTTCGATTGTCTCCAGGCTTTGACTCTGACAAGCCACAGCAGTCACAGGGAATATAGTAATGCCAAGAGCTCAGCATCTTTCCCAGAGTACTTTAAAGTTGACTCATCTGCGAGCGTCATATTCTTTTGTAAAAGAATAGAAGCTAAGTAAAAATCCGTAGCAAATTGGTCTTCTAAAATACAGTGAGAGAATATAGCCACTCATGTTCGCCGGTCCTTTGGATTCTTCTAATAAATCCACCTCTGCAGCTTACCCTTCTTCGTGTTAGACTCCTATTGAAAGGAAGAACTGCCATCCTGAGATAAACAAGGGTCAGCTTGGGATGTGCCCCTCACAAGGCATCTTACGAGAGACCTCAGTGTAACTGTTTACGCGTGTTGGGATATGAGGACTGGTCGCTGTCATTCTAATATCCCGTCTTCTTGCCACTACCCTGATCCATACTTTCTACTCTTTCCAGCCGGACAGAGGTCAGCAAACTGTGTGGCCTGAAGTCCAAATCGGACCTGCTGCCTGTCTTTGTAAATTTAATTTGGTCGGAACGCAGCTGCTCCAGTTTATGTATTGTATATGGCTCCTTTCGGGATACATCACCAGACGGGAGTAGTGGCAACTGAGACCATTTAGCGCATGGGACCTAAAATCTTTACAGAACAAGTTTGGTAACCGCCCCCCCCCCCCCCCCCAGTAAGAAGTCACTTATATACTGTGACCCATTGTTTAAAACTTTACATTAAGACATTTGGTATATTTAGATTTTGAAGGCATTTGTAGGGTGTAAGAAATGTAAACTAAAAAATACGGTTTTAGATCATTAAACGTATGACAGGAAAATGTTTAAAATAATAATATATGTATACAGAGAAACATAAGCTTGGGATGCCTGGCTGGCTCAGTTGGAGGAGCCGTGGGTTCAAGTCCTACATTGGGTTCAAGATTACTTACATAAATAAAACTTAAAAAAAAAGAAACATATAAACTAAAATCTTTCAAGATAACCTGAAGGAACTATATGGAAAGAAGGAAAGGGAAGTTAACTGTTGGATGGCCAACAAACGTTAAAGAATGGATGAAAAGAGTCTATTTTTCTGATGTACAGTATGTTCAAATGTTAAAACACTTGGTGATATTTTTAATTTTTACAAAATTTTTTTAATGTGTATTTATTTTTTGGAAGAGAGAATGACAGAGCTTGAGGGGGGGGGAGGAACAGAGAGAGAGGGAGACACAGAATCTGAAGCAGGCTCCAGTCTCCAAGCTGTCAGCACAAAGCCCAGTGTGGGGCTTGAGCTCACGAGATGTGAGATCATGACCTGAGCTGCAGTCGGACACTGAACTGACTGAGCCACCCAGGTGCCCCAACATTTGGTCATATTTAGCTGCTACTTTATTTTTATTTTTTCTTTCATCTGTGTATGTTAATTGGTCTCAGAATAGTTTCTTGTAAGTGCCCCCACGTATGTGCATGTGATTCTGAGGTCTTTCTGTTCAACAGAGGTGACAAACACAGGTGAGACTACAAATTGAGAATTTACTCAACTTGATATTGATGCAACGGCCATACCAATTATGATTATTCATTTGGACCATAAGCCACAATATGTCTGAGGCTGCTAAAATAATGTAAGATCACAAACACGATAGAAAAATAACTAAAGAATTGCTTGAAGGACAAGCCCCCAAATTGGGAGAGAAGCAAATGGTGTTAAAGGGATAGAGGTAGTTATATCTGGAATCCCAGGCTCTGTTATATGAAACAGAATATCAGCAATCATGACAACAGGGCAAGGAAAACCAAATGTAAGAGTTCTAAGGCTCAGGGTGCCTGGGTGGTTCAGTTAGTTGAGCATCTGACTCTTGATTTTGGCTCAGGTCATGATCTCAGGGTTTGTGGGTTTCGAGCCCCACATTGGGTCCTGGGCTGACAGTGCAGAGCCTCCTTGGGATTCTCTGTCTCCCCCTCCCTCTGCCCCTACCACATGTGCATGCACTCTCTCTCTCTTTAAAATATAAGTAAAAAAAAAAAATTTTTTTTTAAGTTCTAACACTTTCATTTCATGAGTGGAAACCTCCTATCTTGCCAGGAATTTTTTTTTTTTTCCTCTGAGAGTACTCTGTCACCTGATAAAGGACTTGAACAGTATCTGCAATCACAGTTTTGTTCTGTTTTGGGGGGGTGGGGGGAGGCAGAGGGGAAGGGAGAGAGAGAATCTTAAGCAGGTTCCATGGAAGCTCAGTGTGGAGCCCGTCTCACAGCTTGATCTCACAACCCCTGAGGTCATGACCTGAGCGGAAATTAAGAGTCAGACGCTTAACTGACGGTGCCACCCAGGCGCCACTGAAAACAGAGTTTTAAAGGAATGCAGAGATGTTCTGGACCTGCACCGTCGGATACAGCCACTACTAGACACATGGGATGCTTGCAGTGTGGCTGCTATGAACTGAGGTGTGCCACAGTGTAAAACATACTCAGCATTTTAAAGATGTAATGAAAATAAAAGTAATAATAATAAAAGTAAAAATAATGGTAAAGGCTTAATGCCAAAAAAGAATGGTAAACATCTCACTGTGCTTTCCTGAGTTTAGACATGTTGAATTTCGTGCTATTAGACTTGCAAATATAAATATCCGATAGACCCTTAGATATATGTCTTTAGAAGTTAAAAGAAATTTAGACTCCATCAAATGTGTTTTTTATACATTTATGCAGCCATTGGCACAAGAAAAATTCAAATACTTCAGTGATCTCCAAAGAAATGGCACATTACAGGCAAGAGATGCTTTTTGATGCCTACTGACTTATCTAACTTAAAGAATACTCACTGCGGAGTGCCTGAGTAGCTCCGTCGGTTGAGCATCTGGCAAGGTCATGATCTTGCGGTTTGTGGGTTGGAACCCCGCATCCAGCTCTGTGGTAGCAGCGAGAGCCTCCTTGGGATTCTTTCTCTCCCGCTCTCTCTCTCTGCGCCCCCGCCCCCACATGTGCGCTCTCTCTCTTTCTCTCTCTCTCAAAAACAAATAAACTTAAAAAAATATATATATATATGTATATATATATATATATATATATGTGTGTGTGTGTGTGTATATTTACATGTATATATATGTGTATATATGCATGTATATATATGTATATATATGTGTATATATATATACGTATATATATGTATGTATATATACATACACACACAAAAAAAAAAAAAGAATACTCAAGGTTGGCAAGATTGTGGTCCAACTGGGATGTCCATGGAAGAAATCTAAATTGGCTACTCATAGACATATAAATTGGTTTAGGGATTTTGGAAGGCTAGATAGCCAGGTATTTTAAGCACAAAGAATTGTGTGATACTCTTTGACTTAATAATCCTGCTCTAGAAAATTCATCCCACAAAAGTGAGCCAAAAAGAGAAAAGAAAAGCTCTGTGCATCTTGAGAACAGGAAAGGGACCTGAGAACTGCTAACCGGTTACTTGTGCTGAGTACTTAAAATCATCTCCGTTAATCCTCGCTACAGCCCTTTGCAGTGTCCACACTTTATGGGTGAGGAAACAAAGCGCAGACGGATTAGTAATTTGTTAGTACTCTCTAAAACTTGTAAGTGGCAGAGTTTGCACTTAAGTCAGTCCTAGCCTAACTCAGACTAAGAACAGAAAAATAGTTAAATCCACTATGAAATGCTGTGCAAACATTATAAATGTATCGTGTCGGGAAATGTCAGAAAATATAGGAAGGAACAGAGATTATATTGGAGATACTTCATAATCATTAAGAGTTTGTACAAGGAGGGTCGCCTGGGTGGCTCGGTCGATTAAGCGTCTGACTCTTTATTTGGGCTCAGGTCATGATCTCATAATTGTGAGATCCCACCTTGAGTTGGGCTCCAAGTTGGGCATGGAGCCTGCTTAAGATTCTGTCTTAAAAAAAAATTTTTTTTTCAAAGACTACATAGAACTGAGACAAACAAAAATGTTGCTTTATTGTGGAGGCAGAATTTGTTTAAATAAGTGGTATTGATATTCCTATAATTTTTAAAATTCTGTTGTTTTTATGAATGTAATCTAACATATGTATAATATATAATCGAACATACTTCAGTGTATAATCTAACATATTTTGACTATATTTTCAAATATTTATTCATATCCTTACATATTTATTTTTTTTCAATTTTTTTAATGTTTATTCTTGAGAGAGAGAGAAGGAGAGAGAGCATGATGGAGGAGGGGTAGAGCAAGAGAGGGAGACAGAATCTAAAGCAGGCTCCAGGCTCCATGCTGTCAGCACAGAGCCCAATGTGGGGCTCGAACTCAAAAACCACAAGATCATGACTTGAGCCAAAGTCAGACGCTTAACGGACTGAGTCACCCAGGTGCCCCTACCCCTACATATTTCTAAAAGGTATATGAGCTGTTACATTATAACTAAGTGCATTCTCTACATTGTCAACATCACCTACCCCTTAACTCCTGAAAACTCCCCCTTCAAGGTCTGTCACCAGCAAAATCCCCATGTCCTTAAAGTTTTCTCTGAAATTACTTGTATCTTGTTAAACCCTAACCTGGGTATGCCCTGAAAACTCCACTTCCCTGAAGTCTTCTCGGGTGGCAGCTCTATTTTTTGCCCCAAAGTTGAGAGGATGTGAGTGTTTTCTGTGTTCTTTGGGGCTCCCTTGACCATTCTAACTCCCCCTCCCTAGAAACTCTCAGCTTTAATCTCTTGTCCTTAGACTGTCTCATCCACTACCCCAACAGTGTTACAGTTATCTACCATGCCCAGAATCCCTCCCTCATTTGTCCGTAATTTTCACTCCTGGCTCACTGCCATTCTCTCCAGCATTACTTCTGTCTTCATTCTTGGGATTTCAGTGCATACATATACGATCCTGCTAATACCCCTGGCCTCTCAGTTTCTCTAGCTTCTCACCACCTCAACCGTTAACCTCCCATGGTTGCCCTCTAGACTGTGTCATCACCAACAGCTGCATGCTTCCATTTTCTCAAATTGCATGCCTTCCACTCTGACTACTCCTCTGCCTGGCCCTTGAGCTCACTCCATCCAGGATTTGGAAATCGACTCCATCAGAACCCACTAGCCATTGATTCCACTACTTTCCACCCTCGTTCCTCCCTCCCAAGATGTTGGGTCCAGCTCAAGTTCCACGGACTGATATTATGTTCACTCCCTTGCATACATCTTGGCTCCTGTGCCCCTCTTTTGTGTTTCATACTCACTTGGCAGTTTTACAGTCCCGGCTGAATCCCAAGTCTCTGCCCACTTTGGACCAGCCCCTGTTTTTGCACACTGTCAGGAGAAAAACGTACAACTGTCCTGTTGTTTGGTTTCACTTTTAGTTCGTGACCATGAACCTCGAGTGGGAACTTATGGCTGTCCAACAGTCATGGTGGGTCATTCACTCTCAGTGGACTTACTACAGTCTTCCCCTCCTTCCTGAGCCCTCCCACACCTCCTCTCTCAATCTCAATCTTATTCTCAGCTGATGCCTTCCTTCTGACTTTTGCTGGAAATATGGAAGCAATAAAAAAGAGCTACCAGCTCCCACTGAGCTCTCACAGGTGAGCTCCTGCTGAGGCCCAGCCCCTCCACTCCTATACCCAGGGACATGCTCCAGTAATCCCTTCCTCATCTGCTTGTCCCTCCGTTGGTCATTCCCATCAGCATCCATCATGCAAAGAAAAAAAAAAAAAAACAAAAAAACAACACTCCCTTGATCCCATTCCATGTGCTCCCTTTAACTAGCACTCCCATGTCTTTTCTCCCGTTCATTGCAAAACTCCCCAAACATCACCTGCCGTCCATCCCTGTTATTCGCACTTCTCCCTTCTCTTAAATCCACCTCAGTCAGGCTTCCGCCCAACTATTCCACTGCTCCTGTCAAAGTCCCCAGTTAAATACAAGTTGCGAAAGCCGACCGTTGCTAGCCCTCATTCCAGAGTCCTCTCTGAGCGGCATGTGACATCGCTCTCGCTCTTGAAGTGCTCAAGCCGTGGCTTCTAGAATGCACCCCTTCTGGATCTGCCTCTTACTCCCCCAGCCAGTCCTTCTTACTCTCCTGGGACTCAAACCTTAGATGTCTTCTCTGTCTATACTTAAGCCTGTGCTCTTCGTCATCAAAGTGCCATGGCTTTAAAGATCAGTGTGCTGGGGCGCCTGGGTGGCGCAGTCGGTTAAGCGTCCGACTTCAGCCAGGTCACGATCTCGCGGTCCGTGAGTTCGAGCCCCGCGTCAGGCTCTGGGCTGATGGCTCGGAGCCTGGAGCCTGTTTCCGATTCTGTGTCTCCCTCTCTCTCTGCCCCTCCCCCGTTCATGCTCTGTCATGCTCTGTCTCTCTCTGTCCCAAAAATAAAATAAAAAACGTTGAAAAAAAAAAAAAAATTAAAAAAAAAAAAAAAATCAGTGTGCTGATGCCTCCTGGGTTTCCAGCCAGACCTCCCTCTGAGCTCCACACTTACATGATCATCTATGAACTTCTGGGATATCTCTGTATGTCTGATAGACATCCCAGAATGAACTCCCCTACCCCTCCAACCCGGGTTCCTTCAGCTGCTCAGGCCAAATTTGTAACACTTTCCCGCCATTTCCAACCCCCTGCCATCTCACACCTGGATTATTGCAGGAGCCTCCTAACTGCTGTCTCAGCCTCTACACCTTGCACTTCTACAGTGTTCTCAAAACAGCAGCCAGAGTGGTCCTTCTGCACATTGGATAGATCACCTCTTCGTGCACACCCCCCGGCGGCTCTCCATCCCACTCAGATAAAGAGCTACAAGTCTTCAAAGCTGTACACAATCTGGCCTCCTGTTCTTTCTCTGACTCTCTCTCTCGTCCCTCTTACCTGTTATTCACTCCGCTCCGGCCACACTGGCAGCATGCCAAGCGGGCAGCCACCCATCTGTCCACAGGTCTTTGAGTAAGCTACGGTTAGAATTCTGAGAACACACCTCCCAATGACGTCAAAGGTCACCTTCTCAGCCATACCTACGCTGGCCACCCTGCACTCTCTGTCCCCCTCACCCAGCCCTATTTTTAATAACGCTTCTCACCTCCTGACCTATTACATACCCTAGTCATTTTTCGTGTTTATCATTGTCTTCTGCCACAGTGTAAGATTTAGCACAGAGATTTTCATCTGGTCTCTTCATTGACTTCTGTCTAGCATCTAGAGTGATGCCTCCACCGTAGATGCTACCAAAAAAAAAAAAAATGTCTTGAGAGTATGAATGAAAGTTTCCCTGTTTCTGCCCGGTGTCCTGTAGACACACGCTGAGAGATCTGCCTCATTATAGCTTTTAATTCCTTTTCAAGTTTCTCAAGTGTTATAGTGTAAACAGCATTCAGAAAATGAGTGCTAAGAACACTATGTCTTTGGCTTGGTTTATTCTAAACTGAAAACAACTCCTAGAATGAAGCAGAAGTATCATAAATATTGAAAGTATATGAACAATAATAGATCCTTGACATTTTGGGGAATATGTTCAAAGTTCTTCACAATCCCCCCAAAGTACAGATACCACAATGGTATATCCTACTGTCATGAACTTTATGCGGAACAGTAAAAAAGAGAGAAGGAAGCCACATGTTGCTGTAGATGGAACTGGCTCCTCTCCAGGCCCACTCACCCCCTGGCCCAGCCTTGCCCTGCTCAGGCTTCACACTTGTGCTGCAGAAACACCACAAATTACAGCGGCTCATGCGCCCTCAGCATCGCCCACATATTGCTGAAACCAAGGATATCAATTCTGTGGGAGCCAAAGGTCCGCTATATTATTTTGTCCTACTTGCAAAAATTTGAAATACTACTTTAAACAAATTAGTTGCCCTAGGGCGTTCGGCCTTTCTTTTAGAACATAGCATGTGTGGGTGTTAATTACAACTAAATGACAAGGGGATTATTATCAAAAACAAAATGAGCAATCGTTTGTAACAGAGTAAGTTTTCACTTTGAGATCAAATTACAAATAAGCATCCATTCAGTTTGATTTTGGTCATCTGGTAATAAACTCTTGATGTGAACAAAAAGATGCAAAGGAGAAAACATATGTGTTTGTACTCATTTTTAAGCTGACTTTTCAATATAGATTCCAGTTCAAGAAAACCTTCTGCCGTGGTAACTTTTTCCCCTCATGATAGTGATCAGAAGCCTTCGTCAAAGAAGAGTGGGAGTAAAGAAAGGGGATGCTGTCGCCACGGTGACAGCTGTCCAGCGTAAACATCTCACATCTCTTCCGTTTATCGTGTATTTTAGGGCAATTCAAGCTGCTGGAACAAGACCGGGATATAAAGGAGCCAGTGCAATATTTCAACAGTGTGGAGGAGGTGGCTAAAGCATTTCCTGAACGCGTGTACGTCATGGAGGAAATAACATTCAACGTGAAGGTAGTTCTAGAAGAACCGAATATTTATCCTCCCTGAAATAAGTTAACTTTCAGGTCACTATGTACACAGTGAGTTCCCCCTGTGCTTCATAGGAGAGTTCCATCTGATGGATTCGTGTCAGTGGCCCAAACTGGTCTTTTTAAGAACTGCATGTGCTGTAGATGACCTAACTCTCCAACAGGTTACTGTGTTAACATTATCTTTTGCTAGAACAACTGTCGAGGCAGATCAAAAGATTTTTTTTTTAATTTGGGCTTTATTCTCTAATATGTAACAGTTGTTTGGCCAGCTCTTCTGTAAGGCTGGATGCTCCACTTGTGGGAGCAAGCAAAAGGCATATGACAACACTAATACTGAGCACTTACTTAAAGAAAAAGGGAGAATCTTCCGGACTGTGCCCTGACATCAGCTTCTATTCATTCCATTATTTGTAGTCTATCTATATCAGTACACAGAGGGAAAATTGATATATAGAATATTGCCCTGTATGTATTTGTTGATGTTTGGTCATCAGAGAAAAGCTAAATTGTGTTTATTGTGCTGTATTTGTTTTGCATTCTTAATGGGACAGTTCTGTCCCCTGGTGCATAATGAGCGAGCTCCTTTGACTAGACTTGCTGTTGAAGAGGGACTAACCAGAGAATCCCTGTCACCAAGGCCCAACCTTATTGCCTGTAAATCCTTTGTGTTTTCTTCAAAAACACACACGTTTGCTACAGCATTCTAGAAAGTGTTCACATTGAAAGCATTAACCTCTCTTCATTCAGCAGGAAGTCCAACTAAGTCATGTTCGGTAAACATTTCAATATTTTGGGGGCAAGATGCCCGTTTGTTAGAAATCCACTCTATGTGAAAAACAGACTGCAGGGTATCTTAGTCCAAGAATGCAACAGTGTCTTTGTGGGTGACTCACTCTACCCACACTCCTCAGGAAAGGGGGGAAATGTCTAAGACAGCCTCCCCCCAGGAACAGTGGCCCTGCCCATTTGGTCAGCTAAGCCAAGTCATTCTTCCAATTCTAAAATAGAGCTGCTACTCCACTTTCTTTGGTTTTATTATTAAAATGGGTAGATTTTGTGTCCTGTTAAATTCCTAACTAGCTAAATTATGCTTGTATTCAAAAATATTTATAACTTTTAAGTCCTTGAATAGCTCAGTCTATGAGTCTTGAACTTACACCGAAGATTTATGAGAACATGCTCAGTTTTAAACATACCAAGATTCATTGGTCAGGAGTTACTCAAATCCGATTTGATTCTTGTCTCAATAAGATTTAAACCTTTCCTTAAAACTTATATCTAAAATTACCTAAATTGGAAAAAAAAATATTTAGAAAGGAAAGTTAATACTTTTAAACTCTTTTCTTAAAGCAATGCATTTGCTGATAAATCATGAGAAATCAAGCATAAAAATGTGTTAAGACTTTTTAAAGATTTTGTCAAGTATTAAAGCTTAACATTCAGTCTTTTGCAGCATATTGTTCTTGTAAAAGATTTTTTTAAATGCCTCTAGCAGCTGTTTTTTGTGTGTGAATTTGTATGAAGTCAGCAATGATTGAAAGAATAACACTGAAATCAATACAGTTTGATGGGTTTTTTTTTTTTTACAGAATATCATGATAGACTCTGTTTATTCAAACATATGTAATAGAGATGCCATTTAAAAATTCAGCATAGCGGTATGAATCTATTTAACACTACTGACCTGTACACTTAAAAATGGTTAAGATGATAAATTTTATGTTACATATATTTTATCACAATTTTTCTTAAAAAAACCCAAAAAGGCTCAGAGACACAGACAAATGGGTAAGTGTACAGAATTCAAGCTTACAGCATCCATAGAACTGCCTGGACTTGGGCTGAGTTCCTGTGCTCTCCATACATGAATATTTAATACTTCTAGTCTATTACTTAGAAAGTTTTTTTTCTTAATTTTTTTTAATGTTTATTCATTTTTGAAAGACAGAGACAGAGCACAAGCAGGGGTGGGGTGGAGAGAGGGGAGGGGGACACAGATCTGAAGCAGGCTCCAGGCTCCGAGCTGTCAGCACAGAGCCTGACGCGGGGCTCGAACTCACGAACCGTGAGATCATGACCTGGGCCGAAGTCGGATGCTCAACCGACTGAGCCACCCAGGCGCCCCTATTACTTACAAAGTTTTGAGATGTTATCACATCCATCTGCCATTAATCATTAAGACATCGTTCACTTATATTCAAAGAAGAATTGATCAAGGAACCTCAGGAAATTTGCACAAAGAAATACACAAAAGTCTGTGTGCTTAGTGAATAAACACCCAAGTAAATAAATAAACCAAGGAGATTTATGGAAAAGATGTCTGGATACCACTTGGACCCCTCAAAAATAAAGTGTTGGAAGTCATGGTCTTTAAGAACTGGTCATAATGTGCATATGCATGTACACAGTACTTAATGTGAGAGCCAAGTGGGGGTAAGGAAATTGTGTGCCTGGTTACTACTTTGCTTGGAGAGGGGGAAAAATAATTAAAAACAGTACAACAGGGATGCCTGGCTGGCTCAGTGAGTAGAGCATGCAATTCTTGATCTCAGGGTCGTGAGTTCAAAGCCCATGTCGGGTGTAGAGATTACTTAAAAAAGCAACAGCAGTACAACATACTCATAAATACAGCTGTTATAAATAAATACTATTAAATGTATAATGTTAAATATTATATAACTATAGATGTTATCCAGAAAGCAGTGTTTTAAGTGGTAATGGAATTCAGGCCTCCTTTCAAAACTTCACCCTCTACTCTCCGCTTCAGGTACAGCAGAAATTAGACCAAGAGGATAAACAGCTCAAGAAATAACTTACAGTTAAGAATTGGTAGCTAACTGGCATCTGGAGAGTCAAAAGGCACAATTATTATTTGAAATAAAGAAATAGAAACGTTTGTATAAACAGTCATATATACTTATAATAACAAATAGAAATGAAGCATAATAAGAATATGGAGTAGAACAGAGGGGTTGAAAACGAATGGGAACTCTATAGTGTTATTACTTTCAAGACTGTAGCAGAACTTGAACAAAAATTTAATGGCTAGGATTAGTACTATACACAAATTTATTTAAAAATAAGCCATTCCTGGGGCGTCTGGGTGGCTCAGTGGGTTGAGCGTCCAACTTCGGCTCACGTCATGATCTCACTGCTTGTGAGTTCGAGCCCCGCATTGGGCTCTGTGCTGACAGCTCAGAGCCTGGATGGAGCCTGCTTGGGATTCTCTGTCTCCCTCTCTCTCTGCGCATCCTCTGCTCATGCTCTGTCTCTCTCTGTCTCTCAAAAATAAATAAACATTGGGGCACCTGGGTGGCTCAGTCAGTTAAGCATCCGACTTCAGCTCAGGTCATGATCTTGCAGTTCGTGGGTTCGAGCCCCGCATTGGGCTCTGTGGTGACAGCTTGGAGCCTGGAGCCTGCTACGGATTCTGTGTGTGTGCATCTCTCTCTCTCTCTCTCTCTCTCTCTGCTCCTCCCCTACTCATGCTCTCTCTCTCTCTCTCTCAAAAATAAATAAACATCAAAATTTTTTAAAATAAATAAACAAACATTAAAAAAGAATTAAAAATAAGCCATTCCAGGGTGTCTGCCTTAGTTGGTAGAGTGTGTGACTCTTAATCTCAGGATTGTTAGTTTGAGCTCCACGTTAGGCATAGAGATAACTTTTAAGAAATCAAAAATAAGCCATTCCTTTTATCTTGAAATTGTCCTTTTTCTTTAAGATTTGTTTTTTAAGGTTTATTTATTTCTTTGGGGGGGGGGGGGGGAGCTGGGGCAGAGAGAGAATTCCAAGCAGGCTCCACACTGTCAGAGTGGAGCCCGAAGTGGGATTCAACTCAGGACCATGAGATCATGATCTGAGCTGAAATCAAGAGTTGGACGCTTAACCGACTGAGCCACCCAGGCACCCTAAAATTAAATGTGTTTTTAAAAGATGCCTTGATGTGCTTGAAATTATCTGCCTGATTGCCCCATCATTAACTGCATGAAATGAATTAATATATATTAAATGTTTAATTCTTTAAACAGCAAATATATTTTGAGCACTTCCTGCACGTCTAGGCACTGTTAATAAACATGCAAACACTTGAGATTATAGTCAGTTGAGATTATATATATTGGCAGACAATATATGTACAAGTAGAAATACTACCTCCAAATAAAGGGATCAAGGAGACAGTGAGATGTACAGGGTTTGGAGCTTGGGGCAAGGAATGGGCTTGGGGTATACATTTGTGGCTCAAAAGCTCCTCGATGGCATTTGAAGCCATAGGACAGGTTGAGTTCACCTACATCAGGGCTGATTTTTTTTTCCTCCCAGGGACATTTGACAATGTCGGGGTACAATTTTGATTGAGGAAGGGTGAGTGCTACTGACTTCTAGCAGGTAGAGGACAGGGATGCTGCTAAAAACCCTACAATGCACAGGACAGCCCCACACCAAAGATGATCTGGCCCAAAATGGCAGTAGTGCCGGAGCTAGGAAACTCTGACCTAGAGACTAGATAAAGAAGAGAAGAAGAGAAGAGACCAAAGACTGAGCCCTGGAACACCCCTGCATTGAGGTCCAGGAGAGACTGCAAGGAGTAACAGTCAGATGGTGGAGCATGTGGATGAATGTTCCAGAAGCCACAGGACAAAAAGCGTTTCAAAGAGGAAGGGGCAACAGTGTCAAATGTTACTTAGTGATTGGATTAGAGGACTTGGAACTCACTGTGAAATCCAGCAAAATGGAAGCCTTTGGTAGCCTTGACAGGAAGAAAATAACAGCTCAGGGATCCGAAAGTAAGTTTTTGCCAGGGAAGTACACAGTAGGATGGTCCCAGAGTTTTGTCAAGGTATAAATTTCAAGTGAGACTACTCAACACCAGCTGTTTTCTTCCAGCCATCTTTGGCTTCCAGGATGCAGATACAGAGTAGACAGAGCGTTGCATTTAATCAGAGCTGGGGCTGTACTAGGTGAGCGTAACAGAAATTAGAAAAAGTGTGGATGAAGTACGCCCTAGAGTGACAGATAGTGATGAGCCGTGGACTCCTCACTGGATAAAAAAAAGTGTGAATATAAGAAGTATCACCCCAGTGAGAACCTAGGAGTCCTAATATGGGGTTAAGGAACTTCTGAACTGGTTAAGAAAGTGATGTGCAAAATTGGAGTGGTAGTAGAATATAAAATACTTGAAATTGGGGGCACCTGGGTGGCTCAGGAAGTTGAACACCCAACTCTTGATTTTGGCTCAGGTCATGATTCATGGGTTCGAGCCCCATGCTTTTAGCATGGAGCCTCTTTGGGATTTTCTCTGTCCCTCTCTCCCTGCCGCTCCCCTGCTCAGACACACTCTGAGAGACACACTCTCTCAATCTCAAAAATAAATAAACTTTAAAAAATAAATAAAATACTTGAAATCAAACTTTAGGTGGTAATACTGTATAGGAAATGACAGGAGTAGCTATTTTTTTCAAATCTATGTTCTGTTTGAGCATCTAACTAAGGTGGTAGTAAATGGAAGATGAGGGGCACCTGGGTAATTCAGTTAAGCGTCCAGCGTCAGCTCAAGTCATGATCTTGTGGTTCGTGAGTTCGAGCCCCACGTTGGGCTCTCTGCTGTCAGCACAGAGCCTGCTTTAGATCCTCTCTTTTCCTCTCTCTCTGCCCCTCTCCCATTTGAATGCACACACACACCCTCTCTCTCAAAAATAAATAAAAATTAAAAAAAAAAAAAAGAAAATGGGAAGTGAGATAGTGAAGGAGATGAAAGAATATGTGGACAGGTAGCCTCTTGCTCATTATCTGTGTACATTGGCTCCAATCTCTCCAAAGTTAATGGCATTCGATATTTTTAAAACAACAGTCACCTGCCCTTTTCACACTGTTTCCTTTATCCATTTCAGTTTTTGGTTCCTGTGGTGAGAGTTCTGTTTCTTTTTACCTGCTTTACTGCATGTTTGTTTTTAACTGTAACCGGCATTTTCTTTCTTGTTTCTTTTAGCTGTTCATCAGCGATCTCTATTGTCGTGTTCTTTTCCAGTCAGAAGATGACCTATTTCAGTTGGGCATCCCAACTGAGGGCTCATTCCTCTACCTTTTAATAAGAAAAATCGCCACCCAACAATTTGCAGGCATACATCTTCTTTTAAACAAGCTGTCGTGGATCTAAAGAGCATGTTGGAGTGCGTAGTGTAGCTCAGGCTCTGAATTTGGACCTGAGTTCACACCCCAAGTCCAGGCATTGACTATGAACACAGAAAGGTCACATGACCCCTTCGGTCCTGGTGTCATCACCTGCAAAATGGGGGTGATTCCACCCTCCTCGTAAACGTTTCATGAGAATTTCATGAAGTAATGGCACTAACGTGCTTTGCAAGTGACTAGTATTGGAGTTCACCAACCACAGCCTCGGAGTAAGGCACCTGTTTCGCAAATAAAGCTTTATTGGGACACAGCCACTGCATCCATATACATATATGTTCGGTGTCTGTGGCTGCTTCCACAATATAACAGTGGAGTTGAGTAATTGTACAGAGACCATATGGCATACAAGTCTAAAATTACTACTGTCTGGCCCTATAAGAAAAAGTTTGCCAACCCCTGATTCAGAACATAAAATCATACTAAAATTAAGTTTCCCATTTAAAAAAAAAAAAAAAAAAAGAATTCCCAACACAGATTATTTCACTTACTCTTTATTTAGTACTTTGTACCCTGGACTTTATATTAAAACCTCAGTACAGGGGCGCCTGGGTGGCTCAGTCGGTTGAGCATCCGACTTCAGCTCAGGTCACGATCTCGCGGTCCGTGAGTTCGAGCCCCGCATCGGGCTCTGGGCTGATGGCTCAGAGCCTGGACCCTGCTTCGGATTCTGTGTCTCCCTCTCTCTCTGCCCCTCCCCCGTTCATGCTCTGTCTCTCTCTGTCTCAAAAATAAATAAACGTTAAAAAAAATTTTTTTTAAATAAATAAATAAAACCTCAGTACATAGTAACTGTTGTTGTTGCAAAATACCCCTTCACCTCAAGTACTTCTTTGGAAACTTATCGTGCTGGTACCCAGTGAATTATTTCAAATGTTTTCCAGCCTTTTGAACTCAGCCCAGTAATGATGAAAAATTTTCCCACACATACACTTTCTGCCATCAAAATAATGACTAACAAATTCAGTCCTAATTTCAGTTCTGTCTTTACTGAGACATAAGCAGAGGGAAGAAAAGATGGCCTTCAGTTTGGCGATGGGTAACTTGCCATCTCTAAGTGTGGAAGAGACATTCTGGCTTCACTGCTGTCGCCCAAAAGCCTCTTCATTAAAATTAGTGCTCTCGAGTCAGAGAGAGTCCAAATACCCTAATCTGGATGCTATAATGTTGCTATTTTCATTCCAGCTAGTGAGGTCCAAGGTTTCAGCTGTTCCAAGCATAGATTTCCCCAGAGGCAAAATAACAAGTTTGCATTGTCTCAACTGGGGAAAACGTCCCACTGGGGAATTGTGAGATTTCAGTGAGAGCGGGAGCATAGGCACCACCTCTGCCTGCACAGATCTCTTCAGAGCCATTGCCATGTGGTCTGGGGCGAGAGCGAGCCGACGTTCTTGTCACCTACATCTTGGCTTGTGATTACTGGGTTTGGCACCTGTTTTCTGCAGAGGTGATAATGTCTAGCAGCAAAGCTATCCTAATGGGTGGAGAAGGATTGCAGCGTTGTCTTTTTTAATAGGGAAAAAAAAAATCCTGTTAAGATTCAGAGACTTAAATGCTAACTGAGCTTCTTAATACTGAGAAACATGACTGAGAGTAAAATAATAAAATATTATAAATAATCTCACGGGACTAGGAAATTTACAGACGGTTTTGAAAATCGTCACGTTTTAGATCTGGAAAGGCCCTTAACACAACACTGAGTCCTACTCCTTTTAGCAAATAGGAAAACTAAGAAACAGATGTTAGCCGACTTCATTGATTCGCACAAAGCCACAAAACTACTTAGCAGCAAAGCTTAGTCTCCTGATTCAATCCGGTCATCTTTGTGCTCCCCCAAATGGTATTTGTGGATTTCAGATAAGGCTCACAATTGTGATCAGAATACCCTTTCGCGTTGACTCAGTAGCTTGCATGGTTAATTCATTTTCTTATTTAAAAATCCAAACAAAGGTGTCCAATAATTACTACCTAGCCAAATCTTCCTGTCTTTTGTACTTTGGAACACCTATGGTCTCACACATGGGACTTGGCAACAGTATGAATGTTACACATGTAAGTTTTTAGATCTTTCCTGACGCAAGCATTTAAAAGAGAAAATCCTACAAGTTAACTTACTGTCAGCATCCGTGCAGCATATATCTAAGTGAACCCTTTTGAACAACAACAAAAATACTTCTGTAAAGGTTAGCCCCAAAATTTTAAAGTATTAACCAGTATTATCAGAGAAACAAGGCTACATACAGTTGGGTTCTTGCATTGTTGCTTGAAGCAGCGTTAAAGATACACTGACGTGGCTTCAATGCACCATTGAATAAATAAGGAGAGTTCTAAAGTTTAACGTGAGTGATTCGTGCAACTCAATGCTGAACTTTGGATTTTTTCCAAGGCTTCCAAGTTACTGAGAATCCACTAGGGTTTTATCCCCAACTCATAGATTTGAGGCAATTCATGTGCCTTTTATCTTAACATATTAGTTACCCTTTTTAAGCTGCCATCTGAAAAAGATAAAATAAAGCTCTTCCCCCTGTGCCAACTAGTTGGACTGTATCTTATTTCCATGTATAAAGTAGTTAACAAGTGAAACATATGTCATGCTACTCTCTTTACTCATTTTAACAGAACAACTACAGACGAGGCCTTGAAAATACATTAATTGAGAGGTGTTAGGCTGCTTGTGATTCTACTCTTGTCTGTTTCATTCTAGGACATCTTCCTGATCATTTTGTCTTTCGGGCAAAAACAGCTTGCTAGTTGCCTTTGTTCTGCATTTGTCGGCCATCCTATGGTCGTCCTAAAGTGATACTTCTTTGGGGGAATTTTGTGGGTGTACGTGTTAAGAGTGTAGTTCAGGTGTAACCATCATTCCTAGTTTAAAATACCATGCCTAGTGTCTGTCTTGACAATTCAGAAGAAGCATCTCTTCGCCAAGTTGTAGGATTGTAATAATCAGAGAGGTGGGTTTTTCTTGGGAGTTTTCAAAATGAATAGGGATTATTTGCTCTGGCATTTTCTACCTCTCTGGAACCTTTCAAGTGCAAGTAATTCTACTTAGCCAGGTTTGGGGGGGAGCTGTGAATTTTATCCGAAGTTCTGTCCAAAAAAGAACTATAATTTCGTTTGTTTCCTAAAATGTATAATACTTTTCTGTCATCTTAAAGAGAAGTCCTTGAACAAAAGTTAAACTTCTCTCCATCTCCCGAGGTGTTGTATGACTTTAGTCTTTGCGTGAAGAGACCTTCCACCCCGAGAATTGGGTGTTTTACGGTCTCGGTAAGATTGTTTGTTGCCTTTTATTGGTTAGAGTACCTGCCTTAATTAACCATCCCTATGTCCAGTTTTAATTCCTACTTCTATTCTGCTGTGGTCTGGTAACAGTTTGAATGGAATTTTTATTATAGGGGAGTAAGCATGCTGAGATATGGTCTTTCAAGGCTTTTCTATAAGCCCTAACATTAACATCATATTTTCTTGGCTGATCAGAGGCCTTGAGCTCACTGCCTTGTTCTTGACTATATTCCAGAGAGATCAGAAATTATCAATTATTGGTCAATCTAAATTTTGTCAGATGTAAGAAAAAAAATTTTTTTAATTGCGTGTTTTCTTTACCATGAGTCAGATGTCCTTTATTTTCAAGAGTCATTCAGAATGATAAATTGGATACAATTGTGAGGTTAATTATGTCAGTGTTTGAAGATAGCCCAGTGGCTTTGATTTTTGTTGTTCTTGTTGTTGTTGGTCTTCTGAGGTTTTGAGGCCTTGTCTGGAAAACGACCATTTGGCAAGCCCTCTGCCTACCACTGCAAATTAAATCATTGCCACGCACTTCTCCTCCTTGCCCTATTTCCTGTTTAAAAAGAGAGAGGAACGCTCAGGATTGACATTTATCTTAACTCTTCATGCCTGTTGTTCCTCATTTTCTGCCATTTTCCCAAAGAAAAGAGATACAAAAATTGAAGTTTGGGGGGAAATGACCTAATACTAATCACATATTAGTTATTTGATCTAGCAGTCAGATCAATCCTGATTTTTTTTTTCAAGAGTTGAAATGTTGACCTCTGTAACATGTTTGATCTTTAGAACAACTGTTCTTAGAAAACAGATTATCTGTTGCCAGAGCTGTCTGTGGGTGTGGGTGTGTGTAAAACTTTATATCAGTGTTTTAAAATGTTGCTTGACCATGGGGTATTAATTCCGAATGGTATTATGAACAGTAAAACCCTGATAGTTTCCTGGATTAGACCTATTAGAGTTGTTTAGATAACACACTTTGAATTACTTCCTTTCAGGAAACATTGAAACTGGAAATGTTAAGCAGGCACGCATACCGAAGCACTTAGACAGAACGCATTGTTTCTTTTGCTCTTAAAAAAATAAAAAAGGAAAGAAATTATGCAAATAAATCACATCTGTGGAAACCAGAGGAGACTGGCTCAACTGCCAGAGGAAGAGCATTTATTCAGGAGATTCTTCACCCGTCACCAACAGTGACCACAAGATCGGTTGGGACGTTAGTCTCATAATTTATGCAGAACTCATTGCTGGCATTAATGATGCCATCAGGGTTGGGAGCGTGGAATTACAGATTGTACTCACATGTGTTATACATTTTTATGTATGGGAGTAGGAGTAACTTCCTCTAGAAGTATACACATACACAAGAACGTAGACAAAACTGTTGAATGTGCCCAGAGAGTGACATTTAGTAAGGATAATTCTGAGCTGTTTAAACTGTGCACGTCCCGTCTTGATTTGTGTCTCACAAGCTACACGGACGTTCGCTTTCATTTCTTTTCATGTGTGGTACTCACTAGACCCTATGATTTCTTCAATCTAGAAGGTGTATGTTTATAAAGGTAAATTAGGAAAAATATATTAAGTTGATTTAAAGGTCTAGAAAGAAACATATGCTCTGTTACTCCGTCACAATTGAGAAGCTCCTTGGATGTTAACTGGAAATAGTTTGTTGTGTGAGTGAGTGTGTGTGTGTTTCTCAAGTCTCATGAGAACCCTTTCTCTCAACATCCCTGTCTCCATCCTGATCCAAATGGATGAACTGCCAAGTTTTTTACAAAGTTTTACTAAAAAGGAAGTACAGCAGTGCATCTGAGCATTTTGGAGGCTAGTCTGCCTTAAAACGGTATATTTTTTTTGAATCATTTCAATATGTTCACTTCCTTTGGGATGTAACTGTAAGGATATTTCAGGCCCTATTCTGACATTAAGTTTTATTTTGGGATAACACATTGAATAAAAACTTGAGCAATTCTTCAGTACAGAAGAAAGGATAATGCTTAAAGTAGTGGTTAGGGCTTGAAAACAGTAGTAGGTAGAAATAGAAGCCAACATGAACCTACACAGAGGTGAAAGTCAGTATGAAACAGAATTATTAAGAAGTTAAATGTTTTTGTGGGGTGCCTGGGTGGCCCAATTGGTTAAGAATCTGACTTTGGCTCAGGTCATAGTGTCACGGTTCAGGAGTTCAAGCCCTACATAGGCACCAACCCCACGGTCTGCTGTCCACACAGAGCCCTTTCAGATCCTCTGTCCCCTCTCTCTCTGCCGTCCCCTGCTCATGCTCACTCTCTCTCAAAATAAATAAAAGAATTTAAATGTTTGGGGGGCAACTGGCTGGCTCAGTTGGTAGAGAATTCAACTCTTGATCTCAGGGTTGTGAATTCGAGCCCCAAATTGGGCACAGAGCTTACTTTTTACAACTTCTTTAATGTTTTTATTGTTCATAAAAGTAATATTAATGGCCTCTATTTATTGAGAACTTGCCACTGTGGGAAGTTGTTTACATACACTGATTAAGCTAGTAGAGTAGACGGTAGCGGTAATGTTCTCATTTTGCCTGAGGTCACCTAATACTAAAGGCAGATACAAACTCAGCTCATAACTTAGTTAATAGTTTTGTTCCAGTTAATTTCCAAAGGCCATAGATCTTTTCATTCATCTATCCCTGGGCTCGGCAAACTTTTTCTGTAGAGGGACAAAGAATAAATACATTTGTGGTGGGGCACCTGGGTGACTCAGTGAGTTAAGAGTCCAACTCTTGGTGCCAGCTCAGGTCTTGATCTCATGGTTGAGAGTTCAAGCCCCACATTGTGCTCCACACCCAACATGGAGACTACTTTTTAAAAGATTTGTTTTAGTTTGCGGGCTTACAGTTACCATTGCACCCACTCAACGCTGCCATTGTAGAGTGAAAGCAGTCGTAAACTGTGCATAAAGGAATGAACACAGCAATGTCCTAATAAAACTTTATTTACAAAGTCAGATGGTGGGCCACATTTGGACTATGCACAATAGTTTGCTGACTTCTGATCTGTATTATTGTAAACATAGCTAGATGCTAACTGAAAATAAAAGCCTTAGGGATAAACTAAAAGTAGAATGAATAGCAAATGAATCTTCATAGGGACTCTTCGTGATCAAAGTCAAGAGAATAAAGTAACTGAAGCCTTGAGACTACAAGTCCTGTGGGAAAAGAAAGTCAGCCCTGATACGTGCCAAATACTATAATTTATAAATGATTTATTAGCTTAAAAAAAAACCCTCTTCTCTGGGCACCTGGGTAGCTCAGTCGGTTGAGCATCTGACTCTTGATTTCAGCTCAGGTCATGCTCCCGGGTCGTAGAATGGAGCCCTGCATCAGGAGCATGGAGCCTACTTACTCCCTTGCTCCCTCTCTTTTTAGAAAAAAGAACAACCTAATCTATATTCTTTAAAACTCCCAAGGTCATAAAAAACGAGGAAAGACCAAGAAACTCACAGAATAAAGGACTGGATGCCTTGTGATATCCTGGCTTGATCCTGGAACAGAAAAAGGAGATTAGTGGGAAAAAAATTAATTAAGTCCAAATAAAGCTTTGTGGTTGACTTAGTAGTCTTGTATTAGTGTTAATTTCTTAGTTTTGATAATAACGTGCCACGGTTCAGTAGTATGTTAACAGGAGAAATTAGACAAAGGGTTTACAACTTTGCACCTTTTCTGCAAATCTGAAATTATTCCAAATAAGTTCATTTATATTTATTTTATTTTATTTTATTATTTTATTTTTGTTAGAGAGTGTGCAAGCAGGATAGAGGGTCAGCAGGGTGGGGGAAGAGAATCTCAAGCAGGCTCCACGCTCAGCACAGAGACTGATTCGGGGCTCCATCCAGTATCCTTGGGATCATGACCTGAGCTGAAATCAAGAGTCAGATGCTCAACCTACTGAGCCACCCCGGCCCCCCAAATTGTGCTTATTTATTATTAATTTATTTATTTAGATTCCTAAACTTATTCCAATATAGACGCCCAGATGAATACAGAGTCTGAAAATAAATACAATTAAATTGAGGTCTTGTTAAAAATAATAGCAACACTTAATCTGAGTCACCTAAAATGGATTTTGGGAGCCTGAACTACCATTAAAATAATATTGTGCTGGCATTTATGTTCTGATAGTGCCTGCTACAGAGAAACGCACTTCACTAACAAGACAATGGAGCTGTTTGTTTTCTATAGCACTAATACGGATTGACAGATTGCTGTTCCAAAGTTTAAAATTACATAGAATGACCTAGAATAGTGAGTAAGAAACTATTTACAGAGATTGCCACAGGTTTTCTAAACACACACTGATGATTACCGCTTAGTAAATAACATGAACATTGCTGGTCACTTTACCCAGATGCTTTTTTAGTAACATAAAAGAAAAAAAAAATCTATCTCCAGCTTAGTATAAATAAGCTTGATACGAAAACCTGACAAAGATAACATAATAGAGCTATAGACTAATTTCACCTGTGACTGAGATACATAAGTCATAGAGGAAATAGTATCAGAAGAATCATGTAGTGTAAGTGCACCACGCTCATAATTATTTCAGGCATGTAGGGTTGTTTCAATATTGGAGAATCTACTCATATAAAACATAGCACATCAAAATTAAAAATAAACATGACTATTTTATTGGATACAGAAATGGCATTTGATTAAAAACATTTTTAAAATTTCTTTGTAGAGGGGCACCTGGGTGGCTCAGTTGATTGAGTGTCCGACTCTCTTGATTTCGGCTCTTAGCATGATCTCACAGTTGTGAGGTCGAGCCCCACTTCAGGCTCTGCAATGACAGCATGGAGCCTGCTTGGGTTTCTCTCTCTCCCTCTCTCTCTCTCTGCCCCTCCGTTGCTCTCTGTCTCTCTCTCTCTCTCTCAAAATAAATAAACATTAAAAAAAAAAAATTCTTGTAGAAACATTTAGAAAACTAGAATTGGTAAGACACATTACCAATATGATTTAAAAAATCCATGTCAAACCATCAAATTCCTCATTTGATATTAAAATACTGATGATATTCATATTAAAATATGGAACAACACTCTCACCACCATACTGTTGTCAGGGAGAAGGGTTGAAAACTAAAAAAAAAAAAAAAAAAAAAAAAAAAAGATAAAGTTTGCATTGGTTACGTAAGATTTAGTCACTTAAGAATTTCAAGGTGATCAACTGGAAAAAACTCTTGCAGTGAGGTTCCTGGACATAGGGGATCGCAACAAATCATATGCAGCAAGTACAAATGAACAGCAACGTTCAGGGATCGAAAACAAAGGCAAACTTAATTAAGGAAATAAAATCTCAATAAATGATGAGCATTGTCATGTGCTTATTTATAAATATGATGATGATGTCACTCCTTGCCAAAACAGCAGGTAGATTCACTGCCAATAAAATTACCAATGCAAACCATAGACAAAATGATTGTGAAGTTCATCTGGAAAAATACGCAAAAATATCTAAAATTTTCTTAGTGTCCTGTGTTAACTTTTTTTTAAGTTTATTTATTTTGAGAGACAGAGCAGAGGAGGGGCAGAGAGAGAGGGAGAGAGAGAACCCCAGGCAGGCTCCGTACTGTCAGCATGGAGCCTGATGCAAGGTTCGAACTCACAAAAGGTGAGATCGTGACCTGAGCCAAAACCAAGAGTCGGACTTAGCCGACTGAGCCACCCAGGCGCCCCCTGTTTTAATTTTTTATTTTGAAATACTTGCAGTCTTAAAAAATTTTTGCAAGAATAATAAAAGATCTCCCTAAATACAATAATAACAGATCACCCTAAACACCTTACCAGATTCACCAGCTTTTAACATTTTGCCACGTTTGTTTCATCATCTTCTACCCCGTATATACACATATACATACACACATATAACTTATATTTTTCTGAATCATTTCAGAGTGAATTACATACATTATGCCCTTTCCTCCTTAATACATCAGTGTATATTTCTAAAATAAGGATATTTTCTTATGTAAAAAGAGTATATTTTTACATAAGTGATGTGATACTCTACAATCCATCCAAGATGTACTTCATAGCATTTTTTTCCCTTTAGTTCAGAATCCATTCCAGGATTGCGTGTTGCAGTTATGTTGCATTTTGTCTCTAATTCACTTTAACCTGGAGCAGTTCTTCAACCTTTCTTGTCTTTCATCACATGGATGTTTTTCAAGAACATACACCAGGTATTTTATACAATATTTCTCAATTTGGGTTTGTCAGTTCTTTCTTTGTAATTAGGTAATTAGATTCTAGTAATGCAGTTGCAGGTGGAATGTTCTATAACTGAGGTCCTAAAATCAGGAATCACATCCAGAGGCACACGACATGGGGATCCCCCTCTGGTTGTATTAAATTTGATCACCTGGTCAGAGTGTTGTTAAGTTTCTCCAGTCTGTAGTTACTTTTTCTCCCCTCGCAATCAGTATGCATTTTGAAGGAAGACACTCTAAGACCACTCACATAACGTACTCAATCAAATTCATCCTATAAATTAAGCTTTCATTGATATTTCTTGTGTAGACCAATCTTGAATCCCACCACTCCTGTGCATTTGTCACCTTACCCCCTTCATTTTTTTCATTCATTCTTCATTTTGATAACAGTGTGGATTTAGGCATTCCTGCTTTGTTCAATAGATTATAATTCATTGCAGTCTTTATGTATTATGATGCTCAAATCATCCCAGATTTGGCCAATGGAGGCCAATTCAGGCGGACTCCTATGTCCTTTTGACATGTTCCCATCATGTCGGGAGCACTTCTTCACTTTCTGGCACAACAAAATGTCCCAAGCTTATCTTATACCTTTCCTGCCCTAGTCCTGGAATCAAGATTCCTTTTAGTAGGGAATGGTTTGGGACACTATGTATATTCGGTGATGTCTTTACTTCTAATCCCTTGGAAAGAACAAAGCTAAGACATAGATGTGTGCGAGCATGTACAGTTTCCTAAAATTATGAGTTAATCCCAGTACCTCCCAATTTCAGTCAACCCAGCGGAGTTCTTTCTTACCTTTCCTAGTTCCACATTTCTGTCTTCCCTCCACAGTGAAAACTCTGGCTCTCAAGAGAATATGTTTACTCATTTGTTTATTTTTACAATATACATAAATGGTCTCAGAATCCCTATGTCCATTCTCTTATGCAAAACAAATCTACCTAAAAGAACACCATAGTAGTTGGTCTTTTTTTCCCTACTGGCAATTTATGTCAAAACATTTTAAAGTTACTTGGATGATTTCTCTGTCTCTGTCCCCTGTGTGGTAAGTTTTTCTTTGAAATAAGATTGGATTTATCTGTTTCCATTTGCATTCAGCTTTCAGTTTCTTTTAAATTTTTGTTGACTTTATTTTATTTTTGGAATATGTTGGAACATTAGCATATCTCCTAAACATTAAAACTCGATAGGAAGGCACACTCACAGAGGTGTCCCTCCCTCCTTACCTCCCTTAAGTACCAATTTCATTGTTTTCTGGCTTGTTTTTCTTGTATTCCTTTTTTTATATATATAAAAATAAGCAGAAAAATATATACTGATTTTTTTTCCTTCTTTCTTAAATGAAAAGGTAGTATATTGTATAAACTTTTATGCACTTTGGGTTTTTTTTCACTTAATATATCATGGAAGTCATTTCATGTTAATTCATTGAACTCATTCTTGTTCTTTTTTGCATAATATATTTTGTGTTTGTGCCTCAGTTTATCCTATCAATTTCTTATGTTTGGGCATTAAGATTGGTTCTGGTATTGTACAAATACAAATAATACTCAACTTTGTGCATTTGTATTTTCATACTGATGGAGGAATGTCTTTGGGTAATTTCCTAGAAGTAGGATTGCTGAGTGGAGGGATAAATGGGTGCATAGTTTGGTTAGATATTGTCAAATTCCCCGCCATGGGGAAATCATTTTATATTTCCACCAGCTATGAACAAGAGTACCTGTTTCCTCATAGCCTCCCCAGCTGAGTATGAGTTCAAGCTTTTATCAGTGTTCGAGATAAGACGCGGTATCTCAGTATAATTTTCATTTATTTTTCTCTAATTATAAAAGAAGTTGAACATCTTTTCCTTGGTTTGAAGTCTGTTGTGCACTTCTTTTTAGTGAATTGGCTTTTTATGACTTTTGCCAGTTTTTCTGGAGGATTTTTGGTCATTTTTTTAAAAGTTGCTTATGTAGGAGCACCTGAGTGGCTCAGGTCCATTAAGCATCCAACTCTTGACCTCAGCTCAGGTCATGATCACACGGGTCGTGGGTTCAAGCCCTGCATCGGGCTTTGTGCTGATGATGCAGAGCCTGCTTGGGATTCTCTCTCCCTCCCTCTCTCTGACCCTCCCCCACTTGTGCGCACACTCTCTCTCTCAAAATTTAAGTTGCGTATGTATTAAGGGTGTTAGTTCTTTACTTGCAGAAATATTGCAGATATTTTCTCTCAGACTGTTACTTGACTTTTGACTTTGCTTCTCGTTTCTTGCCACCCAAAAATGTTTTGAGTCAGAATAACCACAAATGAGGGCTTTTGTTATCAGATCTGAAAATGTAAGATAAAGACGTAGAAATTGAAACAACTTAGTTATGATGAGACAGTAGGCAGAAAGGTCATTAAGATAAATGGCCCCAAAGTAGATACAAATATAAGTTACAATGAATGTATGTGTTTTATAATTTTTTTGATTTTTTTATTTGGACTCCATGCCCAGCATGGGGCTTGAACTCACAACCCTGAGATCAAGAGTCTCACGCTCTACCCACTGAGCCAGGCAGGCACCCCATGTGTTATATAAATTTAGTGCATGATCAAAGTAGCAGCACTTCAAATACGTGATGAAAATAGTTATTTAGGAAGTATACTGGGCAGTCATTAACTGTTTAAAAAATGAAAGTGAGATCTCTACCTTTCATAATCCATCAAAGAAATTTTAATTAAATAAGTTAAATAGTTAATAAATGAAACACCATCAAAATACTAGAAGAAAATATTGGTTAAATATATCAGTTTTTCTCAATCTCAGCACTACTGAAATCTGGACTAGATCATTCTTTGCCATGAAGGATTGTTCTGTGATTGTGGCATGTTTAACAACATACCTGGCCTCTACCTGCTAGGTATAAGTAGCACCCTCCCAGCCATGACAATCAAAAACATCTCCAAACTTTGTCAGATGTCCCCAGGGCCTGGAGAATGGGGACAAAATCACGCCTAACTCAGAACCAATGATTTGTATTAACTAGTAGAAGCATAATGCCCAAGAATGAAATTACAAAGGAAAATTTTGAAAATGTTTGCTACATAGGAAGACAAACCTTTAGCACTTAAAGAAGTTATAAAGTTGAAATTCAAGCAACAAATTGAAAATATAGAGCATAAAGGACATTCACATTACATGAAAAGTAACAGGTAAGATGACCATCCCATTAGCAAAATGGGTGAAGGACACAGATAGACAGTCACAAAGAGACCTAAATAGCCACATAAAAAATACCAAAACATATTCACTATCCTAATAGTCAACTAAAGCAAATGGAAATAAAATGTGAATGAATAAACGCAGGATGCATGCTTTACCTTTAATATTGGCAAATGTTAAACTTCTTTATCCTGAGTATGGAGAGGCAGGTAATTTCATAAAGTGGAAGAAGTATAAATAACTATAACATTGATAAAGCACAACAGCAAGTACATATTAGACCTCTCAAGTGTATATATAGCTTTACCCATGCAATTCAACTTCTGGGCCTTTATCCTAAGGAAATGAACTGTAAAAAAAATAAATAAATAAAATAAAATTCGTTGCAGTACTATTTACAATTGCCAAACATTGGGAAAACTCATCGAATAATAAAGAACCAGTCAAACATTAAGGCACATCCCCAGATAATCAAATACAGAAGGTCAGTACATGAGAAAATGAATATAGTGAGAAACGAAACAAGAAAACTGTGTGTGTGTTCACAAATCTCTGAGATAGACGACACGTCTCATTTCTTTTTTTCTCTTGTTTATATAAAATTGTTAACATAGATTATCTTTAGTGGTAAAACTATAGAATTTGTTCATTTTTACATCTGTATTTTCTAATATTTCTTCCAATGAACATGAGTAGAATAAAATTCAAGAACAGGGAGAAATAAAACATTTTTACATCCTCTGTCCCAATTCCAATTTCAGAAAGTTTCATAAAATTTTAATACTAAAAAATAAGGAATTTTCTTACAGTGGTGTTCATGGAAGCGTTTTTTATAACTGGAAAAGACAGAATGATGAGATTAATGTCCCCAAATAATTATTCATACGATAGGCTATTCTACATAGACAAAGAAACTGGAAGGATGTTTATCAAACCGTTAACCATGGCTGTCTCTGAATCAGGCCCGTGGGTGTTATTTTCTTTTTGTGTCTTTTCTCTGTGCTTCTCAAATTTTTATTAATGAACAGATTGCTTTTTTCTTCAGAGCAGAGTGTGTTTTTAAAAGGTTAAATGATTATCTTCATGTTATTGTTAACCATATAAATTTTATACAAGGAATGTTAAAATAGCGTTTTCCTCTGTATGTGTGCTCGTGTATCTTAATGGCAAGTTGTCTCCTTCTTTGTGGGAATGGACTAAGGGAAACTAACCTAAAATTTGATATATCCTATTGTAGGTTGCTTCGGGTGAGTGCAACGAGGACACCGAAGTTTACAACATCACCCTCTGTACTGGGGATGAACTCACTCTAATGGGGCAGGCAGAAATCTTGTATGCAAAGACTTTCAAAGAGAAGTCACGACTCAACACAATCTTCAAAAAGATTGGGAAACTCAATTCCATCAGTAAGCTGGGCAAAGGCAAAATGCCCTGCCTCATTTGCATGAATCACCGGACCAATGAAAGCATTAGCCTTCCATTCCAGTGCAAGGGCAGATTTAGCACCCGGAGTCCCCTGGAGCTTCAGATGCAGGAGGGCGAGCACACCATCCGCAACATTGTGGAGAAAACCAGGCTCCCCGTGAATGTGACTGTGCCCAGCCCTCCCCCCAGGAACCCCTACGACCTCCACTTCATCCGTGAGGGGCATCGCTACAAGTTTGTGAACATCCAGACCAAGACAGTGGTGGTTTGCTGTGTGCTGCGGAACAACAAGATCCTCCCCATGCACTTCCCTTTGCACTTGACCGTCCCCAAGTTTAGCCTCCCAGAACACTTGGTGAAGGGAGAAGTGTGGCCCGAAACCCTGGTCCATCACTGGCTGGGTATCTGCCAGGAACAGTTCGACATCGATGAGTATTCCCGGGCTGTCCGAGACGTGAAAACTGACTGGAATGAGGACTGCAAGAGCCCCAAGAAGGGCCGGTGCTCTGGCCACAACCACGTGCCCAATTCGCTTAGCTACGCTCGCGATGAGCTCACCCAGTCCTTCCACCGGCTCTCCGTCTGTGTGTATGGCAACAATCTCCATGGCAACAGCGAGGTGAACCTTCATGGCTGCAGGGACCTGGGGGGAGAGTGGGCCCCCTTTCCTCATGACATCCTGCCCTACCAGGACCTGGGTGACAGTGGGAGCGACTACCTTTTCCCGGAAGCCAGTGAGGAGTCAGCAGGCATCGCAGGCAAGTCCGAACTCCCGTACGAAGAGCTCTGGCTGGAGGACGGCAAGCCCAGCCAGCAGCCCCTCACTCGTTCCCTGAGCGAGGAGAGCAGATGCGATCAGCCCAGAGGTTCTGTCCGGTCCAAGTGCGCAGCCTCTCCTCTTCCTGCCCCCGGAGCTCTGGGAGCGGCAGTGAAGTCTTCAGAGATCGCCCTACCTCCGCCTCCAGTGCCTCCCAAATCTGAAGCCGTAAGTCCCTTCTGTTTTTGAGTGATGGCACCCTTCCGTCTCTCTGCTCAGGCGCCTACTAATGCATCTTCTTTCCTAAAGAAAAGGAAAACTCCCCGATGGGAAAGTATCCGGAGAAGCAAATCTGCTTAATTTGGAGTGAAATAGAAATACTTGCCAGATTATTTTTACCAGTTAGGAGTCAGAGTGGTACTCTACATTTGATGAGAAACCTTGAGAGTTTGTAACGGGAGGGGTTTAAACACGACTTTTGCTGCCGCCTGGAGAGCGGATAATAGGGAGGAGAGGGCAGACCGCGGGAGACCAGAGAAGAGACACATTAGAGTAATGGAGGTAGGAAATGATGAGGCCTGAACCACAGCAGTTGGTAGCAGGGAGAAATGAGCTGCTTCAGAACATGTTTTAGAGGTAGACCCGAGTGTACTTACTGATAAATTGGATGTGGGTAGTGACAGAAAGAGAAATCAAGGAAAACGTCTGCAGCTTTAGCCTGAGCCACAGAGTGGGTATTTAGAGCCAGTTACAGTGGTACAGACTAAAGGAAGAGTAGATATATTTGGGGGGTGGGAGGAGAGGGATCAAGAGACATCGGCATGATATGTAACCCTTTCCTGTATCCCTGAAGTTACATTGAGATCAAAGCACAGTAGGTGTGCCTGTGTATGTGCACACACACTCACACACCAGAGCAGAACCAGCAGCTGGAGTGGTTCTGTTTTAATGCCTTAAACATAATTCGTTCAGGGCTCCAAGGGCTTCTATCAAATCTTAATGTAAAAAGGTCAATACGGGACAGGAGAAAGGGCCCTCTGTTGTGACTGTATTCTTCGATTGACAGGCCCTCTGAACCTCTGCTCCTCCTTTTTAATCATTGGAATTCATTTTCTCTGAATCAAGAAAGCATTAGAGACATAGGGTGTAGTTCTATTCACTTATTTGACATTGTCTATTGCAGTGGTTTTCTTTTTTTGTCTCTAACAGAAGCTTTAAAAAAAAAGGGCTGACATGAATCACAATAAATAGAAGAATTAAAATCAGAACTCATCTGACTGAAGCACATTGAGGGGCAGGGGTCTCCATGTGTCCCTGTTCTCTCTCTGTTCCTCCCGGGGGTCTCAAGACACCTCTGTGGAACCCTGCAGCTTTGCAGAACCCAGTTTCAAAACCCTGGAAACACTGGGTGGGATGTGAGAAATAAGACCATCAATAAGACTGGACTCTGCTATCTTTGGGTTTTATAGGGAAGTTAACAGATGAAATGAGATGACTGTCATACAAGTGAAAATATGATAAACAATAGAAGAGAGACATATACAGACAATGTGTGTGGCAGTCCAGAGGAGAAAGAAACTTCTGGTTGGGTGATGCATGAGATAAGCTTCATGGAGAGGATGACATTTTAAATGAGCTGGTAAATAGACATGAATTGGAAGAGCAGAGAAATGAGAAAGAAAGGCATTCCAGGCAGCATAGCACAAGCAAAGGTGTGGAAGCTGGAACAGGTGCAAAAAAACAAGGAGTTCTGTTGAGCCAGTGGAATAGGGTGACTAGGATGTCTGAAAGGCAGTGATGGCTGAAAAGGCTGGAGGCAGGTCATGGACAGCCCTGAACATCAGGCGGCACTTTGTACCAGGCGTCATGCTTAGCTCTCCACGCAGAGCCCTCATTGCTGCAGTTTCCTGAGAGAGAACCCCCCCCCCGGCCATTTGCTCTAGGATATAACCCCCCAGAGACCGCCGATCTGGACTTGCGCTTGCTCCTTACAGGATCTTCCACAGACTTTAAGACACGAGCCCAAAGATCCCTGTACCCAGTAGGGGCCATGGAAAATTGGGAGGAAGTCTTGGTGAAGTTAGAGTCCTTGGCATTTTCATTCATGTCCGTGGATGTTCCTCTCCCCACTTCCCCCAAGAAAACAGGTAAAGGAGACACTCCTCCTGGAAAGTAAGGAGTTTTCAGTATGTCTCAACTCAGCTCTTTATTTGATGTTACTGGAAACTTGGAACCCTGATCTTCATTAGGGCTGTGACCATGCCAGCTGTTCCCATGCAACTTGGTCCTACTTGGCACATAGGGGGGGACTCATGTTTGTTGACTGATTGATTGACTCATCCATGGTGGTCACACCCAAAGTCATTATGTAACTAAGTCTAGAAATAGGAACCTAGCGCCACTTGTTTGTTCTGTGGCATAATTGAAAGATGAGTAAGAACATAAATATTAAGAGGCTCTATCTTGACCTTGGTACTAAAAATGTGAGAGTTAAATTTGAAAGTAAAAGCCAACCTCAGAGGAGAAGAAAACATTTTGGTCTCCAGTCTTCGATGTAATTTATTACAAGAGAATCTTTTCAGAGCATGTCCAGTGTTTATAGAATACTTTTTAAAAAACATTTTAAACACCTGAAATCACTTAATTTACTTGAAAAAATTAGGCATTTCAAATGAAGTCATATTTTTCTATTGGCTCTGTGACCATGAAATGAGTTTTCCATTTTTAGGAAGTATGTGGGATCCAGAGAACGTCATAATTGTTAGATGTGGCTTCAGCTTGTAATTTTCAAAAGGAAACTTTAATGGGGCATAAATTCAAGTGCTCCCGCAGAATTAAATAAAACTTTTTTGGAAAGTTGTACTGGAGTGAGTCCTGGGAGAAAGACATGCCTTGTATCTTAACAGCTGCCCCGCCTAATAATTAAAGATGGTAATAAGCTTTCAAGTGAGGCCACTTTCAAGTGAGACATCATCTGGGAAGGTGACAAATCCCCCCAGGTCTTTAGGGATAGAAGGTGCTGGAGCAATGGAATGGAGTCAAAGAAAGTACGTCTTTTTTTTTTTTAATTTGTTGTTTTTTAATGTTTATTTTTGAGAGAGAGAGAGAGAGAGCAAAGTGCAAGTGGGGGAAGGGCAGAGAGAGAGGGAGACAGAGGATCTGAAGCAGACTCCAGGCTCCGAACTGTCAGCACAGAGCCCGACGCAGCATTCGAACCCACGAACCACGAGATCAGGACCTGAGCCAAAGTCGGACGCTCAACTGACTGAGCCACCCAGGCGCCCCGAAAGTACGTCTTTCCTAGTAAGGGAAGCAAAGCTGGTAATCAGTGAACGAACTCCGTTTGCCACAGCCCATGACCCAGGCCTGTTAAGACGCAGTGGTACAACAGCTCCATTGCAGTGTCTATCAGCCTATTCGTGTCCTTCTAACTCTTCTCTTCCTCCTGCACTTCCTACCTCAGGGTCCTGAGTCACAACATGGACCTGCGCTCTCTCCCCAGCAAATTCTGGAGCTGTTTCTTTCTGTAACCGTGAGAATGAATCTTTCCCCTTCAGCCATCATGCTTACTGTGTTTCCTGCACTGTGCTGCAGTTCCGGAGTCCTCAGGGTTATGTTTTCAGCACTTTCCCACCTGTATCTTAAGGTGGAAAACTAGGTGGTGGGGCCAGATAGAAAATCCTCAGTGGAGGAGTAGTTGATGTATCCCTATTAGACTTTGTTTTTGATGTGGCTATTTAAAATTATGCTCTTGGGGCGCCTGGGTGGCGCAGTCGGTTAAGCGTCCGACCTCAGCCAGGTCACGATCTCACAGTCCGTGAGTTCGAGCCCCGCGTCAGGCTCTGGGCTGATGGCTCGGAGCCTGGAGCCTGTTTCCGATTCTGTGCCTCCCTCTCTCTCTGCCCCTCCTCCGTTCATGCTCTGTCTCTCTCTGTCCCAAAAATAAATTAAAAACGTTGAAAAAAAAATTTTAAATTATGCTCTAGTCGCCACGTGTCTGTGTAAAGATTGTTTAATACAGTTTTTTTGAAAACAAAACTCTGCCAGTTATTTTTCCAGAATATGAGAAGCTATTCCCTTCCTTATAGGAATAGCCCAGGAGAAAGTAAGCATAGCTCCAAACAGAGAAAGGATGCAGCCAGTTGAACTCCTCAGAGTTGTTGCAGGTGAGCTCAGACTGAAAGGGCAGGCCCAGATCACTGAATGGTGACATTTCACCTTCTTAAATTGTGCAAAGTGCCCTCAAATCAGAATGACCTGACAGTCCTTCTTAAGTGGATTATCCGTTTGGTTCATACATTTATTCTGAACACATCTTCTACTTCATAACATCGTGGGCCTCTCTCCCTCATCTTAATTTTTTGGGTACCGGTTGATAGGTCTAAAATATTTACCTGGATACATTCAACAAGTGTCTTTTTTTTTTTTTTTTTAAGAACTTAAAGAACTGTCTTTTTTTTTTTTCCTCCTTAGAAGATGCCATTTTGGGGGTGCCTCGCTGGCTCAGTAGGTTGAGCGTCTGACTGAATTTCATTTCCAGTTATGATCTCATGGTTCGTGGGTTTGAGCCCCACATAGGGCTCTGTGCTAACAGTGCGGAACCTGCTTGGGATTCTCTGTCTCCTTCTCTTTCTGCCTTTCTCCCACTCATATTCTCTATTTCTACCTCCTCTTTTCTTTTTTTTTAAATAAGAAGGTGCTTTTTTTTTTTTAAGTTTATTTCCTTACTTTGAGAGAGAGAGCGTGAGCAAGCTGGGGAGGAACAGAGAGGGAGAGGGGGAGAGAGAGAGAGAGAGAGAGAAGAGAGAGAGAGGGAGAGGGGGAGAGAGAGAGAGAGAGAGAATTCCAAGCAGGCACCACACTGCCAGCACAGCGTTCAATGCAGGGCTCAAACTCCACAAACCGTGAGATCATGACCTGAGCCAAAATCTACACTCAGATGCTTAATCGCCTGAGCCACTCAGGCGCCCCACGTTCTCTCCCTCTTTTAAAAATAAATAAACATTTTTTTAAAAAAAGATGCCATTTGGAAAACAATAATGGAAAGACTTTATATTGCATGAAATTCTACAAATAGAATGTATGAGTCCCAAGCTGTTCTGGTCTGCACACTGAATTACAAATCATCATCAAAACTGTAGAATCACAGCTCTTCTAAAATCATTTATGCAACAGTGTCCAACCTGGGGACTCCAGAACCCAGGGATTAATATCCTCCATCATCTTCAGTAACAGAAAAAAAGGTCTGTTCACTCTTGGTTATTGACATGGCAGCAATTCCTGAGGTTCATGAAAAGAAAATCATCAAAGGAACTTTAGGTTGTGAGCCACTGGCTTAAACCAAGTATTACTGCCATATTGATGAAGAATGCGATAACCGTAGTGAGAGCATGATTCCCCATAGCCCCTGAGAAACTAAGCACAAGGATTTGTTATAAGATGGATTGGTAGCATATATTCATTGCATAAGGCTTAAAGTCCATCATAAATAAAGTTCCTGTAATGGAGCACGCTGTGTTGTTGGTGTTTGGGGAAAAATACGACTTACAGGGTGAGTTTAATGCCACATTTGATCGGACCTAGTCCAGTAGGTGCTGGAAAAAAAACGGACTGAGCTGTACAGAAGTGAGTTGGGGTATGTGAATCTGCCTCAGACTGGCTAAACAATTGGTAGGTACATGGGAAGAAATGCCAAGCATCCCCAGAGACTTCATTTCCCTGTCTCGGTGGAATTTAACTAGAAGCAGGGAGAGAAGTGACCTGCCACACTATGTGATAGATAATTAGAGGCACGTTAAGAGCCATGGTTTGGAATCCTCCTCACTCTACCACATAGTAGCTTCGTACCTTTGGCAAAATACTTAACCTCCCTGAGTCAGTTCCTGTGGGGAGAATAACAGCCTCTTCATTGCATTATCATACCACACAAAGTGCTTGGCACTTTGCCCGAGCACTTGGTAAGCATTTAATAAATAATGGCCATAACTTCATATGGGATAGACTCCAGTTTAGGGTCAGATAGAAAATGATTTTGTGGAGGCTTTTTTCCTCAGTCCTTCCTTAATGAGGGTATGGTAAACCCTCTCAAAGGGTCAAGGAGGCTGACGGAAACAGGCACATCTCCCTCCACGGCCAGCTCAGTATCCAAGCGGGCGCCATTGTCCCCACATTCCAAAAGCACATGTGATAGTTTCATTTTGCTGGGTCTCTGAGATATTACAAAAAACGTACTGGGTTTAAAAACAAAGGGGCTCCTGGGTGGCTCAGTCAGTCAGGCGTCCAATTCGACTCAGGTTATGGTCTCACAGTTTGTGAGTTCGAGCCCTGTCTTGCTCTGTAGCTGACAGCTCAGAGCCTGGAGCCTGCTTCAGATTCTGTGTCTCCCTCTCGCTCTGCCCCTCCCCTGCTCCCTCTCTCTCTCTCTCTCTCAAGAATACCTTACATAACTACCAAAGTTAGGAAAAAGCTATAAAAAGATGTTCATTTATAAACTCAGAAAAGTGGCTATGAGAATGGATTTTACTCTGAATTTTTATTTTATTTTGTCTTTGGCATTTTTTCCTGTATCAAATGTTAACCTTAGAAAAGGCATTAAAAGACAGATTTTCTTAAATAAATCTGACACAATATTCAGGCTTAGGTACTAAAAAGATTACTCTGGAAGTGACTATTTATTTTTCAAAGTAATTGCTCTACAAAAAGATTCACTCAGGATTCCACTAATTAATGAGGTCTCCTAAGGCATTTGACATTTAATTAATTTTAATTACGACTTTTGAGGAGTACCCTGTAAGCAAGCTATACCTACGTTCCCATTTGTTAATTGAAATAAGGACTAAATTATTATTGTGTTTTGGTAATTTTGAAACTAATTGCCTCTGGTTTCATGTAGGTTATTTGTTTTTAAATGAAAGCTTCTAAGCCAAGAAATGTTTTTCTCCTGTGTCCATTGAAAGTCTCAACGATTAGAATGTTAATAAAGTAATTATAATATTCTGTGGGATAGCTCTTGTTTCAAATCTGCACTCTTGGGTACCATTTGCACAAAATCACATTAATGTGAAGGTTATATACTATTTAAATATGTCTATCATGTATTATACTCCTTGCTCAGAAAAGGGCTTTATTCTCTGCCCCAATGGCGTATTCCTTCTCCTGAGTCCATAGAAACACCCTAGAATTTAAACAAGTATTCTTTTCAGAACCACTTGCCCTTCTTGCCTCCCAGTGAACAGCCTCCGCCTTGCCTCCCTCGCCCGAGGCTTGGAGATTGGAGGTCATTTCAAACCCAGGTCTGTGTTAGGTCCTTATCATCAGTGTATAAAACCGGGGTGGGGAGGGGGGGAAGTATGCATCTAAGAATCAGGATTTCGACTGTAAATCACATCTGCCCTCGCGTAATTAATCACATAGAGGTTCATTTATTGCTATTTTGTCACTATAAACTTTAATTTCTGTTTAGCTGAAAATATCCTGATGGGTATGTGACAGGGTTATGAACTCTGTATAAAAGCCTCTTTATAAATAAGATTTCTTAAGGCTGTAATGATTTTGTTATCTGGGAGAGGGAGTGTGGGAAGCAATGTAAAATACAGGGCAGAGGGCATGCAGTGAAGGCAAAGTTGCAAAGTTCAAGGAAGCATGGTTACAAAACTCCTTTCTTTCCATTGCTGACATTATCCTGAAGTTGGCTTCTTAGAGAAGAAAACTCATAGTACAGGTGAGTCCAGTTTTAGATCAAGCTTACATATAGTATCTATGTATTTTCGGAATCATTGTCAACAAAGAGGTGAAACGATCCTTACCCACCTAAGTATGCCGGTGTCTCTTTGGTGACTGTCCATGATTCTAAGCAACATGCTCTTTGAGACCAAAGATTTTCACACACAGGCATATGATGGTACATTTTAAACTACAGACAAGGGGAGTGTATGACCTCAACTCCAGATCCACTGCTGTTGTATTTAAAAGCTGAGTATATGGCTATAAAATTGATTTTTCCCCCCAAAAAGACGGCTATGCGAAAGATGTCATAATAAGGGTTCCATTTACTTTTCTTAAGCGATCTCTTTGGTCCAGTTAGTGAAAGGGTGTAAAAAGTGTCAGTTCTTCCATAGAAGACAAGTAGGGAGTTCCAAGAAATAAAGACTGTCCAAGAAATACCATACCACAATCCCCCACCCCTACACTATGCTGTTTCATAAACACTTGGTGTGTATTTGGTTTCTTATATTCTTTAATCCCTAGGAAGTGTCAAAGGAAGATAATGTCACAGGAGAAAGAAATAAGGTCATAGGTAATGTATATAAAGTGCTCCCAATTGTATGTAACATTTGAATTTTGTCCTCTAAACAAACACTTGTAACCTTGTTTTCTAACCGTGTAGTAATGAGCTTTGTTCTTTGAACAAATTCTCATGCATTACTTTTAACATGTGACTATTTAGGAAGAAGACTTCCTTGTCCATTTTTCACAAATTATTGGTCATTTACACTGTGCTCAGTTCCCTCCCAGCCAGACAGAGCTGAAGGGAGTAGCGAGGGGAAAGGAAGGTTAAATGCTGTTCCCAGCGTCAGGAAAGCAAGTTAAACTTCACGGACAGCATTCTGAAAATAAAACACTCCCATTCTATGATACGTTATTTCTTTTTCAACCAAGGATTGAGATGGGGTTTTGACTTTGTTGACCAACTTCACTTAGAAACACAAAGCTTTCCGAAGCATTCGTTCTACTGAGTGTGCTCTATCTTCGCTTTAGCTGTTTTACACTAAGTTACCATTCATTTCTTTTCTAGCTTTACAGTGGCCAGTGGTGGAATGGCCAAGGCAGAAAGCAATGAAAAAAATGCGTGTTCTCCACATCTTCTTAAATAGGTCCCAGGAGTCCGTGAGCACTCAGCCGCCAGGTTACGTTATGTGCTTGTACATACTGGGCATCTTTTTTAAAGTTTCTTCCAATTCAGGGGGAAGAAAAAGTCATGCCGTCTTCAATACACCATCCCTTTCTAATAGCTGCCTCCCTCATTCATTTCTAGTCAGTATTCTTAAAAAGAATGGTCTGCCCTCCCAGGTCCACCCTCATTTCCCGTTCTAGCTTTGACTCACTGGAATCTGGCTTCCAAGGCTTTTTTTTTTTTTCAGGCTTCCTTTGCTAAGATCCCCAGTGACCTGCTTTCGCATATCTTCCAGACCTTCCCTGACTTCCCGACACCCTACTATCTTCACACTGACACTCTCTTGCTGTCTCCCCTCCTTTCACTTCTTGGACACTGTTCGGGTAGAGCTCTGTTCTGTGAGTGGTCAGAGGTAGTCACTTGTGTCTCTCCTTCTTTGTCTCATCTTCTGCCCATTCCTTAGGGGTTCAGCCTTCTTCACGTCTCACTGAGATCCCAATGCCACCATCACTCAGATTCCATCTGTTAGAACATCAAACTCAAACTCCGTATTTTCATAACTGGGTCCCTTCTTTCTCCCAAACTCTGTTCTTCCTTCTAAGTTTCTGTCTGATAAATGTCACCAGTACTTGTCTAGTCGGGGAAGCCCCCAGACCAGAGCATCACTGTGGTGGTTTTTTCATGCCTCTGTACCTTTTGTGCACTTGTAATTCCTTCTTCCTGAAGACTTTCTCGGGATAATTGCCTATGAATTTGTTCTCCTGTCACCTTGAATAAACCAATGGTGTGCTTGCTGACCTTTGCTCTTACTTCTGTTATAACAGGGCCAATTTGTATCTTGATTATGTGTTTGTCTCCCTTCTTCCCAACTAATTCCATGACCTACTCATTTTTGTATACCCACTAGCTCAATGAGCATGTGATAGGCACTCAACATACATTGGAACAAGTCAATAGCAAAATGGAATTACTGTAGTGTGTAGGAGAAGGGAAAGTGATGGCCACTTTTAGGGACAGTGGCTCTGCTCTCAGCTCTTAGCCCCCAGACACCTTTTACAGCTTACTTCAAACCCTGACTGTTAAATTATGTCAGTGTGTTAGATGGCAGTCACATGAATATTCCTTGTAGACTAAAGAAAAGTGACTAGAGAATGTTCTAGAAAGAGCAGAGCTCACCATTTCCACCTTTTAATAAATTACATAAAATTTCGGTATTTAGCCGTGGGTTAGCAGTGTGCTGCATGAATACTAAGGAGAGTTGTCCTAATCCTGAGTAGTGGTATCTGACATTTGATAAGAATTTAATCGCTGAACATTTTAGGAAAGGAAGCCCCTCCTGTGAAGGAGCAAAGATGAGAGAATGGTAGGAGGTATAACTGCTGGAGGGAAAAGCTTTAGATCAGAGAAGTCACGAAACGAGGCTCGGAGGACAGAGGGGAGTCTGCTCTCCCTGCTGCCACCCGAACCCATATTGTGTTCGTCAACACTTCCATATCCAGTAGGCGAGCTTCTCTGCACACACCCAAACTACCCATAGCCACGGTCATACATAATCTGTGATAGAACACCTGCCCCCTCACTTAGGACCAGTGTTGGAGGTTTATTCCTGATAATCCAGGTAACCGCATCCTCCCTGTGCTGGGGCCAGTTGAAGTTCAGTCCTAAATGCTGCGTTGGAGAGGAAGAGGAGGAGTCTGGTCCACCAAGCATGGTGTATTCTGTTATATGCTCACCGAGAGTAATAACTATTCTGGGGGGCTGGCATTTCCCAACTTAGAAATACCACCATTGTCATTTTCACGCTCTTACTACGTCAAGCATATTGGTGGAGTCAACGGTGGTCTTATGTGCCAGGTCTGCTGGTGCCTTTTTTTTCTCTAGATCACCACTTCTATGAGGACACCAAAAAATTAACATACAGCCCCGACTTACCAATAACAATCTCCAGGGCTGCCTGGGTGGCTCAGTCAGTTAAGCATCCGGCTTCGGCTCGGGTCATGATCTCACAGTTTTTGAGTTCAGGCCCCTCGTCGGGCTCTCTGCTGTCAGCACAGACCGCACTTCGGATCCTCTGTCCCCCTCTCTCTGACACCCGTCTCTAAAATAAACGTTAAAATTATTTTTTAAAATAACAATCTCCACATAAGAATATAAAAAGCATTCTCATAGTATATATTTTAAAATAAAAGTAACTTTTTCTTGTATTTTTGGTGACCTCTATTAACCTTTACCTCTATTAAATTCTGTGGGACATATTTGCACTAGAGGTGACAATATATATATTTTTTAACTCTGTCATCCACAGGGCACTATTAACAGAGATGATGGTCCTTACCATTTGCACGTTCAGGCTAATTGAATATACCTGGAAAGTAAGTAAATATAAACAGCGTGAGCTGAGTTCAGGAGCAGCAACAAGTCCTGGTGGCCACATGCAGGGGTCCTAAACCGAGCCTGCAGTGGTCGGCACTGAGCCTTAGGAAATGGCATTTTGGAAGAGACAGGCAGTAAGAACCAAAGCAGAGGAAGGAGCAGACAAGCATAAGGTGTGTTGAGGAGACACTGAATCTGCCACTTTGACTGGACCTGTGTGTTTGTACAGAGCAGCGGTGGGAGAAGTAACTGGAAAGATGAAATGAGATGGAATCATTTCTTCTGGCTACAAGCAATAGCGAGAAGGAGTGCAGAGAGCTTCAGTGGGAAGCAGGGGAGGCTGGACTTTATCCAGCAATCAGAGGGTGCCTCTGGAGATGGCAAGAAACGTGATGAAAGCCACATGCTGAGACTTTTAGAGGGAATCTGCTAAAAATGTGGCACTTAGAAGTGAAATTGAATATGAGGGAAAACTGCAAATAGGGTGAGTGGCCATCGAGTCTTGTAAATTGCCCTTCATTGTCAGATAAAATTCATAAAATTCATTTCAAATATAACTACACTTCTCTTGGATATGTATGTTGAATCCAATCAAGAAGCAAAGAAAAGGAGAACGATTCCTGTTATAAGGGTGTAGGAGGTAGGAGGTAAGAGGGCACAATAAACCCTCATTATTTATACCTTCTGGATCCCAAAATGTATGTATTTCACCAAAGCATATAGTTTTTCCCATAAACTGCATGTGACTTCATTTGAGCGTCTACAGCAGCGCATTGAAAGTAACAAGTTGAGGGGCGCCTGGCTCGCTCAGTCAGTAGAACATGCAGCTCTTGGTCTCGGAGTTGTGAGTTCAAGCCCATGTTAGGTGTAGAGATTACTTTAAAAAATAAAATCTTTGGGGCGCCTGGGTGGCTCAGTCAGTTGAGCGTCCGACTTCGGCTCAGGTCATGACCTCGCGGTCCTTGAGTTCGAGCCCCGCGTCGGGCTCTGTGCTGACCGCTCAGAGCCTGGAGCTTGCTTCGGATTCTGGATCTCCCTCTCTCTCTGCCCCTCCCCCACTCATGCTCTGTCTCTCTCTCTCTGTCAAAAATAAATAAACATTAAAATTTTTTTAGTAACAATAAATAAAATCTTTAGAAAAAAAAAGAAAAGAAAGTAACAAATTGAAAGTAAGAGGTAGAGAGCAGGCAGTCAGCTATGCTCAGCCCCAGGTGGTCCTAATGCTTGGGGGAGCACAACCCATTCTTTTTTGCCTCTACAAAATTATACATTAAGTTCTTGTCATGGACCAGGTCCTTTTAAGATCTTGTTTTTTTTTGGTTTTTGTTTTCAACTACCTTTTCTCCAAGATGGGTTTCCTGTCAGCCTAGTTCTTTCACACTGAACTCATGATTACATCCAAACAGCCCTCCCGTGACAATGGAGGAAGACCTTCCTCTGGACTTCCCTTCACTGACTACACCCCATACCCTAAGAACAAGAACCACACACAGACTCACATGTACGCACTTAACTCATGTGGCCACCTCTAACCCTTTCTGTATCTCAGATGCAGTTTGGAGTTTAGCTATAAACACTCCAGTTAGCCATAGCTCACCGCCCCCTCTGGGCTCCATGACCTACCAATGCTTTTCTTGACTACTTCCTGCCCACTCCTGTCCTGCAGGAAGCCTACTGGAAAGCTGTTCGGTACTGCCCAGCTATAGAAGTAGGGGGCAGAACCAGCTCTAAGTGACCTCGAGTTCCTGGGGTTAGTTATAAGAACAGGAAGAGGGGACTTCCAGTAAGTCAAATTCAAGTACAAGTGGCTGAGTTTCTGTGTTCTGAGACCTACGTCAGTCAGTTATGTTAAGTCATTGACATCTCAGCATATCATAATTGACATCTAGGTAAGTGAGCCCTAATGAAACGTCACATTTAATGACTACTTCCAGAACTTAGAAATTTCTAAATCAAACTCAGCATTAACCGTGTTTGCCCTGTGCTCTTCTCTACCTCAGTGTTGAAAGGGGACTGTTTATTTTAAACATTAAAACGTTAGGAGTTCCTCCGTGACTCAGTCGGTTAAGTGTCAGACTTCGGCTCAGATCATGATCTCAGCGTTGCTGAGTTCGAGCCCCGCATCGGGCTCTGTGCTGACAGCTGAGCCTGGAGCCTGCTTCAGATTCTGTCTCCCTCTCTCTCTGCCCTTCTGCTCACACTCTGTGTGTCTCTCTCTCAAAAATAAACATTAAAATTTTTTTTAAACTTACAAACTTAACCCACAGGCTCCCCATCTTCTTATATTTTCCATGATTCCTGTTACCATAAGTATAAACAGAATCAGGCACGTGTATAATAAAGTAACTCTCATTCATCCTAAATTCTATAGACATTCCCTAAGAAAGAAAAGAAGCATAGTTGGCTAAGGTACAAATCACTCACAGGAGGGAAGCTGATGCAATATCTTGATTACTTATTTTGCAACCAGTATATACTCCTGAAAGCCAGCCAGTGGGGTGACTCCCCCAGAGCTTTTCAGTGTCCTAATTGGTTCTCGGCTCAGGAAAAGACAGCCCTCTAAGTGGTGCACGAGTCCTCCTGGGCTGGCTGAACGATCCTCTCTCTCCCTCATCCAAACCCATGTCCTCCCAGATTTTCCTTCTGTAGTCATCCACCACCTGCTTTTTAAAAGCTCAAAAGGGGAAAGCCTACAGCTAGTGGAGAAGAAAATCTGCTGCTCTGAATATTTTCGTTTAGCCTAAAGAACATTTCCAAATGAAAGACTTCACCAGGGGGTCCGGGTAACCAAGGCTGTGGGTCTTCTGGGTGGGCCCAATGGTCCTCAGCCCTAGGGAAAAATGCAGTGGATAAGACTTCTTAAATTGCTTCCACTAATTTTAGAATTGAGGTTTGCCTGGTCACCTGTGGTCACATGATTTTTCCTAACATCTGTTTTTTTCTGGCAAGTGAATTGGGTCTGGGAAGCCAGTTAGGGGCCCAGCGCACAGTGTAGGCGGTAGGGATGCAGTGTAACGTGAACCCATTTTATTTGGTCTTAAGCAAACCCAATACCAAAGCTAATGGAAGCGTGCTGTTTCATTGTCTTTATTAGCCCAGAGCTGCTGGGACAGAAAGAAATTGAAGGCAAAGGTGAAAAAAAAAAAAAATGGGAGGAACAAGGCCTAAAAGCAAGCAAGGACATTTTTGACGAAGTCAGAATTGGCTCCATTTCTACCTGTGTAGCTTAGGGTTGACTAGCAGAACCGGGTATAAACTGCCCCCTGCTGCCTGACACAGAGAAGTGCGTTAAAAGTCCACTTCCTTAAAAAGAAACCTATTTCTTGAATGCCTCTGTGAATGGAGAAGAAACGGGGGTGATGGCAGGCAGACTTACACAAGCCGTGGGAATCCCAGGTCCCCTAATCCTCTCCACGGTGAACATGAAGTTAGGGGCGGCTCTTCCAAAGAGTGCCATGTTTTGGATTTGGAAGTCTGCCTCGTTACTCCATCTGCAGCCCTGTCCCGTTAAGTGTGGTGACCGTGTCCCCGGAGCTTGTGAGAAGTGCAGCTCTCAGGCCCCACCCCCGGTCTGCTGAATCAGAGTCTGCATGCCGACAGGATCCCCGGGTGATTCACGTGCACACTTCCGAGTGAGAAGCCCTGGGCATAACTTCAGAAGCAGCTTCAACACTGGAGAAGAGCCACCAGTCCCGAAGGTTGGGTCGAATTGAATTCAGTGGAAACGGGGAATAAACACAACTCAGTGGAGGAGTTTGATCCTTTGTTAAGATCAGGGTTGCCTTATGTGCTTCTTTCCTTTTTTTTTTTTTTTTTTTTTTTTAAGCTTATTTATTTTGAGAGAGATGAGAGCAAGTGGAGGAGGGACAGAGAGAGAGAGGGAGACAGAGGATCTGAAGCAGACTCCAGGCTGTGTGCTGACAGCAGAGAGCCCGATGCGGGGCTCAAACTCGTGAACCGCGAGATCATGACCTGAGCGGAGGCTGGACGCTTAACCGACTGAGACACCCAGGCCCCCCCGTCCTTATTTTCTCAATGCTTCTGTTGTATACATCTCACATGTCACCGTCTCTTGCACTCGCTGTAGTTCACATTACTTGCTGAATCTCAGCAGCACCAGGCAGTTGTCAAGCAGTCTCTTTTGAAAATTAGTCTGTCCCAGCGAGTATGCGACAGGCGTGGATTTTATCTCCGGCAGCATCTGTGTTTATCATCCTCCTTGTTTGCTGCGGTCTTCTCTCTCCCTCCCTTACGCCCCTGCTGTTTTTGTTTAAGAGTAGCCACGTGACCCTGCAGAATCGCAAACCCACCCCCCCACCCCGCCCCCCAACCGGTGGCATTGTCAGTCTGTTGCTAACCCAGAGTGTTCTTTTCTGCGCCAGGTCAGGGAAGAGTGCCGGCTCCTGAACGCCCCTCCTGTTCCACCCCGAAGCGCAAAGCCTTTGTCCACAAGCCCCTCCGTCCCTCCTCGTGCAGCCAAGCCAGCGCGGCAGCAGACTCGCTCTCCCAGCCCCACCTTGTCCTACTATTCTTCAGGGCTGCACGACATGTAAGTCTCCATGCCAGGGCTCACCTCCGCATGCGTCTTATTGTCAGCCAGCTCACGGGGTCCTGAGAACGGTTTCCAGGTAGCCGTAACCTAGGCAGGAGGTGGGAGAGGAAATGTTCCTTAAAAACCAAAGAATTTCACTGGAAGAGCATGATGGGGCCCCTGTTGGTTTCAAGTTAGGATGGAAGGAGGAGCCAGGGTCCTAGGAAGAAAAGAAACCGCAGCCTACGTGAGAAATGGAGCATAAAGGCCAACTGGATTCTCTTAGACGCAAGCTGTGGAGGACTGCCAGTTCTCACAAACCGGCATCTCGTTCTTTCTGCTCCGACTTCTGCACAAGGAGACAGACAGCACCTTCTACCGGGACCTAGACTTGAAAGGGTCCTATTGGCTCTCTACTCTGCCTTTCCCTTCTTGGCCATCACGGTCTGGTAGCCATTGACTTCTATCTGGACCCTCCCGGTGCTGGGAGCTCCTTCTTCTGCAGGACAACTCATTCCATTGTTGGCAAATGCCAATAATTTTTTCCATAATCTTTCATTATATCCAGTTGACATCTGTCTCCACGTAACTTTCAACTGTTTCTTATGTCTAGAAACACAAAAATAGATCCTCCCTGCTTCTCTTTGTCAGCCTGTGAATAATTTGAAGTCAGATGTAAGTCTTCTCTTCTCCAAAAGGGGCTGCCTCGGTTCCGCCAGCTATTTCCCCTGACATCGCTGCCTGGTCCCTCGTCAGCCTGGTCACCCACCTCTGAACACACTCTGGCTTCACTGACACTTAAAATAGGGCCCCAGAGCTGAACGCACGACTCCACATAATGGTCTTCACAGTTAAAAATAGCTCTCTTTTGCAGGTATTTGTAATTCTCTGGACATTTAAATCCTTACGCTAGTTTTAGTCAGTTATATAGAAACCAAGGCAAGCATTGCGTTTGAAGCATTTCTTCTTACCTCAGACTTTTGGATGGGAATAGAGACATAGGTGGTAGTGAGGTAGTGTTGTCCCATGGCACAAGGATGACAGGCATGAGGCTCCCATTTTCTGCCCTCATTCCACCCTTCCCCACTACAGACATTAGTAATGAGTGACACTGCCTGTTGGTGATAAGCCTAAACCTGGCCAAAGAATGTGTCTCCTCATAAAGATCCAGGCACCCCCTAACAATGATTTTCTTGTTAGTTTAAAAAGCATATGTATTTTTTCCATCTCCACTAGAGCACATTAAATCATTATAATTCACATGCGTAATTACCAGTGCATCTTAGTAACGTAAAGATTTTTTTTAACCCAGTGAAGTTAGCAGGTACTTCATCGAATTCATGATAAGAAATCCTAGATTTTTCTTCCTACCTCTGTTTTTCTACTCAGAAGTGACATCTGTGGGATAAAGATGGGCTTGGTAGTTGGCTTTTATGTTACTCACCGCCCTTTCTGTGTTTGCTTTTAAGCAGCGTTCCTAAAAGTGACACCGGTCCTTCTGAGAGTGCTCCCGTGTCCTGCTATCCCTGTAACCGAGCGAAAGCCGATTCCGTGGACCCCAAGTCCCCGACGGGCAGTCCTTCTGCTGAAACCCTCTCCTCCAGGCTCTCGTGGCCCAACCACTATTCGGGAGCGTCGGAGAGCCAGAGCAGGGGGGACTTCCTGCCGGGGCCAAGCAGGAGTTACAGTTACCCCAGACAGAAGACGCCAGGCACACCAAAGAGAAACTGCCCAGCACCCTTTGATTTTGACGGCCATGAGCTCTCGGCCAGCCCCCCCGGCTCGGTCACTTCAGAATTCAGTGGCGGCGTCTCTGCCTGTCCCAAGTCAGCCAGCTACTCTGTGGAGAGCACAGATGCGAAAACGCTGGCCGCGGACACAAGCAAGCAGAGTATCTCGTGCCCTGCCTTACCCCCCAGGGCCCCAAAACCAGTGGAAGAGAAAGCCGCCTCGGACACTTCTCCTTTGCCTCTGAAAATTGATGGTGCTGAGGAAGACCCCAAGTCCGGGTCACCGGACCTCTCCGAGGACCAGTACTTTGTTAAAAAGGGCATGCAGGACATCTTCTCCGTCTCCTACCCTTTCTCCTCTCCGCTTCACCTCCAGCTGGCCCCCAGGTCCTGTGGCGATGGCTCCCCGTGGCAGCCACCCGCTGACCTGTCGGGACTCTCTATAGAGGAAGTGTCCAAATCGTTACGGTTTATCGGTTTGTCTGAAGATGTCATATCGTTCTTTGTTAGCGAAAAGATCGACGGGAATTTGCTCGTTCAGCTAACGGAAGAAATCCTCTCGGAGGATTTCAAATTGAGCAAACTGCAGGTGAAGAAAATAATGCAATTCATTAATGGCTGGAGGCCCAAAATATAGCCAAACAACCCCAGCTAGCGTTGGACGAAACTGATGTACGTGTGTGCCAGAGGGGGTGCGCTGGGACACAATTCCATGTTTTTTGCACTAAAAACCTTCTCTGTAAATAGGGATAAGAGACACTCCTACTATGCAGATTACGTTTTTGAATGGTGAACAGGCTATTTTGTACATCAATAAAAATGCTGTACAGAACACTTAGAGGTGTGCCTTGTACATCACTCAACACTCAACAGCTGCTAAAAGACAAAAGGCATGTTCAGAGAGAGAATTCTTACCCAAGTAGGTTTATGCGAGAAGGTATGGTATTTATTACAAAATAGCCAAAGCTGAAAAAAACATAAGAATCAAAAAACAAAAACAAAAACAACACTTTTGAACAACAGTTCTCTCCTTTGGGAAAATCGACTTTAGACAATTAACTATCCTGTGCTCTGTCGTTTGGATTGCTCAGTGCTAATTGTTTTACTCTTGTGCCTGAAAATGTTAGTGATATGAAATGACACTTTACTGTTTGTTATACGCTCGGTGGGGATCTTTTCATCAAAAGGCATTTTCCAAAAGTCATGTGTTGATAGAAGGTGTATGACGTCCTTAGAAATAATACAAATTATGACCACAGTAATTTATCTGTAACTGCTGCTAATTTTCTCGAGCAGTGGAAGAAAAGAGCAGAACGTATACATATATGTGTATAGATGTATACACAATGCAAACATGTTTTAAACATCATTATTGGTCTGATGTTTTAGATAACATCTGTTCACTTTCAAATATCGATTGAGGTTTGGGGCCATTAATTAGGTTGCCTCTTAGGAAGAGTGGGCAGAATGATTCCAAAGATTCTCAGAACCCTTTCCCTTGACGCTCAGTCTTACTGGTCTTCATCACTGAAAGCTTAGAGGAAATCAGTAGAGTGTCTGTATTGAAGAATTAAATTTGATTGTAAGCCCATGTGGGGTAGTTTGCATACAATACTCGCATGCTGGTGTCTGGGAAAACGACTGTCTTGTCAAAGGATTATTTGTCTCCTGTTTGAGGGTCTTATATTCCTGGTGTCCGACAGAGAGAGGTCTGAAAAGCATTTCTCAGAGCGTGTTAGGTGTTCTCAACGTGCTTTGTGCTTCACCAGAGCTCAGAAATCAGACATACGATCTTCTGTTATTGTGCGTGCTAGATATGTTGAGTAATTTTTTAAAGTATCAGTAAGTACTTGTTTAGTTCGTAAGCCTCTTCTTTCCTCTCTTCCAAAGAAAATGTATTATTACCATACTTTTATTATTGAGAATTCCAGGACATGATTCTGACAGGTTTTGCCAAATGTGATTAGATATTCCAAACTATAATGTCCTCGTCATCATTCTTGACTTTTTGAAGGAATGTATATCTTAGGAAAGCTAGAGTTCTCCGAGCAAGCCGTCAGCCATAGCCCTGTCTCCCCCCACATCTGATTCTGGATGTGCAGACATCTGTGACAGGTCAGCCAACCAGGTGCCAACATGACTTCAGGGTTGGCTTCTTGTTATCTATTCATCCCACTGACCAAAATAAGTAAACAAATGTAAAGACAAGACCCACAATAAGGCAACATGCAAGATGGCTTTATTTCTTGACGTTAAAGATGCTTAATCCATCTCGTGGTATAGAATTGAGGTGAATTGTTGATGCGTCTTCTCATTTGCCATCATAAATCTTTTTTTTTTTTTAAGGGGGCATTTTTCCCCCTTAACATTTCTCCCAAAATGTAAATACTCTGGGTAGAATGACCCCATAAGGAGAGTATCTTGTAAAATTCGTCATAGTGGAGCGCCCCTCCAGGAATAACTGAAATATTTATTACAAAGGAGTTTCTGGTACCGCACTCACATGACAAGAGACCCTCAGTGACTTTGCCGGTTAGAAAACATCCTTCTGTATAAGCCACCACTTCCGTAGCAACATTAACCTCTCAGAAACTTCCTTGAAAATAAAAACAGACAGGATGCAGTTGAAAAGCTGCATTTTTTTTCTTTAACAAATCCTCACGGAATCTGCTTTTAAACGCCTGACCCCTGGACACAATTCTCAAATTCAGGCAGGAGGAACCGACTGGCTTTGGGTTTACTATGAAGGTTGCCCCACATACACAAATGACCCCTTTTATGTTTCTTTTTTTGTTTTTTCTTTTGCAAGAACTTGACACAAATAGTTTCTGCGTTCTGTCTTGGCATATTTATATCGAGCTTATATTGGTGGCAATGTAGAGACTGCTTGGAGACAGGCACTGTGGCCCTTGGGTCATGTATTCAGATTTGTTGAACACCTCTTATTGCCAGGAACCATGCTGTGTGACTCGACAATACTAAAAAAAAAAAAAAGACGTGGCTTGTGCCCTCTTGGAGCTCCTAATGTTTATATTTAAAATCACAGTTGCTGAGACTGCATATGTGTGACGAAAAGAGACATGAAATCTTCTGGGCAGTTGGATGTATGGAGAGTTAAATGTGTTATGTCTTGAAAGAATCCACAGATGGAAGAAATGGCAGTCTCCATTAAAGGGATAAAAAATAAACACCATGAGACCATTAAAACTTGGAATATGTTGGAGGCAGAAAGTATCTCGGACTACCATTGGCTAGTGTTCTCTTTTACTGATTGGGAACATTTTTAACTGTAATATCTTCTGGCCTCTCTAAAGGCACAAATAAAGGTAGCCGCCATTACTGAGCTGAACCCTTGTCTGTAGAGGACCTCGGCACCCTGACTAGATGAGGCATGCATTGCTAGAATCATGGCCAGAAAGGCAGTGTGGGAATAGGGTGGAACCGGCCTTTCCCTTCTGAGAGCTGCAGTTTTGCAGTGAAAACACGATGCATAGAGATCCCCAGATGCAGAATCTTTTCTAATCAACCAAGTCAAGATTGAGTACATCTTCTAGCAGGTTCCCTGCCGTCAGGGCAGTAACCATGGGGCTTAGGGGAAAGTGCCTGTCTAAACAGGACCCTGTTTGGGTCCCAAGAGCATACATGCATGGCCCCCATCAAAACAGAAAATCAGCAATAAGCCAAATCAAGCAGCTAAAATGTAAAAATATGGACCTAACTCATGCTGGAAGGGAGAACTCACACCCTCCCAGACCGATTCTTTCTCAGAATCTTGTAAACGCCAGCACATTCTCTCTCTTTTAAGTTGAGCTGCTCAACTTTATGAACTGTGAAATTTACATTTATACTCTTTCAACCCACATATACCATTCAAGTTTATGAAGTTGCAGCAAGCCGCCCATTCGACTGAATTGCAGTGTTTATTCTTGTCTCATGGAGAAATAAAACGATCTTACGGGAAACTGTTATGACAATCCATTCCAACTGTTTTCAGACACACACATAAACACCCTCTGCTCACATTCCAGAACCACCTGCACATCATCCCTACAACTCCTTGAGAAGTTCAGGGGGTGGCTGTGGATGGATAGAGGGTCCATTTTCCAAACACTGTGTAACAAGTCGCTACGCGTCATGCCTAAAGAGTATGAAGTTAACATTTTGAATCACAAACTGGAAAACAAAACAGTTCTCCAAAGTACCTCGTGAACCATTCAAAGGAAATTTCTGCGTCATCCACCAGAAAAGCTAAATCTGCTGTTGGATACGTCAATTCCCACTCTTTTTCTAGTAATACAAAGGCAACTGGCTGCTAGGGCAGGAAGTGTAGAACACCCAAAGTGCAAATGACGAGAAGGAGGATTTTTGCCCTAGGGGGCTGTAAAACTGTGTGTGGAATTCTCACAGCCGCTTCTTGTCCCATTGCCGTTTAGTCTTTGAAACTGGGTGTTTTAAAATTGATCTCATGGTGGAAACCAGAAACAAGGGGTAAATGTGATTTCAGTTAAACCTATGTACAAATATCTTCTGTAATTTTGCTGCTCTAATTTTTAGGCTATGAATTTTGTAATGAGCTGATCAGATTACAAATTTCCTTTGTTTACAATCTCATATAGTAGGGGCTCAGATCATTTCTTAGCTATCAATCTCTTCTCCCATTTTCACACGAAGTTCCATTTAAAACATTGTTGAAACTAAGCCTAAAAATTAAACTCAATTAATTAAAAATGGGGGAGTTTTCCTTGATTTAAATGGAAATGGTATATTCTTTTCAAAGAATTTTGTAACCGCCTTTATAGTTTCTTTGCTTGGAAAACCGAGGGTGTTAAATACCAGTTAACAGTTGTATTACTTTCCAGAGCATCATCTAATGGGCCCAATGTGTACCTCAAGATAAACATGGTATGTTATGTCTAAAAAAATTCATGGTTGATTTAAATGGTTCTGAAATGTCTATAAATAAAGAAAATTTAAAAGTTGCTCTTCTTGCAGTCCCTCAGTGAGTCGGACCTAGTGCATAGTTTTCTAGAACTCTGTTCCCCATCCTCATGAAGGAGATGAGAACGCGCGTCTGAAGGGATTCTTAATGCTGCAAGCCCATTCCGTACTAAGAGGCGGAAAGCAATGGCTATTGTACAAAGAAGAAGCTGGGAACCAGGTCACCTGATGGCATTCAAAGAAAATCCAGTACCTGTGTGGTCAGAAGTTAGAACAAAAGACAATTCATTTATATAATGAACTGGTGAGGTTTACAAAAACAAAAAAAAAAACAAAAAACACTTCGTGTTTGGGGAAAAGAAACAACACAGATTCCTCTCTACACAGTTTAATTTATATAATTACAATCAGCATTAAGAGCAGAAATGGGTGTACAAGAGAAAGTCATGAGCATTCAGCTCACTGTGGCACCCACCAGTGAGTTTTACAGAGAAGTTGGCAAGTGGCAAATGGAGGTTGCTTAAGAGAGCTTCTGTTTCACTCAAAATAGCATGCAGTAGCTTCAGACCACTTTACTGTGAGATTCTGGGGGAGAATCAAAGGGCTGGCAGGACAATGGGAACCCACATCCTCCGCCCTGACTAGACCTCCCCAGCTTCACAATCACGGAAACGTCTTCCTGTCTTCCTTCACCAGACAAAGCATTGTCAAGCCATCTTCTACTTAAGCCTTCAACCCTTCTATCCTGTTTCACAGGGATAGAACTTGTAACTAAACCCACAGGTGGCCACTTCCCTGGATTTCCAGGATATGCTCTGGAAGAACTTACAGAATTGAACCTGCACGATGGGTTGGCTAAAGCATCCAAGTATCTAGCTCAAGGTCCTAAGAGTGCTTAATCAGATACACGCTAGGACATTGACTTTTCCAAACTGAAAATTGCAAAGTAAATTTGAGTTTAGATATAAGTTGGGTTAAAGTCAAATATCCTGAGGTTAGAAAAAGCCAAATCACTGAAAAGAATGATTAAGCACTGGATAAATTCTTGTTTCACTGAAATGAGTTTTTCCTTAAGAATCACCCTCCAGCTCCTTACTTAGCTAACTCATACACTTACTTCTGGATTTATCCAGAGATCAGGACCTGCGCTGAAGTTGGACATTTAACCAACTGAGCCACCCAGGTGCCCCATAATAATATTTAATTTTTTCCTAGGGGGCACCTGGCTGACTCAGTCAGTAGAGCCTACAACTCTTATTTATTTATTTTTTTAATGTTTTTATTTTTGAGAGAGACAGAGCATGAGTGGGGGAGGGGCAGAGAGAGAGGGAGACACAGAATCCGAAGCAGGCTCCAGGCTCTGAGCTGTCAGCACAGAGCCTGATGCAGGGCTCGAACCCATGAACCATGAGACCTGACTGAGCTGAATTCGGATGCTCAATCGACTGAGCCACATAGGTGCCCCAAGAGCATACAACTCTTGATCTCAGAGTCATGAGTTGGAGCCCCATGTTGGGCATAGAGATTACTTTTAAAAAGTTAATTTTTTTCAGCGCATAGCGTTTCTTTTCCTGGTCCTCCAACTTCTTTGTCTTCTAAGATCTTCAACCGATGCTACCCAGTCAGTGCTAGCTGGAAATCAAGAGAAATCTCTCCTGCTTATAAAATGGAGGCTCTGAGCATATCTCCTGCTCTTTGATCAAAAAGTATGACTCAGCAGAGATAGTGAGACAAATAGAAGATTTAAAAAATGTAAACAACAACTTACACATAGCACACATACCTTCTATGGTACTGTATCCAGCCAGGCCAGTCCCTCTGGGACACCAGAGTGGAGAAGCAACTGTAGTACTAAATATGACCGCAGGGTGTCGGGCTTTTCCAACCAGCTAATGGCTACACAAGGATTACTCCAGTCAACTGGGATGGAGTACAACGGTGAGGCAAGGATTAGTGCAGAGTAAAACATAAGTCCAGTCATATTGGTGGCCTCCTCCCCTCATTCAATTTTCCACTTTCCTTATCCAAGCACATTGGAATCCTGAAGTCATGGAAGCAGAAAGAAGTGGCTCAAAAAAGATAAGGAATTTGAAAGTGGAGCACTGTGCTTTTTCCAAGCCATATGCAGAGAAGGAAAAATTCTTCCTCTACCCGTCAAATTCTTCCAGCTGGACTAAGAGTTAATTTAACAGATTAACAGAAGAAAGAACCAAAGTTTTCTTTTGTGTGCCCAGAGGCCCAGTAATGAAATTGAGACCTAAAGAAATGACCAAAGCAGGCAGTTTTTTATTTTATACTTTTTAGACAAAGAGACAACCTGTGAGGAATCAATTAACTTTGGGAACTTCAGTTAGAAAGAAATTCTGAACAGAATTTGGGCTGGGGCAGTAAATTAGTAAAAAGTTAACAAAGGTTTTTCAAACAGCCTTCTTGGGTCTAAATTTCTCATCTCTGATAATAAGGATGTGTCTTTATCTCCTGGGACAGGGAGGTACATTTCACATGGGAGGTTTATTTCCTGCTTTCAGGGGGACAGAAGAGGGCCTGAGTATCCTTTTGCAGGGGCTATCGGGCTATCTCTTAAGTAACTTTTATTTAAAATAATCAGGATGCTAAAGTGGCCTTTAGGGGTGGCTTGTCCTTGGATCCTACACATATATCCACTGGGGAAGAGGTAGAGGAATTTTCAAAATGCAAAACTGGCCTATCAGTTGCCTTGTCTCTTCTTGGTTCTGAGTCTCTGGAATTTTGAAAGTGAATGATGCTCTTGAGTTTAAAAAAAAAAAAAAAAGCTGTACTTTTTTTTTTTTTTTCCATTGGTTGGTTGTAAGCAACAAAACCCTCAACCAGAAACAAAATCTCTCAAGTACCATTAATTACACTAAAGCTGACTTCCAAGTTAGGATTGAAAAAGTTCAACTCCTTCAGGCCTCCTTCGCTCTTTTTTTTTTTTTAATATTTATGTTTGAAGGAGAGAGAGAGACAGAGACAGAGCATGAGGAGGGGAGGAGCAGAGAGAGAGGGAGACTCAGAATCCGAAGCAAGCTCCAGGCTCCGAGCTGTCAGCAGAGAGCCCCACACAGAGCTCAGACTCATCAATCGCGAGATCATGACCTGAGCTGACGTCAGACGCTTAACCAACTGAGCCACCCGGGTGGCCCTCCTTCACCTTAATAAAACCATGAACCTACCTATTTGATTCTGCAAGGAAGAACAAAGAGAATGTCAAACTTCCGCTCTTGCATAAATAACTTTATGTTTCATTCTCTGTGCTTTTTACTACTTTCAGCAGTGCCATTTTTGACAAGGTAAAGGAAGTCTCTCAATTCAACTTTTAAGGTGATGAATTTACAAATCTGGTAAATTACTAATAATTTAAGTTTCCAATCCAAAGGAAACAAAACACTAATTTGAAAAGATACATGCACCCCTATGTTTATTGCAGCATTATTCACAGAAGCCAAGTTATGGAAGCAACCCAAGTGTCCATTGAGAGATGAGTGGATAAAAAAAGAAATGGTACACACACACACACACACACACACACACACACACTGTAATATTACTCCGGCATAAAAAGGAATGAGATCTTGCCATTTGCAACAACATGGATGGACCTTTAGGATATGCTAAGTGAAATAAGTCAGGAAGAGAAAGACAAGTACCATAGGATTTCACTTATATGTGGAATCTCGAAAAACAAAATGAACAAGCAACAAAAAAGTAGAAAGAGACCCACAAATAGAGAACAAATTGTGGGCTGTCAGAGGGGAGGGAGGTGGAAGGATGGGCAAAACGGGTGAAGGAGAGTGGGAGATACAGGCTTCCAGTTATGGAACAAATAAGTCACAGGGATGAGAACAGTATAGGAAATACAGTCTATAGCATTGCAGTCGCGTGGTAGCTACATTTGTGAGCACAGCATAACTTATCAAATCAGTAGGTTGTACACCTGAAACTAATGTAACATTGTATGTCAACTATACTTCAATAAAAAATAAAATAAAAATGAAAAAAAATTTAAAACAATTAAAATCATTTCAGTTTGAGTTTGAGTTGTCATCTTGAAACAGGATGATTGCCAAAGTTTTCATATAGCCAGACTTACCTGTTTGTACCACATTTCAGTGACTGGAGATTAAGGGTCATGGGAAAATGGCATAGTTCTGGGAATTGGAGCACAGGTCACAGAAACACCGTTCTTCACGTCGTAAAATGATCAGCTCTCCTGGTTTCATGTTTCTTTTTGTGTTACCGCTGTCCTATACACAAAAGCTCTCTCTTTTGGTGTCTCATCTGTGTGAAGACTATAGAATTGTACCAATTCTTCATATAAGATTATCTGGCCCCTTCTAAAGTTGAAAATGTCTAGCAATATAAATTATCATTTTCCCATTAAAGCAAAGGCAATCTGGAGAGATGATCTGACAAGATCTGTACTGATCTTGAGTCAGGATTACTCATGAACTCACGCAAAATCTGAGTCCTGGACAGGACTTTAAAGACCCTCAAACACTGTCATGATTTATTTGTATGTGTAGAGATCTCCAGGGTAGAAGTTCCCGTTTCTACATTGCACACTTCCTGGTTCTTCCTTTTCTGCCTCCCTTTGCAACTTAAGTTGTCCACCCAATTTTATAGTATGTAAGTTATATCACATTTTTTTCATTTTTTTAATGTTTATTAATTTTTGAGAGAGAGCACATAAAGGGGGGGAAGGGCAGAGAAAGAGGGAGACACAGAATCGGCTCTGCACTGAGAACGGAGAGCCCAGTGTGGGTCTTGAACTCAAGAGCTGTAAGATCATGACCTGAGCCATAGTCAGATACTTAACCAACTGAGCCACCCAGGCACCCTTATATCACAATTTTCTTTTAATTTTTAAAAATGTTTTATTTATTCTTGAGAGAGAGAGCATGAGCGAGAAAGGGGCAGAGTGAGAGAGGGACACAGAATCCGAAGCAGGATTCAGGCTCTAAGCTGTCAACACAGAGCCCCACGTGGGGCTCGAACTCACAGGTCATGAGATCATGACCTGAGCCAAAGTCAGACGCTCAACCGACTGAGCCACCCAGGCACCCCCTATATCACAATTTTTTAAAAGCTCACCTATTCCTCCATGGAGATTAGTTGTGAATCGGGCCATTTTCTATTATACTCTTTCTCAGACCTCAGACTGTTCATTTTCTTTCTTAGTTTTCCTGGGATGAGAATAGCACATGACTTGTCACCAAGGCTTCAGCACTGTTCTATGCTAGTTATCTATACATTTTGAAGAAGTGAGATTTCTCTATATTAATCCTCCTGGATGATAAGAAGACATGGGAATTATTTGTGCTGGCAGAAAGAAAAAGACAACGTGTAGAGATCCCACTATTCTAGTAACGTAAATTACTGGGATCCATGAATTGGTTAATCATTGATAGTTTGTTATTTGGAATGTTGAGATAACTCATTTATCTTTCACAGATAACTAACTATAAAAGAACAGTTTGAAATATGGAATGGGAAAATGAAGTACATGTTCTTCTTATTCAGTTAACTATTACGTATATCTCACCGGAATTAATGCTC